>NC_140088.1:35783311-36420838 GCF_964237585.1 Gallinula chloropus
TGACAATACTCTTAACCTAGCTTCCCCTATAATACTTCAAACTATTGTTCCAAATTACTTAAATACAATGGCCCATAAAGCTCAGTCTCCCAATCCAAATGTCTCCAATGAATTAAAAACAACCCCCACAGTAGCAATCACACATCTCCTGTGCCTACTCATCTCAGGAAGCAAAGTAATTCTCAACAAATTCTTTCAAGTTAAGCTATAGCAACCACCAGCCTCTTTCTCATCATCCAGCTGTACTTCTATGCTAAATTTCCTGTCGATTACATAAAAAGTCTGCCCCTCTCCAGGGTGTATCAAAGTTCAAAATAAACCAAAACACATCCAGTTCTTCAGTATTTGTCTGTCTAGTTTCATGGGTCTTTTTCTTAGCAGGGCTGAAGGCAACCTCCCTCTAAGGTCTGTGTTTTCACAATCATTTTTCTTTGTTTTAGAATTCTGTAAAATGTTTTTTCCTTTCTTGCTTCAGACACAATTGCTGAACAGAGAAACCCAGGTAGTTCTTCTGTTAAGCCCTTCAGCTCTCTGTAGCAGGACATTGTGGAGAAAAGCAGGTATTTAATGTGGTAGGATCTTACTTGGATTGTTAGAGACAAGTATTTAACACTTACCAATATGAATTATTATTTACTTCAGTGATTTCTATCTAATATTAGTGTAGTGTCTTCTGACAGATGTCTGTGAAATTCATGTTCAAAGCAACTCACATATTACAAAATCAGATCTGAGGCAGATTTCTGGCTGGGCAGGTGATTCCTGTTCAAGAGAAAGGACATACGTTTTTAGCTGAAGTGCTGTGCTTTCTCTTTCCATCTCTTACAGTCTCCTCCTTGTGCATGGTGACAAAGATGTGTGTGTTGGTGACTGATGCCAGGGGAACAGAAAAGCATCGGGTGACTCCTGCGTGTTCTCTGTTCAAACAATTTGTCCACCCACTAACTTCTTGTTTTCTTTGTTTTAATGACTACACAACAACTGACACAACTATCTGTTTCCATAAGTAAATATGTTTCTGCTGAAATGTTTCATTCTAATATACTTGTAAATTCTGTAACTATTTTTCCTGGCTATTAGCTTAAGGCACCCAAGCCTAAGGCCTAAACCTTGAATCCTGCCTGTCCTGTCTACTTCATGTCCCAGGGGCCAGTTGGGCAGCCTATTCTTAGATGCCCTCTATACTGCCAACTCTTGCAATACGATTTATCAGTAATGGGTTTTGCCTGTCCTTGAGTCTGCTGTAGAGTGACACAAAAAGCTTTAACTTTCTCATATAACTCAGTCCTCCTAGGGGAAAAAAGTGTAAGAAAAGACAAATGGTTTAATTAGCCTCAGCCTCGTTGTCTGGAAAGGGCAGTCATCAGACCTGCCTGCTGTGGGAAGCAGGAAGGTTCCTTCTCCATCTCCTCAAGGACCCACACTTTTCCCAAGAGAGAAGAGTGAAAAAAAAAAAAAAAAAAAAAAAGAGAAATACAGGACAAAGAAAGGCAGCTCAGTTCCTTCTTCTGTTCACTTCCTTCTGTACTTTTTCTTTTCTCCCGAGAAGTTGGGATTTGTTGCTCTTCACTTGTCTCCTTCTGGTGGTACATAAATTCATCAAGCAGGCAACAGCTGCAACAGGATCCAATGGCGGGAAGGACTGCCAAGTGCTAGCCTGCTAGCACAGGAGAAACAGTTACTAGCTGCCTAGCTTCTGGAAAGGGCTGGCTACAACCCCATCTCTTCAGAGAATGAGGTCAAGACTGAAGCAAGCAGAGAAAACTCAAGTTATTTTCTGCATCCACCTTGAAAAATCTGTTTCTTATACCCCACTTTCATTAGCAAAATATAAACAATGTCATGCAGGCACTGTCACTCTGTCTGAAAAAGCTTGGGCTCTGAATAATTTGATTAGTAGCATGCTCATTCTGCAAGTAATTCCGAAGGCCCCTATGGGGGCGTCTTGTGAAATCAGGATCAGCTCTCCCTGAGTGAGAAATTCTGAACCCAATGCAAAACAGAAGTGTCTATAAAGCTTCCTTTCATAGCTTGTAATTAAGGTATACTTACACTAGAGAAAGAGATTAGAAAGCTGAGGATCCTGGAAGAGTCAGTTCTACCTTTTTCTTTATGTATGTTAATGGTATATTTAACTCCTAGCTTTTGTTGTAATATAAGGATTTGGCTTCACATATTTACTGCAGACTGGAAACAGGAATAAATGCTTGGCACAGCAACAAATGTCAACACTTTATGTCACAAAATATAAGTAAATAGATGGTAAATAATGCCAAAGGGCTTCTGAAAATAAAATGGTCAAACTTATATGTCAAACTCAGTGGAATGTCAAAGGGTTATGAAAACTTAGCAGGAAGGCACTTGAAAGGGTCAACCTTTAGTAACAAAATTGCTTCAGAAAAACAACACATTCTGAGACTCAGAATCCCACGTACTCAACAAGAGAAGAATTAAAGAGGGCAATCAAAGATTTTTTTAAATGTCTGAAATGTGACAAAATGACATCTTTTAGCTGGTCATGTTTTCTCTGACTAAAATTGAAAAGACAATAGTTTGTAATACATTAGCATCATCTGCTGGATAGCACAGGGAATACAGTTTGGAAACTAGAATAATAAATATGACATATAGCATCCTTGTATTTGGCAAGCCATCTAGAATAGGTGGAACAGTTCAAACTCCTTTTTTTTTATAACATCTCACATTTGATTTTCTTTCTAGAACTGTGATGCTTCTCTGGTGAAAGATGGGGATTAAATAGAGATTTTCTGCCTAAAATGTCCTAGCTTTATGTAGCAGAAAGTGCTGTGTGATAGCTGTAGGAACAGATGACATTCCAAAAATATGATATTGGCATGTAATTGCAAATGTAATATTTAATAAAAGGCGTTTAATTACTTTAGCTATAGAACAACTTAAGCATCTTTATAAAGAAACTCAGAATAATAATGCAGTCAGAAGAAAGCAGTCCAAGTCACCTTAGAGAGGAAAAAGGAAATTGGTTTGTGTCAGAAAAAAATAAGGTGTGGTAGGAAATAGAAGTCTCGTAACTTTTAGCTGTAAGGGATGTTAGATGTTAATTTGACATATTGAAAAAGGGATGCATTTCTTGTGCATGGAAAAGACGCTTAAAAATGAACATCAGCAGAACTCTACCAGGATTGCTCTAAATTTCTTCAAAACTTATCAGAGCTGTGAATCATGAACAGCTACAGTAGACACAGATCAGTTACTGTTTTATTACTGGATATATTTTTTTGTAAGGGCAATGCTGTATTCTCAGCAGAAGGCCCTGTGCCTTACAGAAGGGCAGCTGTGCTGTGAACTGGACAAGAGTTACTACCCTGTAGTGTCACTGGCCACACTAGAGCACAGCAGATCCTTCACAAGCTGAGACTGCTGCAACATGAGGGTCTTCTCATACTGTGGAGGAGCCAGTGGAGCCCCACTACTGCTGATTCATGTGAGAACAACTCTTATTCTTTGGGTTTTGTATTAATCATCTGTCTAAAATGCAGTAATTCTGAGGGATGGGGCATTTCCTTCTTTCTCATGCACATCGCTGCTCAGAACTGGGAAGCTTTTCCTTTGACTTTTCCTTATGCCCATACTGGTATGGATCATGGGGGTTCAGAGAGGAGAAAAATGTAATTTCAGGAACACATGGATGTTACCACAGAACAGGCGAGGATATCTTTAGTTTACTATCCTCTATGACAGAAGACAATTAGTATTGTCATAATTTATATTGTGATTGCATCTAGTAAGTACCTACATGGTGTAAAGAACCCATAACGTGAGCATTTATTTGAAACACTTCACTTTCTAAATGCAGAAAAAAGCAAATCCATAAATGCAGGAAAGGAAAATGACATCTTACAAAGTCAAAACCTTGCTTTACATAACACTGCACCACAGCCCCAGCTACTGATCAGCTATGTCTTGAGAGGAAGCACTGTGGTCCTTTTAAATGCTCATGAATATACATAAGCAAATACATAGCCTTTTTTTGTATCTTGAAGCAGAAAGTTTGACTATGTAAATACATTCTGCTTGAATAAAATTATTTTTTCTGGATGTTTTTAACTTTTAATTTCTAGAAGTACTTTCTTATTTTTTATGTGTTTATTTGTATTTATGTATGATGATACTAGCAGCTAAGAATAAAATCCGTAGAAGTTGAGAATTGTGGGAATCCAATTTCTAGACCTTTATTAAGTCCTTCAGAGATCCTTGTAAACTTCCTCAGCCTTGACTGACTTAAAGAATTGCTCTTTTTCAACATTTTTGCCAGTCCTTCCATTTATGCCTTCCTTCCAAAATTCACAGAGACTTCACAGAGCTTAATTTCTTTTGTGCTGTTTATATACAGCAATATAGCAGGTAGACAGTCACAGTCTTAAAACACTTAGAGCCCTATTGAAAATACATAGTGACAATGCATAAGTGAATTCAACAACCAAATGGTTAGAGATGAAGAGTAAGGAAGGTCAAGTAATAATAGCATGAACATGTTCTGGTGACAGCCTGTGATTCTGAGTAGTTTTGTACTTAGATGCTGCTGTTTCATATGAGGTGGCAGAGATGAATTGCAAAAAGGAAGCTAAAGGAGATATTCTTTACTTTTTCCATGACCCATTTATCATGTATCAAGGTCAATGTAACAAAGCACTGAGATACCAGTACAGGTTATAGAATAAAATAACAAAAGTTGGAGACAATGTTATTTAGCGAAGGGGTTGATCAGGGGTGGTATATAATAAAAGCACCATTATAGAGGAGGACACCTAGTTATAAGTTTGTGCAACTGAGGAATAGAAGCAAAACTTGATGTAGCAGAGGATGAATGGCACAAAGGAGATTAGCAGTTGGAGAAGCAAAAAGGGAAGATCATGAAGTCATTGACATTTTTAATGACTCTGAGCACATGTGGCCCAGAAGAGATTCTAGCTGTAGTGGAGCAAGAGAAAGACAAATGACAAATTGTGACATTTGGTCAAAGAATAGGAAGCCAGATATTAGGAAGATAAACTGAGCATGACAGTTTGTATGTCATAGCCATACAAAAATGCTGGTACATATAGAAAATCATGAGTGTATATCTAAATAGCTAGGAAAGTAGCTGAATCAGTGTGATTGATTGTGCTGGGTTTGGCTGGGATAAAATTAATTTTCTTCACAGTAGCTAGTATGAAGCTGTGTTGTGTATTTGTGCAGAAGACAGTGTTGAGAATATGGAGATGTTTTAGTTACTGCTGAGCTGTGCTTACACAAAGCCAAGGCCTTTTCTGCTTCTCACACCACCCTGCTAGTCAGTAGGCTGAGGGTACACCAGAAGCTGGGAGAGGACACAGCCGGGACAGCTGATCCTAACTGACCAAAAGGATAGTCCGTATCATACGATGCTGTGCTCAGCTTATAAATCTGAGGGAAGAAAAAGGAAGGAGAGGACATCTGGAGTGATGGCATTTATCTTCCCAAGTCACTGTTATGTGTGGAGGAGCCCTGCTTTCCATGGAGATGACCGAACACCTGACTGCAGATGGGAAGTTGTGAATGAATTCCTTGTTTGGCTTTGCTTGCGTACATGGCTTTTGCTTTATCTATTAAACTGACTTTCTCTCAACCCACGAGTTTTCTCACTTTCACTCACACCCTGCCAGGAGGGAGTGAGAGAGCAGCCACATGGTGCTTAGCTGCTGGCTGGGGCAAAACAACAAGATTGACAAAGAAGGAACATTTAAGTCTTGATCAGCTCAGGTTGTGGGCAAGTCACAGAGTGGCCAAAGAGGGGGAGGGGGGTGAGGAGATGGGAGCTAGATTTCTGAGTCCCTGAGTTGAAACCATATCAAAAAGAGAAGAGGTGTTGTTATGGAAAAGAATCATGTTGGATAATAGCTGAAAAAGAAGGAAGAGAAAAATTATTCATATTGTTCAGACTGTGAACTAGTGGGGAGAAGCATTAGAGAAGCAAATTAAGGTGAACAAGGGATGGAAGGATTTCAAGAAGCAGGGAACAGTGGCCTTAAAGGCTCAAGACAATATGAATGGGATAGGAGTTGAGACCCTAAGATTACCTTAGGATGATCATTTGAGGCTAGAACACCAAGGCTCTCCTTCAGCACCAACTTGTATCTCTATCTTTTCTGAGGGCATGACCTAACCATTCAGTCCTTCCTTTTCTTCAGAAAGGCAATTAGCATGAGAGAACAAAAAGAAAAATAGCTAAAAATATACAGTGAATCATGGAAAATTATATCTACTAAATTTCACAGTGTACTGCTATTGCCATAGTAACCCTGGTTGCTAGATTACTGCAAGCTGTTTCTTTGCTAAATTTTCCTGGAAGCTTTGCCAATTTTCAGTTTGGTTTCAACATGAAGCTTAATAAAGAGTAACTCTGAGAACTCACGTTGCCTCTTTCTATTTCTCTTTTTTCCACATCGCTTTTTTACTCCCCTTTCTAAGAGATAAGACCTCTTGGGAAGATTTTTAAAGGCATCTTTTGCCTAAAGTGCAAATGGACTTATAGTAGGATTCTGACTGTTAGGTTTCTGGCTTGTGATTTCCAATTCAGTGAAATGTAATCCTCTGTTGGAAAACAAGGTATTACTTACAGCTGCTTTCTTAGGTTGTTTTTCTCACTCCATCTAATAGAAAAGTCTAGCTCATCAGTGGTACAGCAAGTGGTACAAAGCAAGAAAGTAAAAAAAGATCATGAGAGCAAACATGAAAACAGACTTTACCTCTTTGTCCTTCACTATCTCCCCAAAATAACAGCTTCCAACCCTGATAATTCCCAATCTGAGAAGGGCAGGAAGTATAAGGAAAGAAAGGGACTCAACTGATGGACTTACTTGCTGACAGTTTCTTTCTCAGATGTTACAGTGATGCATTTCATGCGTGCTTTTGAGGAAGAGAGTTTTGCATTCTGCCTCCAGATGTGTATAACTGGTCCTCTTTTTTTTTTCCTACCATGCAGAAATTTCAGAAAAGCAGCATCCGTAATATACAGTGCTACAACAGAAGATGATCGATTAAAAACAGTGGGAATACTTTGTGAGTTGAGTTCAACATTGCTGTTGATGCCTGCTTGGTAATGCACAACGAAACACAGTCAGTGTCACTCTTACAGAGCAATGCTGCTGGCCTTTTCCATCCAGAAGTGGAAACGTGTCCAAAAGAACGGCATTCTTCTAGCAGATATACAGGCTCCTGACCTGAATGGCATCTTTAATTGACATCGTTTGGCCAATGAGTCATGAAACCATGACGGTCATAACCAGATCATATTTTAGATTTTAGAAATCACTTTGTCTGTCTGGCACAACATGTTAGAAATAAATGCCTCTCACTTTTCTTTTAAGAGGAGAAATAGGATGATTGTGGACATCTAGAAGGATCAATAACGTACCCACATGGAAGATCAAAACCATTCAGGAGAGACCTCTTGTGATGATGGAAATACCATCTTGTTAGAGACAAGGGAAAAAATCCTGTGTGTAAACCTGGAAGTTTCTTTTTGGCTTGAGTCTTGAGCATCTGAAGCCAAAGGCTGACCAGTCAAAGAAACAATTTTATGAGTCATTAGATGCAGAAAGAAACTTTCATTCTTGCCATCAGCACACACAGAAATGCAAAGGGGATGTACAATGGATATGTAGTCTCTTCTGCTCTGAAAGAAAAAAAGAAAGTTGAAAATAGAGCTGAAGGCAGTGCTTCTGGTACAAATAGCTTTTGGAGTCAAAGTTCTTAACCTCTTTAGATATGACTCAGTCATCTACATAAACTTGTCTTGGGTGATACAAATGTAATTATTGCTGCTACTTTCAATGAGCCTGAGGTTAAATTATAAACTACTGTGTTTCATCTTCAAAATGGGTCAGTAATATTTTTGTGTTGCAGTACCCTCCTTCTGCATGGTAAAAGGGAGCTCAGTAGGTTCTCTGAAAGTGAAGACGTGTTTTCTCCTTAATAAAGAAACCCACAAACATGTACTGGAAAAGTGTATCAGTGAAGACCTGACAGGAATCAAATAGTGTACAATAAAACAGGAAGAGAGAGCAGCTGTACAAAATATATGTACAGTGCCCCTTGAAAGAGTATCCACAGGAGTGCTTCTTTTGGTGAGGGAATTTGTATCACCATACAGGTGTACAGGTGTAGACTGAGAGAAGCTATGGAGACTAGAGTGTGACTGGAGACGGACTGAGCTCTGGGACAGGTTACAAAGATTCATAAAATACTGGAAAGGTTTAAAAGAGAAAGATCCCAAAATTTGTAAGCAAGAAGCATCTTCAAATGTGAGGTCTTTCAAAGGAAAATTATGGTATATACCTCCAAGTAGGTCAGCTCTGAATCATGAAATTAATTTTCAATATTGGTTTAGGAAAAAATATTTCCTATCTTTTATATTTAAAAATTTCTCTCTAAACATATTTACACAAGCCAGTTTGGGGTATGGTCTCTCAAATTTCCTCACATGTGCTCTGAAAGAAGGTTCAGTTACCCTTGAGTAGCTTATAGTTGTCTACACACATGCTGCTTCCTAGGGATAAACTGAGAAATACCTCCTTAACACAGAAATCTAAAATGAGCATAGGATACAGGTTCCTAAAAACTCAGGGAAAGGTCGTCTTGCATTTAAATTCATCTTTCCAACTCCCCTGCACAGTAAGCATCCATTAATGCTGCAGGATGATGAGCTGTCAGGCAAAATTAAAAATTCCCCAATCCCAGGATTATGGTATGTGGTGCATGACCTTTCCAGGGTTACCAGGAAGGGATCCTGGAGTTAAACCTCCAGTCATGACCATCTGTTCATAATGAAACATATAAGAAAATTGGAGAAACATGTCAGATGATTGATATATTTCAAAGTGTTATAGAAACGAAAGGCTAAGATTCTCACAACTTTTGATAGTCTCTGCCTTCTATGATTCTATGCAGCCATATAAAACAGTTGTGACCCCTCCCACATATTAAAATGTCTACTTAAATTACTATTTCTTGTCAAACTATGTGGTCAGATGATACACAGTATATTGTAAAAGAAAAGTTTCCCAAAAAATTACTGAGCCAATAGATTTGTGCTCTTACTTTGTCTTTCAGAGTGAAAGTGGTGACATTGAGGGGGGAATCCTATTTATGCAAAGTGAGTGCAATAATATTTCTCAAGTCACACACTGGAGTGCTATAAAGGACAGAAATGAGGGTTTGCCACACTGGAATTCTCACCCCAAATCCAAACCTATATGGTGACCTTCCCTGCAAGGTAGTGGAAAAGAAGGAAATAAAGAACCAGTAAGGCTTCTCCAATAGGGCCAGTAATTCAGATCGAAGCTTCTGAATTAGTGACAGCTCTTGGTTTTTTAATCTGTTTTTCTTATGCAACAAAGATCATGTGGTCATGAGAAAAGAAAGACATCCCCTTACATATTCAAGGGGTATTAGCTGGCTAGAGAGTCAGTCTGGAGGTCCTCAGCAGAGAAACGTCTCAGATGTAATTGCAAACTACTAACCCAGTGAACCATGCTGCCCTTTGTTCAGCTAAGCAAGCAGAAACTGGAGGTACTGAGACAGTGGAAGAAAGGAGAAAAACAGTGACACAGTTCTGCAGATCACTAGGCCACACTAGGCAGTGTTATTTCTCCTACTGCTTCTTTGCTAAAAAGATAGCAAGCCAGGGGCTTTTCTTGGTGCTCTTCTCACATTTTAGAGTTCTTTGTTACATAAGAGTGAGTAGAAATGCAATGTTTGTTCTGTGCTTAATATATGACCCTTACTGACATCCAAAACCATATAGAAATCACAAAGCAAGCAGATTACCCCTTGAACCGCAGGACAATTACTGTGAACTGCCTTTGACATAGAACTTGTGTTTTGTTCCTTTCAGCCCTCTAGTTCCTTGGGTAAAGGGGTTGCAAATGTATGAGACTTGAGCTGATCCAAAACACTCCCATCATTAGAGGTCAGCAATACATTTATGCAGGCAGATCTGCAAAGATGCACACACATGCTCTACTGCAGCACTAACACATATATACTGTTTTGAAATTGTTCTTGATTGAATTTCATATACTGAATCAAAGCAGTAGCCAACTTCTGAATCATATTACATTTTTTATCATGGTGGTATGTTTTCAATTGATTGTCTTAGCAGTGACCAGTTCACAATTATATAGTCAATAGGTCTTAAAGACAAGCTCTAAAAATGCTTCTTGAATTGCTCTTAATTTTAAGCAGTTAAAGAATTTATAAAGTTCATAGTCTGTTTAAATACTTGAAATGTTGATATTTTAAGAACAACATACAAAAGGGAGCTTATAATTACTATAATTTCATTTAACAAATTTTAACCTGGAGAGGCCTTGCAAGTTTGGATGTTAGAAATTATTTAGATTTTTCATTTAGAAAATCACTTAACTAGCAAAAGCTATTAATCAGCTATTTAAAATTTATTCTGAAATGCCATTTCATAGCAAAGAGAACTTAAAATATAGAAGAAATTGGGACATAAAACATTCTAACCTCTGCCACTTCCTTAGTCTTGAGGGAACTGTGGGTTACTCATGGGATTTTCTGACAAAGTTATGTGCAATATCAAGGGCTTGATGAGCCATTAAGTCCTTTTTTGTCCTATGCTCATAGGCATCTAATTTTGCCAGAGTCAGAGGACAATATAGAACATTCAAGGGAGTCTAATCTCTGCCTAAGAAGAACTGCACCTGTAGCTGTTTCCAGACTGTAGCCCCTTCTAAGTGAATCTGTTGTCTAGGGGATACAGTCAGTCAAGATATTTTAAAATTTCAACAGACTTAGAGCAAGTTTTAAGAGGAGGCACTTACAGCAGAACAGTTAATGCTAATAGGCGATGTCGTCCTAGAACATTTCCATTGGATGTAACATTATTTAACAAAAGCTTAAGTAAGAGTTTTAGGAGCTTTAAGTTGAAGAAATCAATTTCTTTATTTGAACTTTAAAAGGGAGATGCTGGTTTCTCCCATCTCTGTAACTGCTTCCTGACCGGGCGGGCAGTAGAGTGCAGCACAGCTGTTCCCGAGGACTGGTGTGGCCCACGGAGTGCACTGAGGTTGCCCCTGACCCTTTGGAGCAGCCAAGGCTGCCTGCTCACCAGGGGACAGGGGACAAGGCACAAACCCATGGGTGGCGTTCAGGGCAAAGGCCTCACCAGCCAGGGCCCAAGCCCACAGCCCCCAAGGCAAGCAAGCAGGGCAGAGCCAGGGAAGAGGCCAGAGTGAGTCAGATGGTGAGAACCTGAAGTGCCAGGCAAACTCAGTGACAAGATAGGCCCAAAGCTAAGTTGGAAAGTCAGCTTTCCAGACCAGGGCCTGGAACAACAGAGCCCATAGGCAGAGCTGTGGCAAAAGTGGGAGGAAAACTACCTAGAAAATAACCCAGGTCTGCAAGCTCAGGCCTGAGCTCAAGTGCGGACCCCAGGCCCAGGGCAGGGCTGCAGGTGGACGCCCCAAGTTGAAGTCTGTCAGAGCCATTAAGGCCTATTACTGCACTAGGCCGCACATAGGTCCTGACGGATGAAAACTAACCTTGTCAGTGCAGGAGATACCAGAATCTTACAGCCTGTGTCCCCAGAAACAGATGGCCTGTCATCTGCACTTTGCATACAGGTAACAGAAGTTCTATTGTGTCCTTCAGTGTATTTGTCTGGGTGGTTATCAGTCCCACCAGCCTTCTAAACTACCTTCCTTCACAATGAGTATCAGGTAAAGTGGGTTGAAGGTGAATGGGTGTCACATAAGGGCAGTTATGGAAAGGCTGCTCACAAGAATATGAAAATCTGCTGAGGGGCAGGGTATTAGGCTGGGTCACCATTAACTAGATGGCAAAAAAAAAATGTTAAAATGAATCCTGCATGCCTAAGGCAAACACCATTTGTTTTGAGAGTGTGGGTCTAAACAGCACACAAATGTTGTCTTTTTTCCTGAAACCAGAATTCGCTGTGGGAATGGTTTCCTGAACAAAAAGATGTTAACTGATTTTACAGGTGCTCCCCTTAATAGTTGATTCATTTCTGAGACAGATAATGTGCAACATGAGAGCTTGCTTGGAGCAAGATCTCCAAAATTAACTTTCATCAACTTGCTGAACAAAAGTAGCAGACTTCTTCCCCAGCATGCTGTCTCCAGGGCTAAAAAGGAGGACATGCGGCTCTAAGCAGCCTCACTGCACTAAAAGCTGTCGTTTTTCTACTTTCAAGACAGCTTTGTCCAAACTAAGCTGTGATTTCACAGTGGGAAGCAATCAGGTGCAGTCCATCTGCAAAGCTTTGAGCCATGGTTATAATCTGAGTTTACTGCTGTTCTCCCCCAGACTTGCACAAGACTGCAGTTTCTTACTATTCCTCAGTCTTTACATGGTTCCACTGAGCTGCACCTCACATCACTGTAGCAGACTGACTCTGATGCACTGAATGGATGAAGCACTGTAAAACTGTTTTCTGAATCTTCGAGAAGGGGGAAGCCTGTCATGAAGGGTATTTAAACTTTCAAAGTGTAAGAAAATAGGGACTATTTCTGTGATGCAGAACTGTCAGCAAATACACTTTGTACTGTTTTCACATTGCTATGCTGCATTTCCTACACCATGCGGTAGATGGCAGGAGCCAATCAAAATATTTCACTGCAATTTTTGTAGAAGGAAAAAAGTTGATCAGATATCTTTGCTGGATTCTCATGTTTAATTTAAAACAATTTTACAGTGGCCTTTTTACTTTTTTGGACATTCTTAATGCACATAATATTTCTGCTGTTGTAAGGGTTATTTCTTTTTAATGTAACTGGTGTTATTAAAAGATTAGTCTTTCAAAATTGTATTGATATTTCAGAATTTTTTGATGTGCTCTGAGATTTACTTGACAAGTTTCATAAATTTCTTAACTGAAACTATACTTAAGGTTCTGGTTTTGTGACATGTGAAGTAATTACTTCCATGTTATTTGCCTTTGATTCCATCAGTCATACTGCAAACAATGAAAGAGAAACATGCTTAAGGCGCTAAAAGAAAAGAGAAATAAAAAACCATATAAGAAGTAGTTGTAGCAAGCATGGGTCCAAATATTCAGTTGCAAAGGATGAAGCTCCCCCTAAATGAACCCCTCCAATTATAATATGAAAGAAAAATTTTACTTTCTGACTATAAGTTAGATTCCTAATGAAATATTTAATATTTTTTTAAAAAACCTGATGAGCAAACTTACAAGTATGGGGAGTATTACAGTCTATTCTCAGAGTTAGTTGCTCATTATGTCTTACAATCCAAAAGGATCTCACAGAGAAATATAAACAAGGATTTTGAAAATATCTTCTTTGAATTCAGCCTGGTCCAGCTGGCACTCCAAGGACTGTGCAACACATCTAGCCCATCTCTACTTGCTGAGAGGAGACAAATGTGTGTTTGGTAGTGCATGCTGTTTGCCCAACCAGCTGAATATATCAGCTTGTCCTTGCAGAAGCTGGGGACTTTAGGACTGAAATTCTATGGGAGAAGAGAGTGTGAGGCTGCAGCCATGTTTCCTCTCATACAGGGACATGGCCCAGCACTTAGAACCCACGTGTGGCCCGTGAAACCACCATCTGTGCTGTGCTGCTTTAAGATATCAGAGAACAGGTGGTTAATTGTGCAAATGTGGAACCAGGCAAGGATTAAGATTAGTGTTACTTTAACTGAACCTGGGAGTCCTGTAATGCCATTACTTCCAGGTATCACTGGATTATCAATTAGCTCAGGTATGACTCACATAAACATCTGGCTAAAAGGAAGACCTACCACCACACCTTTTTCTCTGACAATAAACAAATGTTCCTATTGAAGTGGATTACCTGGGGACTGACTGTTACTGTAAATTTCCCAGTGCAGGCTTAACTGATAGGCCTGGTTTAATGTCGATGAGGAGTTCAAAAGAAACAATTCCCACATCTTAGTGCAAAATCTTAGAATGTACTTTCATTAAACATTCTTGCATCCCTGTAGATAAGCAAGCCCACTCTATCAGCCCTCCTGGGCTTCAGCTGTCAGGGGCTGGGACACAGCCTTTGCCCCCTGCAAGGGGGACCTTCACTGGAGGCATCTTCTTCAGCTCATGTCCTTCCTCTGTCCCTGCCTGAACTGTTGCAGCTATGTAGCCTGGCCTTGTACCTTCCTGAGCCAGATCCACTGATCTGGATTTTTGGCTTACCTTTGATCCCTGAAGACTTGTCTGGCAACCATCAGACTGTGGGCTGATCATTCCTTTTGTCACTGGACCTGCTTGGGTAGGGTGGGACTGTCCCTTTGTTGGTGAGGGCACTGCTCTGTTGTTACCCTTAGCTCTCATCTCGCCTTTCCTTGTGGAACAGCTTTCTTCTACTGCTCCTGTACACCAGGTCACTGTATCCAAATTCTTAAGAGACTTTTCTAAGTGAGGCACTGGAATGTAAATATAATCCCTATATATACACACAGAAAGTATAGTTACTTGTATCTAATAACTGACATAGTTTCAAAAGCGTACCAGAGTAAACTGGTGTTAATAAAAAGCTTCAGAAGCTGCCAGAATGATCATTTTAGACTGAGTCTGTTTAATCTCCAAGATAAACTGAATAATTGGACCACACTGTTTTACAACCAGGATCCCAGTACTGATTTTCTTATTTCGTTACTCAGCTGCTGAAGGAAGAAACGTATTTTGTTTGCATGCTCACTGGCATAGGAAGGTACCTGTTCTCGTTCATATGCTACAAAGAAGCTGTAATATATTTCATCTAGGCAAAGGGTGAAAAAAAAAGATGAATGTTTAAAGCCATGGTTATTCTTCCTCTAACCTTTCTGTGGGGAAATATATATTTGTTAAAATCCCATATTATAAATTTATTAGAGCTTTGATCTATTATTAGCATTATTAACAAAGCAAGATAATGTAGGAGGTTTTGGAAGAGTAGAGAGTGATTTGAGGAACAGTTGATAACAACATAATGGAATGGTATAGAACTGAAGGCAGACCTCAGAAGCCTCTGATACGTAGTGGTGGTATTTCTCCTGGGTCATGTAATAGTTTATTATACTATTGAATTTCTATTCACTTTTGAATGACTTGTAAGCTCAGGAAGCTACTGGCCACTGCCTGGTACACTGAGTCATACAGGCAGGCACTGGTTAAAATTTAATTTTCTCAGCTCTGCAGCTCCTCTGTTCTAATGGAGCCATACAGGTTTCTGGTCATAATATGTTCTAACTCTAAAGCTTATCCCTTCACTTATCAAACCTGTTAGATAAATCTTCAGAGTGCATTACTGTGAATCTGATGCCATTTTGGTTTGGAGACCACTGTCTGGGTTCTTATTTTCCAAAATTAAGATAGCCTGGATTGAAAGCTCTTTGATGAGAAGGGCTGGAAATAGAGTGGACACCTTGTCCTGATCTCTAGCCCCTGCTGTATCACTGCTGTTCGTAGGCCCTTCAGAATGGGCCAGGATGAGTGTGGTCCAAAAGGTTCCTTCTCGTAGGCGAAAGCCAGACCACTGTGGCCTGACCCGATGGATATTACCTGTTTGCAGCCTGGTACCAGTCATCTGATTCCTTCTAATACTTGCAGATGGGGTACCATTACCTCAGTTTTACTATTTTTATGCAACTATATAAAGCAACCAGATATTACAAAAACTTCTGTTTCCTGAGCTAAACCAAGCAGTCTTGTGGTATGACTGGGTGTGAGGCAACTGAAATGTTCCACAGATAGGCTTTCATGCTACAGGTCATCCTCAAAACCCTTACATACACATTGAATTTCCTTCCTTTGGTGCTCTATGAAATACCTTCTACTCCACAGTTTCTTCTTCCATTACTTTATCAAAACTAGAGTTTGCCTGGATACAAGATGTACTTTTAAAAAGCTTTTTGAAAACACTTAGCTTCCTAAAGCCCTAGTGGCAGTGGAAGTGGAGAAAGCCATTTTTTAATGAGCCCTGAAGGCAGCCAAGAGGCTGAACTGACCATAACTCGACATTTTTAATAGATTTTACTTCTTTAGTCTAGTTCCGATCTCTCTCTCCACCCTGAACTTTACTCATCTATACTCAAACTCTGTCCCTGTCTCTCTACCTTGATATACCTACACAGTTCCATCAATTTCAATTGTGAAACAATAATTTCTAATTTAGCCAGATAGCTACAATTTTGTATCAAACAGCCTATTATAACAGCTTTGTGTCAGACTGACAGAATTTTTAACCTCATGTCATAAGGTCTACTAGAAAATCTTAAAAATTTAGGAAGACCTTATTTTGGGGCTTTATGAGTCATTAGGTAGAGCTTAAATTGTGTGAACTTGGGAGAAAATACCAGGAGGCGGCAGTGCAATGTATTTGTATCACAAATTTGAGAGATTTGAGAGATCTTTTGTAGAAGCAAAACTCACTGGATTATTTTCAGATAAAAATTATTTCTGATTTCAAAGTTTTCTCAAATCTATGTCTACAAAACTGAAAGGTAGAGGATGAATTTCACCTTATGCTTCCATCAGGACTGTAATTCACACAGAAAGAGAATGAATAGAAGACTGACTATCTCTATGTCAGACATTTTTGTATTTCTAAACTATCATTAAAATGTCACAATCCCACTGCAGTCCTGTTCCCTTCAGGATTTTCTCTCTTATCACAGCAGTTGGTACGTTTGGGATCTTTGCTTTTCTTGCCATTGTGCACAATTTAACACCACCATCAGAGGAGGATAATGATTGCATGTTACAGAAAGTTTTTGTGTTTTCAGCTTCATGTGTCAGAGTGTAACTGAATCTGTTGGTGATTCAAATTATTCCCTTAACTTTTGGAGGTTTCAAAAAGCTGTAAGCTCCACTATTAATTACAGACTGTGGCAAATCAGCTCACTTTCTCTGAAAGGACTGGAAAGGCTGTATTTACAGACAAATGCAAGAGAGAAAGGACTGATAAATTTCTGTTAAATTTTCACACCTCATCCTCTGTCAGGTCACTGCCATATTTCTGGCAGAGGCCAGAAGCTTAACAGATCTTGGAGAACAAAATTCCTTTATGCTTTTACAGGTGATCTCTCCACATCAGTGCAAGGGCTGAAGAAGACTGGATGTGGTGTTCTGACATGCCTAGGGCCAAACAGAATGACCTGGGGGACAGATGGGCAGGCATATTCATTAGACCTACATGCACTAAGCTGAGATTCAATCTAGCTTTCTTGGGAGCAACTGGAGGAACGGCTGGAATAATTGTAGGGGTCTGGGCGGTGTTTGCTTAAGTCTTTCCTATGCCATTATCTCATCTTCAGAAGACATTAGACATGCTTCTTTTCCCCATGTTAGGGGAAGTACTCCTTCTTGCAAGAGTCATAGGTGCTTTCTTGACACTGTGAGATGACAACTTGCCAGTTGGTTCTCTGTCCCTTGGAGGCAATGGGAAATCTTGCCTGCATGGCAGGAGTATGGCAGGGAGGCAGTGGCTCAGAAGTTCTATTCTCTATTTCAGTGGCAGGTAGAAAGCCTAAGGCTTTCCTGGAGGGGCATCCTGCAGGTGCCATTCTCTATTCTGTCTTTTTCAAAGCCTTGAAACACTCCTGTCTTTGTGTTGGGCAAGGACAGGAGAGCAGCAGAGTATGAACGGTTTGCAGGAGGGTACTGATCTGGAACTTGCCGTCATAGCTGTGCGAAGGCAGTGAAGTGCACCAGAGACCAGAGGTATGAATATATTAGGGCAAAAGAATGCCACAGTGCATCTGAGAGCTTTTGGATCAGCAGAGGGACTTTTTGTGTCTGTGCACTTAATGTATCCAAGGCCCAGACTAAATAAAGCTCATGAGCAGTTCCCTGTCTCTGAGACTAGGAAGCATGCTGTGACATTTCTTGTCTTGTATCTACACTGTAGATACCTGAAAAACAAAGAACTCCAAGGGTTTCTAGCTAATGACTTTTTTCGGCACCACTTTAATTCGAAATAGGATAGTCTTGAAATCATTGGGGATTATTTTTAGTAGTTTAATAGGAATGAGAAGCATTATTTCTGGACCTCAGTTTGGACAGAGACTTCTGTTTCTGGACTCAGCTGTGGCCTAGTTTGGATCCGTGAAATCATAATATTTTCTAACTCTCTGTTTTGCTAGTAAATTAATGTTTCTTTGTGAGTGTAAGGAAGACTACTTAGCTAAAGCATGAAAGCTTTATTCGCTGTGTTGTCAGGCTATCTTCCCTCCACCTATGAAACTGCCCAATCTATTTGCTTCCCACGATTTCTTCTCCTGTAAGCCTCTGTCTCTCTACAGGTCATTTCTGTAGCCAAACTTATTGCTGTCAGAAGACCTTTCCAGAGCTCATCTCCAGTTCTGTTATGATAAATTTATGCTGCAGGTTTGCTTTCATTTATAGTTTATTTCCAGTTCCAAGCCCTAGCTGATCTCTCACAAAACCTTTAGATTCCTAGTTATATACAAACCACCTCTCTTTGCTTGCTGCTACAAATTATGTATTATCACTTTGATTATTCTTGGGGTTCTGGTTAATGGAAGGACCCCTCCATTCCTTCACAACATTCGCTGTCCACAGCTTAGACTGTGACTTCTCTGCAATGAACGTCCGTCATATGGAGGTGAAGTGACCCCCAGCAAGTTGATGCTTGTTTCCCGTAAGCTTAAACCCTGATTACTCAAAAAGCTCTTGCATTCTTTCCACACCCATCAAACATTCCACTCACATAAGATGAGTTCATTTATTTCCTTTAAAGATGAAAGCCCTAGCTATACAAGGATCTGGTTCAACAGACTTGTACTACCACTTTTTATCCAGTGGGTTTGATATTACGAAAGATGCTGTCCCCTTTCGTTTTCCTTTACCTTGTAGAAACTTATCAAAATGGTATGGATCAATCTTGTGCTGTTTTTTCCTCCTTATTTCCTACTCACACAGAAATATGGAGCCATTTAATTTTTATGCATATATTTATGGACACATTTACTTTCTTAATTAAGCTATTATTTTATTTTAAGAGAATGCCATCACTATACTAAAATGTTACAGTTACCAGATAGCACTGAAAGAATGAAAATGATTTATTTGTCATCATTAGCAGTGTTTGGTTTTTCACTCATCTTGGGGTATGCATGATGAAAATAGACCAGTAAGTTTCACTTCTGCTTAAGACTTCACTTTTTTATTCTTTTGCATTAGAACAAGGCCACTTTGAATTGGCTGCAAACACAGCAGAAAATTATATTTGCATTAGATTCTCTGTGGAATTACAGAGTAAGAGCTAGTTCCCAAAGACTGTTTGGTATATTTTGGGTTTTACAGAACCAAAGACTTGGTGTTCTACCAGAACATTGAGTTTTAAATTATCATCCAAAAGGTGTGGCTAGGTGTCTGTAGCTATTTTATTTCATTGTACCGGAGGAAAGAAAACAAAGGTAAAGTGAAATATGTTTTAAAATTTGCTCTGCCTTCTTATACGTGTCTGAGTAGTGAGATTGACTGTCTACGTGAGAAGTTCCATTTAATTTGGATGCTACTGAGTACAAGCTTTTACCTCATTCAGAATAATTTATGCTTCAGTCCAGATCGGTATTAATTATATCTTCCATCTGACTTGCAAATGCGAAACTCGGGTAGCAACTTGGTTGTGTAGTAAGGGGCTTATCAAGCCAAGCAAACCAGAATGGCAATAACACCCGGGAATTTTGGGCTATTACAAATGGCTCATTAAATGTCTGTGTTGAAATCCATTTCTGATCTTAAGAAAAAGATGGAATATAGGCTGATGTTGCAGATATAGGTCAGATCTAAGTCATGAGCTGATTTGAGCTCTTTTCTCTTAGGTCTGCTGGCTGCTCTCTGCATGCTGTGAAAGAAAAATAATAGAGATCTGCAGGTAAAAGGAGGTGATTACTCTTAAAATCTTTTCCTCTGATTTGTTAGTTGAGTGCATCTTACTTTCTTCCCTGCCTGTCCTGCAGCTATCCTTGATGTCTTTCCAGCTGAGTTAGTTCCCACCACAAGGCTAGCACCATAGAAACTATTTTGAATCGTCTCCTTTAGATGGTGGGCACTCTGCCCATGGAATCCAAGGAGCCAATGTGGCTTTAGAGGCTTCTGTGTAGTTGAGCAGCAACTAAGCCCCTTGGTGCTCAAAAACTTTTGCTTGTGAAAATAATTCCCTCACAAAAGTAATATTGAAACAGCTTTGTCTGTGCAGGGAATAGTCTTTAATCTTAGCAAGAGTAACAATCTCACATGGCATGTAAAGCAGTGATAGAAGTACTGAAACACTTTTTACCTAGTAAGAATATATATTTGCCCTTCTGTATAGACTACTTGAAGGATAAACTTCACTCATCTGATCTCATCTTATAAACTATATTCATAAGCACATTTAATAAATTAATTTTTCACATCTTCGCACATCTTTGCATAATATGGCCCATCTTCACATGCCATATTAGGAGTTTCGTTGATATTGGAAAGACAGATGGAAGATTTACTTAACACACTAGTAAACAGGAAATGCAAAGGATCTGCCCTTGTCAGGTATGCTTTCAGCAAAGGCGTCTTCCAGAAATACAGGTCCGAGTGCTCTCAAGAACAGTCAATTGTATATTCCCTGAGATCTCTTTTGCTGTGGAAGAAACTATTTCGAGTTTGTAAAGGAATTAGTAAGAACTGCTTCCAGTTTGGTTGTTTGAAGTGTATCTACCAAGCCTGCAAGAATTCCAGATTTGCTTGCATTGAAGAAATTTTTCCGTTTACCACTAGCTAAAGTTGTACATATGATGCTGAAGCTATGGGGACATGATTTTTCTGTAGAATATAAATAAGGTAGGAAATATGGATTTCTTGAGTAGGGTGATAAACAGATCAATATTACATGAAAGAGATATCGATGCGTATGAAATTTATGTAGTGAAGCATGCTCCTTTTATAATTTCAAAATTAACCAAATTTTGCACTGGAACTTACATAGAGAGATTTTATTTAGCATAAACTGAAATTTAATGAGGATGGTCAGAAGAAAGAAGAGATTTAGAGCACAAACTGGTATGGTGTCAGCACTTTAAGGGAGAGATTATTAAGCTGGGCATTTTACTAAAAGAAGATCGAGTGATTATTGTAGTAGCACAGAGAAAAGTAACTGCTGACATATAAACTAGTCACCTAGGAAAAGAAAAATGTAATCAAATGAGAAGTAGTATTTCATTCCACTTGGAAGGAGCATTCAGATAAGATACAGGGCAACTCAATATGATACACAGAATTACTTCTGAAGAGAATAAACAAAGAACTGATCTATAGTAATGAATACCTGAACAAATCATAGGAAAACCTGGAGAGGGGGCTTATTTTGAATATGACACAGGAGAAAATCTGGAAAGCGGGCTTATTTTGAGTATGACAGAGAAATGTACTTATGGCTAATTGAATTACATTCAAAAGTCATGAAGCTGTCAGAGCCACTGATTTCTGAGATAAAATCAGAGCTTGCACGGCAGGAGAGCTGGAAACTGAGGACTGACAGAGAGCACCAGCTCTCAGGCAGTTTCAGACATCCAGTAATATCTGCCGGTTCCAGCACAGCCTTTCCTTGTCAAGGTATCCTCAAAATAATGAGAAATGCGAGAGAAACACAACTGAAAGGAAACTAAGCACGACAACAAAGAATTCAAAATTGCTACTGTTTAGATCTGAGAGATGAATATGGATTTTACTTTCGAAGAGACTTCCAAATACTAGATGTGCACATAAAAATGGAGGGAAAATGTAGACACAAAAAATCTTGTCTGGCAGACATACCAAACCTTTTGGTGAAACACAGAATTAGAACAAGTTTTCCCAAGCTACACAATGAGTACATAAGTCTGATTTCTCATGGATCTATTTACCCTGTACACCCAAGTAACACCTCTTCCACCCAGCAATAGCCTTAGCTTTCCCCAGGCTGTGTGTCTGGTCCAGAGATGGGCTTTGAGGTATTTGCTGACAAACGGAATGTATAACAGTTCAGTTCTTCCTGCCTCTCTCTTGGGTTTCTTCTGCCTAGCACAAGACATGTAGAAGCGTAATTATCCTTGATACTTCCACCATTCTTTTAAATTTACATGATACCAAGCCCAAGTCCCAACTTACATAATAATTGGTAGGAGAGGGGTTAGAAGGCAAACAAACAGCTTAGGGAAGGAGTTGAAAAAAATCTTGGATCATAATAAATATTGTAACGTCAGCTATTGTTCCTGTTGTTAATTGAGAATGTCAAGGATTATTAGGTACATGGGGAATAAGAATTGATTCCTCAGATTCCTGACTGTAGGAAAAAAAACCCCAATAGCCTACTTTGCAAATTCCTGAGATTCTTGGAACAGATTGTAGGAACAGCAGTGAAAATGCTTACTGTATAACTGCATAACTATATGAAAAGCTATAATAAGTGACAATGGTTTGTGTTTGTCTTTTTGCATTCTTGCCAAAGATCATTTTTCACTCCAAGGACATTACTGAAAAAAGCTGACTATGAATGTTAAGTCCTTACAGCTACTGCTAGGAGGAACAGGCAGAGTAGGAAAGAAAGAGCTTAACGTAATCAGTAGATGGCTTGGACGTTACTCCTACAGAAATTGAAGGAATTTTGTAGTGGGATGCATGCATCATCCTATCACCCTTTCGTAACATTGCTTGACTGACCCAGAACTGGTTCCAATGAGTAGATTTTATGTTGCTTACCTTCCAGTTATACTGAGGACTGTTACGACTTACATGAATTTTCCGGGTGTCGAAATACCATGTTAATAAATGACTATTCTACTGCTCACAGATACTTGTGAATTTTTTACAGCTGATTCAGTTTCTTACTTTAAAGAATATTTAACTGATGAAGCCTTTTCTATTAGTCCTGAATTCCCCCAAATGAAAAATATTCAGGATTTACCAGCTGTGTCACCAGTGAAAATAAAGGAAGTTTGTGACTGGTTAAATACAGAGAGTTCTGTATTTAAAGCTTCAACCATTAGTAGTTTGCATTAATGAAGGACCCTGATATCTGAGTTGATAAAGGACTGGTCGCAGGCAGATTTTGTTGAGGTGATAGAAGTATTTTTGGATATCTTTCCATATATCACAGAGCTAAACCTTGTATTTCAAGAGCTGAAATTTGACATTGCAATTGTACAGGTGTTAGTAAATCATTGCCTGCCATCTCCAGACAGAAGTAAAGATGACAGCCACCATACGATGGGGAAGAGTCTACCTTATGTTATGTATAGTGAATGCAAACTGTGTTGAAAGCTGATTAAGTGGTTCAGGGGTTACTTTTCATTCTCTTTTATGAAGAATGGTAAATCTATAGGAGAAATGTAATGAGATGTTCAAGTCTATAATGCCAGTAATTAGAGCAGGTTACGCATGTATCCTGTATTGCAAAGCTAAAAACCTTTTTGGAGCATCCCAAATCTGCATGGAAGGGTAGCAGGGTGACATGGCACAACTAGGGCTGTCTGGCGGATAAGCTCCCCTTGGAAATGGAGACCGTTTTGTTGCTCAGTGCCTGAAAATGGGATTCCACACTTATGGAAAATACCTGTGAAATTGAAGAAAACCACACTGATAAGTCTCAAATAGTGAAAGAGCTGCTCTGGTGTGGGTTTTGTGCAACAGAAAGTTCTGAAAAGTCTTCACGCACAAAACCTGAAACATTCTGGTGTGGCTTGGCCTGACAGGGAAAGATATCTTTTTGGAGTTTAACTCATGCCTCCTTGGTGAAATATAGAACAGGGATCCTCCTCTGCAAACATCACCTTCCTACTCTCATGATCACTTCAGTGTGAAACCCTTAGGCAGTCAAATCTGTGAAGCCAGCCCACAGAGGAATGTAGAGGTGTGAGACATGCCACAGGTGCCAAGCCAGCTCAGGTAGACGCAGAAGAGACCTGATAGGGAACATTTTCACTGAAACAGTGCAATCCAGGACACGCTGCTGAGGGATGAGAGGAGCATGGTGCTACTCTCAGAAGAGCACGGCAACTAACATAATGTCATTTCCCACCATGAACCCATCCAAGGCCAAGCCATGCCCATCTCTTTATGGCTCTGCCTCATAGTGCACCTTTTCTATTCCTCCCAGCACTCCGAATTCATTGAGCTTATGCCTTGCTGTCCCCATGTCTGCTCAGATCACTTGGCACAGCCATGATTTGCTGCCAAACCAAAGCTCGTTTTTGCCTCTCGTCTCCCCATCAGCTGCTTCAGTGTCTGTGTTGTGCCCGATGTGCCCTGGCCCACTTGCTGCTGCTGTGGTGGGGCTTCATCCTCCTCAGGCCCAGCTGGAAGGCCTCCCTCTGAGTCATGTGGCAGTGTGAGGGAAGGAAGAACCAAGGATGAAGAGGCAGTGAGGGGGATGCCTTTTTACCAGAGAAGAGAGAGGGAAGTGCTCCCCTGAGCAGTGGGGAAGTTTCTGCTCCCCTGAGCAGTGAGGAATTCTCTGCTTTCCTTCCCTTGCCATGCAGGTGGAAATGCTACTTTGCCCCATGGTTGCTGTCCTGGGGAGCAGGGAGGCAGGGCAGGGCTGGAGTGGGGCGAGATCCCTGGGGAAGTGCTAAGCTCACTGTCTAGTTTCTGGGGAGATCTGGCAAAGCATGTGCGTGCATTCTGCACCCCTTCCATCAGAGGACAGGGGCTGCAGAAGAGGACTCTCTGTCCAGCCCTGCTGCCTTGCTGAGCCTCCTGACCCTTTCCTTTCCCATCAAATCCGAAATCACTCTTTTCTTTTGCGAAAATTGCAAAGAAAGAAAGGGACAGATGTGATTAAAGCCACAGATGAAGTTTCATGGCTGTTCCTTCCTCTTTGCAGTGTTTCTGGAGCAGGTTTCTCTGAGAAAAGTCTGAAACAAGATGTGCCTGGCCACCCTCCTGCCTTTCTGAGTGGCTTGCAGATTGCTTCTGGGCACTGAGATTTTCACTTTGCAAATTCTGAGGATGTGTCTTTTCATTGCTAACCCTGCGACAGTGCGACCGAAATAGTGCCACTGCCCCTGCTGCCCTTGTAACAGGCTAGCAGTGTCTGATTGAAACAGCTCACCCTCTCCTGGCCGCTGCTGAGCACGCTGGGCCAGAATTAAATGAGCTTTGTTGATTCGGTGTGGCAGGCACCTTTCCCCAGCTATGAGGAAAATAGGAGTGTATTTTGAGAGACACTACAAAAGTGTGCTATAATCATTTGTGCTAAGAAAGAAATGCTTTGAATGGCCAAAAGTGGGTAGGTATTTTGAAATGGACTTGGTTAGGCTATTGCAAATCTGTGAATAAAACCAGGCCCAGCAAGAGAGTGGTTCCAAATAATGTGAGATTAGGAGAGGTAGTCGCTTCTTACTAAATGAGTTTCTATAAAAAAGTAATTGTCATCTGTTTTCTGCTGCTTTCCTACAGAGAGAAAAACATGGCAGTGTTATGGTACAAAGCAAAACCCATTTCTAGACCAAGTTGAAGGTTTGATTGCATGCTTTGTGCAGCTGATTGTCGCAGACAAGCAAAAACATGCTCAGTCCTGTGTTGGCAAAAACCACACAGCTGATGAATTACAATCCAAGTTCAGCCTCTCACCACAATTTACTTGGCTTGCAACCTCACCCCTACCATTTCCTTCCTGAGGACAGTCCTCCTAGATATCGGCATATACCCTGTCTTATGCTATGTAGAGGTGCAAAACTCGGCAAAACCACCTAAGGACATGGATGTTTATGTTGGTCCTGTGAACGCGGTATGCCTGGACTGTGTTCAGTGTGCTGGAGATGTCCATGCTGTGGGAAGAATGGCTTTTAGCCAGTGGAGGGAGAGCTTTATATTGATCTCCACTGTTTTAGCAAAAAGACCTGATACTGTTAAGACATCTCATGTCTGTTTGTATAGTGTGAGTCTACATTTGTCTCTGGGTTTCAGCTCTCCAGTCAGCCCAGCTGCAGACATGTGTTTAGTTATTTATGGAGGAGAAGGAGAAGTCAAAGGTGACTGGACAAGCTGGTAGCCAAAATAGTCCCTTCTGTGCTGCTGGCTGCAAAAGCTAGTATATCTCAATTTTTGCACTGCTTGGGCACAAGGTGAGCCTCCAAAGAACAAGTAGATTATGACCTCATTTGGGCTGATGGACATTCATGATTTATACATATGACAATTTAGTCCAATTTTTAGAATTATCCCCAAAGATGCAAGTGTTCAAGACACTGTGGAGAGTGAATTGCTTTCTTGCCTCTGAAGCTAGTTATGTCAAATGACAGGTGAGGTTCTCTGTGGGGGGCAAATTTAGACTCCTGAAGTTCCTGCTGTGTCTAGAAGCCTGCAATCTCAATTATTTTATTCATGTGTTGTTGATGGCGATGAGGGTGCTCTGTGTGGGCACAGGAAGGCTTCAGTTGCCTTTACCTCTGCAGATATAAATAAACAATGCTTTGGGGTTACTGTCACCCACACTAAGCTTCCCGCAGGCCTGCAGAACAGGGAATTACTGTCATAATGTTTTCTCTCACCTTGGCCACATTCTGCCTTCCAACCGAGGTCAAGGGAGCTTGTGCAGATTTAACAGGCCAGGCTTATACTGGTTGTGGAGACTTTTTATGCAGAAAGTATTTTTGTGGGTTCCTTTTCCACTCATTGTGGTCTCAGCAAAGATGAGATGCAGCTGTCAGCAGGTCCCAAAGCTGTAAGAGTAACACTTTCCACCCATGTCTCATGTCTCAGCATGGAAAATTTTAGAGTAGTAGTGTGGTATCCTAGACTTACCATCATATCTGAGAGACATAGATTAATTTTCATATTTTTATTTTCAATGATGGCAAAATCTGTGAGATTTTGATCCCACTCCACATGTCAAAGACTTATTTTATGACAGTTGAAGAGCTGGCACCAGCACAATGAAATGTCTGACTGGAAAGGATCTGTATTTCTGTTCTGCTATTTGTGGTTTTAGGGGTATGGGTTTGCTTGCCTAATTTGTATGAAGAGACCCCTCCACACTCAGCTCGCATGAGCACAAATTTACCTGGTCATGCCTGCTTGGCAGTCAGAAGTTCAGCTTCCTGGACACTGCTGTGCCACCTCCCTGCCTGCCCTCAGGGTGTGTTCAGGGGAGTGGTGCCTCAGGCCCTGCTACCTGCTGGCCAGGGAGGCAGCACATACAGTGAAAAAAGGGTTCATGGGACCCTGCTGACAGGGTGATTTAGGAGATACAGGGTGCAATTTTGCAATATTTACCTTCCATTCAGTGAGTACAGCAACAGGAATGTGATCATTGTTCTTTGCCTGATTAATTCTCACCTCTGTGTGTCAGCATCCTGTCTCTTACCCATTCTGACAAAAACCTGAATAATTTCCAGAACTTTATCAAATGCTTTTTTTAAGGGTGAATAACTTGCTGTCATTCACTCTTCCAATACTTAACCTGTTGCATGATTAAAAAAAAAAAATGTATCCAGCATTTGTGCTAGAAAATAATACATTGAGCAAATCAGAGATCACCTGGACTGAGACATATTGCTTGGGAAATCTCTGCTGATGGAGTTTTCCATGCATGTATCAGACATTTTGGCTTCCCACTGCAGTATTGCCTCCCTTGTATCAGTCCCTTATGTGGGTTTTTTCCAAGATAAAGGACTCAGAAGATGCTAAAGCTAAGCAGTCCAGAAGATATTAGAGGGTAGAAGAGTCTAGAAAAGCTCACCACATAATTGTAAAAAATCCCAATTTTATTGAAAATCCACATCAGATTCATGTTCTTTGTCCTTGCTTCCAGGCTGTAAACAACTCTGCCCACATATCTTTCTGCCCACAAGTCCACATGCTGTTTTTGCCAATCTTGTCTCTTAACTGCTCCTTTTGTGTTTCTCCCACTCAGAACTTTGTGCTGGGATTCCTTCCCACCCCAGGGTTTGTAACTATGTTATATACGTGTGCGTGTGTATATACGTATATATCACTATCTCACGTTGTTATATTTGATATTATAATGTGCTATCATATGCATATACAAAATGTGATCTCCCTCTCAATTGTTCTTTAAAATGGATATTTTTCCCCTAAGGTGAAGGCCCCGCTACCCTCTTCACTCCTTTTGTGATACATGGATATATCCCTGAGTGAGATCTTTGCATGTGCGTTTAGTAACTCTGAAGAAAGGATTGCATTTATTTTCTCTAAACTATCATGTATGCTTAAAATGACATGCAAATAATCAAGCATAATAGCAGATGCAAGTGAGTAGCTCACAATCCCTGAACTTGTAGGCCAACTAGCTGTAGCCTGAAGCTAAAAAAAACCTTCTTAGGCTACCTGTCAAGGAATGTCCTTAACAGATGTTTCAAAGCTGTATGTAACATTTTGCTAGTACAAAGAACATACTGGCAAGTGCTCTGGAAGGAATTTATAGAATAAGAAACTTGAGTGCAAGAATCTGTGGAGTGCTTTGCCAGTGACACACTGATGATGCCATTCCTGACGGGGAATACTGGCAGGGACATTACCAAGAGGTTTATCTGTATGATATCAGCATTTCCGCACATACATCTCTGGTATGATACTGGAAGAACTGTTGACTGCACATCAGATTTTTTTCAGTTCTGTGGAAGCAAAGCGTTCTGGGGTTTCCCACTGCAAGAATATTTGATTATACAGTTCTACCCAAAGACTTTCACCTGATGCTAAAAGTAATGCAGTCTTACTGAGAGATTACCACTAAAAAGTACTTTCTCTCACTAATCTTTCCTTCTTCTAGTTTGGTAACACTTGAAATACAATTATCCCTACTGTTTGACATATACAGTCCTTTGTCTTTATGTTTTGAAAAAGCTGCTGCTTTTTCATTTGTATGAGCCTCTCAAAGGTAGTAAGAAAAATGACAGTAAAGCCAGAAGTAAGACTAGAAAAACCAAGGAACCAGTCAAATTGCTAAAATATATCTGGTCTTGCAATATGAAGTTCACTGGGGGTCAGGATGACAGTTTCCCTTTAAGGACACTGAGAAATATTCCAAACACTTTGTGTTAGAAAGGATATTGTGGTTTTGGCTTTTGCAGAACCATAATCCATTTTATTTTATGTGAAATGAGAACCATGTGAAAATTTGGACTTGAGCCCCTTTGCATCAGTGCCCTCAAATCTTTTGGTAGACTGTTTTAAAATTACAGCTTGGTTTTAGTTCCTTTAATTTACATTTCTCCCCTGCCATCATACTTTACTACAGTATCATGAGATCTGTTCATATGCAGTCTTTGTTTTCATGTTATTTTCCACAAAAAATAATTTTAGAGATGCGATGATAAACATCCAGAGTTAGAAAATGTAAGGTTAAATCAACAAATTCTTTTTTTTCCCTAGAATATATGCCTCCTTCTGCTCTCCCTATTAACTCTAAAGATCTCTTGCTTTTAGATTGTATGTGAACTATGCTCTGACTCCATGGGGAAAGATGTGTATTCCTGTGGAGCTGCAGTGAGTGATTGTCAGGAAAAACTGCACAGCCCCCCCCAAATCTTGGCATCTATTTTTGTACAGGGTAAAGAAATTAGAAAGAATTGAAGATGTTACCTGAGAAAGTACATCATGAAAGTTGTGTCTTTCTTTTTGGGAAGTTAGAGGAAACTCTGGGCTAGGTGAAGCAATCCTCTGCAGTGTTTGCAGAGGACATTATGCAGCAGTGCATGCTGCGGTTCTGGCACAGAGTGGTGTCTGTAGCAGTGTAACACGCTGCAGCTTGGTCCAGTCCAGTCACAGTGGTGCACACTGCACGCTGCAGTAGCTGCGTTATGTAGCAAGGCAAAGTCTTGGGTTTGTACCTGTGGGTTGTCTGCCCCCTGCGTTCAAGTGCAATGTTTCATTTTCCATTGTGGTTTAAGAACAGAGTCACTTAAAGAAGCTTACACATGTACTGAAAAGCAGTAAGGTAGGAAATGTAAAGAATAGTTACCTAAGAGCAGGGAAGCTGCTGAACTGGCATATTGGGAAGACTGGTTCCCTTGCAAGTGCCAAAAATGAGAAGAGATAATATTTCAAAGTACTAATTTCTTGCAGACCCAGGCAGTGGAAAAAAGGAAATCCACAACCCATCTGATCAGAGCCATCAAGCATATCAGTTTCTGCAAGGGTAGTCAGAAGAAATTGAAATTTGGCTTCTTCCTGGAGGTTTCCACTATCTCCTAATGAACAAATTTGTCTCCAGCTAATGGATGGAAGCGAACTAGTGGAGCTGAGCTTCAGTAATCTCGCCAAAAGGTTCCCTCAATCTGAAAAGCTGATACCTTTGAGCAGATAATGTGCATAATTCAGCATGGTGCAAAACAGAAAGTAGCCTGCTGAAGAGTGTGTGACTTACTGTACCGAAAGTAGTAAAGGAAAAACACATAGGTTCTCATAAGAACATTTGTTTTCTTTTTGTCTTGTTCCCTGAGCTAATTGGTGATTGACTGGAAGGCTCCATATTGCAGTGACATTTCTGTAGCAAACCAAACTTCGGTTGCCTTTGAGGGAAAGTATAAGCATGGGATCATAAAGTTACTTTGTATACCTTATAGGCAATGACTTCTTCCCAGTGTTTACAATGTTAAACTGAGAGGTAGCAGATGGAGTCAGCCATTTCAGAGTGGCATGAAGTCTGTCCACCCAAAACCTGCAGTGTGCAGCGCTGGTAACTGCCATGATGACCACTACTGGTGCTGAAGCTGGTGTTAAAGATTTTACAGTTTTGTAGAGGTGGATAATCCACATGATGCTACTACTTTACTGTGTTACTTTACTATGTTGTTTACTTTTATATACAGTAAAGCTCTGTGCACCTGTTTCCCAACTATGCAGTAAGGTTATTCTGCATTTTATCAGCATTTTGTGAACTGTAATTCCTTCTTCCCATGAAGAACTTTGAGTGTTTCTTGGAACAACTGAAGAAATGCCAGGTATGAGAAACACTTACGTGAATTACTTTATCACACCTTGCACTGCTGATTTGATCATAAGCTGTGGTCTATACCTAAAGCTTTGAAGAGCAAGATATAACATCCCTGTTAAATGGGTATGGAGAACAGTGAGATCTGCATGCTTCTCTTGCTCATCATATGTCTGGAAATCATTTAGTTAGGCAATAAATGGTATTGTCAGGTTTTCTTTTTTATGCTGATGTACCTTGTACATTCATTTTTCGTACTCCTTCCAATCATTAATCAGGCTTTTCTGTAATCAACACTGTCTTAAATGTATTTCTGGCTTCTTATTTGAAATGTCAGTCCATTTGTGTACTGAGAGGTAAAGGGGATGTGTCTCAACTATGAAGTCAGGACCCTCTTGTGTAGTGGCTTTTCTGACTTGGTCAGAAAGCCTGGGCTACTGTGGCTTACGAGCTGTGGTTGTGCAAACCGTTGAAGCTAGTATAGGCCCATGCTTGTCAGGGAGAGTGGTAGTCCTCCCAGTCTTCTCTGGTTCTGGAAGTGTTTCTCTGTCTCCCTTGATAAGGTAACATAAACTAGATCAGGAAAGTCATCTAGTTAAGGTCTTTTCCCTCTCCATCCTCTTCCACTATCCTCTCTCTCGTCTGCTGCATCTTTTCCCTCTTCTTTTCTTTTACCTTGCCATGACGTTCTTTTTCTACCAGACCAGTTGCCTGATGTAATTGATATACGTGTACAGCTCACCCAGTACCTGCAAGGGCTCATATAACAAGACAATGGGACATAAATCCAATTAGGTGTTTGGTGTTGTGAGGATGGGCAGGACCATCAATGTTCAGCACCAGTGTGAATTTATGTTACATTATATGTGACTGTGTAATGACAGATGGAATTGTTATAGGACTAATGCTTTTACATCTCTGATCTCTGTGAAAGAAGCTGAAGGCTGTTGAAAGAGCTGCCATTTGGGACAGGAATGAAGAGTTTCTTGCTTTTGAAACCTGGGAGATTCAGGATTTTGTAGGATGCTGTGGAACACAGATATTGATTTAGCCCTGACTTTTGTCAAACTACAAAGGCAAACCTAAAAGGAGGGTCCTTAGACTCAGCTGGGATGATTGTGATGTGGGTGAGCAACCATTTGATAACAAGGTAATTCAATGTATCCAATGTGCATTGACAGGCTTCTTCAAATTTCCAGCTTGAAAGGCAAAGTTGCCTCCTTCCAGGACAGGACAATGACACAAGCAAGTGCTTCACGGGAGACTGTTTAGTGGCAGCTCGGAAATGGATTGCAGCCTAATTGTATCTTTGAAGTATGACACTGAAGATCTTAACCTTCTCATTCCTTTTTATTGCCTCAGGATTATTTATTACATTTTCAATGCAGTGTGGGTAGGTGTGCATATGATATCAAAGGAGTAATCAATGACTGAAGAAAATGGAGGGATCTACTGCAACAATCATTAAGGAAAACTGAGTAATTACAGATCTTCTTGCCCATAAAATGCTGAAACATTTCATGCCCCTGAACTGGAGCACCCAGGGCTTTAGTGAAACTGATGAAGTGATTAAGAGGGTGTTTACAGACCAGAGTGATATGTATATACATCTCAAAAGACTAGAACTATTTCCAGAGTAGGAGATGTATAGGAGAAGCTAGACTCAATTAAGAAGAGTAATACTTGGGCTGGCAGTCTTTCCTGATGAGCTCTGCTTTGCTGTGAGCAGCCTTTGAAGTCAGGCATTGTTCCTTATATAGAGGGCTTAAAAAGGTTCAGTGGTCTGGAGGGATCAATTGGAAACATACAATAGAGAACAATCTCATACTAGCAGGGAGCTGGAATGCATCAGCAAACAACTGTTTTCTCCCTGTCTGAAATTACAAGTTGCCCACAAATTTTGGGAGAGATTGTTAAACGATCCCTAATAGAGTCATTGCTTCTGTAGCTAGTCAGTTTGCTCACCTAGTCACGACAAAGGCATGCAGAAATTAAATCCTCAGTTACATGTCTTAATTTTTCTCAGCTAGCACACAGCAGTGTAGGTTTTTGCCTCAGAACTACCATTGATACAAAAAGGTAATGACAGGGAAAAGTCTACTACTTGGGGTACTAATCCCTAAATATTTAAGTAGATTTTTTAAATAAAAGAAATTTATCTATCCTACCTCACTTCTTCTTGTTCCCCAATAATAACATTTATACTTTGGAATTGGAAATAAATATTTGAAATTCTACATAATGCTTAAACAACTAATTGACCTGACACTCTGGACTTCCCATGTGCTTTGCCAAGCTTTGCTTTTGAATAATTTACCAAAAGAATGGTAATAAACCATAAAATATTAATCAGGCTTTCTACAGAACATAAGTTGGAGGGTTTTATTTAAGTTGCAAGTGTGTTAATTTCTCAGACAATCAGTGTAACTCTGTCAACGTGACGAAATCTGGTTTGCAAGTCTGCCATCTTTCATCTCAAAGAGGCTTTTTGCTGATGTTGTGTATTACAGTGTTCCAGCACTAATGCTGCTTCTGCTCCACTGGGATGGAGCCTGCTGTGTTTGAATATAAAGTGTTGAGTGTAATAACGTAATTACCAGAATATAAGCCCAGCCATACTTGGTTAGAAGAATAGTCCATATAGGTCAATATCCTGCTTTAACTGGTCACAAATAGGCTCTACTACTTAGGCCATAAGGAAAACGAGACCAGTGAACCTGGAGGCAGTAGGTGGCCAGACGACATAAATGGCTTACAGAGATAAATTGAAAAATATTTCCTCTATTTAGAGGAACTGGGCATCTTTTAATGTGTTTTCCTCCAAGGGGAATAACTGTTTTAATTGTGACCCCAAATGAATTGTTCATTGGAAACCTGTAAAAATGGTAGTTTCCCAGAATGTCCCCCTTAAATTCTTGAATGCATATAGAGCTCCCATTTTATTGACAGATAGTGGTCGATTTCGGTGGTTTGCAATAGAGCCTGGATGCTAAGAATATTTTTGAAGAAATCAGTGAATATTGACTGTTGGTAAAAAGTGCCTTGCAATCCCAACCTCTGAGCAGTCTGGTTTTGCCCAAAAGTATTAAAGATAGATCCTCTTTATGAGTTTACTTTTTGTATGAATTCCAAAGAACAACTTCTGTGAGAGCAATGCTTGTATGTGTTTAGTTAAAAGATAATGCTAACAAAAGAAGTTTGACCAACCTTCTGTTATCCTCTTATCTTGTGAAGTTTTGAAGTGGCCAACTTTATCCTCTTTCTCAGTAAGATAAATGATTTTATGGGTGACGGGCATCATAACCTCAAAAATTACTGCTTTGTTTAGGAGGCTGGATCAACAATCTTTATTAAGCACCTCCAAGGACTCTTAAAATTGAATGGTGCTGAAGAATATTGAAAGTACTTCTGCTTTTATTTAGTTGGTTTATTATCCATGTCCTTTACATATGTTCACTTTCACCTTTCATTTTTGAATAGTCAGACACATTGCCCGGGTTCTTTTCCCTGTTCATTCTTGTTCAGACTCCATAGGAACGGAGCTACAGTAGCAACACTATACTGATTCTGAGCTTTAAAAATATAACCAAAAAAATGTTCTCTGTTTTCACACATGTAGCCTGAAAGCTCAGCCTCTCTATCAGTATGTGCATGGGAACATCAGGAAAAGTGTTAAGAGTTTGAAGTCCCAGTATTCTGTGGATGACACCCCATTCTAGGTTGCATAATATTAACTGAAACCATCATAATCTTATAGCTTTCAGGTTCCCTGAAGAGATGAGCAGCTGGCTCTAGCTGAAGCTTGGTAAGACAGTAATAAAACTATGGAGAAGTGCTCAGATGGAAACACTATTCCCCAATAACAATCACTCCTGTTGAATGCAAGCCTTAGGGTCCTCTTACCCTGTACTGCATAATCAATAACTGTGGAGGTGAAAAATGTTAATTTTCATCTGTGGCTGGCAAGGAGGTTGTACTGGGTCCCATTAATGTAAGACTGGCCAGTGTGACTGATGTAGTTCTAAGATACAGACTGGAACTATTGTGTAATTTTTCATGGAACGAAATGGAAAGACTAAAAAAGGCACAAATGTTTGAATATGCAAAACTTTGCAAGATGGGGAGATGGTATATCCATTAATATTGGGATTAAAAGTTATTGTGATGGAATAACTGGTTTAGAGGGAGATTAGGGAGCTTCCAAAGGATCAGTTCTGGGACCAACCTAAATTTTGTTTTTCCTTATGACGTTAATGCAAGATCAAAATTATGTTGATAAAATGACTGGGGGCCCAATGTAGGGAGATACTGTCAGATGACAAACTGGGATATGGTACAGTCTGAGGAACAGGTTGATTTTTAATACTTCAAAGTATTAAGATCACATATAGAATTAATAACCAGAAATTTTGCAGACATGAATTAGAAAAGATGCCAATCATAGAGTCACAGACTGGTTTGGGTTGGAAGAGACCTCAAAGATCACTTAGTTCCAACCCCCTGCCATGGGCAGGGACAACCTCCACTATACCAGGTTGCCCAAAGCCCCATCCAACCTGGCCTTGAACCCTGCCAGGGAGTGGGCAGCCACAGCTTCTCTGGGCAGCCTGTGCCAGTGTCTTACCACCCTTACAGGGAAGAATTTTTTCCCTGCATCTAATCTAAATCTTCCCTCTTCCAGTTTAAAACCATTACTCCTCATCCTATCACTACATACACTGACAAAGTATCCCTCTGCAGCTTTCTTGTAGGTACTACATTTAGGTACTAGAAGGCTGCAATAGGGTCTCACAGATGTTTCTCTTTTTCAGGCTGAACAAGCGAAACTGTCTCAGTCTGTCTTCATCAGAGAGATGCTCCAGCCCTCTGATCATCTCTGTGGCCTTCCTCTGGACTCACTCCAACAGCTTCATGTCCTTCTTGTGCTGGAGTTCCCAGAGCTGGATGCAGTACTCCATGTGGAGTCTCACAAGAATGGAGTAGAGAGGGAGAATCACTTCCCTTGACCTGCTGGTCATGCTTTTTTTGATGCAGCCCAGGACATGGTTGGCTTTCTGGGCTGCAAGTGTGCATTGCCAGCTCATGTTGAGCTTCTTGTCCACCAACACCCCCAAGTCCTTCTCCTCGGGGCTGCTCTCAACCCGTTCTCCACTCAGCCTGTATTTGTGCTTGGGATTACCCCAAACCATGTGCAGAACCTTGCACTCAGCCTTGTTGAACTTCATGTAGTTCACAAGGGCCTACTTCTTAAGCCTGTCAAGGTTCCTCTGGATGGCATCCCTTCCCTCCAGCATGTCAGCTGCACCACACAGCTTGGTGTCATCAGCAAACTTGCCAAGGGTGCACTCAATCCATTGTCCATGTCTCTGACAAAGATGTTAAAGTGTTGGGTCCAATATGGACCCCTAAGGAATGCCACTCGTTACTGGTCTTGACTTGGCCATCGAGCCATTGATTACAACTCTTCGAGTGACCATCTGGCAAATGCCTTATCCAATTCCTTATGATGGGAGAGTTTATGATACAAAGGGGATTAACAGAGTTTGTCTGATTTGGCCTTAGTAAGCCAAGGATGAGAGGGCAGGGGTTCTAGAAACCCACAGTGGACTTTGGAGAAAGCAGGCGTGACAGAAGAAGCCTTTCCAGCTAAAAAAACAATGTTAGCTTTAGAGCAGATAATACATATTCACCAAGAAAAACTGAACTTCCTTCTAATTTTCAGACTTCTAATAAGAGCAGTGACATTCTGGGACAGCCTTTCAAATGGACTTTTGGGAGAAGAAGCACAAATGGTTTTACGATGGACTGTGATAATTTAAGAAGAAGACCGTATTATATGGCTCTTGCAATAATAGGGATCATTAACAGCCTTTTTATCTCTTGCCTGACATTAAAAGTCAAATAAGTGTTTCCAGCATCAGTGGAACCAATGAAACCTGGTTTCCTATAGGTTTCTTTCTTGGGGTAGGACACTCCCATAGACACTTTGATGCCTGAAAGGAGGCTACTTGCTGTCTATCCCCCAGTAGGGACATCCCTGCATTTCTCTACCTGGCTGCCTATTTTTACAAGACTAGTAAGAAATCTATACTCTCTGATGAATTTGCTTGAAACTAAAAGGATTTTTGAAGAGATATGTAACAATATGAAGACATTGACTCATTTCACTGAAAAAAAACCAGGCCCAAACCCCAAAGCTGTTGGGGGAATAGATTTCTTATATTAGGCGTGATTCAGCTGGAAGGTTTAAGCATCACCAGACCCAATTTGCTTTCCGGTAGAATGAACACCTCACTGCTCTGACAGACTCTTTGGTAATGGGAAATTGTGTAAGCAGCCTACTGCTCCCCACTGGAGTCCTTGTTCTGTCAACCTGGTTTGCTCTTCAGATGCACAGGAAGAAGTAACTATTCCACAATAAAGTTGAGTGGCTTAGTTTCTTGACAGGAGAGGAGTGGTACTGGTTGTTCTCTGTCTCACACTTTATCTTCAGGGCTAAGAAACAGAAAATCCAGGAAATACAAGGTGGAAGGGGAAGGAATTAATCAGTTACTGTACCTGACTTGAGTTATTATTTACAAGCAAAGGCTTGTGAATGAGGCTGCCCAGAAGCTGTCTGCATTTTGATTCGGAAAGAAAAATAACTGCTTTAAAAAAAAGATTTTTGTGTTTGTCTTGTCTTGGTCCCCTTCAATTTACAAATGACTGGTTGCAATTTTTGTTCATGTGGTCCTTGCCTAAATCCCAGAAAGAAGCTGTTTGTCATTTTTTGTGCTTTTAAATGAAACCTCTGTGATTTTTCAAATCTCCTGGACCTTACATCAAGGGAAGCAGATGGAGAAAGCATTACTTCAAAAGCACTGACATCCAGCACAGACAGTGAAATGTTGAATCTTGAAGACATTTGCCTTTGTGCCTTTGCAATTTGCTGCCCAACCTGTCTTCCTGCCTCCTTATTCCTGTGGGAAATGCTCTTATCTCATACATGTATGACTGTTACGTGCAAGAGACAGTATGGAAGGAAGGAGTGGTTAAAGGAGTTATTTGAAGGGACTTAAATTTATTCTTTTGTTGGCATAACTGTAGAATGTAGGAGTGGTAGATGAATGTCAAATTATAGCCAAAAGAATGTAGGTGGAAAACCAAATGGGTTTGGTAGCAATGGTTGTGAATACAGGCAGTGTGCTCCTGGCTTGGAGATTACCAGACATCCTGAAATTTCGTTTAGTCAGGTACTTATGATCCCTGAATGCAGCTGGTCACCTGTATCCTGAGTAGGCAATGGCACCATCCATAGAGTGCGTGGAAATGTCGTGTGCATGACAACCAGTATAACTTTTGGTGCTGGCTGTGAGTTTAAGCAAAATAAGTACTTCTGCTCACACAGAAAAGATATTATGTGGGTGGAGACAATATTGCATATTTTGGACTACAGCTTACAAAGTCTCTATCCATAAGACCTGTTCCTGCTCCCACTATAGCCATGGTAAAAACTCCATTGACTTCACTGCTGTAGGAGCAAGGAGCTTCTTTCTGAAGACAATAAGAACTGTCAGTAAATTTGCACTCATTAACCAGTTATTATTAATGTTTAATTCTGCGTGCCCAGTTTACACAGTAGTTCAAAACATTCCGAGATGCTAAGCAGCAACAGCAAGCCTTTTAATTATTCTTTTCTTTCATTCACTTAGAATTGTATTGGAGTGCAGCAGTCTAGATGTGGAAGACTTTCTAGGAGGTACTGGAAAATACTTTACAGATGCAACAAATTGCACCAGTTCCAGTTGGTGTGAGAGTCTGATGTGTATGAATGCCTCTAGGTAAGGCCTCCTCTAGTAAATTTAATAACAGTTCCAGCTCTTGAATCAGCTCTGTTCCCACATTCTTTTCTTGCATACCAGCTCCTCCAGAAATGTGTTTTAATCAAAGCCTCTTCTCAAAAAAACAAAAAAAACCCGAAAAACCAAAACCTCAAAACAACAACAAAAAAGAGGTCGTTTTTCTTTTGCAGATAATTGCCTACATGTAGGCTGTAAAATGTCACATTACCATACAAAGACCCTTTAAGAAAACACTGAGCCCTTTTGGAAGCACATTCTGTTAAGGAATTCAGCTGTCTTCCATACTTAATAACATTTAAACCTAGTTCTGGGAGTCTGAAAATGCTTTTGCTCTGCCCAAGTTATAAGCCCTGTCTTGAGATGGAAACAGAACACCCTTGTCAGGAGTACTTTGTTCCTGCTTTGCAGTTGAGAAACCTGAGATATGGAGATGTTAAATGGCTTGGTCAAAGTGCTGTGACAGAGTTGGGTAGACAGATTTGGGATACTCTTTGCAAATTCTGTGGTTTTGTTGAAAAGACATTCCTTCCTGCTGATTTCTCAGCAATTTTCTGTCTTTCTAGAAGGGCTTTGCATGGAAATAAACTATTCTTTTCAAGTTCATTCATTCCTGCCACTGGGCACTACCCGCTGCCAGAACCTTCCTGGTCACATAATTATCCCTGCAACTGCCAGCAGTGCGTTGCAGAGGATTATGCAGCAGGAGGAGATGAACTGCTAAACAGATCCTGTTTTCCTATAGATGGTATCAGAAAGGAAGAAAAACAGGGAGTAAAACAGGGAAATGTCATGAAAAGAGGCTCCTTGCTGCTCCTTCCTGAGCTCAAATGTCTTTTGCTGGTTTTGAGTTATGGCTGCAATGGGTCTCCTCATCCATTTTAAAACTGGATGAGTCAAACCCCAGAAAAAGGAACTAAGAAAATAATCCCTCCTTTGGCAGACATACAGGCTGGATGTTAATTAAGAGGGCTTGTAATTTTTATGATTCTTTGACAGTATTCTTCAAACCCCCGCAGGATCAATCAGTGAAAGGCCTGTAGTCCTATTGTTTCAGCATCTTACAGAATGCTTTTACTGGGTATGCAGTAGCCAGGAGGAAATGTCCAGATGTGAATACTTCATCAACAAGGTGTGAATACTGCACTTTGATTTTGATTCTGCCTCTGCATTTTCAATCTAAGGTCAGTATTTTTCAAGTCAGAAACCAACATTAAGCACGCTATATTAATGTTTTGAGAACTCTGCTGCATGTAAATCTTACTGGTTTTACACAGAAGCCATTCATGTAGATTTAAAGACCAACAGGAGTAGCCTAGGTTTTGTTATTATTGGCACAAATATTTTTTTCTCCACAATCCACTCAGATTAATGATGACATTACTTGAATAGCTGCCACTTGGCCAGATTTAAGGTTGGAGAAATAACCTGCTACCCTGGCTCAGACAACTCAACCGCATTATGAGCTTCCAGGCATTAGGGGCTTCCCCTCTCAAAGATGACTCTCCTTGAATGAATAAACAACCTGCCAGGGATAATGGTAACCGTGTGCTGTGTGAAGTCCCCTTTACTAAGCTTCTAAGGGTAGGTATCTACTTCTCAACAGACTGTGGTGCAGAGGTCCTAATTTCATAACAACTGTCCCGGGCCTGGAACTGGAAGGGGTATAGGTCTGTGCCCTGCCTCATAAAACCCTCTAAGGTAACAAAACCTGTGCTGCTCCCCAGTCCCAAAGAGGCCTCTCTGCAAACTTAATTTTCCAGACATGCTTGTACCAGAGCTCTGTCTTGCGGGGCAAGTGGCATGGAGTGACCCAGGAGGAGCTGTGAAAGGAAGATGGAAATTTCTCAAATCACATGTGCGACCGCATGTGAGAGAACAGAGGAAATGAAGTCTCTTTGTACTCAACAAATGTCTACACTGCCCTCAAATTAGTGGCAAGAGATCCATCCTAGCTAGATATAAACTGCCTCACTTTGCCATTGGTCCAGTGAAGCCCAGAGCCCAGTATAAGCTCATTTTCTTCAGCTCTTTAGCTGGGTTCTGCTCCCATTCTGACCTTCAGTCTGTGAGATCACTATTGCACACTGTACCCAGTGTTGCTAATTTTAAACCTGGGCATATCTCTGTGCTATACAGTAGTCAGTGGGATGGCTGTATTCTCAGCATGGCAAGAATACCTTCCTGTTGTCACTCGTTGCGCTCCGATCTCTCCACGAGAACAGAATCTGCCGCAAACAGGAGGCGATCAGAGCTCTGCTGCATTTCGTTAGGAGCAATGAGCCTTGCCGTGCCCGCATCCCGTCTGATGTGTTGCTGTTGTATTTTGTAGCTTTTTCATCTTATTTCCTGCCCACTGCTTCCTGCCTCTTTGCTGTACCTAGTGTGGTTTACAGCTGAGACTTCTTGTGCACGGGGTCAGTACTGTAAGATGTGCAGCACAGTTTGGGGCATGATCAGATACTGTGCTTGAGCTAAACCCTTCTTATGGTAAGAGGCTCTTCTTCTGATCCCTGTTTGTTTGATCCCAGCAGTGTGAAGGTTGATCTAGGTGAGAAATCTTTCCACTGGGAAATACCGTTTTCAAAAGTGAATTAAACCTGAAAATGAAGGGACAAATTTTCAGTCCCCAACAAGATCCCGTTCAACAAAAGTAGTGACGTGCAAATGTTCTCCACATCAGCCTCATAGCCAGCCATGGTTCCTGTGACACCATTGCTTGAATAAAATACACAATAGATGAATTTCTGAATGCTGCCCCTGGCTTGAGGACTACATATCGAAGATAGTAGTGGGGGGGAGCTAGGACAGAAAGTGGTCTAGCAGTCCCAGGTTAGAAGAATGGTTTGAAAGGAATCTGTGGACTGCGTGCTCTGAAGCTTTTTGAACAAGAAATGACCCTTGCTCACTCCAGGGTTAAAAGCTAGAAAGGAGATTATCTGCCTTTGATTCCTCTGCCAAAGTGAAAGCTCGTGCACTCAGCCAGAGCCTTTAATTTCAAAAACAGATCCTGTTTTGTGCAGAACAGCACCTGCAGAGTCAATCTTTTGGCTAAAATGGCAGAGATTCTTGTTGCCTTTACTTGGCTATAAATGCATCATCAGCTTGAGACAGGTTATTTTCTAAACAGTATTTTCCTGTTAGGGGGTTCTTAGGGCTCAGTGGGTGGAAGCGATTGTTTAAAACTTGCTTCTGATGGGGAATAGCTCATTGTTTTATATACTTTAAGGACATCAGATTGAGTGAAAACTGGTTTCTGCTACCAATGAGACAAACCCACAAACATCATCCTCAGATCTTTTTCTCTCCAATAAAAGCCAGTGTACTCTTTTGTCTACAGCATTCTACAGTAAGGTAATTCCTAGTTGTTTTCCTTTCTTTGGATCTGGACTGAGAGCAGAGATAAAGGTATCTAAGTTGCATTAAAAGAGAGGGAAAATGCCTCAAAGATGATGGTAAAGATGAAGGAGATATAGAATGTCTTTCCTCATAAAAGATTGCAATTATCCTTAAAATTTTGTGCTAGTGTCTTCTACAAAATAGATTCAGCAATGAATGGGAATAGCATCCTGAAAAGAACAGTACTTTCAGAAGCAGAGTTATCTGTTACATTCCTATCCGCTGCAAAAGAGTTTGGATTTTTGTTATGGTAGATACTGGAGGCAGTTTTGCTTTGACAGATAGGCAGTTTAATGAATATGGAAATTCTGATCTTAATTTATAGGTGGATATCATTTGTTTTTCATTTATCATGAAGATGAATGCATCTACAGTCACTCTGTGTGATAGTACCAGCCATTTTAAGACTCCTAAAAGATGAGGGTGTGGTAAGCTTCTGTCAGAGAACTTTTTTCTTCTCCACCTTTTCACAGACTGGTGCACAGCATATGCACTAACATTTTACTTTGAAAGAGTTAGTGCTTTTAAGCAAATAAAGCAGAGGGGTTTATGAAGTGCAGTTTGCAAAGACTACAGTTCCCAGTATGTGGTGTCACACACATGTCAAAGTGGAGGTTCCTCAGAGTATAACAGAACTGGAGCAGCCATATACATCACACATTCAGAACAGAAGCACTTTTTTGAAAACACCAATGTAACTTGTAAGCTTTACAAGTTACTTTCCAAACAGCTGCATGAAATCTAAATATTCCATGTGCCAATAGTTTGATATATTGGTAAATCAGAAGTCCCCTCTGTCCTGAACTGCCCTGCCCTGTCCTGTCTTGTCCCCCAGCTGTTCTGACAGCTTAGCAGCTGAGGCTCATATCTAAATAGGGTTTATAGAATATAAGCTAGGAATAAGAAAATTTGTTTTGGTAAAAATAAAGAAATAAATCTAGGATTCCAATGGGAAGTCTAAAAGAAACACCTCATGGAGAAAGAGCTTTTCAGTCAGATTTGCTAAGAATCTCTTTTTGTAGACAGCTGTCATTGAGGGGAAGAAAGTAAACAGATGAACAGTTTTTCAAGCAATAAATTGGATTTAGAAAGTTATTTTCAGTCCTTGGATTTGTCTGTCAAACTTGATGGTACCTGCACTATGGAAAAGAGCAAGAAGGGAAGTCACTATGCCTCGTAGAGGTGTAAGCTGATGGAGAGCTCTGCCTCCAGCATGAATGTGGCATTAAGCATGTTCTAGTTTGAGGAGTTGCGGTTTGATATTGTGCTGAGACAAAGGAAAATACTCTGTTTCAGTTTCAAGTTTTGAACCCGAGATTTCACTTTGGGAACACTGAAACTGTTAATATTTTCAACTTCAAGGGGAAAAAAGCAGGAATATTCTTAGTCTGGCAATTCTGAAAACCTGAGTTCTCCACAAGGAAAAAAACCCCAAACTCCAATATGTTTGTAGAAAAATATCCAAAGAAGAAGCAGTTTGCTGATTAGCTTTTATTCCAGTAGAAGACTGCTCAAGTAAGAGATGAGCCAAAGGTCTTTCAACCATCAGAAAGGGTTTCTGCAACTTGGGGAAAAGGACTATCGAGAAACATCTAGAAGTAATAGGCACGTCTTAGAAAAAGGTCTGGCAACATTGCACCCAATAGGTCCTCCCACCCCCTCCCCATCACCCTCCTCCAACCCACAAACAATCAACAACAAACCCCCCAAGGTACAGGGAGAAAAGAGTTTTGTCTGTATAGGATGAAATCTTGTAGACACTGATGGAGCGCCAGCATAGTAACTGAAACCCAGTGGGTCTGTTTTCCTCAGAACAAAGCTCCTTTCAGAGCGCTGTTATTTCTGTTTGAGAATATTGTGCCCTGGCAATGAAATCTTCATGTGTTTCATGCGTTCTGCTCTTTGTCAGTGGAAGTGCTTTATCACACGTTTGTCACCCGGCAGGACTCAGGGCCAGCTCTCCTCTAAGTGGCTAATGCTATCACCTTTCAGTCATCTGTGACTGACAAACTCACAGTCCTGTATTACTGTCGGTGTTGTGGGTATGCTGAAGTATTAGAAGCTCTTTCTTTTTCCATCAAAGGAAGAATTAACATTTTGATCTACTTTGCAGCATTCTGAACCCTGGGTTGTTTGTTTCATGTTAATGAAATTCAATCTTTGTGCAACAGCAGAGGCTTCTTAAGGCTTACAATTCTTCATCAGATGCTGGGAATGGAAACCCGATCTCACAAGTACTGTCTGGAGTCTTGTCAAGGTCATTCAGCCTTTCCTGAACAGAAAAAAACTGTGAGAAAAAGAATATAAAATGTTTTCTACTATATTTTGACAATTTATTGGAGAAGGAATTTTCACCACTCTCCCCCTCCCCCCCCCCCCCATTTCATTTTAGGTCTATGACACTCCTATAAACAGCCTCTTGCCAAACAGTTGTCTTGAAGCAGTCCTGTGAAAAGGTCTTCTATTCTTAACTCTGCATTGGAGAATAGCTGAGAGGTCTATGCTGAATTACAGAATCACACACACACAGAATGACAGGGGTTGAAAGGAAACCTCTGGATATTATTTAGTCCACCCCCCCCTCCCCCCCCCCCCCCCCCCCCCGCTAAAGCAGGAACACCTACAGCCAGTTGCACAGGATCACATACAGGCAGGTTTTGAATGTCTGCAGAGATGGAGATTCTACCACCGCTCTGGGCAGCCTGGTCCAGTGCTCTGTTGCCCTGCAAAGGAGTTTTTCTTCATGTTCAGATGGAACTTTCTGTGTTCCAGTCTCCACCTGTTGCCCCTTATCCTCTCACTTGGCACAACTGAAAAAGTGTGGCCCCATCCTCTTGACACTCACCCTTTAGACATAAGCATTTGTCAAACCTCCTCTCAGTCTTTTCCAGGCTAAACAGACCCAGGTCTCAGGCTTTCCTCATGAGAGATATGCTCCAGTCTCCTGATCACCTTTGTAGCCCCCCACTAGACTCTTTTCAGTAGTTCCTGGTCTATCTTGAACTAGGGAGCCCAGCACTGGGCACAGTACTCCAGGTGTGGCCTCACCAGGGCAGAGAAGAGGGGGAGGATAGCGTCCTTCATCCTGCAGGCCACACTTTTCTAAATGCACCCCAGGGTACCATTGACCTTCTTAGAGATTTTTCTAGGTATTTCTAGGCTGTATATGAATTTGGTTTAGCTCTATATATCAAGAACATGCACCAAATAGGATTACTGGTAGAATTCTTGCAGGATAGCAATGGATGATCTTCAGTCCAAGAGTTGAGGTTGACAGTGTGGAAGGGTGATGATGATACAAGGTTCCTTCATTGATCATTGAGATAGTAGAGTTGGGCAGGAGAGATTCTGGCAAACTGCTATTGGCAGTGCAGGGCTGCTTTCCGAAGGATACTTTGCATGTAACATGACATATAAGGTAAAGACACTGTTTTGTTGTTTGCAGCAATTTTCCACAGCCATTTAACCTGTTTGGATCCCTTGCATGGGAGACATGCAAATTCAATGATGTCAGAGCATGTGTCTCATTGCTTGAAGCAGATCCGTTCTGTGCTTAGGTGGGGAATGGGCTACACAAGTGGGATGGTGATCTCATCAACCTTTTTGATTCCTTTTTTATTTTTGATAGGACATGCAGCAGGCAGCTTGCAGTTTATGCACCCATAAATCCATGTGCTTGTAATAAAACTACTGACATGAAGCTTTCACAAGATACGGTTCAGATAATCCCAGAAGAATTTGGAAGCTTTTCTGGATCTTCCTTTTGCTGTCAGATTGGTGCAGACAGGTGGCTGTGTGTCCATGCATGTGAGAGGGAAAGAGACGAGGGGAGGGAAAAAGTTTTTAATAAGATCCTAGGTATCACCTAGTTCTAGACAGGCTGGCAATGCTGAGAGATTAGCTTTCATCCCTGCATATTGGCACTTGCAATTCAGGCTCTAAGCACAAATACAGAGGCACAGCAGACAGCAAAATTCTTTGAATAGCAGCAAGGCAAAAATAGGATTGTTTTTGCATCTACATGAACAATCAGTGAGACTCAGTCTCTGCCTTACAATTTAAACTGTAATAAATTGTATGAGGTTAGGTATGACTGTCATATTGCCCCATGTGTAGAGTTGGAAATCGTGGCCACAAAGAGGGAAAGTGACTTGCTGAAGATGATACAGCAGTTCTTCAGCAGAGGCTGGGAATGGAAACCTGATCTCACAAATATGATTTGGAGTCTTAATGTCAAGGTCATTTGGCCTCCTCTAAACAGGAAAAAAAAACCTGCAGAAAAGAGAACATAAACTATTTCCCATTTAATTTAAAACTGTTTATTGGACAGAACTACATTTTTTGCCTTACCATTAATACTGCTCCTCTAGCAGTGCTTTGAAACACAAAATACTTCAAGATATGGAAACTGTCTGAAATTGATAAATATTTTTTTTGCCTAGTCCCACACTGTATCACAATTTTTATTTCTTCTTGGCTTCTTTCAGTGTGAAAAGAGACATTTAAAAGCTGGTATCGATGCTTAGTTTGTAGACTGTAAAAGCAGAAGATATTTGGAAGGTTATGTCGATACTGTGTGGGATAGTATTACTCCCAGTGCAGTTCATTCTTGTGTAGAAAACTCAGCTCCAAATGCACAGAGGATACCAATTTCTTGTTTCACTGATAACAAGATTTTGAAGCCATACTAACAGCATGGCATTTAGCCTGCATGGACCAGAGCTGCAGAAGTGCTGCATCTGTTTCAATTCATCTTCATGCTTTTGGGAAGCAAATTCACAGGTACAGGCTGGACATGGTACAAAGGTCTTGCACTGATCTCTGATCTTACCAGCCCAGGTCTAGATTTCTGGCTCTCTTGGCTCAAACAAGGCAAGAACACAGCTGGAAAAAGTTAGTTCTAAAGTGAGAATTTCAACAAAAAATAGCAAATGTGTTTTCTAATGACAGAAATAAGATTCCTCTTTCTCCTGGCACAAGCCTAGCTTTTTGTCTGGGCTTTTTTATTTCCTCATTTTCTCCATTTCTTAAATAATTACAGAACTTTTACTGACTTGACTTGCACTAGCTACTTTGAAAGCATATATACATCTGCAATTTACACCTGCAAACCTCAGAATTAATAAAGATGTTGTGGCTCTGAACAGTTTCACTCATATAATAATGCTATAAAACTAAATCTGTCTGAATAGCCAAGGTGCTGAAGGAAGAAAGCTGGTTTTGATCTGACTCACTAAACTAATTTTTCTTTGTATCTCTCTGCATATTAACTGTCTGTTGGTCCTCTGTAAATTGAAGTGCTTGAGTAGGAAAAAGAAACAGAGAACCAAGAAGAGAATGCTTTAATTCAGAAATGGAAAGAAAATGTTTACAAAAGCATATATTTGTAGCCATTTGCAAGAAAACTGTTCCACTGTAGATATTGTGGCAGGCAGCTTTCTACAAGATTAATACATAACTGTACATTGAGTGTAGCTGTCATAGAATCATAGAATCTGTAAGGTTGGAAGGGACCTTTAAAGGTCATCTAGTCCAACCCCCCAGCAGTAAGCAGGGATGTGTTCACTAGATTGAGGTCGCTCAGAGCCTCATCAAGCCTGACCTTGAATATCTCCAGGTATGGGGCCTCCACTACTTTTCTGGGCAACCTGTTCCAGTGATCTACCACTCCCATATTGCAGAATACTTTCCTAATAACCAACCTAAATCTACCTTTTTCTAGTTTAAAACCATTACACTTTGTCCTATTGCTACAGTATGCCCTTGTTAACAGTTCTTCCCCAGCTTTTTTATAAGCACCTTTCAGGGACTGGAAGGCTGCTATAAGGTCTCCCCCAGAGCCTTCTCTTCTCCAAGCTGAACAACACAACTCTCTCAGCCTGTCTTCACAGGAGAGGTGCTCCAGTCCTTTGATTATTTTTGTGGCCTCCTCTGGATGCATTCCAAGAGGTCTGTCTCCTTCTTGTGTTGAGGGCTCCAAAGCTGGACACAGTATTCCAGGTGAGGTCTCACCAGAATAGAGTAGAGGGGCAGAATCACCTCTCTTGATCTGCTGGCCACACTTCTTTTGATGTGGTTGGCCTTCTGGGCTGCAGGTGAACATTAGTGGCTCATTTCCAGCTTCTCATCCACAAGTACTCCCAAGTCCTTTTTCTCACGGCTGCTTTCAAGCACATCATTTCCTAACCTGTATGGATAACAGGGATTGTCCTGACCCAGGTGCAGGACTCTGCACTTGGCTTTGTTGAACCTCATGAAGTTAACTTGGCCTCACTTCTCCAGCCTGTCCAGGTCCCTCTGCATGGCATCCTGTCCCTCTGACACCTTAACCTCACCACTCAGCTTCATGTCATCAGCAAATTTGCTGAGGGTGCACTCAATCCAACTGTCAATATCATTAATAAAGATATTAAACAGCACTGGTCCTCTGTTTTCAAATTATGTCAATACTACCATACCTTGATATGAATATTTAACCTTTTCTATTAGCTTTTTGAGACATTTACTGTGCAGCTGACTATTTGCTAGTATGGAAGAGATGAAAATGCTTTGGAAGAGAAGCAGTATAGAAGATTACAGGAAGAAGACTATCCAATTCAATTATTTTTCTCTTGGAATGTTCTTTGCTTCTTTTCATTTCACAAGATTACACTATACGTATCAAAGCTTCTCCCTATCTGTAGTATTCCTGCTTTTCTTTGTGTAGTATTTCTGCTTTTCTTTTCTTTGCAAGGTGTATTGTGGCTTTTAACCATTTTGGAGTTTGCTTGGCATTATTCTCACAGAATATGTCAAGTCTTCCATTGTTAGATACTGTTCTGGTGGCTTGTTCCAGCAGTGAGCTGTTGTCTGGGTCCATGTTTTGAGGATTGCCTTTTTTCCCCTACAAAGAGCAACAACAAGAGTAGCTTCCTCATGCCCATCTTAAATCTTCTGAATGGACTGAATCCCAGTACACACGTCTATAAATCCTGTTCAAGTTCTGTCTCTAGAATTTTTTTATTGGTTTCAAGATGGATTTTCAAAATATTTTTACCATCTACTATTCTCATATTGTATGTATGAAGGAAAAACAGACTGTTTCACATTTCATGTAGACATCTGGGGAAATATTATGTGTTTTGTGATGTAACGATGGAGAAATACACATTCTGTAAACTAAATAGTACTGAAGTACATGTGATGGTTAGTTTGGGAGGAAGTATTTATCATCTGCATGACCTCATCTCAGTCTTTTGCTCTTATTTCCTATTTACAGTGTAGACTAAATAACTCAATAGTTTTTATGCAGTTTGTCTTTTAAAACCAGCTATGAATCATATATTCTAGACATAATGTTGATCATGAAAACTTCAGCCTTTGCATTATACTTTCTAATGAAGCTAGCATAGTTTGCTTCTTGTTTGAAAATATAAATTGTATAAGCAAATAGTATACATTTACATTGAACTCCTTCCTTCTTCCCTTGCCCTTCCCCTTCCTCCTGGTAAGAAATTATGTATTTACTACAGTTTTTTTCAATCAATATATGAAAGTGTTTTTATTTTCCTTCTGATTAAGATACATTCCTGAGATCTGATTGGTTTTGGTTTTTTTTTAACTCAATAGCTTGTCTATTCTGTGACCAATTAGTAAATACAGTTCCAATTACCAGGTAGTAAAACCTTGTAATTGCTGTAATGACAATTAGTTTTTTTCATCATTTCTTGCATCTTACAGTCCATTCATGATTGTCTTAATGCTTCATCACACAGAGGCTCTAATACAAGTGACCCTAACATAATGTTTGAAATACATTACCACTGTTTTTTCACCCTATCTCCTCTCATTTTACATGTTCTAGGTTACTGTGTTTTATCCTTGGCCACTGGAATCTTTTGGAAAATTTTCTTTTGACATTTTGGCTTGGTGTGTTTGTTTTGACCAGAGAGGCCAAGAAGTTAATTTTGAAGTTTCTGGATTTCACTAGATAATTCCATGTCCTTGAGCTATCGCACAGGGATCTAACTAATGGCTTAATATTTAATTTATTCTTCACCAAAACCAATGAACTGCTGCTTAAATATTTCATTTTATTATTTACTATATTCAGCAAGTGTTCAATATTTTCTGTGTTTTGTAGACCTGAGATTAGAGAACTATAATGTACATCTTATGAAGGTTGATTTCTGTGCTCCTTGTGCTTATTTAATAATTTTATTCAGCATCTCTGAATTTTTCATCATAATGGTTTGGTAGTCAAATCAAACCATGGAGATAATAAGGGTCATTTTAATCTTATTCCCCAAACAATTATTTTTGAAAATGTCTACCAAAGTATTTTTTTTTCCAAAAGATGAAGCACTTAGCACTGATGGCTAAACTGTTAAAGATTTCTTCTTCATACTCCAGGTGTGCTGCTCCATATGGAGAAATCCTCTTTAATATTAACCAAAGAGCTTCTTTCCTTCTTAATGACTTTCAGGTGGTGTTCCACCTGCATAACTATTATTATGCACAGTCCTCAATTTAGACTCATTTACATTAAAGAAGGAGGTTTAGATGACTTTGGATTGAAAAAAAATAAAAATCCATGTTTGGTTTAAGTTTTAAGATTTCATCTTTTGGCAAGTTGATGATCAGCAAACTTTCTGTCACCAGAGTCAAGTGTTCTTATAACCAGGGAGCTGATTGTATCTCAAACATTTTACAGCATTTACCAACCTATCCATTTGTTCAAGAGTCTCCTCTGTTTTTAACAATTTCATTGTCTTGCTGATGTCACCTAGTACTTCTTCATTTATAGTAAAATCAAGGCATTTTGAAATCATTCTATGCTATTGCAGCATAACAATCCTTCTTGATTTGCTTGTTCACTGGAGCTAATTTCCTAAAAAGCTCCAGAGTGATGAATAGTCTTGTTTTTTTAATATGCCTTTTTTTTTGTTTTGATAGTGTGGTTGGCTGGAGAAAGCACTCAAACTCATAACTTCTCTGACTTCTTCCTCATTTACAGAGTCTTTCTTTGCCAAATAAGTAAGCCATCTGCGATTTTCTTGATATCAGTGTTTATGACACTGTTTTCATGTTCATAATCTCTTGGAGTAAGTCTGTATCATTCTGTGGTCATATTGCATTTTTATGCGACCCATATAGAGGTACTGTCCTCAGACAGCAGCCCTCCAACTAGAGAATCAATATGGGGCAAGATTAAGAAAAGCAATACAAAATATTAGTATATGTGAGGGAACGATTGGGCTTTTTTTGCAGAAAGACAATGATATATTTTTTGTGAATCATGTATGATGCAATGGTGAAGATTTATTTAAGCATTTATTTTCCCCAACAGGAAAAAAAGTCCTTCTGAACACTAAAGTTCATTGCTATGTAGTATTTTGGAACAAATATCTGGTTAATCACAACTGACAAAGACCATTAAAAGTATCCAGAAGGCTGATGTGAAAATATTTATCACAGATCAGTAATCACTGGAGTGGTAATTAGACATGGTTTTGTCTTCAAGTGGCAGTAAAATGGATGTGTGGCAAAAGCTGTCCATTATTTTCTTTGTATTAACTTCTCTCTGGCTTTTTAGGATAACTCATATGAATGAAGAATTTGCTTTTCTTAATGAAATATGATTTCAGATGAAAAGCACAAGCTGCTTTGTTACACACCTGTGGGCTTGTCAGTCAATTACTGTCAGACCTCTTCGGGAAGTTCAAACATGAAGCACATTAGGCTTCTAGTAAAGACCAAATCAAGATAATCAGTTTGGGTATGTCAGTGGAGCTCATTTTACTTCAGTTGAAAATCTTGCTGTCTATGTCTGTTTCTCAGTGATGCTCTTGTATTTACATATTCAAAAACTGGAAGTTGCAGAATCCTGCCTTATCATGATAGCAGCATTTTTCCCTGTTAAATGCAAAGCAATGGAGAATTAGATCCCAGCTTCCAGTCAAATCTGGAAAATGAGAACAGCAGTGGGAGACAACTTTTTAATGAATTTAGTTAAGTAAAAAACCAATAGTGCACTCTTCATTTGTTCTCTCTCACCTTCCTTGTATGTGTGAATAGTCACACTGAGACACAACTATATGTAATCCTTGTTTAAGCCAGTTTCTGTCAACATAAACTGTAGAGCAAGGCCAAAGAACTAAAACCCCACCCAGGAGAGGAAGCGATTATATCATGAATTAAATCAAATCCCTGCCTTTCAGGACACAAAAACAAGATCAGTGCTGCAGTGCTTGAGACCTGAGCATGGCCAGGGCTAGGGCAACCAAGGAGTGGTCTTTGAATTCATAAGACAATGTCCCCTCCCAGCAGAAAGTCAGGTAACAAAGCAACTCTTGTGAGGGAAAAACCCTGTGGATGACCAAGGGCACTGTTGACAGAAGGAAGCATAACTCAGATTTTGGCTTCAGTAAACTGAAATACTAACAGGGTGATTCTGGAGTTGTGCTACTGCTGTTCCTACCACAGCAAAGACTCAAAGTGTCAGCAACTGTCAGTCCAGCTGGGCTGTAGTAACACTTTCATCTTTGTACAATGGAAAATGTAATAGAGGTGTTATGAACTGAAAGTTGGTTAATTCTTGACCCAAATAAGTAAATGATAAATTATGTTGATATGTAAGCAGTAAAATAGATTCTCTATCCCTTGTACAGTTATTAGAAGTTACATAAAGAATAATTGACTGTCTTAAATTTGTAGCTTTGTTCTTCATGTTCTCCTACGTATCACGGAAAAAATACATGGTGAATGAGAAAACAGCAAAAAGAGAACTTCACAGGTCTGACAGAGACATTTGGAGTGCTGGTCTAATGCTGCTGCATCTAATGCTGCTACAGAGCATCTCACAAATCCTGAATGAAAGAACTAAGTGACATCATAGCAGAGGATTATGTAATTCTATTTTAGATCTTGTAAAGTTCCAAACTAGTAGTGAACTAGTGGAAAAAAAAAAAAAAAAAACCACCTCAGGACTTCCAGGACATAATTTTTTCCACAGACTTCATGTGGAAAAGATCCCTTGAGCTCTATCTGTCACTCTTTCTAGGTTCCCCTTCTCATAGTGCGGATGATGTTTTCACTAGCTCACCATGAGATGGCGAAAATGCTTTGTAGTGTATTAGCATAGTTTTGAGGACACAGAATGGTGAATGTTATTATGATAATATTACTTTGCATTATCTTACTCTCTTATTGGTGAGTTTGTCCTATTGCAAGACTCTTCCAAAATGGCTAAAGGCAAGAATGAAGAATGCTTCTGTGGCCTTACGCAATTCTGCCCCTGTTTCTGTAAAGGTCATTACATTAAATAGAAGCTGCTGTGATCTTTATGAAGTCAAGAGAACCTGCCTCAAAATGATAAAAGAGCAGCTGTACACACAGCCTTTGGTAACTCTGTCATCCAGTGAATGAGTTCCTTGAACTGTTGGGATTATATCAGTATAATTTTGCCTAGGAGTGAGGGTTGGTTTAAGCCATAAACTAGTTTTGTCAACATAGTTACCCAAAATGTAGAAAAATTCAGAGAGACATACTCCAGTCGAAGAATCAGGACTACTGAAAATCTTCATAGTGATACACTTCTTTGTAAGGGACAAGCATGTCAGTTCTACTCAGCAGCTGCTAAAGCTGCTGAGATTGTGGTTTCTTCCCTGAAAACAGCCAGAAGCTTAAAAGCACTGGGCTCCCCTACTCCCTGTTGATATGGCTCCCCAGATAGATCAGGAGTCTGCAGGACTGGGTGTCACTGTGAGACTGCTGTGAAACCTAGGACCCTGACCCATGGCTTCAGGCTTGTCAGGCTATCCTGAGCTCTGGCACAGCTTGCTGCTTCCATATCTATGAATCTGGGAGCACAGAGGCCACTTGGAGGCTTCCAGGAGTCCAGAAATTGATTGATTGATTGACTGATTGATTGATTAATTGATTGATGGATGATTGATGCACATCTGTAGAGCCTAAAATGTTTACAAGCAACTATTTGGGGATCAATGAATGATAATTTTTGAATTTCAGTGTTGCTTTGTAAAGACGATTCTGCCCTGCTCAAGGAACAGTCAGTCAGACTGCCAGTTCTAAGGCCCTGAGTTGTCCTGTGCTGGAGACAGCACCTAGAGCTCAGATATATCTGGGGCTTTTTTGCTCTCCCAACATCCCACATTGACCAGGTATTAAGGGGCAGGAAGATGGATACGGGTAGGCAGGAGTAGGTGTCCTGAATCCTATCCAGCCTGCCACGTGTCCTGACATGTGTACAGCTTGATCAGCTTGTGCACACTTTTTAGAGAAGACAGCATCTCTATTCCAGCTGCTCTTCTTCCAAAGAGAACACTAATATTAGACTTCTGGAATTCCAGGATATTGTTTACCATCTCAGAAAGGTAACTACTTCATGCCTCAGTTTACCTACAGCATAAGTTGTTTACCATCTGTTCTAAGATGAGTGCTAACAGGAGTATGGAGGTATAATTCAAATGGTACAGAGCAGAGCTGCTAAACAAACAGTGGCTGGGAGCTTCACCATCTTCAGAGAAGTGTCTGTAGGTAGATGCTCCCCAGTACCTGGATTTGAACTTGGCATGAGACAAGAGCTGCTACTGACCATTTGTCTTTAAGAGGCAAAATGTCATTGAGTGCCCGGTGCCATGTCTAACCTCTGAGTTTGGAACAGTAGATTTCAATACAACTAGAAAGCTGAATCGATATTTCTCCATTTCCACTCAGGAGGTGACACTTCACATAAGGGTCTGTGAAGTAACATACCAGAGAAGCCTATAGAAGTATAAAATTGGCTGCAAAGCATAATTAAAACAGCTTGGTAGAAAAATATTTCAAAGGACCGTTTCTTTGTGAACTTTCAGTAAAACTCTTCAGGAAAACGCAATAAAATGAAAGCTGGTTTGAACAAGTTTATTTCAGATTTTTGACATTTTGCTTAGCATAGGATGTTTTTACTTTAATACCTTTGCTGTTTCCTAGATTTTAACTACTAGTGAACATTTTATGTTACTACTGCCATGTGCCCTGATGTGATAAAAGAGCTGTATTTATTTCAAAAGTAATGAATTGAAGTTGCTACTTTGTAATGGTTGAAATATTTTATCTGCTTTCTAGATCAGAGTATCTTCTGTTTGCATAATAATTAAAGTACTAATAAAAACAGACAGCGCTTTGATCTAGAAAAAGTACTCGTTCCAACAAGTAGGAACTTACTGTTCTTACAGCTCTTTAAAATTAAGGAGTATCTGTGCTTCTTCAGGAAACTCTTCCTGACTTCCTTTGGAACGAAACTGTAAAATTAGAATATTTTTCTAGCACAGCATAATGTCACTGAGACAAAGGTGAAAAAGAATTTTGTGCCGGTACTAATGCAGCTCATCTCAGCATTTCTGCAGGGGGTAGATGGAAGATAGATGGAACACCAGTGTTTTCATGATCAGGCATCCTGGCACGTTGTTGTGTAAGACAGAGTGTGCTCTGCATCAGACTCAAATTGTGCTGCCCACCTTTCCTCGGCCCCACAGTGGGGCTGTAGGGGGGGTGAGGGTAGAGGTTGTTTCCATTTATGAACGAGCCGCATCCTGGCTGACCACTGCACTGGGTAATAAAGACTTTCTTCTAAGGTTGCTGCAGAGCACAAGAGGTGCTTGCCTCATACTGTTGGACTCTGAAGGCAGCCTGCTGCAATAAATATTGGAAAGAGAGCAAGAGGACTGAACGGGCTAGAAAGGAGGAAGGAAGGATGGATTTCAGAACCACCCGAAATTGGAGTAAAAGGCAAATGTTGCTGTGGTTTTAATGAAGGAGAATGTCTTGAAGCATCAGCTAACTGCAGTGCAAACCAAGAGTCTAGTATGATTCTGGGAAAGATAATAATACTGCTAAGGAGAAACTTGGCTTTAAAGAGGTTCACGGCTTTTGATAATGACGGCTATCAGAATGATTAGGTGATCTTGTGTGGAGCTGAATATGAGACCCAACTATGTACAAGAATAATAGAAAATGCTGATAGAGAAGTTATGTTCAAGATTAAAAGTAAAATCTCCTTTTTTCCTGAGCAATTTTTGTCAGTTGCTGGGAATGGCTCCCTGTTCCTGCTGTAAAATATTTCAGTGCATTCTCAACTGCTACATTTTCTTCCAGCAGGTTAGATTGCTTGATGGCACGTATTTGTCTTGATATATGGTTACACAATGCATTTTCCAGTGGTTACAAACTAGAAGTATTATCAGTATCACATTTGGTAACCAAGGAGAGAAGATGGCAAGGTTTATAGGTATATCTTTCATCTGCAGAATTATCTCATGCAGACCAATGTAGAAGAATGATAACGGCAAGGTCTGGAGAGAAGCTTGTACCATTGCTATCACAGATCTGTGGTTATGTGGAAGATTTCAAGTTCAGCAACCACCAACCGTCACTACCATCCTCTACATCGTTACACAATACGTCTTTTCTTTTGTTCAGACCAGCATGAGCAAAATGCGTTGTGCAGAATTGTGTGCACACCATTCATAGGTAAAGGACTTCTACAGTTTAATCTATTTCTAGATAATACAGTTAATGTCACCTCAAAAACAAGGAGGAAAGCAAAACAGACAATAGCAGGTGTGACACTAATATATTTAGGAATTGCATTCTCTTCTAATGGACTTTTATTATATGTCCTGGTTGCACCCAATTACTCACTTTTTTTGCTACTGGCTTATGCTATTGTCTAATCCCTTTTTAATTTTGCAGACTTGTTAGTAGCTATTCGGGACTTTCTTCAGGGAATTTAATACAGTTTATCCAAATGTCCATACTCCTAGCTGCATTTTGTCGGTGTTTTTATACTGTTCTATCTCCGTTTCCTGCACAGCTCTGCATACTTCTTGCAGATGAAAGTTCTGTACAGTCCTATCTATTTATTGATTACAAGATTCACACAGTTGAGGAACAGGAAGAAAAACAGCAGTCTGTGGTAAGTGGAACACTTGCACCCAATTACAATTAAAAAGTCTTTGTCATTAGTTTAGTTATACCCATCACATCTCTCTTTTGGAGCATTCTGGACTGAACAACCGGCATAGATTCCTTGGAAAGTTACCCCATCCAAAGCTGTGCACAGAACAAGATTTTCAAGACTGCATCCAGTTTCTCTGAGCTACCTAACCTCTGGTGCAGAGTGCTTTTTCCTATGCTAAATGCCCATCTCCTATAGGTATGAAATCCAGACCTGCAGATTCATTACTAGAATCAACTCCGAGACCCAAGAGAGAAAGCACAAGTGGTCATTTCAGCAAACATTTCTCTTTCAGGTGTGTCCCTTTCTCAGTCATTATTTTTGTTTTGATATAGATGAGAAACTTGCTATAAACCCCTTGGCCCAAAGCGCATCTACATATAACACTATACACATAAATAATACAGGGAAAATGTTTATATCTAGAAGATACCTGAAATGTGAGATAGTATTGGTAGGCACTAGATGGTACTAGTAAAGATAAGCTTACTGTTACATAGAACTCACAGTTAAGGGTTGAACATTTTTTCTGTACTTTCCATTTTGTTCTTACATACTAAAAACAGATAAAAGAGCCCATTTTTTTGGTAGTAGAAATATTTCTTTCTGAACTAAAACATGTGGCATCATAAGATGATATTTTAGACTTAGTCTATGTCAGAAAGATACTGAAAGAGCATTTAAGACAACAGCAAGGAGACATCGTGTTAAAAGCAGCTACTTTCTTTCTGATAAGTAACAAGGAGAGGAGCTCCTGCCAGCTTGGCACTACGAGGAACAAACAGTATGATCTTAAACAGTTTTGAATATCTGTGTTTCAGTGGTGGCTGACAGGGAAGCAAATCTGGTTTTTATCATCCTCATGAAGGCTGCGGTGTCACTGTGGTTAACCTCTGATTGTGTCAAGGACAGGACATTCCAGTAACCTCAGGACAGGGAAAAAATGATGGACAAAGGGAGAGGCAGGGAAAATCAGCTGAAGAAAGCTCTTATAAGAAAAGCAACTCTTTTTCAGAATTCAGAAAGTTTGGGTTTTAGTAAGGCTGTGTCCAAAGCTTCAAATGGCTGGAGCATCTCTCCTATGGAGACAGACTGAGAGGATTGGGCTTGTTCAGTCTGGAGAAGGGAAGAGAAGGCTCTGGGGACACCTTATAGCAGTGTTCCAGTACCTGAGGACTGTTTACAAGGGCATGTAGTGATAGGAAAAGGGGTAATGGGTTTAAACTGAAACGGTGTAGATTTAGGTTAGATGTAAGGAAAAAAAATTCTTCACTATGAGGGCGGTGAGGCCCTGGCACAGGCTGCCCAGAGAAGCTGTGGCTGCCCCCTCCCTGGCAGTGTTCAAGGCCAAGTTGGATGGGGCTTTGGGCAACCTGGTCTAGTGGAGGGTGTCCCTGCCCATGTCAGGGGGTTGGAACAAGATGGTCTTCCAACCTGACCCATTCTCTGATTCTCTGATTCTCTGATTCAAGCAAGAAAATATCCATAGTAATTTTCTGACCTATTAAAACTATTGGCATTGCCTCTCAGATTATATAAGCCCTTTCCCCATTTACAGATGGGGAAATGAAAATGCAGTAAGCTATGGGTTGAAATTTTTGAGACTTATCAAATATTCACTCACTAAACATCGGTGATTAGAATTTCTAGCTTACTGATTCAGTCTGTAGTTCAGAACAGCATCTGTTCTGCACTTTTGCTGATATGGCCCAGAGTCAGGCAGAGGTTCCCTTCCCCTTTACATGAACTTCATTTCTGAAGACTCAAATCATGGCAGAAAGATTTTATGTCCACTATCAAATCAGCGATATGTGTGGGAGGAAGATGCACAAATTGCCAAGTGCCAAAACCTTTTAATGATTCAACATGACTCGGAAACCTATGATCCTGCAAGCAGCAAATTGATGTGGCAAGCAAAGGTGGCCAAATCTTAGAAATGCAGATACATTTTATTCGGACTGGGAAAGACTCCATTTCTGATGTTTCCTGTAAGCTGGAATTTCTGTTGAAAAGAATTTCTGTTGAAAGTCTACAAACACCAACACGTGGGATTTCTAAAATGAAGCCTGATGCCTGGCAGCTGCTGACTGAAATTGGTGTGATGTTCACTGGGCTCAGTGCTGCCCACCTCCTGTACAGCAGCTGTGACTTTCACAGTTGTGTTAATTTTGCTTGGTGTCGGCTCCCTTCCCAGGTCTGGATCGCTGGGATGGGTCTGCCCTCTGGGTTGCCCTGAGACTTCAGAGCTTTGAGGCCCTCAAGCCAGCTGGTTCCCTGTCTACAATGTCTGGATGCCTGGTGTTCCCCGGGAATCCCCACAATTCATCAAAGATGCTGATCCCAGTGCTGATCCCAGCCTGCTCTTGTGAAGCCATGTCTTGTTGGATAGTTCACAACCAGCTTTGACTGGTATGATGATTAATTGATATTCTCAGAGACACTGATGCACAGACACATAATTATCTTTAGTTCCCTTGCTGTATAATTACCAAACATAATTCAATATTTCTCTCATGAGCAAAGCATTTACCTGTTATGCTCCACCTGCCCCTTTGGCAGCATCCACAACACAGAACCACTGAGCAGACCTGACAGCCCCTTCCAGCCTTTCTCCTCAAGCCCTGGCACACACTTGCAAGGTAGTAACGATCTAATGCCCATTACTCAATTTTCCTCACACAGTTCATCCTTATGTCAGCTTATCCTTTCCCCACATCCACGTCTGTCCTTGGCTCCCTGTGCCCGCTGCCTTCTGTCCCTTCAGTCAGGTGGCACTACTGTATCTCCCACTGCTGCATATGCTTACTTTTCTTCTTATCTCATTATCTTGTCCTTCAGTTTATTGAGCTCTCTCCTGCCTTCAAACCTCTTTTCCTGTATTACTTGTCATTGTGAAGCCACAGCTCCCTCTTCCCCTTCCTTCTTCAGAGCTTGCCAGCCGCAGACTTTTCATATCCTATCCCTGCCTCTCCTGCTTTCCAATAAATTGCTCTCTTCTGCTTTCTTCACAGTTCTCTTCCTATTAAATGCTGCCTCGATACATCTTACCTCCTCTTTTACCATTTGTCCTGAAGCCATGACAAAGTCAGCTTTCTCTTTGTCTTGCCTCATTCATCTCCTTTCCACTCAATAACCACATCTCTTCTTCCTCTGGGATTTGTTCCACCCAATTTGTCTTATTTCTTAAGGCTTATTTGATTCAGCTATGTGTATGTTTATGTGCGCATCTAAATCTAATGACCCATTTTTGAACCCACTGGTAAGCTGAAACCTCAGTGATAGCAGACTGAAAGTCTTCAAAATACCATCTTCTTGCAGGTTTCATAAAGACTGATGACCAGCTGAAGAAGAGAGATTTTCACTTGCCTTTACTTTTGGAAAGGCTGCAGCATGTTCTCCCTCCAGTCAATGCACAATTATGAATTATCATTAATGCTCAACACCAAGAAAAACTTAATGGTTCACATTTTCCTGGACAACAGAAGATGAAATAATAAGAAACAAATTTGTAGGAAAACAGACACTGGGAATTCTGTTGCTCACAGAATTACTGATTTTTCACGTTTTCATGTTATCTAATACTCTTTTCATGTGGTCTAAAACTCAGTGTTTCATTATTTAATGCTGAGGACTGACTTTCATTTTTATTTCAAATTTACTTGTACCTTTGTTGGCATCCTTAATTAAAACATCTCATACAAATTTTTAGTCACTCAGGTTGTGGTTTGACGTCTATTTGCAAGCCCATACTTTCTTCATCTTCATTTTCATCTTCTTCAAGATATCACACTCCATGTCTCCAAGTTCTCCTTTACACAATGCCTCCTACCTTATTGCTTCTTCCTTTTCTCATTTTCTGTCTGACCATTCTTCACATGAACGTCAGTTCTTTCATTTGTAGGTGCTGGTGACTGAGCACTCTCCTTATAATCTGGGCCTCTGTAATTGAGAAAAGTTCCCATAAATGCAGAATTAAAAAAAAAAAAGACTTGATTTTTCTAGTAGGGAAGGGAAGAATATACTGTCTTTCTGAAACTTCATAAAGTTAATTCATAGCCACAGTGAAAATTCAGCTGCCCTTTTATCAGCCTTGATAAATTTTCATATAAATGTTCACATTTATGTCACATACACAAGAAATCTTTCTCTTGTTACAGGTTGAGATGAAAATTTATGTCGGATCTATGTAAAGTTATTTTGCACTACAGTTCATGCAGTGAAAACGCTGTATGGCCTACAAGTCATACAAATCATATTTTGCTTATTTTATTCTCAATGACCTTTCACTAGTAGCTAATATTTAAAAAATCAGTAGGCAATGATGTGGTGACGGTCTGAATAGAAGCCTATAAACACTGGGCGTGGAAATACTTCTAATATAAATAACAAGAACAGAAATTTTTAAAAGCAGGATAAGTTGTTCTTTCACCCTAGATTTTCAGCCAATTTTTTTCCTGAAGTGTCAACAGTTAATTAAAGTCAACATTTCAGAAGCAAGATCCTAAATCACATACTTGCAGAGAAAATTTCTTACATCCCCAAATAAAAATATAACTTCAAGGAATTAAGGACAGAGGTCCTTTATAATTGAGTGACAGATAATGAGAGGCAGTAGAGAAGAAAAGTGCTCTCTAGTGGGCCCGATTATGAGGGATGCTCTTCATTTTCAATCCAGGAGCATATAGAGCCATATCTCAAGCAGAGTTTTCAATCACCGTATTTCATAAATCCCGGAGACCGCACACAACTGTCTGCATAGAAGTGAAATTAAGATCCTGTGCTAAGTGAGAATTTGATTTTGCCCTGAGCAATTTCTGCAGAAAATGTTGTTAGTAGCGTTCAGCCTGTGAAGTATTACAGGTCTAGTGCTGCAACGGCTTCATTTCCACCACCGGTAACACATCCTGAGTGACAGTAGGTAGAGCTGCCAGTTTTAGACCTAAAAGGAGCAAAAAGAAATCAAGCAAACAGGAGTAAGCAAATTGCAGCTTACTTGCATACTATCAGATCAGCTCATGACTCCTACATCAACACAAGATTAATGGGCACACTGTACCTCACAGGCAATAACTTCAGTTCTGACCAATAGGTGGAGAGTTTCGAAACATTATTTTTGTTAGCTGGCTTTTTGTCTTTAAGTCATGCCTAGGCTGGAACAAGAAAGCTTCTTGAAAGATGTTATTTAACGTATCTGTCAAAACCTATTCTGCACATAGCAGTTTATACTTTAAAATGTAAGAGCTGGCTGCCTTGTAGTGTACTACTGTTCATGTAATCACCATCAAACTTTAGTGTTTTGGTTGAATAAGTTATTTGCTGCTAAGTTGCAGTCTATTTCTTCTGCCTTGCTTGTAGGGGACTATGAAATTATCAGTCTATGATAAAGTGGCTTATGGAAGTGTATTGCAGTTGAGGCTAATAGTAATGGGTATATAATTGCAGTGAAGTCTAGAGAGCTTCATTAGGTCACTATTTTTCTAGTGACTGTACAGACAAGTATCTAAAAAGTGCCTGCTTCAGTTACAAGAAACATTAACTATATGTAACATGCAGGAGAAAGGGAAAGCAATTATGGGTATATTTAAACATAGATTTAAAAAAGAAAAGTTAAAAAGAAATAAAAATCTACCTATTTTATCAATGAGAATCTTCCAAATATGAACATTTCAGACATTGCAGACAACCTGGATCAGGTACTGTGAGAAAAGTGTAGATTGCTTAACATCATTGTAATATCACTGATTTTTTAACCTCAGTTATCAGAAAGTTAATTCTTTCCTCCAGATAATTTTAGCAAAAATACTTTAGATGTTGTTCTGGTTCTGGCCAGGCCAGAGTTCAGCTCCAGGAGCAGCCAGCCCAGGTGAGCTGAGTCAGCCCAGACTGTTCCCACACCACCTGACATCGCTCCTCCATAAAAGGGGCTGTTTGGGGAGGGGGACTCCTAGGTGCCTTGAGGGCAGGCTGAGTGTGGGCTGGGGTGTCAGGTTGGTCCTATCCTGGTGCAGCACTCTGTTATTGTAAACTAATCTGTGTTATCATGGGGTGTGTAATTTGCCACGGGCTGTTATTGTTCCCTTTTCATGGTGATTTTTGTCAGTAAACTGTTCTTATCCCAACCCAGGGAGGCTCTGCCTGTTTCCCCTCTGGGAGCAGAGTGGTGTGTAGAGCTCAGCTGCTGCTTGGGGCTGAATCACCACAGCTCCATGCTTGTTCTATTACTTTAAATTCTTAGGTCTCCCCAAAACTATATTGCCCTTGGATTTAGTGTCAAGCCTTCCTTCACTCGATTTATCTTGCTTTTCTTCAGTTGTCTGTTTGTTGATGATTCCAATCTGCTAGCATTTCTTTTTAAATGCATGCCATTTTATTCAATAGATGTTCTTCAGAAAATCAAATTAAATGCCATCACTTAGGTGGACTATTTCTCCCCAGATCTTCAGTAGCAGAAAATAAAAGCAGTGTAAAACTCTGCCATTATCTCATTAAAATCTATTTCTGCTTTCATCTTATCCCCTCACTAAATTAGCATTAGAGGAACAGACCTTTATGTTAGATTCACTGTAGAGTTGTGCCAGCAGGACTAGTTGTGTTTTAGTGGTCCCTCATTGCCTGTTTGCACAAAATTATAGCAAAACCCTGAACAGTAAATTAGAATGGAACGCAACCTTTTAACGTTGAACTTAGAGTGGTTGAAAGCTTAAGCTTCTGTAGAATCCATTATTACTGCATAAAACAAGTTTCCTAGATTTAAATTTCTGAATGATTGATTAATTAAAAAAATTTGCAATAATTAACATGCATGCTAGAGGAGGCCAGGAATTATTTATACAAAATTGCTTATGGCTTACTTTAGTGTACACACAAGAAGACTTGATATTCTGACTCCACGAGTCCACGCTGTCTGGGCGTCTGATTTTAACTTATACCCTGCAGTAGTTTTTCCTCTTACAGGTAGTTCTGGCTTTTCAAGTAGAGCTCTGCCTTGTGTGCATTTTCTCTCTCCTCTTTGTGAACCAGCACTTAGGGACCATTTTCTCTTCTTGCTTACTACCTCTATCTTTTTTGGCAATGAGACCTTTGTCTTTTTAATGCAAATGAAGGTATTAATATAATATGTTACATTAAGACACTGTAGAACACATAATCGCTGCCTGGTAACTATTGCTACATGCTATCATGTAATCCAGGTTGTTGAAAGATGTTGCTAAATGTGCTGAATGCAATGACATTAAACACCATTTCAGCCACCGTGTTTTGCCCTTGTCTCTATGCATGCCAAGTGCTTCTTCACAACAAGGGTTCTCTGGGCCATACAAAGGGCAATCGTAAGTTGAAGTGTCTATACGTAATTTATGAGTACAGATTGCTAGAAGCATCAGGTTTAGAGCACCGCATCCCTGTCAGCTCCTGTTGTACTTGACCATCTGAGCAAGAACAAAGGTTACCCAAGCCCATTTAAACAGTAACGATATAGTGCTGGTTTGCACAGAGCCTTTTGATAAAGCCTGCTCTGTAAAGCTGATTGTATTTGACAGCTAACCTGTAAATGGTCACTGACTGGAAGGTAAAATTACTGAAATGGCTTTAATGTTTTTATAATTATAAATAAGATTATGGTCCATATCAGGCTGTACCAGAACAGGGGCAAAGGTTTGAATTCACAGTTTCTTTTGTTTGTCCTTACACCTGAGCTGTTTGGGAACATAGGATTTTATGGGAACCTGACAGGACCAGTATCATCACAACTTTTCTTTGTGTAATCTATTTTGAGTTGCTCATTCGACTTTGACACCATCCTGCGAGACATCTTAGAGTCTGTAGGACTGTTTATTCAGAGTTCATGTGTGTCTGAGCACACATGCTGAATGGAAATTTTTCACCTCGTAGAACTGTCAGAAGGCAGATCCTGAGTCTGCAACTCCCCTGAAAACTCACCCAGAGTTGTAGAGGCAACTTCGCCCATGAAGATTGACTTTGTGGATCTGCTCTTCCTACATATTCCTAGTGATATAGATTCAGGGTGGTGCTGTTGCTAGATGTTCTTGTTCTCTCCACAATTACTAACCAAGGAACCACTGTGTTTGTGCATGGATGTGAGACTTGTGGGAGAACAGTCTATGCTAGAAGACAAGTTCAATGTCTTTTTAAAATATCTCAATTATTGTGGTTAAACCTAGCACAGCCCCCTAAAATTATGCATATGTATTTCAAAGAAAAATGCTGCTTCTTTATATGTAGGATTTCTGCTTAAAATTACGTCTTCCCAGTGCCTCATACAGATAGATGCAAGCTTTTCTCTATGTGAAGGGGAAAAATCTTTATGCAACTAAAGATGATTTTTAGGCAGCAGAGATAAGGTCTTCAGCAATTGGAAAGGAAAGACCATGATGTTTCTAGCAGTGTCTATTATTTACTTGTAGCTTTGGAAAAGTCTAAGTTGTCAGGTATAAGATATGGTGACATTATGGCAATAGACCATAATAGTTATTACAAGCTGGCTAGCACACTTTGAATTTATCTCCTGCTTTATCGTGCACTGATAACCCGTTGTGGACAAGCCCATCAATCTCCATGACTCTGTTTATGGTTTCCACAGGACACTGCAGTGGGACTTGAGATGATGGAGTTGCCTCACTTTACAAGTGAAGCAATCTGAAAGATCAGTCCCAGTGCACTAAAAAAACCCACAACAACCCAAAACTTTCCTAGAATAATTATTTATCCCTCCTCATGCTCTTCTTGCATTGCATGAAGATGACTTTATACCACACCACCATGTAAGTTTTTGTCAGTGTTGGCATAATTGGAAACTCAGTCATGAATAATATAACCAAGATAAAGTCAAGGTGGTGACATGTTTTAATACAGAACTGTTAAGTATTCTGTGTATCATATAAAGTATGATTAAGTCTTTGGGGTTGCATAGAAATCAGTTAGCCAGACAGTAAAGGTGTGAGACTGCTGGGCTAGGTATTTGTTGGTAGTTCAGATTGGTAACAGAAAATAATTTATCTGATTAAGCAATTAGCATTTCAAGTCTTTGCCATGCCATGATTGTGAGGGTTGATTTAGCAACAAATTGAAGACCAGTTTTATTTGGTAGTGTGCTACCAAATACATGGAATAGGCAGGGAGAGACGGGTAAGGGTAATGTTACATGGAGCGGAGGAGGTAAGGCTTCGTTTCCTCTGAAATGCATCAGCAATGTTTTCCTTTCATCTAAGAACCTGTATTGGGTGTACTGGGTCAGACATAAGGTCCAGCTTGCCCAGTGCACCATGTCCAGCACTGGCTGTACAGGTGCCTAGGGAAGAGTAAGTACAATGCAAGCAGATATCGTACTTCCCCCTAATACATTCCTGTGCTCCAATTGTTTCGGCTCTGCCAGTCTTTGAAGGTGGGTTTGAAGTGTTTTTCTAACCCTTAGAAGTTCTGTCCTTGAGTCCACATAAGCTTTATGATCTATGTCTTTTTGGGAAGGAGTTGCACGGGTCTACCACCTGTCACAGGAAGGATCGCTGACAGTTTCTTCTCTTCCTGGACCCAAGTGGCTCCAAATGGAAATCCTTCCTTTCACCTTGCCCTATTACTGCTTAATTAGAACCCTTTGCCCATATTTTGTACACATAATATAAACTATTTGGTAGCTTTCTGAACAGTTAATACCAATACTTCTATTGCACAGAAACATTTTGTTTCTGTATATCCCTGTAACTGTCAGATTCTGAACCAGTAAAAATCTGAGCCTGCTGATTTCAAAGAAGCTCTGTCACTTTATACCAAGCGAGGCTGTGATCTAGTATTTGTCTTTGTTTATTGCTGGTGATATAAATTTAATAGTTGCTTGAAAAATTTTTACATCCTTTGTAGCCTTACTTTAAAAATAATCAATTGTTTAAATATTCAAATAACTTTTCTACAGGTTTAAAGGACAGATGTTTGTAACATGAAGTAGAGCTGTGGGTTTTGATTTGAACTTAAATCTAGTTCCCAATTAAATTTTGTCAAATATTACTGCATTGGTGAGAACTGGAATTATGAAAACAGTAGGTACCTTAGAAGTGCCTCACATAGTTTATTCCATGGATACTATGAGAACAGGGAATATTTTAATAGCAAATACTTCAATGAGTATGACAGCAGTAGCTAGGGTGCATGAGTAGTCCCTGTAGCTGAAAAGTCCCTTAAATTGTGCACATTTGGAAGGAACACAAAGTAAATATGAGCTTTTATGAACTGAAAAAAAGATGTAAAACAAGCTAAGGGAATACTTCATACATGGAGTCTGGGAGAAAAACTGGAAAAGGTGTAGGCTCAGCCTGACTCTTTAACTACTGTGTTAAAAATCAACATGCAAATTGTTTATGCAGAAGTCAAAACCAAACCAAGCAAACTACCTCAGAGCTGGGCAGCATTCCACCCAGGCAGGGCTTGTTACATCATGACTTACAACTGTCAGCGAGAGCTTCAGGGAATATTAGCATTGCAGTCCATGTGGCAATAATCCAGGCAGCAGCTAATGAACCGACGCATGGAGAGCGTAGCTGGGGTTACTGGTCACACTCTGATTGCATGCATTCAGTATATAAATATTAACCCTGATCTACACATGTGCACTTCTTCAGTAGTTTGAGCCATCTGAGGCAGTCATGCAATAGAGTTTGTTTACAAATTCTGAACAGGGTAGTGTCTAACAGGAAGCAAGTCATAGCTGAGTTTTATGGTTGAACCTGCCACATGACGAACTATATATTGCATTGAAGATGTTGAACAACTCTCTCATTCCTTCTGGCCTTCTGAGTCAAATGTTGTGCCTTTATGAGAGTGGATTTTAGGATCGTTTTGCTGCAGTAAACTTTGGGCAGAAGTTGGCGGCCTGAAGAAATTTGCTGACATACTGTAGTTTTCTCTTCTGTAGAAAGCCAGAGGTCCAGTTTCAACCAGCTGAGTTTGTTAAAGTAATGAAATTAAAGGTTGATCAGGGATATGGACTCTCATACTTCACTAATTAAATGCTTTTAATTACTGAAAAGTCAATGGAGGCACTTGCTGTGGGAGGTAGGTTGTTTGGTAACTGCTAGCTGCAGAATCTTCTTACTCCAAAGTATTTAGTGTACAATTCCCATGCTCCTTAGAGATATATTTGTGTTGCAGAAGCAGAACAAGTATGTTTCTTTACAATAGTTCTATTAGTCCCAGCTTGTAGGGAATTGCAGACCTTCCAGCACACTTTTCAGCAGACACAGGGAATGCTGAGAGTACAGGCAGCACCCTGGGTGGTGGAGGAGGACATCCTCCCAGACCAGTTGCACAACTTCTGTGCTATTTCATAGGTCCAGCTTTGGATACTGATGTTTATGCTGCTGTCCACTAGTTACTTAGCCTATCAGCTGATTTAAATAATACCATTTTCTACCAGTTTCCCTCAATTCAGCCTGGGCACAGGGTTCAAAACTTCTCTAAATTGTTTGTCATGCCTTCAGTGTGGATTCTGGACCATACCTTTCCCTTGATGTCGAAGAATAGGACCAGTTCTTTATGCAAGTGCTGGTAATAGCATACCATTAACTGGAAGGAAGGTGGGTAGCCTCCTGAAATGAACTGCCTTCTGAGGTACCCGATCTTTTAATTTTAAATCATGCGTGGTGTGCCAGGAGAAAACAGCTGTATGGAGCTCAGCAGCATTCACACTTATATGAACACTGGGATTACACTTATGTTGGTCTGTGCCCACATTTCTGCCAGTTTTCCCTTGGTGTGCCCACAGCAGTGTCTTGGGAAGGGCAGCCTTGTGTTCTCTTTCAACTCCTAAACTGTACCCGAGGTCTATTATGCAATGCCATCTGTAACAGCTAATATTTTCAACTGTTCACCCTGCAGGAACCCAGAGCATTTTCCAAAATAATATACAAGTGTCCTTTACTGAGCGCTGTGTGAGGCTTAAATAACTAACATCTGAATCTTACAGCTGAGTAAATATTCCACCCATTCAATAAAACCTGAACTCACAGCCTGCGAAGGGTGGGTCTCAGTAAAAGCTGAAGAGAGTTGGCATTACCAGAGAATATAAAATCTACTGAAATGAAATTTGAACCTCCAGGTCTGTTAACAGCAAGAAAGAGTCCCTGGGAATAGGGGGTGTGATGAAACCTTATGATAAAAAGCAGCTCACCTGCATTCACTGAAGGTTTGAACTTTAAAACAAAATAACTTCAATGCAGTTACCCACCTCCAAAGACACCAATAAAACCAGCAACTTTGTCACACCAATGGGAACAGAAAACTTTGCAATGACTTCTGACCAAAATCTGGTCAGATTGGATAATCATTTCAAAAGAAAATACAGTGCCAGCACTTGTTGCATCCCATTGCTGTCCTCTGAAAGCCACCATCTCAGAGCTTTTTTACAAATGCTGGGTTGCTCCCTTTGATGTTGTTGTTGTATTGCCATTCTGCAGGTGGGAAAAGGTAATAGAGAGCCAACTGACTAACAAAGCTGGCCAAAGTTCACACAACAAATCAACAGCAGAGCTGATAAGAGACAACGGTCTTCACTCCAGTTAATCTACTGCAGTTGTATTCATCTATATTTGTAAGGTATTTCTGAGGCTGAGTTAATCCTGATGGGTTAATACTTACAACATGTGCCAGGTTTTGCGCAGCTGCCCCGCCAGAGGTGTGGGTACAGCACAGCTGCAGCTCTATGGAATAGCATTGTGCTCTCGTTCTTTGGAATAATGAGGCTGAATTTTACCATTTACTTTAAACAAAATGTCATGAATAGCCAAAAAAAGGAATTGAAAATATGGCCAAAGCAAGTTAGGGAAGAGTGAACTGAAAAAAAATGTATGAGGACAGGAAATCCAGGTTAGTTTTACAGTGCTGGTAGAGCGGGCAGAATCCAGCCAAATGGAGCAGTAGGTCTTACTGAAAGACTGCATGATTATCCCACAGAACTAGCAAAAGCCATTTCATGTGTTTATCTTTCAGCCACTTCACATACTTCTCTTTCTTGTAGCAAGGAGGTTACTGACACTTTGAGTAACAAAATGGCATGAAGGTTTCTCCCCACTAGCCCCCAGTAATAACTTCTGGCAGTAGTAGTTATCGGGTTCATGTCAGTGGATGTTTTGAAACTTTTAAACTATTGCAGTAGAGATCTGAAGTGCTTTTAAGTGTGCCTGTTCAGATTAAGGAGATCTAGAGCTGTGTGAAATTTGCTTGTTTGTAACAACAGCCTGAACATTTCAAGAGGTGAACTGGTCAAAGGTATTTTTTATATTTTTATAGCTGTATTGACATTGAGTGATGTATGGCTGGCTGCCACAGAGAATTCAGAGGAAGTCATTGGCAGATGAAACAGGACCTGCTTTGTTTGTTAGGTGGGAACAGAAGCTGCGTTGCTTTTCCTGGGTGAGCAGAATATTCTGCCAGTCCAACGGGCACGTGTTTCTTTCCAAGACTGCTGTGTGTCAACTTCTAGGACTCTGCCTCTACAAAATACTCCTTAGTTGCTTACACCTCCAGATCTTTCTCAGGTTTGACTATATCCTACTGATATGTTTGTAGCACATGGAATTACATGTATGTGTACTACATAGGAATACCACTTATTAGTTCATTCTGGAATTGCATTATTTTTTCCTCTTTAAAGGTTTGTGTTATGAAACTTATAATAATTATAGGTTTGAAGCCAGCCTAGATAGTGACTGGCCTTTATGGAGTGCCTGTAGAGGAACCCTGGAATGATGAAAACCTGCTATATAAATCCTGCTGCTCCAGTATCTGTGTTGCCATTAACATGGTTTGACTTCTCAGTGGCTTATCTGCATATGTCAGTTTTCACAGTTCCCTCTCGTGGCACTCCTATTTCTGTTATCACATAGGAACTTGGCTGTAGGATCAACAGGAATAGCAACATCAAAAGGAAATAATAATTTGTTTTAAAATATGTTTGTAAAAGATTATGTAAACTTTTCATCCTTGGTGTCTCCAATGACAAGAGGAGCTAAGCTGCCTTCAACCCTTCCCTGGAGGCAAATCAGAGTTCAAATAAACAGCAAGTCTCATTTGAATATGACACAAATATATACCATGAGACTATGTAGAATCATAGAATATCCTGAGTTGGAAGGGACCCACAAGGATCATCCATTCTGACTCCTGGCTCCACACAGGGCTTCATTGAGATACTTCTTGTCAAGCTTGGTGCTGTGACCCCTTCCTTGGGGAGCCTGTCCCAGTGCCCAACCATCCTCTCAGTAAAGAACCTCTTCCTAATATCCAACCTAAACCTCCCCTGTCACAGCTTCATGCTGTTACCTTGAGAGAGGAGATTGCTTTGCTGTTTTATTTCTAGCTCAGCCTATTTGCCACCAGCAGATTACAAGGAAAGAGAAGAGCACAAAAAGTGGCTCACCCAGTTTGAGTCTTCATGGTTTTGGGCATGACCCTCCAAATAGTAAAGCATCTCCCCTTAGATTCCCTGTGCCAAAGAAAACCAGGCTTTTCAGACAGGAACTGTACATTACTGATGTTAAAAAAAAATAAAATATCTGGCTGATTGTCAGAGATGCTGTGAAGTCATTGGCTGAATATTCAAGAAAGGTGAAAGGTTAGTGATGAAAGTAAGTTTCAATCCTTTGTATTACACAACACAACGTTTTTCAAAATTACTAGAGAAGTCTGAACAATTTGGGTTTTCTAAATATACTGAATCTTCTTTTCTTTCTTGAAGGTTATAAATAACAGATTATCAAAATAATCCAAAGAAAATGAATGAGCCAGTTCTAAAACCTGGTATGAGTGCAGTGACAAAAGCTTTGTTTCTCCCTACTGGTCAAGAGTTTCCTGGTTAGCGGGACACCAAGGGAGCTTCAACCAAGTGGGACTGTGGGATGTTAGAAGCCAAACCTTGAACAACCTCGGCATCTGGCAGAGAACCAACATGGAAGGACAGACAGGGGTATCCTGCTCACAACAGCCCTTTGGTCCCGGCAAAGAGTCTGGTATGCTTTGAACCAGCTGGAGTTTTTTTCCATGGATATCAGGGTTTAGTAAGTCCTGAAGACATCTATCACTGACAAAATGCGTTTCCAGTGTTGCAAGTAGATGTTTTACCTGGGTTGCAGGAGAAGGGTTTGTTTGAGTTCCTGCTGGCGGAAGTGAACTCTGGATTTCTTCTCTGGTAGGTACTTTATGACTGTGGGGTGGTTATTTTGAGATACAAAGTCATGCTTTACACTGGTTTGTTAGCCACAGCCTTTGCTTTGTGATGCTCCTTTTAGAAACAGGAATGAAATCCAAGTGAAGGCCCTGCCTGTAAGGTTTTAATTTCCAGGTAGGAGACAGTATCTGGTTTATCTGGCACTTGCTAGGAGGTATATCCTTTGTCTTAATGCCCTTGGTAATGGAGGGAAAAACTGGTCATTCAAGTTACATGTGGGGCATGTGATTTGAGAGCAGGCTGATAAGTAAATGGTACTGATAAATTGATTTTGCTTGCATATTAGCTGCTTTTCCATTTGTGCCAAATAGTGGTAGATGGAATAACAATGAAATGCCCTCGGGAAATTTAAGAACTATTTCGATTGTAGCTACTGATGTAATAATAAATTCACAGAAACTAGTCCAAAGCAAAATAAAATAATTAATCTAAATGAAAGCTTAATTGAATAAAATGTGTTTGTCTTGTCTGGTTTTAGTTTACCCAATTATTTATGTGCATACCTCAGCAGAGTTTCATGTGACATGCTGGGCCCGTGCTGCAGACTCTTTCTCTGGCAGACCTCTTATTAGCTGATCATCCTTTGAAAGTGCGTGCGTAAACCATTTGCAGAAACAATGCTGAGGAAGAGGGCAGCTGGGGTTGTTATTTGAAAAGGCAATAGTATTCTCCTTCTAAGCCACAGATAAAATGTTCCACATTTCTATCTCAGGCTATAAATCAGCCTGGGCTGTTCTTCAGTGTAAGTTTACCTTTGCAGGAAATCCATTGTTTGGAAAGCTAATGGAGCCACCACACCCCTCTGTGTACACAGATGGGGCTCTCTGATAAGTTCTTTCTCCAATGGACAAGAATACCTAGAAGCTACCTGACAATGCTATTGTTAAAGTTCTGATACTGGAAATCCTATGAGAAATGATAAATTTATTTACACACATTTACTGAAGTAGAGAATTCGATCTGAGTGAGGAAGCAAATTAGCAAGTTGAAATTGTAATGTCCAGGCCAATGCAAAGACAGATCATCAATCTGGAATAAATTACTGGAATTTAGCAAGAAGCCCAAATTTAAGGTCCAAGTTCTTAAAGGAAAAGAATGACCTGGCCTACAAAAGCACAGACCAAATCCAGTAGCTTTATTTATTTGCCTGTGGGACTATACAGACAAAAACTGCTCAGAAGCATTGTTAAGCATAAAATAATAATCACCACTCTCCCCTTCCCTCTGGTGTAGAAATAAGAGCTGAGTAAAGCTAGGAAATTTTCATTAAAAATGTGTTGATGATGAACAAGCATATCTCCTTCATGGAGGGAAATAGTGTCCAGAAGAGAACTAATTTTGCTTTAATATAGTCTGCAAATAATATAGATGGCAGAATTGTTGGAGTGCCATGCATTCAATTATTATAAAATAAATCTGAGCAAGGAAACCTTCAAATGTAGCAATTAACATCTTAGTAATACTACATTAACATATTTAGGTGTTTGAAATCACTTCTCACCTCTAGAAATGCTGCCTTTTACAGTGGAAAAATGAGTTTGCCTGTAAGGATGTATTACCTTTTCTGGAAGTAAGAGGAATGTGAGAGAGGGAAGGCTTCTTTGTTGTGGTCTCCACACCTAGACCAGAAATTCAGTTTCAGATTAGGTCCTACTGAAATAGTAGATCATATGCAAAACACTTAGTGTCTTTGGGAAATTTGGTTGGAAAACATAGTTGTGAAACTTGATTTGTTTGTATGACCATTCTGAGGGTGTGAAAAATCTGTTTTTTAAAGTTATGTATTCCCCTTGGTTCTTATAGAAGTAGCCTGGCTAAATACAAGTAGATGTTTAGAAGAAAAGCTAGAGGCATGTTCTTAGCACCAGCATAATTCTGACAAATTCAAAACTCTTACTCCAAAATTTAAGGTGCTTGAGAGAAAAGGGATACAGCTTTTAAATGCTGGTCCAAAGGGCTGAGAATTTATAAAATCAAGTATTTCTGCTCTAAGCAACTGAAAAGGGATTTGAAGTGGGGAGTGCTGGGCCCACTTCTGGTGCCAGCGCCCACACTGCAGCCAGTGCAGCTTGGGATGCAAGTTGCATCGTTGGATTTCAATCTTGGAGCAGATTTACAGTCTGTAGTTTTGGATGCTCCAAAAGACAATTTCTGTAAATTTTTTATTTTACTTGCCCATCTGCTGGGACAAATGATTGTGTTTACATACCTGTTCTACTTGTGGCTCAATTAAAAACAAAAAAAACCCCATACATGGAGAAGCTCATTTTTCTCTTTGCATTTACAGTACCGTCTTCTAGTATGATGTACACATCGCCTCTGTTCTGCTGAGATGCACAGGCTGCTGCTGTGATAGTGAAGCTGTCCCTTGCTTTGTTCACCCACAAAGCACACCACTGCGTAGCAATGTTTTCCACATAGCCACAGGCATCTCTGATGTTTATTGAATATCCACAATGGGATATTTTTTTTGATTCTGTGACCTGCTGGACTTATTTTAATGGTGTTTGCACTTCACTCCTTTCGACCTTTAAGCCTTGCTTGCTATAAACTGGTGTGTGGATAGAAACAAAAGGGTATGCCACATCAAGCCCAGTCAGAATTCAAAGTGAAACATTGTAAAACTGGAAGTGTCAAGAAAGAGTAAGTTTACACTGATTTATATAAACACTTTATTGAAATGCTTTGGATACAGATAAACAGTCCTTGTGCAATATTTGTTATGGTTTCACCTGCTTTAGGCTGGAAACTGAAAGTGTTTTGATAAATGGGACAGGAAAGTTTGTTGAGCTGCTCTGCAGCTGCAAGTACTTCTGCATGTTGTGCTGAAGTGCTATCCTGCATCTTGTAGCAGTAACATGTCTCAGTAATTCAAATTTAATATTTGTTTTGTTTTGTTCCCCCTCAGAGGAGGAACCGCTACCTTGTACTGTGCTTACAGTGACTGGCTGTACCTTATGGTGTTTCCTGGGAAATGAGAACTATGGGTTCTGGTGACAGCCTTTCATGGACATAAATCTAAGTCTTGGTTAAAAAGTTTTGAAGGGATAACATTACTAATGCATGCTTTATTTATGACTTGTAAGTCTGTTTAACCTGACAGTGAGACTTCACAAGTGCAAGATCAGTTTTCAAACCAGTGGAAAAAGGAGGAAAAAATTCGGAGGGCTAGAAAAGAAACAGCTGATGGACCCTTAAAAACATTCTTTAGAATTTAGGAAACCAGGTTTCCTATTAAATGGTTGATAATATTCTAAGGCATTAAAAAAAAAAAAAAGTGGTATTTAATACTGGCAGTTTCTGTAATTGCCCTGCTGACTGTGGCTTGATTTTCCTTTAACCCCAGTGACACATTTTCTTATCTTCTTACATTCTGGTTGCATTTCTGCAGATAAAAGCATACAGCTTTCCTGACTGGCACAGTATCTGAGTACTCATAGAAAGTTGACTGCTAAATGGAGGATGAATGAACTGATTTAGATGTCTATATTCTTCCCCAACTCATCCTCCTCCCCAATATGTACAGTCTTTATTTAAGAAGGATAAACACATAACACCATCCCACTCTAGTTCCATTTTTTCAAATGTAATTTCTACATTTTTTTCTTAAATATACTGAATCTAGAACTGTTCCTACCCATGTGTTACTCGTACTTCACATGAGAAAATAAAGTTTGAATAAATTATACTAGAAACTGTAGTATTCTTTGTAGCAAACATAGACAAAAAATCTTGTAACCCCTTCCTCTTCATTTTTGGGTTTGGTGGTATTTAATTTCCACTGCTTTATAGTGGTCTGCAATGGATAATATAGAACAGCTGGCATGAAGTAAGGCAGCTTGCACCCCCAAGCTGCATATATAGGAATTCAGATGAGTGTGTGGCTTAACTCAGGTGTCACCTGTAGAACTGGACATCTTTATAAGCCAAGTATTTACAAGGTATGGTTATATTGCAATAAATAAATAGTGTTCAGAAAACCTAAGGTAACAAAACACCAAAAGCGATGCTTAATGAAAGTCCCCAAATCAATTCCAGAAGTAATTTAGAATCAGAATCACAGACTGATTTGAGTTGGAAGGGATGTCAAAGATCACCTAGTCCCAACCCCCTGCCATGGGCAGGGACACCCTCCACCAGACCAGGTTGCCCAAAGCCCCATCCAGCCTGGCCTGGAGCACTGCCAGGGAGGGGGCAGCCACAGCTTCTCTGGGCAGCCTGTGCCGTCACCCTAGAATTTCTTCCCAATCTCATTTTAAATCTACCCTGTTTCAGTTTAAACACATTCCCCCTTCTCCTATCGCTACACTCCCTGACAAACAGCCCCTCTCCAGCTTTCCTGTAGGACCCCCTCAGGTACTGAAAGGCTGCAATGAGGTCTCCCCAGAGCCCTCTCTTCTCCAGGCTGAAGAAGCCCAACTCTCTCAGCCAGCCCTCATAGGAGAGGTCCTCCAGTCCTTTGGTCATCTTTGTGGTCTCCTCTGGACTTGTTCCAACAGCAAATTTTTAAAATGCTTTCCAGCTTTGGTGATCCTTCCTTTCAAAATTACTTCTCCTACTATGAGAGCTAAAATCTGAATTTGCTTCTAAAGTTTTGGAGGCCTCAGAGGGATAAGGATTTAAGAAGTCAAGTTTTTTTAAGGAGTTGGTGGTATTTATTTAGAGGGCTTATGACACTGAGGTTTGGAGCTAGTGAAGAACAGGGGACTGTTCACGTTGCATAGAGAAAGAAACAGTTCACAAAAGTAGAATTTTGTATCCTGTGAGGGTCACATGTGGCCTCCAGTATGTATATTCATGTATTTGGGGGGCAGAGTTAAAACATCTTTGCATTTCATTCTACCTCAAGTTGCTAGAGTAACTACCTCAGAGTAACTTCTGAGACAGGTGGCAGGATGTCTCGTGGAAGTGAAATCAGAGTTGCCCCGCTGAGATTCCACCTGCTATGTAAAAGAGCTGCCACTTTCTTGCCAAATAGAAAGAATTACCTGACTCCAGGCGGGGTTTGGGTCTGTATCAGTTTAAAGGCAATTTATAAGGGTTGTGAGATTAAGCGCTAGAAAACGTGCAATCAACAACAAGCACTAGGAGCATTCTCCTTAAGGCTGAAGAATAGTTTAATGGAATTTGTTTCCTAATCATATGAGTGAAAAGGTGGCCAATGCTCTGGTATAAATTTCTCTTCTCAAGGGTCTCAGAGCATCCACAAACCAAGGCTCTGGCTCTGATCAGAGTCACCTGATGAAGGAGTTGTTGTTGGAGTCACAAACGAAGTTCAACACTTAACAGTGAGGTTTTTTGGGGTGAAAAAAAATAAATTAGCTATTGGCCTTTTAGTCAGGTTTAGGAAATGTACTTCTAAATGTATGTACCCGCTGCATTTAGCATTTATAAAAGTTAGCACTCTGCAAGTGTACTTCCCTTGGTAGTTTTTTGTCTCTTGCACTAGTCATTTAATTTTCCTTCTCCCGTTATGTCATGACTTAGCACTGCTTAGGTCACCAATGCCTCAAATTTAAAATGAGGCTGATAGCAGCAGCTGCTATAGTGTGGATAGAACTAGAATACAAATAACTCACAGCTGCACAAGTTAAGTGCATATTGATCACATCTCATCCATTGGTATGTCCAGCGGATACCGGGTCAATCCTAGTACTGTATCTTTTTCTTTGGGTTAAGAGAATACGCCCATAGCACAGAATGTCATGGACTTGAAAGCAAATAAACGAGCAGTAGTATCCTCATTGCATTAAGCAGTCACTTGAAATGCATTTAATTTCTCACAAGTGAAATCACCACAAGCATATTAACAAAACAGCCCATTTATCACAGCCCTGATTTTCACCCAGTTTGCAGACATTGTGCCCCAGAACTGTCTGCATTGGAAGTACACTAGGATTTTGGGGGTTAGTAGCCAGTTTTATGTATAAATCCAGTATTTTCCCAATAGACAGGGAAGACCTGTCAGAAGAAGCTCTACAGTTTTCAGCTGTCTCCCTGGACAATTTTTTTTCTCCTTTCATAATCTTTCTTTAGGTGAGATCACCCAAAGAAAGGCAATGTGCAGCTGAACGTGTCATCTAGAAAGCTGTGCCTTAGTTTCTGGATCATTGTGATGCAGCTTAGAATCATAGAATAGTATAGTCATTTGGGTTGGAAGGGACCTTTAAAGGTCAGATAGTCCCCTGCAATGAGCAGGGACATCTTCAACTTGACCAGGCTGCACTGCCCCATTCTAACCTGGCCTTGAATGTTTCCAGGGATGGGGGCTTCCTTCCCTTACCTGCACTCCATGTAATTTGGCCCTTTTTGCTTATGTTTAGACTTTTCAAATGTTTTAGATTAGTGACACTGTTTTGGGTTATTTTCCCCCCTTTTTCTTTTTCATGAAGGGATGGTAGGATAGCAAACTTAAGGTTATTAACGATATTTTTTCTTATGAGTGCCTTAGCAATAGTTTACTAGTGGATTTCTATCCCAAATGGAAAACATCTCTAAGCTCCTTTGAAACAACTGCTTTGTTCTTTTACCTGTATAAACACTGTACCTAACCCAGTGGGTTTCAGAATCTAAATCCTTGACTAAGTTTACAGGCATGACCGCAATGTAATTGTTAGTAATTATTATAATAGCTATTGTAGAAATGGGGTCTAGCAGCAGAAACTCAATACTTGACAGCCATTGGCAATCTGCTTACGATTTCAATTTCCAAACTAATCTCTAGCGTTGTCAGTTAGGAATTAAAACCTTAGGGAAAAGAGATATATTCGTTATTTTTGCATTTCCAGGTCTCTCTGGAAGGTTGCTATGGGCACAGAATATGATAATTTTTCTTTCTGCCCCCCAGACGATGCTGGCAGCAGCTGCGCCCCAGGCTCCATGCAAGCAGGCAGCTGACCCATAACAGGCGAAGTCAAGAGAGAAAAACCAGGAGACGCTTCCATAGACCTTATGGGCTCATTTGCAAATGTTTATTAATTCCAGGGGGAAAAAAGAAAAGACAAAAGAAAAAGCAGAAGATGGCTTGTGGAACAAGCTGGGTAAGACAAATGAGAACGTGTCAGAGCAGCGATACGCGGGGCAGCTCTTCTGAGAGGGGCACTGAGAAAGTCGTGGTGGTTACAACAGGAACGCATCCCTCCCAGCTCTGGATTTTGCACAAGTCAGAGGCTACTGACATGTACCCCTTCTGTGCCCCCGCTCCCCACGCTACCCGCCCACCTCTGCCATTCCATCTCCCGAGAGCACAGAAACGCTCCCTGGGGCACACGAAGCTACAAACTTCCCCGGGGGAACGCTCAGGAAACTGCGGTTACGTGAAGTGCCCTGAGATCCCGCTCACACCCGAGCTCGCCAGCGCTCTCGGGACGGGTTTCGCCAAGTTCCCCAGGAGCAGGACAAGCCAGCAGCGAGACCGGCCAGGGGCGCTCAGGCAGCGCAGGCCTCTCCCAGCAGCGGCAGAGCACCCCGTTTACCCTCTCGTCACGAGTCTTGTGAGATTTCCGCCCGCCGCCGGCATCACTGTGGGTGAAGCCATACCGCGCCTTCCCCGGCGAGACGCAGTAGCATCGCGGGCAGGCGTCTGCCTGCTGCAGCCGGCGGCGCTGGCAGGGGCTCGGGGCAGCGCCTGCGAGCCCCGCCGGCTCTCGGCGTGCGCCGGCCGCCCCTGTCCGCCGAAGCGGCATCGCTGCCCGGCAGCTGCAGCCGCCCCTGAGGGGAGGGATGTCTCCCCAGAGGGCCCGAATGGCAGCTCGGCGCTGCCACGCCGCCGCCCTCTCCCAGCACCTCGTCTCCCCGCAATCCCCTCGGAGGGAGAAGCACCGCAGCGGCGGCGCGGCCGGGAGCCGCTCCCCGCACAAGCCCGTCGCCGGAGCGAGCGCCGCCGCTGTCGCTCTCCTCCTCCCCCGCCATCGCCTCCCCCCTCCCCCCCCCCCCCGGGCCCTCGCCACCGCCCTGCGGCCCCGCACCCGGTGAGGAAAGCACAGCGCAGCGGACCGCGGCCCCCGCCGTGCAGAGGGGAGGAGATGCTGCCCGCAGACCGCGGGGCAGCGGCTCGCCGCCGGGGTGGGGGTACACAGCAGATGGCGGGAGAAGGGGAGGGGGGGGGATGTCTCCCTGCACGCATGCGCGCCGCTCGCTCCAGCGCTCCATGACGCGAGCGCTCCAGCGGCATCAGGAGCCCGGCTCGCGCTTCTTACTGGCTGCCTTCCTCCCCCGAGCGCGCGCCCGCGGCCGGGCTCTTCCTAGTGCGCTTGCGGGGGCGCGCCCGCCCGCCGTGGCTGGCACCGCCGGCCGCTCTCGCCGCGCGCTGCCCGGCGTACGCCGCTCCTCGCTGTCAGCTGCTCGCGCGGCGCTCCCCGCCCTCGGCGCGCGCGCGCGCCGCCCGCGCCTCGAGCTCCGTCTCTCCGCTCCGCCGGCGGCCCCGTTAAGCGTCGGCGGGTTCCTGCTTCCGTCTCCTCGCCGCCGCGTCTCCCCCCCCCCCCCATCCCGCCCTCCCTCTGCCCCTCGCCGCCCCTCCGCTCGCACCGGAGTCTCCCGGCGCTCGGCACCCTCGGCGACGGCAGCGCGGGCCCCGCCAGCGGCGCCGGTACTCGGGTAAGGGATGCGGGGCTGCGCGGGAGCCGCGGCGGCGTGGAAAAGGGTGCGGAGCCGGCACCGGGCTGCTTCAGCCAGCGGTCCCCATCCCTCCCCCGGGCCTGGCGCCGCCGCCGCGACTCCGGCGCTGCTCAGCAACGGCCGCCGCCGGCGGGGGGGAGGCGTGCGTGTGTGTGTGTGTGTGTGTGTGGCGGGGAGGAGGCCGGTTCCCCCGCCGTGTTCCCGGTTCCCTGCGGGCTCCGTCATCTCAGGGGCGCTGGTAGGGCCTGAGCCGCCGGACGGCGGCGCCCGGTGGGGGGCAAGGAGAGGCCGGGGCTGGGCGAGCGGTTGGGGCATCACCGACAGCAGCGGGGCCGGGCCCGGGCGGGAGGTGCGAGCGAGCGAGCCCCGGGCTGCGGCGGCGTCGCTCCGGAGGTCGGCGTGGGCGGCGGGGTTCTCGCCGCGGGTAGCGCGGCCGCCGCCGTCCCGTGCGCCGCGGCCGCGGGGCTTCCAAGTTTCCTTGTCCCAGGAACTGCGGCCGCCCGAGGGGACGCCTGGTCTGGGCAGGGAGAGACGCACGGGAAGCGCGGGTTTAGGGACCGACCTTAGGCTCTCGGGCTCGCCTGGCAGCCCGAGGAAATGCTTATCTCGGGAGGGTGCGGAGCCGTCGGCTGCTGCCCGGGGCTTTTCCCACGGCGGCCTTTGCCGTGTCTCGGCACACGCAGCTGCCTCGGGCTTGGATGCGGCGGCTGCCGAGGGTCTGGCGATTTTTTCCTCCAGCCAACTTTGTGCTTCACGTACGCCAGCTCGGATCTTTCACCCGCCTGTGCAAGACGCTGCCTGCCGTGGCTTAGGTGCTTTCCACAGGGCAGGTTGCGACCCTCTTGATTTCAGGAGCTCACGGTGGGGCGTACAGGAATTAGGGAGAGACTGGGGTCCAGATCGTACCAAAAAGCCCGTGGGCACAGACCTCGGCTGACAAATTGCTTGTCGAAGGCTTGTAAGTTTCTTGGGGCAGCACCTGTCCTGGTGTCCTCGGGCGCACACATGGCGGAACGTGGTTGGTACAGCGATCCGCGCGCTGTGCCTACGTGGATGTAGGAAACAGCCATGTGTCGAGAACACCCTTCACTTTGTGATCGTACATTAGCGCTTAGTATGCACTCTTCTCAGGGTGTATACGGAAACATAAATGCCAGTTGGCATCCTGCAGTACATGCATGCACGTTTATACCCATATATATATATATATATATTATACCCATGCGTACATGTACTCCCTGGAACCCCAAAATGCAGTGTTTTAATGTCTAGACGTGAAGCGAAAGCTAAGGGAGTAAGTACTTCAGAAAGAGTGTTTAGGCGTGGAAAGGTGTGGGTTGTTTTTTTTATTTTTTTTAATTTACTTTTTAAAGTCATTCTCCACTGTAAATTGTCAAAAACTTTAGAAAAATCTGCCCCACGAAAGTCAATAAACGGCCAACGTTGCCTGTGCTGCTGCTGCTGCTTGGTGCGGTTTTACAGGAGGCTCTGTTACAATTCTTTACATCATTAAAGAAAGCTAGTTATTAGCTTTGATGTATTTCCAGCAATGGCTGTTTCTCTGGTTATTACAGGTATGCTTACTAACAAAGTTTTATTGATACTTCTTAAGGTTTCATATGTAGATGTAAAGGTACCTTAACCAGGCAAACTAGCATATTGCAAGGTTTGCATGTTTTCCCAGCAACACATAATGAGACAACCCTTTTTTTTCCAGTGTTGAAAGTATAATTAATTATTCATATTTTCTGAGCAAGCAGCTCAATGGTAAGGGAAGGGTAGGAATCAACCTGGAGTGTCAAATCATGCAAACTCACCCTTTTAGTGATGTAGCTGCCAGGGTATTTGATAATTGGGAAATACAGAGGGTCAGATTGGAAGTTAGCTGTAGCTTGCTTTCTCATTTACTCCTGGCTTCGTTTGTTTAAAATTTTGTCAGTTTCATTAGCCAAGCAACTGAAAGGATATTAGTTCTAGCTGGTATTAGAACAAGAGGAAAACATTATGTATGCTTGCTGGAGTAGAAATGGAGCTAATTCACCTTAAGTGAATTAGTAACAGTGGTACTAAGCCACGTAAGGGCTTCCTTTTGTTTTGGCATCTGTGGTTTATGATGGCTTGATTAGAACTGCTAACAGAGGCTTGATTGTGTAAGAGAATGTTCGCATATTGTAAATATTGCAGACCATTCATAGGATTAATCTGAAAAATTGTGGGTTTGATCTATCCGTGTCTCCCTGTAGCTGTATAGAATTTTGCTGCTTTATCCATCAGACCTGTTCTAAACCAAAAGATTTTTCAAGTCTTGGAATTTATGTACATTAAACGATAATTTTACACACACATTATCTGATAAGCCTGTTCGTTGACATTTAAGGGGGTAAAGTTGAAGATTTGGACTGGAGTATTTAAATCTTGTTGCAGTCAGAATGTAAAAGTAATTACAGTAATCTTCGGCTGGTCTGGAGGGGGAGCTAGTGCCAAAGCAAAATGTGACTCGATTTTTTTCTAGACTCATTCAAAAGCTTGCTGTTTGGTCATAGAATATGCCTCTAATATAATAGGAAAAACAAACGTAGATGATGCATACGATGTATGATTGCATTAATATGCATCTCTCTTATATGATGAATATAATCTGCAAGTGAAGTGATGCGTGTGTATTTTAGGGAAATTGTGCATATGGTTTGCTGTTATGCAACAAAAACTATCTTCAGAGAACTTGGAAGTTGCAAGATCAAGCTCTCATAAATCCTGAAATGCCAGAATTAGGGATTCTCCTAAGGACTGTAACTTGGCCTGTGGAGGAATGGTTAAATGTTACACTTTTTCCTTACTGTGTTTCTTTCAGTATGTAACATAGAATGGCATAGTTCAGTGAGCAACACTGATTTTTTTTTTCATGGTACCAAATAAGATGTGGCATCACCATTTGTTACGTGCTGTTCATACTGTACCTTCTTAATTTCCTCTTTTGCTGTCTCATACCTTCAAGTCTCCAGTGTCTGCACATTTCACTAGTAATATTTTCACAGGAGTCTCTGGAGATACATGTCCCTCTGTGTTGAATATCCAATTTAGGGCCTTTATGATATAATTTTTTTCAAAATAAACTTGATCAATGTTTTAATGATTTGCATGTTCTAGTTGTTGGGTGTTTTTTTTCTCATAAACATCTTCTCGCTATGTAATTTATTATTTTTTTTTGTTATTTTTAAAAAGTTCCTTAACAGGGATCCATGAATGTATATGCTAGAAAAGATCTCACTGCTTGATTTGTAGTATGGTGTCTGTTGATTTAGACTGCAAGTATAAACGCTTAGATCTGCTGCAATGTTAACTCCAAAAAAGAGTCCAAAATTCCGATGAGTGGACAGCCAGTGGAAAGTTTGGTGGGGTTTTGTTGTTGTTGGGTTTGTTTGTTTGTTTGTTTGTTAGGGGTTTTTTTTGAGATTATTTGCTTGTGGGGAACAAGAAAATAAATTCTCCAGGACAATATTAATTATCTCTTTTCCTGCAATACCTTTTTTCCTAACAACACACCTGCCAACAGTTGAGTTCATATGTCAGGGTCCTTATATTATATAGTGTTGCTATTCAGCTCTTTCTTTAACACCTTCTTCAGTAATTCAGCAGGAGTACCTTGCACACAAGGGCACAGAGAACAAAATCAAATAATCTTTAATTTTTGCGATGTGACTATAATTTTTTTTTTCAGATCGAGGATTAGGTTTTTGTAACTCTTCTCTTAGAAATAAAAATCTTTGCCTATAAACAAGATGTTCAACATGCTAGTTTAGAAAAGGCAGCAACTCTGATGGACAGGAAGAAACCTTCTGTCATGTGGGTTTGCACTACAGCGTATAAGACTTAAAAGAGGCTGAAATGTGTATACTTTGTCATGGGACTTCAGCCACTTGAGCTAGCAGAGAATGTCGTACTAATAATTTGTAATTCATCTGTGGTCTAAAAGAGAGGATCTGCAAATGGTTTTCCAGTGTTTCAAAGTAGTGACGAAATTCTGGAGTCATGGGTTCTATTCCAGGCTCTGGGAATGAGCATGTTCTGCTGATTTTTCTGCTTATTCCTTCTGTGATATCTACTTAAATATCCTCCTGTTATTAAGTTTTTATCACAATTCTATTTTCCCCATTTAAATAGTTTGTTTCTTGCTAAAGGGCTTCTTATCTGAGATCCAGAACTGCTGTGCAAGGAGATGGTTATTAATAAATTGCTTATCCCAGTGTTCTTTCACTGTTTGAATCCTACCCAGCTATTCACACTCTTCTCTGTTGGTCTCAGGCCTCTGTCCACTGTCTTCAGCTTCACATCTAGTTCTTTATCATCTCTAAATGTGTTCTGTGTTTCCACCAGTTCCTGTTTTGTCTTCTTAAGTTTTCTAACTTCACTGTTGTGCTTCATTCTGGTCTTCCTGTCTAGCTTGACTCTCACCTGAATTTGTTTTTTTTTTTTTTTTCCTTTCCTACCAGTCTTCTCACCCATCTCACATTTGGTCTGTATCCCGAATTCAAGATTCTGTTCACTGTGTCAGCTTTTTCCTACATTGCAGTTACTTCTTCAGTCGAGTCCTATTGATCCCACTCTTTTTCACCCTTGGGTTCATGTGGATAGCTGACCTCTTCATTCTGGGTCCTGTAGGATATTGCTCACAAGAAATTTAGATGCTAGTGGTCCATCCTGATACTCAGGAAAACAAAAAGGTCTATTTTCCTGATTCTCCCCAGGCAGCCAGCCCAGGTGAGCTGAGTTAGCCTGGGCTGTTCCCACACCACCTGACATCACTCCCCCATAAAAGGGGCTGGAAGGGGAGGGGTGCTCCTGGGTGCCTCCAGGGCAGGCTGAGTGTGGCTGGGGCAGTACTCTGTGTTATCACTGTAAGGTGATTTTTGTCAGGGAACTGTCCTTATCCCAACCCAAGGAGGCTCTGCCTGTTTCTCCTCTGGGAGTGAGTGGCATGTGGTGCTCAGCCACTGCTTGGGGCTGAACCACCGTACCTATAAAGAGATGATCTTGGTTTATAGCGAGCTCATATCTGGGCTCCAGTGCAAAAATGGGATATACAAGCATTGGAAGCTGGGACAGGCTACAAAGGAGAAATTTAGAAACATTGTCTTAATGCTCACCTAGAGATGACACTTGGAAGGGAGGTCAAAGACAGCAAAAAGAGTTTATACTAGTACTTCAGTGGTAAAAAGTTGGACAAGTAAAATATGAGCTTGTTTGTGTGAGATATGTTATTTAGTGAACAGTGGACACAGATAATACTGAGGCATGTAGTACCCTTCTTTGCCTTAGTGAGTCTTCACCAGCAAGTTCTCCCAGGCCGCTGTTTAGTGGCAGGGTTTGGAGATGAGGGTTGAGTGGGGATTATTGAGAGAACTTGAATCATCGAAGTCCATGTGGCCAAATGGGCTGTGCTTGAGGATTTTGATAGAGCTAGAGAGTCACAGTGAGGTCTGTCTCCTTTATCTTTGAAACATCTTGGAGATGAGGAGAGCTTCTTCATGACTGCATATGTTGCACCCCTCAGGAAAGTCCAAAATACAGTCTGAGGAGCTACAGAGCTGGCTAGCTTTTTATCCATGGGAGAGCAAGGGCATGTGTTCTTGTAACGTGCTTCTGGGCTCAAGAAGGAGGAAGTGATTTAGAATAATTGGTATGGATTTATCAAAGGTAAACTAGTCTGGTTGCCTTCTATAGTTAAATGGCTGAATTTTTTTTTTTTGTTTTTTTTTTTTTTTTTTTTTTTTTTTATGAAGGAAGAACAGTGGATTTCATTTACCTGGACTTTAGCAAGGCTTTCAACTCTGTCTCCAATGCTGTTGTGCTGTTGTTCTATCCAGATTTGGACATTACATTCTGACTGGACAGAGAACCCAATGGGTAAAAGACTGGATGGGTGCACTCAGAAAGTAGTGGCTAATGTGTCATATGTGGAGGTTGATAACAAGTGAGGTGTACTGCAGGGGTTCATCCTGAGGTGATGGAGTGTCTTCTTACGCTTGCAGATGGCACAAAATTGGGAGGAATAGTTGATATGTTTGATGCTGCCGTTCAGAGGGACTTTGGCACTGTGGTTACAAGGCTTATCTAGAGCCTTATGAAATTCAACAAGGGCAAATGCAAAGCTCTGTACCTGGGAAGGAAGAGCACCTTGCACCTTCTGTGAGGAGAAGCAGAGAGAGAGAGAGATATGGGCTTGTTCAGCTGCAGAAGAAAGAGATGGCTTCAGAGGGATCTAATAACAACCTGCTGGTGTCTTTGAGGACATCACTGAGAAAACTGAGTTAGGCTCTTTACTGAGGTAAAGTACTGATGGGAGTACAAAAGGTAGTGGTCAGAAACTGAAAGAAAGGCAGTTCATACTGGATGTAAGGAAAAAAACTTTCTCTTCATGAGCATGGTCAAGGTATGGAAGGGGTTGTCTAGAAAAGCTGTGTAGCCTCTGTCTTAGGGCTTTTCAAGACCCAACTGTATAAAGCTCTGTAACTTGTCCTGATCTCATAGTTGTCTTTATGTGGAGCAGGAGGTTGGACGAAGGACATCTTGAGGTCCCTTCTAACCTGCATTATCCTGTGAGTCTACAACTGTGGATGCTTAGCTCCCAGAAGCCTTATACTGGAGTACAGACAGAATGTGTAGGTGACTGAGCTGTAACATACCGAAACAAAACCAGCGACAGTGATGTTACAGCAAGCTTGACAAAAACATCATTTGTGTGTCAGGATATGCATTTTTCTGTCTCTTGGGAAAATGTGTGTGGAGCTTAAATTGTGCAAGTGATTAAACTTTTTAAAGAAAAAAATAGCCTTTACGATTGGTTGTAAGTGCATTTTTCTGTAGCTTTCCTTGGAAAGGGAAAAATATTTTAGAAACTATGAAAACACAGAAGTTGTTCACCTTTGAGATGGATGCCTGGCACAAAATGGGTCATCTTGGAAAGCCTTTGGCAACTTAAAGTGAAAAATGAGTCTTCTATGAGGAAGTATCTGGCAGCCTTAAAAATAGGTGATCTTTCTGGGTCATTTGTCATGATATGTACATAAATTCATATTATGTAGCTCATAATGCATCGTTTCAGGGTGGTGATTTTATGACTACCTGTTAAATCAGTTGCAATCAATTCTGAGGGGTTTTCCCTCCCCCAAACACATGATAAGTAGTTCCCTCATGTTTATTGTTTTTTTCCCCTGTTCTTTTCCTCACGCTCTCCCTACCCCTTCATGTTTTCAGAATAGAGATTAGGAACAAATTAAAGAAAAGAAGCGGTCCTAACATAGGGGGAATCCAGTAACTCTTTTGGAAGACTTTTGGCCACAAGTTTTCAAATGAGAAGACCTGCCTATAGCAGAGAACTACTGTTAAATGACAGGCTGGGGATATTAGATAGTAATAAAGTATAATTTACATCTTTTGGGTTTTTTTTAAATGTATGATGCATTCAGAATAAAACAAAACCCTGCATATATCCATCATTCTAGAATTTGGTGAAGTTTGTGCTGCTATAATTGCATTATGGTAGCAATACTAATTCTGAACCCAAATGTTTTTTAGGAGTCTGCTTTCATTGTATGTTTGCTTTATAAGTTTATAATGGTAACATGAGTAATTTTCAGTAGTATTAGAGACTTTCTTTTGTGAGACAGCTAATAGCAATGAATATCACCATGACATTATTAATTCTGCAGGGTAAAAAGTGTTTTTAGAAGCTTTTGGAACACTGATGTGAATATATTACGGAAGTTAACACTGACTTTCTGTCTGTTAGATTCCTTCTTCAAAGCATTGCTTTTCCTAAAGGATTTGTAAAGAGAACAGCAAGTCTGTTCCAACAACCTCCCAATGTACTTTGTTAGTTTATTAAGTTACTTACATCGAACTCCACCATAATTTGGTTAGAACTTGCACAGTATCAGTTACTTTTTATTTTAAGTCTGATTTGTATGGGCACAAATACATTTCTCAAGCTTTTTCTGAGTTTCAACTTCTTTGAAGTCTTTGCCTATAAGGAGATTCCTGTTGACCAAGTGACTGGTTTCAAAAATGTGAGCTCTCAAATTTAGCCTTTGTCTTCAGCTCTGTGCCTCTTTTTATGATGATAATATATGCAATACAGATGAAACATGTATACAAGTTTCTGATAAGCTGTACTTAGCTGACATCTTGACTTTTCCTGGGTGTTGGCTGAGCGACTTCCTCTCTTTGACAATCTGTGGATGTTGACACTTTTTAGATGATTGTTACTTGAAACTGACTGGTTGTTGCTGTTCCAATGTATGTAGTGTTTTGATGGTCTCTCTTCTCTCTCTTTTATTTTCCTCCCACCCTGAGTTGTATTAGACTGGGCATGTTATGTCTTTAGTTTTTCTCAGCTGCAGGCATTTGTAACACATCTAGGGCAAGGTTTGAGTTCACAGAAGAAAAATCTTCCCTATTTAAAAAAAAAAAAAAACAAAACACTTTATTTCCTCTATTTCTGGTTTTGTTTCACTGAGACAACTTTTTTGTGTTCCTTGGTGTGCTTAGATAATCAGCACTTCCTTTTTATGTGGTCTGTTCTTTTTAAACTTTTTAAAAGGTTTGGAAAGACTTTCTCACAGTTCATAATCTTCTGGACGCACGTCATCACGCTTCTGTTTATTAAGTTTGTTTCACAATTCTGTTGGGATTTCTTTTTTAACAGTACAGCATCTTAGTTTTTGATCTGTCCATTGCTCAAGGTGTTTTCAAGTTACAGCAGCTAGGACAGTATGCATTGCACCTTTCTCCTGATGTGGACCGTTATCTAGGACACGGTGCCATTGGAAGATGTTTCCTTGAATTCTTTATTGCAGATGCCTAGTCAGTGCTCTGGATTTTGGGTTGAACTGCTAGACATTCTCTCTCAACTTTTGCTTTTAACTTCAGTGAGATGGTACTGGGCTAAGTATCAACACTGTTAAGTTTGCCCTACCAGGCTGTAAAGATGGATTGCAGTTTGGGTAATATGACAGCTTACATTACACCCTATGACAACTTCAAACTCTGCAAGTATGAATAGACTTTATGTTCTTTCTAGGGAGCAGGGGATGTTGTCCCTTTAGCAGGCTCTTGATGGTTTCCTCTGATGTAATTTTTTTTCCTTCAGTGGCAGCAGGACCCTTGGAATGCATGTGAGAGTGCCCTTTTATCCTTCTCTACTTGATTACAATGGATACTGCTCTTATGGGATTGAGGGATTCAGTAGAACCTAGAGCAAGGAAACGGTCTCTTGAGGAGCTAGGCATATATATAAGATACAGAGTTCAGCAAAATTTAAAATGCTTGTTTGATTTTCCTGTGCAACGTATTGCAGTGTCATGCATAGGTAATGACAGAAAAATTCTGCGGATTCTGTGTCTACAGAAGTGCTGAGAGAACATTGTCTCTATTCAGTTGATTGCTCTTTGGATCTCACTATGTGTGCACAAAATCACTTGCTTGCAGTTTATCCTCAGCCATGCTGAACACACATCTCTGATCTACCCCTAGTTGCTTCATGCTGTTGGGCCAAGAAGAGGAAATATCCTGAGTATTAAAATCTGCCAGTAAGGTCATAAAACCATGTGTTGAGCTGTAACAGGATACACTACTATCTCTCAGCCAGAGATGTTTTGATCTGAGACTCTCCACAGAAAGAGTTCGAGGTACCCTTATACAGAACACTGCTTTTTGCTTACTTCCAAGCACGCTGTTTTCTAAAGACCTACAGGAGACAGCATCATGCTGTCCTGGCTTGCAGAGACAGTTAACAATTTTGTGACCAACCGTGTTTTCAGTTTGGACTTCCAGGACTCTGCCTTTCATGGTATGTTTTCTAATGTAGATTGTATCTGCTGTTCCAAGGGTTGTCAGCCTCAGCTTTGCTATTTGAATGCTGTGGCTGTTTAGGAGGTGATTGCTGATTCTTCCTGAGTGTAGAAGGGGAAGTGTCAGATTTGTATGCCTACAGAAGTGGATTACTTAGCTGGATGCACATCTCCAGTGTTGGTCAGTTCGCCTTAAATTGATTCCTTGCTGAAACAAACTTAAACAATTTTACTTTTTTAAATACATAGAATTTTTTTCTTATTGGCCTTACTTTAGGGGTTTATCTATGTTTTCTCGCCCTGCAGTTCTGATATTTAAGCAGGGAACACTCATAATATTTTTCCCAGAAAACTCTTCATATTATGGGGATACCCGAGTTCACTGCCCTTTATAAAGTCTTTTTATGTGTGTGTTTTGGCAACCTGCTCTATTTTTCCTCATGTAAGTTATTTTCTTGGCTGTATCTACACAGTATATGGAGGGTCAGCCATTTTGAGGCCTCTTTGAATGTTCATGCAATAGGGAGAAGTGCCTAAGGACTGGAGTAAAGCAAATGTCACTCCTGTCTTCAAGAAGCGTACAGAACTGCGGGCTGGTCAACCTCACCTTGATCCCAGGGAAGGTGATGGAACAACTAATCCTGAAAACCATTTACAGGCATGTGAAGGAGAAGAAAGTGATCAGAAGAGGTCAGCATGGATTCACCAAGGGGAAGTCATGCTTGACCAACGTTGATAAGCTATAATGAAATAGGTGGCTTGGTATACGATGGGAGAGTGGTGGATGTTGTTTGTCTAGACTCCAGTAAGGCTTTTGACACGATCTCCATGAGATTGTCGTAGAGAAACTGAGGAAGTATGGGCTGTATGAGCAGATAGTGAAGTGGATTGAAAACTGGATTGATGATTGGGTCCAGAGGGTGACAATCAGTGATACGAAGTCTAGTTGGAGGCCAGTAATAAGCAGTGTATCCCAGAGGTCAATACTGGGTCCAGTCCTGTTTAACAGCTTGAATGATGGGGGTGGAGTGCACCCTCAGCAAGTTTGTTGATGATACAAAACTGGGATAAGTGGCCAATATGTCAGAGGGTTGTGCAAATGAACCTCAGCAAGCTGGAGAAATGGGCTGACAGGAACCTCATGAAGTTCAAAATGCCAAGCCCTGAATCTAGGACTTGAACAGCCGTATTGGTGGGGACAACCTGGGTGGAAAGCAGCTTTGCTAACACTTCTGGTGAACACCAAGTTGAACATAAGCCATCAACTTGCCCTTGTGGCAAAAAAGACTAATAGTACCATGGACTGCATTGGAAGCAGTGTCTGAGAGAGGTGATTTTTCCTTTCTGCTCTGCACTGGTGAAGCCACACCTTGAGTACTGTGTCCAGTTCTGGGCTCCTCAATGAAAGAGGAGCATCTGGAGCATTTCTTCTACAAGGAAAGACTGAGAGAGATGGGGTTTAGGTCAGAGAGGAGAAGGCTTGGGGAATCTTATCAATGTATATGAATATCTGAAGGGAGGTATAGGAGTCAAGGTGAGCTGTGCAGTGTACTTTCTGGATCTCAGTAACAAAGGCCTGACGACAAATGGCTTAATAAATGTCTATTTTATAGAAGAGACTAGAAGAAGAATGTAGATAACAGGAACATTTTATGTCCCTTCAGATGCTGGGTGCCCTGTGTTTGTGCAGCATCAGTTGTATGAACCTGGTCTGATTTTTCTCCAGGTACACTGTGCAGTGCAAAGCAGATCTTGTCTGTGGAAATAAGCTCTCTCTTCTGGTCATTTATTACATAGTTCCCTTGCAAAAAAACCCAAAAAAACCAAAAAAAACCCAAAACCAACTCTTTTTAAAGCATGTTTTCATTGGGAAGTTCTTCTGCCATTTTAGACAAAGGTAAGACCATGCAGGTGGCGTAGGTGCTGGTACGAAGTGGGAGCTGCTTGCAGACTCCTCTGTTACAATGAGCAGCCAAAGAATTTGTGCAGCACAGCACAGGTCTGTACCCACTCAACTCTTGTATGGAACACTAACTCCTAAATGTCACTGTCCCTCTATCAGGTTCAATACAGAAAGGTACAAAGGGGATGAAGCCAGACTCTGAAGTGGTACCCAGTGACAGGACAAGAGGTCCTTTCAAAAGGCCACAAACTGAAACACAGGTGGTTCCATCTGAACATAGGCGCTTTTTGTTTTACAAGTTGTTCAGACAGGTTGTGGAGTCACCTTCTTTGGAGATACTCAAAATCATGTTCCTGTTCAGTTGGCTCTAGGCAGTGCTGCTGGAGCAGGAGGTGGGACAAGATGACCTTCGCTGGTCCCTTCCACTCACCCGTGGAGTGATTCAGTGCAGTGTTGTGGTTTATGCTTGTTTTCTCAAGGGAGAAAATCTGTTGGCATGGAACACGTTTCCCTGTAGTTGAGACTGGATTCCAAAAAGATGAGTTGTGCCAAAAACCAGTATTGAGACTACTCATCTCACAAGCATGCAGTTCACTAGAGTTTAAAGTGTGCATAGGTCTTAATTGCAAAATGTCTGCTTCCTGGGTCTCAGTTATGCTTCCTGCAAGCATTCTTTATTCTTTTATTTACTGTATAAGCACCTAGGAATGATTCTGTGTTTGACTGAATGGTCTTCTGATATCTATCAAGTTATTTCCCTTGTCCTGTCTCTGTCAGAGCCTTGTGTTTTTAGTGTTGGGGTTTTTGGTTTTGTTTTTGGTGTTGGTTCGCTCCCTCCCCCCCCCCCCCCCCACCTCCACCTCCCTGCCCTTTCCTTTAAGTTTACAGAAAGAATCTGAGGACATATAATGTGCTTTACCTTATGTCAGATGCAGGGTGGAAGGATGGAAACCACTATACCTGAGAAAGTGTTAATTGAGTTACAAAGATTGCGGGAGCATGAAGCTATTAATGCAAATGCCTGAGGTGTGCAAATGCTGAAGATCTGAATATCTAACAGATTTCTGATTATTGGTTGAAAATTTTTGTGATCTTGGCTAGCTGTTGTTGAAATAATATTTGATAAATACATCAACATGTAATATGACTTGATTCACCCACCCCCCCCACCCCCCTTGCATTTGTCATTAATTTTAATAACTGTAATGGGATTTTTATGCTAGGTTAGACCTATTGGCTGCAGTGAAGTGAATTGTTCAAGAGCTAGTGACAGCTGTGTAAAAAGTAGGGAAGTGGTAGGTAGCAGTACAGCATTTCTACAGGAATAATGTCAGCTTGTTCAGGTTAGTACAACGATTGAAATTAATTTTTGAAATGAAAGGGTCTCAGTTTATCTGAAGACATAATTGCAGTGTTTTCTAGATTTTTACTTGAGAGAGCTGTTTTAACTGCATTCTCTAGTTAAGTGCCTGCAGACTTATGCTTAAATGGTAAAATTAACTTGTATTCAGTATTGACGCTATTGCCTCTGGGCAGTAATTTAGGCAACTCAAAATATTGAGTTTCACCTGTCTGTCCTTTTATCTAGCATTTATGTCGGGTTGACATCGGTTAGCATTTAGAAAAGATTAAACATAATCCTTTTTATCTGCAGTTTTTGTTAATGAGATGCATTATTTAGCCTTTTTTCCCAAACTGATCAGTACTTTTATATAATGTATATTTTAATGGTTTGCTAACTTTGTGGTTCTGTAGTACTTTAGTACTATGAAGTACTTTGACCTGGCAGATTTCAGGTTTATTCATGGTTAAATGACATCCTGCTTTCTCAGCTAGAAAGCTGCCTTATAGTAGAGCAGATTTGTGAAAGAATTACGAATTTAAGAGACAAGCGTAAAATTGGCTATGATACAGCATAGTGAAGATTTTCAGGTATTGTCAAGTCATGCCATGTTGGTTAATGCATCTGTGGGATATTTTGAATGTGTTTTGCTACAGATTGTTTAGGAAAATAAATGATTAATCTTGATGGCTTTTTATTTCTATAGATTTATATGACTAAACTTTATGTTTCTAAAAATCTGAGCTAGTTGGAGATACGGTTTAGTGTCCCATTAGAAGTGCCAACCAAAATATCAATTACATGGTTAATTTTGAAAAATAATGGGAAGAACAGGCAGCAGAATTGTATCTTGTTCATTTGAGAGTCCTGGCTCCAGAAGTGCATAGTGATTCCAAACAGACTTTCTTAATGTTCCTGTAGCTAATGTAAATAAGGGAATACTCTTTTGCAGTCTTTAAATGCTTGTTTGAATACATTTTCTCATGACACTGATGTGAAATGTTGCAATATGCACACACTGTGTTAGGTAACAAAGCTGCATCCTGGGAGTTGGTAAAGAGTATTGGTTCCTGCCAAGAAGTTTGTAAATAGTGAGTGTAATTCAGTGGCACCTGCAAGTCAAACATATTTAGTCAGTACAGGATTTTGTTTATTGAGGGGGTTTCCATTGATCTGACTTCTAGGGCAGTAAAGAACAGCTTGTGTGCCTAATGTTACTGTGTGCTGTTTCTCTTATTCAAGTGTTACTCAGTCATAAACAAATGGAGTCTTTAGATTGATAACCTCTGTTAGTGGCTTTTCTTCTGAAGTCTCTTACAAAGGAGTAGTATTGTTGTTTAAACTTCTTACCTTCCCTGGCAGAAGCAACCAGAAGGAGATTGATTATTTCTTTATCTGGCTTCAACATATCTTATCTAAAGAATTGATAGCTTTTAACTGTTCTTTTTGCTACCTTGAGTGCTTTGGAATGGAAGTATGTGCTCCTTTGGACAGCTCTTTTCTTGGTTGTTGCTTGAAAACGTTGCACAAATAGGGTGTTTATTAATTGCCATCACCTGGTGTTGAAGGGCATCTAGAGCTCAAAACCCTTACATTATGGCTTCTTTAAAATTTATGTTAGGTCAAACGTGATTACAAAGAAACAAGTGCTGTGAACTGTGAATTCCCTTCTGAAAATTCTTCAGCTGTGTTTGGGCATACTGTGTGAAGACTTACTGTTATTTTGAAGGTGAATAGTCCCAAGTGTGCACAGTTAGTATGAAGTAATGTTAAAAAAACCCCAAAATACACTGTGACAGTATTTAAGAACAACCAGTGTAAATGCTTTTTGTAGCATATCAGTAGCACATACATAAGTGTGAAAAGTTTCTGCTGGGATGTGATAAACCCAAGCAGAATGTTGACTTTCAAACTGTGATTTCTATTGGTGTTTTCACTATTGCAGGGGCCTGTCTTCTCTGAGCTGCACTTAGTACATTTGACTAATTGATGGCGGCTACTAGATCGGCATGTTTAGTGTGTGGAGAAAATATATTTGGAAGGAAGAGTCATCAGTTCTTGAAGATGTGGTTTGAGCCTCAGCAAAATAATTTGTCTCTCAGCTATCTTTTATCTTGCTCTTTTTCAGCTTTAGACTTCCTATTTCCTCGTGGAGATGCATGAAATGTAGAGACAAGTTTGTTCTCCTTTATCCAGCAGGCTCTCTAATGAGTTCAGTGATGGACAGTACTGATGTCAAATATATGTCTGTAAAATTATGCGTTCAGTGAAAGCTACTACAAAATATAACTTTTCCAGTAGGCTTAAGATTACATCTCAATATTGCTTAACATTGTCTCTTGTTTTCTTTCATGCTTCCCTGACTTCTTCCATACATTGCCTTTTCCTTTTTGCCCTCTTACTGGGCTCAGGGTGTAGCAGAAACCCCAGTTGCACGATTCTGTATCCCTGAGCGTCGGAGTTGTCTTTGCACGACGTCAGTCAGCACCTGACAACTGCCATGAGAAAGGGTGGTCTGTGGCAAAGTGAAGTGGTTGTTAGGATGGAAAATGGAAGTGATGCCTGGTATAATTTATGAAGCTTTTTGCTGTATGAAAACTAGCTTATACATATGGTATAGATTATATATTCATATTATACATATGCAGATATATACATAAGATTATTAGATACAATCTGGTATAGTTATATACTGGTCACATAGGGTCGCTTGTATCCCAGGTATTGGATAGTGTAGAGAAACCTGAATTACTACCAATATATATTTGTTTTGGGAATGAATGAAGAACTCTCAGTTGTGGAGTCTTTAATTCACAGTAAATTCATTGCAGTCACTCTTGGTTGGTTGAGGGTTATTTTTATGGTGGGGGGTTTAATATATTATAGACTGGATGATATAAAAAGATGAAAATTAACATGATTAATCTCAACATGTAATAATTATATTTGCTTTTTATTCCTAAGTAGGGAAAACACATGTATAATTTTCTTAATTTCCTTAAGAAATGAAGCATCAGAGGCATAGGAGAGGGATGCAAGATTGCCTAGTGGATAGTAAAAGTAGGAGAAGGGAAAATAGCAGAAACACTTCAGGAAGAAGCTTTGTGCATACATTCAGCAATAGTCTCTTCTTAATATCACACTATTTTAGTCTGTCTGTGGTGAAGCACGCTCACAGAAGAGATATGTCAAAGATTATTAAAATACGAGCAACTTAAAAGACCTAACTAAAATCTTTCTGAAATGAAAGGTACCATAGTTTTTTTTTCCCCTAACATTTAGACTCTCTAAAGCTTGGTGTATAGTATTGAGGAATAATTTCAAAGGTGTTTTCTGGTGTACTGAAAGATAAAAATTGCATTTTTATTTTGGTGTAATATTCATACTAATGGAATTATATTCAAGACAGATTTTCAGATTCCTTCATTATCAGGCACTGTCAGCCAACAAACAGACAAATTTCAAAAAGGTCTTTCGGATTTTTTTGTATTGAAAGTTCCTGACCACTTCTTTGATCATAATTGCTAGAATCTCAGCTTTGATAGTCTTCTTGACCGTTGTTTGAAGATCTACCTTTGATTAGCCTGTTTCTGATAAACATGAAGCTACAGCGTTGTCTTACCTCAAGGGAAGCAGTGTTGTGTCTCCCTTTTTTCATCCAGCTTCCTGAATGCTGAGCACTGCTTGCATCTGTTCATAGCCTTCCCATGGAGCAGCAATGGCAGCAGTATGAAACTGATACTGTCTTTGAAATCTACAGAGCTGCTGGCATAGTTCTGAATCCCAGTGGCAAAGTTGACCATGATCTTGTTAACGTTACCTCACTGCTATTCGACCAATGAGGTAATAACAGCTGAGCCGCACAAGTTGTGTGATAATAGACTTTGGAATAAAATGCTATAATTTTTTATTTGGTTCTTGTTTGAAAAGCTTCAAATGAAAGATGAAATTATGTATGAATTCCTGGTATAATTACTATAGAAGTATCAAACTGTGTGCTCGCTGTAGGCAGGTTTGAAGACCTTACTTTTTATGGAGGAAAAAAGGAAGAAGAAAGAGAAAGAAACAGGGTAGGCATCTAAGGCACAATAGGAGATGCTGTTTCTTTCTTTTAACTTGGTACTACGTGAGTTGTTTCAACATATACCTAAAGGATTCTTAGTAATTCAGTTGCTGTTGCTATTTCTCTTGTGTGTTCACTCAATATAAATTTCTGACTTGAAAAGATGGAGTAATGGTATTTGTAGGGGTAGCAGTATTTGTAGTGGGTAGTAAGATACATTTAAAAAATGTTTTTAAAAAACTTCATTTTCTTGATATCTAAGTTTGATACGCTGAATTAAATCCCAGAGTTTAAAACAATCCCTCATAATTAATAGTATGGCTCTCTAGCTTTTTTGTATAAATATGAAATAGAAACAAAAATAATTTTTTTTGGCTTTTGGTCATGTTCCTTTTTGATGTGTTTTCAACATCACAGTTGTCTTTCAGTGAGATGCATGGCAGTGTATTTCTTCTTCTGTGAGGCTGATTTACTTTTTTCTTCCCCCCACCCCCACCCTGGGACTGTCAAACATTATATTCGTAGCCTTGTCTTTTTGATAGGTTAGGCTTTCTCTTTTGAACCAAGTACTGTAACTCATAACAAGCGATCACATGGCTCTACTGCAAGAACAATTTCCTTCCTCAAATTTGAACACAGGTTTGTTTCTGATGGAGTGTGACTTTATTTCAAGAGAACAGGTTTTGCCAGCATTTCAGCCATTACTACTTCTTCACGTTGTCTGTATTCCCACGTAACAACTTTCTTAATTGGGCTTTCCTGACAGCTTTTTTTAATCTTTTCTTTCAGTAGCCTGTGTCTAGAGAAAGTATTCTCCGTGTGATTTCCTTGCTTAGTTTTCTGTGCTCTTCCAGACTTTATCTGTTTTGTTTTGTTTTGTTTCCTTAAGCTGGTTTGATTTCAAATCCTGTTTGGCTGCACTAATAAAGTGGCCCATTGTCTGATATTGAGGACAGCTGGCATGGATTGAGATCTCTCCTTTCTTTTAATCTCTCAGCCTTCAAAACAGGTAGCTGCATGCGCAGTAATGCTTGGAAGTTTTCCTGGCCATGTGATAACTGTTCCCAGAGGTTGGAAGAGTGTGGTTGGCTTATATCTAAAGTATTTCAGGGCTTGTTCTAAAATGATGATTTGCGTTTCAGTGTCTGGGAAAGTTTCAGGCATTAGTGTATTGATGTAACCTTTGAAGTTAACTTTCATAAAGCTGATAGTCAAACCAGTTACCAACTAGAGATTAACTCAGACATATCTGTGATCTGCTTCCTGAAAGGCTTATCCTGTGAGTCATTAATATTAAATCTTGTGCTTTGAATGATTCTGCTAGCTGTCTAGAAAAAAAATGACAAAAGAACCAAAACAAAATGAACAACGTATCTCAACAGTCCCTCGAAACCCCCGTCCACTTAAATTTTCTTCTTTGGTAATTTATAGGAGATCTACACTTTCCTTCTCACTGTTACTTTATCATTTTAATGTTACTTTATCATTTTAATGTGTTTGGCTTCTCTTGCAATGTGGGTCTCGGAACAAGTATATATACTTAAGACAAGATTTTCTGCCCCACCATCTGTATCTGTCCTTCCTGAGCTGAGTATGCCCTCTAAATTTATGTAATGCCCAACTAAATATGTTGTCAGTTGAGTCATGTTTTTGTTTACTTTGAGATTTCCAGCTACTCCTGTTTTGTTCTCTATAGTTCTTGTGTTAAAGAGATCAAGCAAGCTCTGAAGATCACCTGCTGTTCACCACCTTTGCCTCCCTATGACCCTTTTAACTAATCATGTTGACCACTCATCACTTTGTAGCTGTGATCTAGATTGCCATTTGTAAGTCTTGTTATTGTATTAGAGAGGACAGTCTTTGCCTTTAATTTTCTCACTGGTGATATGAATGACAGCACATTTTTAGCTTGCCAGGCTGGGAAGCACAGATGGCACTTCACATGGCTGAGGAGAAGTGGGACTCTGGGGGAAAAGAAACATAACATATGTTTTCCTCAATTTGAGAGAGCTGAGAGAGGTCCAGTGCTTGTAGTATTTTTCCCAAACTTGCACTATGTGTGCAAGTGTGTAATGTATTAGCAAGGTCACCGTAGCACACGTGAAACTGTGTAAAGTGAAGGATGTAGGGCTGGAGACGCTTAGCAACAGTGACCTGTCTTCTGGGAATATTGGGTTGTGTCAGCTAAGGGTCATGTATTTTTTAATAAAAGAGGAAAAATGAGGCAAGCGATTGGGCTGATGTGTCTTGGAGGAGGGGAGCAGGAAAGAACTTGAAGTGCTCAGTATCACATCCATTTATTATATGCAGGGTGACCTACCTTCTAGCAAGTAAATGGGTTTAAAATGTGTTTGCATATGGGATGTTATTAAATAAGTTAATTCTTGGTTTGGCTTTTTAATATGAAAGAAATCGGCAGATTATGTACTCTTCTGTGTACTGTATCCATTTTATAGGCTGTTCTTGATTTATGACTTGAGAGACCATTATATGTGAAACTTTTAGTATCAGGAAGGGAATTTATACCTCATAGCAACTGTTTTATATTTTCTTCCAGTAAGGATAAACACTTAATGATACTGAATTTTGCTCCAAATTGTTACTTGTGCCACTAAAACCGGTGTACTCTTGGAAGAAGGTCAAAGCAGCAAAGTCCTATCTAACAAAGAAAAAGAAGTGTGAGGGAATATCTGTCTCTTAAGCTTGTTTCAAGGAATTTTGAGGAATAGTGCTTTCAAATCTGCATCTTGTTTGATTAAAGTAGAATTTCATTGAATAATTGTGTGCCCTTCTGAAACCTGTTGTAGTCAGAGCTTGTTTGAAGGGGAACCTTCTCTACAAAATTGAATTACAGAAAGAATCCCATGCACTTCACTGCAAAACAGCTAATTCCTTAGAGCCTTTCTTCTGTGTGCATTAGAAGTTAGATGATTTGGCTTTGATCCTTGCATATTATGGATTGAGTATATTCCAGCTTTTCTTTACTTCTTACTGGTAAGGAATCTTAAACTAAAAAAAAAATATCCCCCAAATCCAGCAAAACAAATCCCCAACAAAAACACACAAAAAATTTAAAATATATTTATATATAATATATATTTTATCTATATATAAGGCTTTATATATATTATATATATATATACACCTTTTTAAAGACTTTTTTTAAGATATTTTAAGAAGGTCTATGTTTCCCTCTCTTTCCCAGGGATGTTCTTTCTTCCTGTCAATGTTTTTTTTAAGGAAACTTGCTTACTGTGAGCAACTAAGAACGATACCAGGCAGATGGAGTGATGAGTGTAAGAGAAATGAAGGTCAGTTTTTCAGCTAAATAACTTTGTCCATTAGAAAACCACATTCTTTCTTGTATTAGAGCTGGAACCACATGTTCTGAACTTCACTTGGCTTGCAGAAAGAATAATTTTTTTCATTTGTTCTTCTTTACCAGACATGAAAAAAGCATTTACTCTAACATTTTAACTGAATTTGTTCTTAGTTTTAAGCTTCTGTTATTTAAATTGATTCTATTCTTGTAATAGGTTCGGTCACTTCTCTGTCAGCTACTTGAAACCATAGAGTTAGCACAGAAGTAAGCAAGTGACTTCATTGAAAAGCTGGTCTGTGTGCTTCTGATTCTGCTTCTACTAGAGAAGGCAGAATTATCACACTTAGTAGTAGAGGATGATTTATGGATTTGGACTAATAGAAAATAATTTAAGTTTATTTGAAAAAAGAAAAAAACCGCCAACAAGAACAAATTCACATACTTGAGTAGTGGTATAAATAGACTGGTAATCAAAGGTAGATTGTAGTTGTGTGACCTGGATCCTGGTCTATTTCCTTCTGAGATGATGTAGCTTTCTAAGAGTAACATGACTCTAAGATTCTAAGACACACTAGGTGGTTTCCAGCTTTTAAAAAAAGATCATTAGGATCAGCCACTAAAGCATTGGTTGATTTGATTTAGGATGGTTTATAGTCCTGTTCAGTCACTGTCAGAAAAGATAGTCATTTGCAGAAGAATAAACTGTTGGTGGGATTATACTGCATTTGCCTTCTTAAAGCAGAATGAAACAATTTTGCAAGTAAATCCTAGGAAAAAACAAGAATTGCCTTTATGGGGTGTGAGGGCACATATGGGAGAGAGACAACTGAAGACAAATACTTCTGAGAGATAAACTTAATAAAAAAAAATGTTTGAAAATCAGAGTGTGAGGTCTGGCCTTATAAAATCAGTGACAGAGAGAAAGAAATTCAGTGGTTTGAGGTTTTATGTATTTATGTAAAAAAGGTTGTGTAAGATGATAAGGTTGATCCTGGGGTCAGAAGTTAAAAATGAGCGTATGAGATTCCTTTTGTATTAGAATAACAGAAATCCCTGAGAAAGGGGATGAAGCAGCCAAGAGAATACTTGTTATTTGTCATAAAGTTTCCAATTTTACAAATTCTGTTCTTTAGGGCTACCACTGGTACCCTGTAGAGATCAGAAGGGATTTTTTTTTTTAATTATTTTTCTCTTCTTGTTACATAATTTAACATATTCTGAAGCAGAGGTAATTTGCCATTGAGTGAAGGTGGGATTTTGAGCAAGATGGCATTCTTCTATTGTACTGGGAAAGTAGCCTTGGCCTGGCATATGGGTCTAGTGTCTGTGTTCAAAGTTAAATCAGTTTGCCCCTGTCAAATGAGGAAGGGAAATTGTTTCCTTTTTAATTCCCCATGCCCCTCTGTAATCCTGAGGTGATGTTTGTCTTTTCATTGAACACTTTTATAGGTGCAGGTACCTACAGTGTGGCTGGCATCTTTGAATTCTGTTCTCTGGCTGTTGTTCAAATTTTGTGTTTTTTAAAAATTCAGCTTAATTTCATGAAAAGCATTGATGAAATGTTTTGGACTTTGTTTAGAAATGGTTATTGTAATGCAAGAGACTGGATTGAACATTAATTAAAATTAAAGGGTATTGAGCCCTCTTTAAGGATACAAGGTTTTTGAATAGATTAATTTTTCTAAAAATAAAAGGTAACGACTAGTCCATGTTCACTCAGCAATTAAAAGTCAGAATCGGGCATATAACTGTAATTTCCTGTCTGCAAGGTCACTTTCCAATAAGATCTCTGCAAATGGGGCAGACTTATGTGGCATGCAGCACTTTCTAACTAATTTAGTGATATTTGTAAATACTGTTGAGGTGTTTGAACAACAAATGCAATGTTTTTTATTTAAATAGATGCAGTTGTGACATTATCTCCATTTTTTGGGATATATTAACAATATTATGGTGAAAAATTGTAAGCTTTTTGGTAGCTGTAAAGTTTTGAATGACTCAGAGTAGGCTGAGTATTTTTTTTTCCACAGTTCCATAAAAAGATCCTGGAATAGACAGCCACTTTACATTAGTTGTAATGATCTTAAAATAAAGGGCTTTATTTCGTTCCTCTTAGGGTTTTTTCCATCCATAAATCTATTACTAACTTGCTGGTTTCTTGCATCTTGATTTCAGTATAAAATTTGTTACTGCTTTGTGAGTAGACTGTGGGCTACAAGAATATATTCCAAAGACCAGTGTATAGTTGGTTGTAAAACCATACTTGGAATTTAGATTAAAATTTCATTGTCATACAGGTAGAATCTGTTAAGTGGAGCTACAAATTACTTGACCAGTCTAGGCTACGCTGTTTTACGTTAAACCAGCTCAACATACTTTACAGTTTTGTAATTATTTCTTCTTTAAATTATTTGTGTTGTGGACAAATTTTCCTGGAGCGGAGGTATGAACTACATTAGAGCTTTGTTTCTTATTTCTCCTCTACTTTGTCAACAACTGTTAAGTAGCAAGTTCACTCTGGGGGTATGTTAGTGTGGGGGGAAAAAAGACACCAATATTTCTGGTTTCTGTGTGGGTTTTTTTATATATTTTATCTATCTATTTTCGTATACTAGAGCAAACGTTTTGTGGAGCTTTTTGTACAGTGTGGTGAATTGCCCAGCCTGGTAGCACTCTGGTCTTTTGGTGCAAGTAATCCTGTTGCTTACAGATAAGTCAACTTGTAAATTTAGTAACAGTTCTTTTCATTACATGAAATGCAAACATTTCTACTTCATGTTCCCTATGAGCCAATCTGTTTAAATCTATTTTTCTGCACATACGTCTCTCATAATGTGCTACATTCTGTCTGTTGTTGGGGTTTCAAACATTGACTTGTAGGAAGATACAGAATAATGCTTCCTATAAAATTGAAACTAACCATCATTCTAGACTGTGCTCTGATGGGTTCTCTATAGGGCTGTGTCTTGGAACAGGTGGGCTCCATACGCAGTTTTGTTTGGCATCCTGACTCACATACCTGTCTTGTGAAGCAGGTAGTGTAACCTGTTTGAGAGGTACAACAAAAGAATTAGTTTAGCTTTTCTGAAAAGCTGAACTGCTGATATTACTTTCTGTTTGTGGGTAACAGTGTTGTATTTTTGTTTGTTTGGATTTCTGAGATCTTTTATCACAGGAAACACTATATCCTTATTGTTGAATGCTGCCTTAGCTGAAGTATACCCAAGCTATCAATCTCAAATGGAAATGAATATAGGCTTTCACTCTTTCCCCCAGACATTCAATTTTTAGAAATTCATGGGCTATGACCTTGTAGATGTTGATTATTTTAAATAATTTATTATTTGAAAAAGAAAATACAGAATTCAGTTTTGTCACTGTTGCTGCTTTTGAGATTTTTAGTTGCAAATTCACCTTGTTCACTTAACAGTACAGCTGCTGAAGCTTCTCTTTGAAATATAAAATCACTTAATTTTCATTCAAAAATAAGAGTAATTTGGCAGAATTCTCATTGCAGTAAAAGACAATTATCTGAAGCATCTATCATTTTCTCTTCACTTCTCTTCCTGGGACTATTGTTGCTTTAATTGGTTTCCTATTTATTTATCTTCCCTGGTCTTATCCCTTGCCTTGAAGTCAGGTTCACAAATTAGCTTTTTCAACATCTAGTTTATTGGTGTTTCTGAGTCTGATATGTGCAGCTTTTGATCGCTTTTGTGTTAAATGGCTAAGAGTCAACTCTTTGTTCAGTAGCATACAGCTATTCTGAATTAGGGACACCACTGTTATAAAATGATGTAGTAAACCATGCCTTGATAATCCAAAAGGAAAAACAAGCTACTATGTATGTTATGTTATGTAAAAACATAAATAAACAAGTGGTACAAACCGTGTTAATTTGCTTACTTTTTTTAAAGGCAGAGCCTGTTCTTTTCCATGTGGCAATTATTTCAGTTTGAGGAGTCTGCTGTTTTAATTTTTAGCATCTGGTTATAGGATCTTGATCCTGTGTTTTTGGTTTTGTTTTTTTGTTGTTGTGGTGGTGGTTTTTTATTTGTTTGGCTTTTTGTTTTTCCTAAGTCCTGGAGATATATATATATGTATATCCCAAGAATGAAACCATTGGTTTTTTCTCTTTCTTCTGAAACCACTGCTTTCCCTCCACCCTTGCTATCTTAATTTGTTTTTCACAGGTGCCTTGAGGGTCTATACTTAACCTTTGTTGGCTTATTGGCAATGAAGCACACAGTTTCTATCTTTTTGGACTTCCGTATAAATAGAGGTTGTTCAAATGTATAAATTTCTATTTTCATAAGAGTTTGGCTACCAAATGCTAAGCAATATTTTTAATAAGATCTTGAATGCTACATATGATAGTCAAAGGATGAAAAGCATGAATACAAAAGGAAAAAAAGCTAATGTATTTTTTCTCTTCTACTTTCAGAGAATTACATAGACTTCAAAATGAAAGCAGGTAGAAGAGTCCTCAGAAGTGTTAATTTGAACAATAATTGTTGCTGGTAAGTAAGTACTTCTCTGATGTTGCCACCACTGGACTAAAAACTATATGTAAAGAAACTACATGAACACTTGTGCTACTTAAAATGACTGAAACTGCCCTTCTGTTGATACATCCTTGTCACCTAGAAAAGCTTTGAAAAAGAGAGGTCAAATTCCTTGCTTTTGTGTCAGATCACTGACAAAATTTGATCAATCATAAAGCTGTTTCACCTTTCTTTTCTCTCCTTACACCCATATTTCTCCCTTTGCATTTAATTTCTAAAAAGAAAAATTCTTAGATTCGTTATGTATCCTCTGTCTTATGTACAAAGCCCTTATTTTCTGTCAGTATTTTGGGGCCCTTTCATCTGTATTGCAGAAATCACATGTACTTCTCAAGAGATAACCAGTACTTCTGTAGAAGTTGGGCGCAGGCCCTAGTCCATGAAGTTTTTTCTGACAGTTATAAGCAACTAAGCTGTTGTGGCTGGAAACTATTGTATGCTCTGGGACAGCCTAGATCCAGTGCTAGATTTTCCCAAGTGGTGACAAGTATTACAAATTTCATACTACAGATTCTTATGTTTTTGAAGGTCTATGTACATACCATAGTATTAATTTAAATAAATAAATATATCATAAAAAATACATCTTAGAAGAATAGTAACTGTTGTCTTTTTGAGAAGTTGATTAGAAAATGAGTGAACTTCACTGAAATGTGAGTTCAGGTGTGAACTTGGAAACCCAGCATGTTATGATGTTATTCTTTTCTACACCTGCATCAAAAAAGACTGCTATCAGTATTGCTAATTATGAATAAGAATATGATAAGAGGGTTGTGAAAGTTCAAGAAACTTCCACAATTGAATGAATTAGAGTAACATCTCAAGCAAATTTGTTGCAGTTGAAATGCTTTTACAGTTCACCCAACTTCAGTAATGGTTGTCAAGCTGAAGACATCTAAGTACTCTCAATTACTATGATTTATTTATACAGTTATAACTCTTGAAGTACTTTGTTAGCTTAAGAATTTAATGAATGGGTTCAAAAAAAAAAGAAAAGAAAATACGAGATTTAAAATGCTGTTCTGAGGATCTCATGGCCAGGACAGAACAAAGAATATAGTGGTGGCTTTCTAAGCATCCAGTTTCCTGTTAGGTTTCTTGAAACTGGCTTAGCTGTTGTAATTGATTACTGGGTGAAAGGGGTTGTTTCTGTTTCCCTGCTCTCTTCCATACCCAATTCCTGCTGAAACTAATTTACCCCACAAACTCAGCAAAAAGGTGTTTAATTTTGTTTCTTGGTTTGTGGGTTGGATCAGCTCCCATAAACATTCAGAATGTGTTAAAAAATGAGTGGGGGGATTTATTGGTTTTTTCCCTCAACAGAAAGAAGTGCAATTTAGGAAATGTGTCAGTGATCTGCCACATTAAGCTGGGTGTCCAAAGTTTAAGCCTTGAGGGAACTCTTGCCTATTGTACTCATTAAACATCCCTTGGCATAGGGATCATGGCAAATAAAGATTCAAGCTGCTCCTTGAAACCATGCAGCAGAAACTTGGAGGCCAGTTTTTCCCCAGTCTCAGAAGGTAGATCTAACTGCTGGACATCTGGGTACTACCAACCATGTCAGGATATTTCTGGTCCTGGAAAGCACATCTGACAACAATTTCTTGAGAATACTTTGATAAAACAAGATTGTGTTTTTCCCCAAGTACTTCTGGTGTGCCCTTGCTAGGTGAATTTCTCGCATCCAGATTATATGTTCACATCCAAGTGCTCTCAAGGCTTGAGGTCTGAAAAGAAAGAAAGAAAACAATATGTGCAGTCATAGAGTGATAAAGGACCTAGTTAGTTTGTAATAATAACCAAACATGCCAATGAAAGAGCAGGCTATGAGCTCTCTTTCTTTCAAACACTGTTTAGCTTTTAATATTAGTTATTTTATAAGAGGGGAAGAAGTCAGGTCTGTTCAAAATAATCCCGCAGAATATTTAAGGAATAAGTAAGGGGTGCATGGTATGTGAAGTTCCATTATTTGAAAGGAAGCAATGAGACTCTGCAGGCAAGAGCAAAAAGTGTAGAAACATAAACTGTCCAGCCAGTTAGTGCATCTGTCCAGACAGGTAACGCTGTCTTAAAGTTGCTAGACTGGAAAGAGGTGGTTTGACTTTAGAGAAGGAACACATGTGGCTTCTGTGAGAGCTTTAGACCAGAATTGGCTAATCTCACCAGATCTCTGCCAGCACTTGCTGTGAGTGAGTTGTCAATATGAAATAGAAACAATGATTCAGAAGGGAAAAATCTTAGCAGATAACTAGAAATTCTGTAATAGTCTTCCTCTGTGCCACCCAGCCCCATTTGAAATACCCGTGGAAATAAATGAAAAAATACATATGAAGAACTTGCATGACTTGTCTAAACCTCACTTCTTACCAGAATTGCCTTGTCCCTTATATGTGATGTTATATAACACAGCAATTTGTCTGTATCATAGTTTACAGTATTGCAAATGAAATCTTGTTTAAGTGAGAACCTGGATTGCCTGGTTATACTTTAGTTTTTATACTTAACTTTGTATACTGTTCAGACCACATTGATTTGTGTGTGGTAATGGTTTCGTCTTTTGAGATGCAAACCTTCCTTTAGCAAGGACAAATGATGGTGGTTCAGAGCTGTGTGAAACCTCTTTTTGTCTTATCTGTCCAGTTTGTGCGATAGGATAATTAAGAGGATTTGTGCAGGTCTGTGAACTGCAGTGTCTGGAGCACTAGTTAAGCCAGTTGTTTTGTATGCATTGCTCACCTGCTAAGGGAGGTTGAGCAGTGAAGGAGAGATGATTTGAGTTTAATGTCTAGCTAAGATCTAGGTAGTTCTGGTAGGCTGAGGCAAGTAACTAAGTAGGAGTGAAGATGGTACCTTTCTCTCTCGGAATTGTGTTGGGTTCCTGCTTCCTGTCAGAGTGTATAACAAACTGCATTCAGAACTATTTTCTGGTATCAGAGTCTGCCATCTACCTATATCCATCTACCTATTCAATAATTTTTCTGTATGCTTCTGGCATGTTATAACATTCTCACGGTAGTCTTTCCTTATCCCTCTTCCCCCACATTGTATTTCGCATTTGGTTTAATCAATTCCTCCTTTGAACCATGTTTATGTAGTATATTAAAAAAATAAAGATCAACTGGGTGTTTTTTATTACATTCTAAACCACTTTCTTATCTGTTCTTGGACATACTGTTTGTTAGATTTATCTGTGATAGGTTTTTGAAGGTAAAGGCCCTTCGCAGAGGTTAGTTTACATTTTGAGTTCTAAGGTAGGGGCACCAGAAATCTTGGATAGATATTCTTTATTGCTACATATCTAAATAGATCGACATATGATTCCTGATGGAAAGTATCTTTTCAGAAGGATATGTTGCTGATCTAGCCCTACCCTTTTTATCAGGATCAGAGCTGAAACATCCATCTGTGTTTCTGGAGTATCTGCTGCCTTTCTTGCTTACTACTTTTCCCCTTGCCTGGGGATCAGCAAAGTCTGTTTCCTGTTCTAACATTCAGCTTAAGTTTACTATTTTATTCTAGTAATCATTTAGCTTCAATTCTTGTTTGAAAGATGGCTTATTGCTTGGCTGCTCTCTGAAATATATTCTTTATTAACAGTGTGTTCTATATAAGTTACTTCTGATGCAACAGCATAAACAACAGTCTTTCATGTCTTTTTCCTTCTTGAGAAAAGAGGTTACTAATGTATCCCTTGATTTGCATGCTTACTGCAGTGAAAAATGATACTAGGCTGAGAGACTGCAGAGAAGTTGGAAAGTTGGATGAGATTTTAACATGAACCAACAAACTGATCTGGGAAAAAAAGACATACAAGCCATTAAGGGCAAGCTTAAAATACTGCTTTTAAATTAAAGAAAAATAAAATGGGCAAATACAGAATAAGCAATGTCTGAGAGTTCTGAAGAGAAAGATTGAGGGTGAAGTGCTGAACTTAAGTCAACAGTATCAAGCACAAAAAAAGTCTGGAAATCGCACCAAGATAAATAAGTGGAAGCACTGTCATCAAGCACAGTGAAAATCCCTCTGCTCAACTTTGGATAGAAAAGTAGTCAACTAGCTCATTGTGTCTGGTTTTGAGCCATGCACTTAATACATGCAGACAATTCAAACTTACGTTGCCAAATACAAGATTCCAGAAGGCAATAGTACTGATGATCAGAACACTGGATCCATGATCTTTGAGAATAGATTGAAAAACTCAAAGCTGATTTAATACGGAGAGTAAGTGCTGCTGTTCTAGGTCTTTTGGAACACTACAAAAGCTAATAAGTTTACACTTTTACCAGTGGAGATTAGCACATTGTGGCTGGTAAAGCAGTAAACTAGGAAGAGTGTATGTCTCTCTTTAGACAATTTAGAAGTTCATGAAAGGTCATAAGATGCTTGATTCCATGTGATCTCATTTTTAAGGAGAGGGGTGGTCTAATAATCTTCTGATAATCTTATTACGTTTTATGACTTAATGTCTAGTTTCTAGCTGTGTTTCCCCTCCTTAATTGGCTGTCTCTTTTGTGAATGGAGCATAGGGAGAACAGCTTTTTGCCTCAGATACCCAGAAGCAGCATAGACTCTCTTTCTGCGTATTACAGTAAGGTTTTTTTATTTTTAAATTTGTTTTAGATTAAATATTTTCTTCCAATGCACCAAGTAACATAATTTTAAACTTAAACATACCAAATCTAAACCACTGGCTGTAAATTTGGCAGAGTGAGAGATAGTAATCTGGTGGATATTATTTGGCTATAAATTAATAATATTCTTATAATGCCCGAAAAAGAGTTGAATTTCAAACATAATGGATAATCTATACTATTTTAAATTAAAAAGAAGTAAACCAAGTGTTGACAAATTCTTTAAGGAGAGAAGATTAGAGGGAATAGCCAGACAAAAAGTCTATTTTGTGTGGAATAGGTTTCCTGCTTCACAACTCTCTGCCGTTAAATAGGTGAGGAACTATGTCACAGGGTCTTTTTTTAGTATGAAATACAGGTGGTCAGTATGGCCAATTCTGGTGAAAGGATCTGTGAATTATTTTTTTTTATATAATATGATGATTTTAGATAAGATGATAAACTGGGGGTGTTAGTCTTGGCTACTTTTTGTTGTTTATTCCAAGAAATTGAGTTGTCATGGAGAGAAGAACTGGCTGTGGCTAAATGCCAAGGCTGCATCTACAATATAGAAACATCCTGCAGTTGTTTTGGCTTTGCTTTTTTTTTTTTTTTTAGTGATGTAATCAAATGCTCATAATTCAATACTACTGTGTCTATGTTTGGATTATGTTAAATGGTGGCTAATAAACACTTCAGAAACTGTCAGAACCCATTATCATAGGAAAACATTTGTTTAATTGTTTTTGCACTTCAGTTTTTTTTTTTTTTTCTGACCTCTTTTGTTTTTAAACAAATGTTGAAATAACCCAAGTCTAAAGGGAATGAGAAAAATTAGATGCCTTGCTAGTATTCAGAAAAATACCCAATCATGACATAGGTTAATAATAGGGTGATTCACTTCCAAATTGGTCCTAATGATACTGTATTTCAATCAGATTGATTTTTTTCCTAAAGAAATTTGTGGTAACTCATGTTAGCTGTATTAAAATTGGCTAATGAATCAAAAACCCCTATGTAAACAGAACTTTCAAACCCTAAGAAAGGATCTCTTGTGGGTGTGTGGTAGGGAGTTCTTGGTGATTCTTTGCTGACTCTTGGGCTGAATATATTGCTCCCTTTAAATGTCTAAAAGTTGTAGTTTTGAATAGTAATTTTAATGTTAGAAAGAGATCACCAATGGTTAAGTTGCTTGGCAAGTTGAACTTGCTTGAACTTGGATTTGGATGGAGCCAAATATGCCATCCCAGGTTAGAGACTGATATTACAGATTGCACTTACAGGTTAGAGACGGTATTTTCGAATACAACAACCAGTAGGAGGGATGTGGGGGAGGTGATATTACTGCTGTCAATATTAGTGGACTAAGGTGGGTTTGGAATGGCTATGTTGGAGTCTAGTCTTAAGAAATAACCTTAGAAAGTAGAAGGGGCTTTAGAAAAGAACTAAAAGTAACATTCAGATTCTGGGAAAGCGTATCTCATTTTAGAGATTTAAGCAGTGTATTCTTTTGAGGTGTTCTTTGAATGGTTTTGAAGATTTGGACTTAATCCTATGTGAAAGAGCATTCGTAAGAGCTGAAAATAGAGATGTTTGGTAACCAACTAGTTGAACAGTTTCTCTGGGAATCATTCATTCTCTCTTATTTAACGTGTTTGAATCCTATGGATGGCTTTAGTAAAAGATATGCATTACCCTGCACAAAATGTTGCAAAAAAATAGGAAAAAGTTTCAATAATCATTAGATTTTGGTCATCAATTTGTGGGATGTCAGATTAACCTAGAGGTGGTATTAGTACCTCCTGCATAAATAAAAAGTTTGGTGAAAAAATAATAATAAATGAAAAGTGGCTTCTGCTTGTGAGAGGAAAAGAGAACTAAAATGCTGGTGCTGCTGTCCATTCTTCTGCCTTTATGATGCAGTTTCAAGCTATCCCTGTTTGGAACACATTAGGAACATTATTACCAGAAAATGGATTTCTTTCAAGACTCAGAAGAGGGTAGCATAGTAACATCTGTGAAAATGAATTAACTGAAAGGGTTTGTACCAGAGGATACAAACTCTTAGAGAAAGCAAAGCAATTTTGGATACCAACGTGAGGCCTGACAAATGGGTGAAGTGAGTTCAGGGAGGTAGTTTGTCTTTATTGTTTTTATATCCTTTTGGAAGCTTGATGTTATGCCTCCACTCCCTGGCAACATCTTCTGGTTGTAGCTCAGGGTACAAGATAAGAAAAGGAAACAATAGAGCTATCTCTCAAAGCATCTTAAAAATGTAGTTGCCAATAACAAGCCAATTAAATTAGCTGTTGAGTCCTGGCAAGTGGGTAGAATTTCTGGTTATGTATTCCCAAATTGATTAATTGCAAACAAAAATGTCAAAACCAAGACCATGACAATAAAATACACCAGAAGTCAAAAGTCAAGTTAATCAATGCTTATACTTCTGAAGTAATATTGCAAAAACTGAAAATCAAATGTTCCTTCTACATTAGTGGTTCACAGTGTTTTTGGAATGGTACATTTCTGAAAATCTGTTCTGAAGCATATGCTTTCAAGTCAAAAGTAATGACTTTTATGTGTATATTCTGGACATATGAGATCATTGAATCAGAACTATTCTGCTGATCCCTAGATTTTTTTCAGCTAGCATCTTAGCTTTAGTTGTTTAGTACAATAGTAGCATTCCAGGGAATGTTGTTAGGATATGGCCAGAGTAAAATAATCTCTGAGTGGATTATTATTTTGATGCCTCACTACAGCAGGAAGCATAGCACAAAGCAACGTCAAGGAAAAGGAAAACTCCACCTCTCTTTAGAAAACCAGTGGAAGGCAATTCATGCATTCTAATGGCTTCAGAGAGTATCTGAATAACATACTGTCTCCACCCCTCACTCATTTTTTCCATGTGCCTTTTAGGAGTAATGATGTTTCAGGCATAAACTCTTTGAAATCTCTCAAGTTTGGCAGAACTTGAGGGCTTTCCCCATTTGCTTTATATCAACTTTTTCATTATTTAGTAAGAGTTGTGAATATGTAATCTGGAGATGGAGTCGATGTCAGAGAACATGAGATCTTTTCCTAGTGCATTCCAAATCTGTCGGTTGATAAATTCTATGGATTTCCAGTTCTGTATGTACTGAGACTCAAAACAGGATGTAAAGAAGCATCAGAATTAATCCAACTGATAATTTAATACAGAAAATGGGCAGAACTTTGTTGTCATTTAGTACTTCAATACATGAATGCTTCTTCCAAATCTCTTTTCCCGGTAGACAAACACTAAATCATCGCCAGCTATTTATGTTAGTGTCTTGTATTTAAACAAGATCGTAATCTGTGTCACTTCTTTAGTGACCTTAAAAGCGTGTTATGTGCCTGTATACACAGAGGAGAGGTTTACTGGGTGTTTTTGTATTTGTTTTCTAAAAAAGTTTTTAAGCTATATCCTTTTTAGCAGACATAGTAAAAACAAATGCTTTTTTCCTTTTTTCTTTTTTGTACAGGCCTACAGTATTTTTTCTGAGATGCAATTTATTCTTTTACTCTACTTAAAGCTGTAACTTCTTTTGATTTAAGTCTAATTCCTGGCCTGTTATGATGAGTAATCAAGTGTTTCTTTCATCTAGAAAGACTATTGTGTTTATGAATGGATTATCTTTCTTCAGCAGCTAAATTGTTCAGTGTGACTGCTTGTTCAGGGTTTTTCAAGACAAGAATTTTGCCATTTCTTCTCCTGCCCTGTTCCTCTGGAGTGAAAGTCTGGAGAGAGATCTAGGTTTTTCTGTTGTGTGGGGGTTTTTGAGCTTTTTTTGCATTTGTTTGTTTGGGGTTTTTTGTTGGTTTGTTGGTTGGTGTTGTTTTTTTGTTTTGTTTTTATTTTCTTTTTCCCCACCTGTCATTTAATTATACAAGGTTAAGGAATGAACTGTAAAAAATATGTTTTTCCTAAGCAAGCAGGGAAGACAAGCTCTTTTATAACAATCGAAGAATGAGATCATCGCTAAGAATGTATTTTATTTTTAAATATCAAATACAATTACCTTGGGATCATTTGGTAGAACTGGTTGCAGGTTTTGACTATCTCCAGAGAAGACTCCACAACCTCTCTGGGCACCCTGGTCCAGTGCTCTGTCACCCTCACAGTAAAGAATTTTTTTTTCATGTTGAGATGGAACTTCTGTGTTCCAGTTTGTGCTTGTTGCCCCTTGTCCTGTCACTGGGCACCACTGAAAAGAGTCCGGTCCCATCTTCTTGACACCTGCCCTTTAGATATTTATAAGCGTTGGTCAGATCTCCGCTCACTCTTTTCCAGCCTACGAAGACCCAGTGCTTTCAGCCTTTCCTTATGAGAGAGATGCTTCTGTCTCTTGATCACCTTTGTAGCCTTCCACTGGACTGTCTCCTTGTCTCTCTTGAATTGGGGAACCCAGCACTGGGCACAGTGCTCCAGGTGTGCCCTCAGCACGGCAGAGTAGAGGGGAGGATAACCTCCCTTGACCTGCTGGCCACTCTTCTGTCTTCATACACCCCAGGATACCACTGGCCTTTTTGACCACAAGGGCACACTGCTGTCTCATGGATAACTTGTTGTCCACCAGGATTCCTAGGTCCTTCTCTGAGTGGCTTCCCAGCAGGTCAACCCCTAACCTCTACTTGTGGATGGTCCTCCCCAGGTGCAGGATCCTGCTCTCGTCCTTGTTGAATTTTATTAGCCCTTCTTGTCCTTGACATCCCCTGCCAGATTTAATTCCAAGTTGGCCTGAGCCTTCCTTGTTGTATCCTTGCATTCCTTGACTGCATCCCTATGTTCCTCCCAAGTGGTCAGTCCCATTTTCCATATTGTGTAAACTTCCTTCTTCCATTTTAATATTTTTTCAGAATCTCCTTGCTCATTGATAATGGCCTCCTGACCATTTTAAAATTATCTTAATTCCTAGAATGATCAGAACTATGAATATGTAAAGAATTTTTTAATGGTTTGTGATTGTAATTATTTATTAGGTTTCATGCCTTTTTATTTATATCCTAATGTTCAGTGGTTATGGTCTGTAATATACTTTTTTTGTCAAGCAGAGAAAATCTGAGAGAATGGGGCAGGAGGGAAGAGAAAGCATGACACTTAAAACAATAAAATGCGAGTACCCATCAAATAACAAAAAACCTAAAGGGAAAAAAAAAGGCCCTATTGCATATGTGAAAGCTATCTCAACTGTGAAATGGTGGCCCACAGTGCTCCTTTGTAATGTTGTTCTTTCACAGTATATAGCTTTATCTTAGTTGGCTATAGTCCTTTCTTAGGACCAAATCTTGTTCATAAGTAGAACTGACTTTGATGTGTAACTATTGCCTATATTAATCTCTACATCAGAAAAATAGAAGGTGGTGTGTTTAATAGATCCTTACTTATAAAGAATTCTGAAGGTGGTCTTTGAGGCCGAAGGTCTGTAAGTTTAGCTTTTGTAGCAAGCTAGAGAAACTGGGGGAGAAAAGAGTTATTGGATATGTGTTTAAGTGTGGTATATTGGAGGAGAGCCAATGCAGAAGTGACCTGATCAATAAACTATAATTAAATTGCCTGGCTTTGGCAGGGCTGTTTGACAGAACATTAGAAAAATGGAAGTCTGCTGGGAAAAGAGAAACAGTTTTTTTGTGAATTTATAACTACGTAAGGAAATAGAAAAAGCAGGAATTAAGATTATTTTTCATAACAGAAACAGTGTAATGCAAGGCTTCATCTTATCTTGTTCAGGGAACTGTGCTGGGTCATATACGGTTCATCATAAGAATAAATTATCTGGAAATTAGTCTTGAGTTTTTCTCAATAGAGTCTGTATAGGAAACTGGCATAATATTTGGTTTTAAATAATCTTGATGGAATGTTTATGTTTAGTGCCATTTTCTGTGTACTTCTTTGACATAGATGAGGCATGAAGAAGTTAGAAATGAGTACATATTGAGATTTGGGAAGGGGTATTCCTGTGGTCAGGTAATGAATAAAACCCCCCTGAATGGTACATAGAATATGAACCTGTGCATGTAGCGTTTCCTAAAGGTCTGGCTATTCGTGTTACTTGGTATGGTATGTGGAAGCCTTTTGGAATACTACGTGAAAAGATCAAAAAAAAAAGATTTTACACTCCATAAACATAAAGCCAAATTTGGTAATAAAAAAGCTTTTGCACCTCCGTTGCTGCCTTCTCTATTTGATCGATTTTGTTTTATGTGCATTTAAATAGAAGCCAGGAAATTTTTTGGTTTACTTTAATTCGTTCTGGTTCAGGTTTAACAAATGTCAGAATACTGCTTCAGGTTTATTTCTGGTTCAAGGAAAATGAATATTTTTGGGAGAGGTTTTAGATGGAGTTAGATTCTACTCACTGCATTAAAAGTATAATTCAAAACAATGGCCTTGAATGTTCCCATTTGCTTGGTTATGATCTTAATATGCATTGCTTAAGAAAAAGAACTGTGGAGTATGATTTCTGTCTGGCAGTTGCTGGTGTTTATTGCACATATTTCTTTTTGTGTATTGTAATATGAATATTCTAATAATATTTTTAAAAGCCCTCTCTGGCTTTTGACAACACATAAATGTTTTCATACATATGAATAACCAAGTTCCTTTAAAAACTGCCTATTATTTAGTAACCTGAAACAAATGAAAACATTCTTTTTGTTTGCAGATCTGCTTGTCAGTACACTGTTATTTTTGCTAGCATCAGGAATACTTTTCACAGTTTGGAAAATGTTAACAGATCCATTAAAAGAAAACCAGGACACTAGTGTTTTGTGTTTGTTAATACTGGAGTTGAATTTTTGATCACCCAATGCTATTTTAGACTTCTGACTACTGTAATTACTATAAAAACAAGGTATACTGGTATATTTAAAATTTATATTCCATTGCATGTGTGTATTTCAGTCATACACAAGAAGTTAAACTTCAAAAAAAATCCCCAAGCTGAAGGTTTGGGGTTTTTTTGTTCAATGAGAAGTAGATCTGAAATATTTTCTTTCTCTGTGGACTCATGTATGCAAATCACAGTGAGATAAATGCAATTTCTGTATTTTCTATCCATTGTTGCATAGAGAGTTTTTCCTTAAGAAATCTTACAACATCTATTAATAAACATTTAGACCATTTATAAATGATTCTGTATAAAAGTACAAAGTACTATTTCTTGTATGTGGTAAAGGACCTTTTTTGTAAGGTTATATATTCAAGGAGTTTTTTTGTAAAGTTACACAGATTTCTGTGAATTAACCAATGGCAGTTTACAAGCATACATTATGTGTCCATGACTTTTTTTTTCCAAAGGAAATAAAAAATATTCTACCAAATATCTGGCATTTGAAGACAAGTTTCTGAAATGCATTAGTTAACAAAAATACCCTGAGCTTCTCTAGTAGTAGAATGACATGATATTGCATAATTTCTTTTTCACATGTGACTGGTTACATTTCTCTTCACTTTCCCTCTGCGTTGCTGTCTTTAATACTGATTTGAAATGCATTTAGAAAACAACAAAATTCATCTGGCAGTCATAGTCAGGTAGCTTCATTTTGCTTTTGTTTATTTAAGGAGGTTTACATTAGTTTTGACCTCCTGATATATAGACATTTGTTTTCATCATCACTTCTGCTTCTGAAGACTGATCATCATAGTGTGAAGTAGAATATCTTGCCACCTGTCCTGTAAATATTAGCAAAAGACTTAACATTTGCTTTTGGAGCAGATACTGTGGTAGTGAAAGGTAAGATAGCAGTGGCAGAAGTGTTAAGTAGTGCCACTCTAGGTAAAAATAAAAAAGCACAATGTTTGTTTAATGAAGGGATTTTGCACTTCTTTATTTTGTTCTGAATTTTAAAAGAAGAAATTTTATCACAAAGCTGTGACACATTTTCTGAAAGAAATTAAATGTGTGTTCTTTTTGCCATACAAGAAGTTTAACTACGTAAAGGGAAAGGCTACAATTCTTCTCCAAATAAATGCAGTGGCAGCTACTAACACTCTTGAAGTAATTTATGAGGTATTAATCATCACCTGAAAAGGTGCCTTTAGGAACCATAAAACTCTTTCTTAGAGGAACTAATTATCTTCATGTTTTCAACCTCAAGTGAGATTGTTATGGCTCAGCATCTCAAAAACTGGATCCAATCCACAAATATGTTCAAATTAGTATTACCTTTCATTTCAATTTGATGCCTTTATGGAAAATCTGAAAACAGCAGATGTATGTGGTCCGAGGTTAATCATGTTTGACTAAACTGTGAGCGAAAGAAGCAGAGTTAGAATTGCATCTGAGATACTGACTTGATATGCTAAAATAATACATCTATGAGATACTGTATTGATATACTGAGATATTTTGATTCTCAAGTCTTTACAAGTTATGTATGTTGAGAACAGGAAGATTGTAAAATGCAATTCAGTCAGAATTTTGGTGGCTCTTTGTTTCAGTCTTTATAAAAGCATTTGTATATGCAGAAGGATGAAGTTGTTGGAGAACTGGTATATCTGAAAAATTCAATTGAGAAAGGATTATTTCTAAAGAAAGCTTTCCAGTGCTTGTTATGTTGGTGATGTTGTGTTAAAACTTGGGTGATGGATGGAGAGCAGGGAGAAAATCAGTTACCACTTCATCAATGTTATTTGTCTAATTTTCGGTTTCCATTTCTCCATGTACTGCACTTCTGGGATATTTAAAGATCAGATATTCAGGTTTTTTGCAATCTGAAGCATATAGGGTTCCCTGAACTTTGAAAACAAGTTTCAGTACCTTAATCTACTCCCTCCCCCCTAGCAGACTTGAAATGTAATGCTTGATCATTATTAAACATTAAATGAAGCCTGTGGGTTTTGATCCTTTGACAATCTCAATCTTTTACTCTATGTAACGTGATTAGAAAATAGGTCAAACGGTATTGCATTGAGAATGCTGAATATGCTGTGTTGGTATTCTGTCTTCAGCACACACAACCCCCGCCCCCCAGCCCCTTCTGCTGCCAGAAAGTGAATTTAGTAAATAGTTTATTTATTTCACATCACTTACACAAATGCATGTAAATATAAAAAAGAAAAATGAATTTATCTCCTCCAAATTGCTGACTGAACATCATTCTGAATAGATCAGAAATAACTCAGACCAGTTTTGAAAAAATGAAATAAGTGAAATCACATAGGTTTTTGGATTCTATTTTATTTGTTTCTGATAACTCTTGTATGCTGATTGCAGATTTTATTTTTGGGTACTTATGGATGTTTCTCTGAATGCCAGTTGCAGGACCAGAATCTAAGGTGCAGACTGGGAACAATAAGTTCTTTGAATACGAAAAGGCTGAATTATACCACCAGCAGCATGTGACACCCTCTTTTGTTTATGATACTGTTTGAAAAGTGCAGTCTGCCTATCTTTAAACAGTAAAGGAACACATGAAGTGTGGTGTCATTTGTAAATTAAAACACGAACACAGATTACATTAGGATATGAAAAATCCCAGAAAACTAAGTTTACTTCTCTTTAAGTCAGCAGGGCAACAAATCCATCCTTCCTTCTCAAAGTTGGCATCAATTTGTATGTGTGCTTATTTTACTGTGATGAACAAAAGTATCTGATTAATGTGCAAGGGACGACTGCGTGCCTGCAGAAATGACGTTTTAAAGCTGACTATAGGAATTGTTTAGGAAGAAATAGCAATGTTTCAAACATTCAGTATATATTATAATGTCTGTATTTTTTCTGTAGTACGTTATGTTCTCGGATTGTTTCTGTGTTTCAAAGCATGTAATTTTGGGGGGGGAAACTATGCTGTGGGAAACAAACAATTACAAATTTTCATTGGTCATGTTTTCTGAATAGCTTGGTTTTTGGAGCCCTTAACTGTGTTTGTCCAGATAATGCCCTATTATTTCACAGAAAAGCATAGTAATTACTGCATTTACAAAACTAATTATTGGAATTTTTCAGTCAATTTGCTATGAGGAATGGCTAGCGCTCTGATTAGAATAAAGCTACCAAGCAAAATGTGTCTCTATGTATATTTATTATTAAATAAGCCATTTTATAAGCTACAACTAAGAAGTTACAGGGTTGGGGTTTTGGTTTGGTTTTGGTTTTGTTGGGTTTTTTGTTAACTATTCAAACAACTTTCAGAACATTTTGTCTGTAGAAATGCTTAGGCTGCATGATAACCCCATAACTTTGTCTGGTTTCACACTACCGGTCACACATCACGGCTTCTTTCTTTCCATGTTTTGCTGTTATACCCTGCCGCCTTCTGTCCCTGTCATCAAAATGTTAATCTCCATGATGTTGGTATCATCTACTGTCAGATTTATGGGGCTGTTTCTTTCTCAAAACAGTCTTTTTTTCTCATTGAACCTTGACCGATAAACCTAGAGATGGAGTTGCTCAAGAGCTTTGGAAGTCTGTTCAGTGGATTTCTCTGTTCAAAATCTGGTTCTAGCAAAACTAACTTAAAAAACAGTACTGGTAATTTTCAAATGGGGGTAGTAGACACTTTTATGGTCACCTTGATTCATTACTGCTTTTTGATTTTGTGCATCAGTTAAGAAGTAGAGATATAGACCCTTTATCCTCCTCCCTTCCTGTGGAGCTGAACTCTCATGCCATCCTGACTCTCTCCTTTCTCTTTCAATCTTGTTCTTTCCTGATACGCACTTTACTGAAAGAAAAATCTGTCAAACTGGCACTAGATTGACTGTCTGTGGCTGGGCCTTGGCAGACTTTTCAGCAAAATAATTAACAGAATAAGTGACTCCTGCGGTATGTTGTGCAGAACCATGGAGAGCTCTTTCAAATACCAATGTGGGGAATAATGGGTATCTTTGGGTGTTTTCTTGATGTAGTTGTTAACATCAGGCTGGACTCTTCAGAATTACTGCAAGTTGAAGGGAAGAACTAACCCCTCCCTACACTGAAAGTAGGAGCAAGGAGATAATATCTTCAGTAAAAGAGAGTAGATGTAGAAGTAACTTGCAAGCTCAAGGAATTGTGAGGGACTGCTGCAGGGGTGCTAAACTTAGGGGCAGCTGGCCATGGTATAGACACTTCCTTGTTCCAAAGTGTTCACTACAAAGGAAAATACTGCTTTTCTCCCAAACAATGAGTCCATATGCAATATTTATATGAATTTAATGGCTTGCTTGGTGGATAGTATTTTAAGCTTGCCTAGGAAATGGTAAGAAAAACACAGGATTGTAGGTTTCTCCTAATGCTTGAGCTTTTAAAGAAGGATGTTTCAAACCCTGCATTACCAGTCTGAAATATTTGAATGGGATTTCACTAGAATTGCTTGTGAGAAAATATGCAAATTTAGCTTTTAAGTCCTTTTTAACAAGACTGTATCCATATTGTTTTAATAATTACAGGCTGTATTTGAGAAAGTGGTCTTATTTTTAGAATATTTAGTTTATAAAAGAAAATGTTCATAGCTAAAAAATTCAAACAGCTTTGTTTCTATTGAGTTAAACAAAAAAGTAAAACCTTCAAAGGTGTTTAACCGTAAGTTTTAAACTCACCTTTCGTTTTCTCTTAATGGTATGTCACACCAATTTTCAGAGGAAAACTTGTTGGCAGCTCTATATTAGTTTTTGGCTTGCAACTTTCACAGTCCTGTTTTATTTATAACCTTATTATTGTACAGAGTACTTTGAGTTTTTTCATTTTCTTTGCTTTGAAATAAAAGAATAGATCTTATGTCAGCAGTGCACTTGAGCCATGGTCATGGTGATGCAGGAAAATCAAGTTTTAGTGGCATGAAGCTCTATGAAAGCTGTAAACCAGTGTAAATGAGCATGAGCCTATATGCTAATGCACATAAACTGTTTCCCTTACTTGAATTAGCTAATTAGTTATAGATCAGATCTCTTTATTGTGCTTTGTAGTGTGTAAATTTCAGTGTCCTAACAGAATAGCATTTGAAAGAAAATTGGAGTGCCAAGGGGAATTCTGAAAGGCTAATATATATCTATATTCTGGTACAGTGAAATGAAACTTAAGGCAAATAGTTTGTTATCATAGGGAAGTACTAGTATTTACAATTTTCAATAAACTTTTCTAGCTCTAATAAAAGTACTGCAGAAAACACAGTTCAACCTAAATTAAAAAATGGTGATACAAAGCCAGTTGGATTATTTAGATATTGATCTCTTTAGACATTTTTTCCCTCAAAATTGGATAAAATTCTGGCATTTCTCTTACTGGTGTCTTGAAGCCTTCCATGTGTAACAAGGAAGGCTTTTTAGCTCAGTTCTGTGACTTTTTCTGCTTCTGAATACTGTATAACCTTGACTACGCTTTGAGTTTGCAAAACCTCCTGGTATCAACTCGAGCTCCCATTTTCTTTCAGCTGCCAAGTGTCATGCATTTTTGCATAACTATTACAAACTCAGCAGCTCTCTCATCTGCCTGTTTTTCATCTTGATTTATAAACATCCAGCTGAGTTGTGAACAGGCTGATGTTAAGTTTCTTGATTATTAGATTTTGCATTTTGCTTTGATGCCAGCCAAAAGAAGAAAGATTTTACCTCTGATCTTGCTTCTGATGTTTGCCACCTTTAAGAAATGACATGGGGAAGCATGTGGAAGAAAAGACTTAGTGGAGAGCTTCAACACCAACAAGAATGGAAAGATCAAATATTAGCTAAAGGCTGTTCATCTTTTTTGCCCTACTCTGTTCCTTCCCTAAGGTATCTAGATTATGCTACTCATAAGATGCTGTGTTTTCCCCAAGCAGAAGAGGCAGCTGTACTTTGGTCCCAGAAAAGCACTGAAACAGAAAGTAAAACATTTGTCTACCTCTGATACGCTTAGGTTTTAGTGCAAAGGGAACAAAGAAGCATCTTAGGGCAGGAGAGAAACATCTCATTACTTTGTGCATTTCTTGGCTGCGGAACCACATGCAGTATGAAAGGTGTTACCTTACTGCTATGTATTCTAAGGGATGTTTAAAAATAAGCTGTTTTGCTCTTTAAGCTTTTAACAAGAAGTTTGGCTCGATCCAAAGAGAAATATCTGGTAAAATTTGAAAGACATTAGCTTATTTTAAAATTGGTCTTTTTTGAGGCTTTTGGAGAACAAGTCAAAAATTCGGTCTTTGTGGCTAACTGCCTGTCTGAAAGATTAGCAAGATCAGTAAGCATGTTTGAATACATTTTAACTAGGTCATGCTGGATTGCCTTAGGGTCCCTTCTTCTAGGGAAGTGATGGTAAATCTGTAGCTTACATGTAGTTTAAATGCAACTCACATTTTAGAATCACATCATGTGACCAGTAATGGGGTTGTGCTGACACAGGGGCTGTTGCTTAATAGAAATTCTCAGCTGCTGGAAGAAGTCAGACAGCAGCAGTGAAGTTCAGGATGTTCCACTGACTGTTGTTCAGGGAAGCCTCTGAGCACTTTATCTTTTCAGGTTATGTGCCATACCATGTGGCTATTGACCATGTTAAGGCTTTGGCATGCAGCTTGATGTCCTAGGAAGGTTGGCCACCTTCATTATAGAGACCTCCAGAAGTATTTCACAGAATTAGGGGGTAATAAGTTCTGTGCTCTGTTAAGAACATGGTAAGTTCTAAGTTCTGTTTAGAGAGAGATGGGCCGTTTCTGTTCATCATCTCTCATCTGACTAACATGGGACAGAAAACCCAATTCTTTTCAACCTATTGATTGAACTGCTATATATATTATGTAAGCATTTTTGATGCTTCAATTTAAAGGGAATGAGCAACAGAGAATCTATTAGTTCACTAAATCATCTGTTTCATGGGCTGATTCCTTTAGCTATTAGACACTTAAAGGTTTAGGAGCTTGTTTCCCCTTCCTACACCTGGATTTTGTTATGCTTTTCCTTGCATGTATAAGAAGCAATACAATGTCAGAAATAATTTCTTTTTTGTCTTAAATTATATCCTGTTAACTCCCATAGTCTGTTCTTTTACTGTATGGTGTCCATTGGTTCTCACTCTTCCTATTTTCTTTTGTAATGAGGGTTTCTGCAAGGGCTATTAGTATATTATTAACTTATTAGTCTGGAGGAGTATTGTGCTTGATGTTAGAGCTGATGTATGAAGTTTTATTGTTAATTCTTGACTGTGGCTATATTAGATTAGGGTTGTGTGGAGTCAATACAGTAAGTAAACAAGAATAAATAAACCTTCTCTCTAATGTAATTGTTCTATTGCTAGGATAAATTTTATCTTACAAAGACATTTGGTTGGTTTGTATAAGACAAAAGGTAACTTCTTTCTTTGCTGTGTTTCTGGTTAATGTATTATTTTAATAGTTAAAAGGGACTGTAAACTGAAGACTGCTTTATCCATTGCTTATTAAAATGAGTTAGTATATATCATTTCCATGGAGGAGTTCCTGCAATTGACTCTTACCTCTTAAAAAAAAAAATCAGCAGTTGTTTCACAGAGAATCTTGAATATATTTGACAAGTAAGCTGCTCTTTTCTTTTCAAGGTGCAATTCCTACTTTCATTTATAATTGCATAGATCGTGGAAAAAATTAGCAATTACTGTATCTTTTTATCAGGTTTTCAAATATGTGTTATAATAGTGTAAATGCTTGTATTTTATACTACTGTATCTAGAACAAAGGAGTGCTTAATATTTTCAAATGTTTCTTTTTATTGCTGATGCAAATCTTTTATCTACTCTTTGAGAATTCATCCTGATTAGTTCTTAACTCCTCTTAAAATATTTCAAACTCAGTGATCTGTGTATACCTTCAGCTTAAGAAGCTGAAGCACTTTGGGTACGGATCTGTGTGAATCACTGCTGTTTTGAGCACTGAGTGTTCAGTTATCACAACTTCGAGAAAGTTGGGACTGTAATATCAAAATTACTTAAAATGTTGGGTTGGTTTTGTGGAGGTTTTTTGTTTGTTTGTTTTTCTGATCCTTGACCAGAAGGTCTGTATTTGAAGTAGGATTAGAACTAATACTGAACTTGGTTCTCCATTGCTTTTTTGGACTTTTGACAACTACAGGGGCATGGGTCCCTGAGTTGGCTGTTGTAATTTCATGTGGTTCTGCCTACCTTTTCTCCTTACAGTTAGCTATATAGTTATTCCAGATACTTTTTAATTTAAAAAGTGCCAAGTTTTATTTGAATAAAAGTTAGAATAATTAACACTTTAAGTATTGCAAACAGTGAATAGGGAAGACAGAAGAAAAGTAATTTTTTTTCTAACAACTTTTTGCCTGTCCATATTCTCATTGTAAGTGTACTGTGACTTTCTCTTGGTTAAGGTTAATTCAGTGACTAAGCTGTGAACTGCACAATGCCCTCTGATCGGCTGGAAGTTTTTCCTATCACATGTGAGGTCAGGTAGCCTGCTCCCTGTTCTTTGCTGCAAGTTTTCTGCTTGAGCTGCGAGCTCCTTTACTTTTTTTCTCTGGCATACTGTACAGTTTCTTCAATCTCCTGGGCCTTAGTGTAGTCAGGATTTTGCTCCTTGACCTATCTCCACTGAAAAGGGGCTGGCTGTTTCTCCCTGCATCCCATACTTAAGATATTTATAAAAATTAATAAGGTCCCCCCTTAGTCTTCTTTTCTCAAGGCTGAACAGTCCCAGCTCACTCAGCCTTTCCTCACAGGGGAAATGCTCCAGACCTTAATCATCTTTGTAGCTCTCCTCTGGACTCTCTCCAGGAGATCCCTGTCTTTTTTATACCAGGGAGCCCAGAATTGGACACGTGTATATTGTCTCTCTTTGTCTGTGAGGCTCTACCTGACCCAGTCATAGCATTAAAATGTTTGTGAACTAGGAAGCTGTGGGAATGCTTCCTGTCCCCCTAACACTGTCTGTCAAAAAGAATGGAGTGTATTTCTAAAAAGTATGAAGCTGTACACACCTAAAGGTATTACTAGAATTCACAGAAGGTGTGGGAGTTCGGAACACTATGCACATTGTCTTTAATACATACTAAAAAGAACATAGGGGAATTTTGTTACAAAAACAAAATTACTCTGTTGATTACATTAAACTTCAAGCATCATGTTCAGGTTGACAAATACTAACAAGGGAAACTGGGACCTGGTGAAACTGGTTTGTACAAGTTACTAAATCAGTACAGATCCTAAAATATTCTTTGATTTAATTCTTTGATTGCGATATCAATTTGTATCTAGTCTAGATATAATGAGAGGTGGTAGTTAAAAATATTCTGATTAAGTAATTGATCTATGTGGAAAATCTGTAATTAGTTAATTTAAAGATAAAAAATGTGATATTTTAAGATGTTTTTTCTCAACATTATGATACAAGGGCAAGTCATAAGGAAGATGTGCGTAACAGAACGTGAAACATTTTTGTTTGACTCTGAAACTAAAGGGATCTTTTTTTTTTTTTTTCTTTTAAACAGTTAATTTTACTGGCTGCAGGAGTAGTGGGATTACTTGTTAAACTCCAAGCCGGTGATGCAGTTGTGTTTATTTTCTACCATCATGGAGAGGGTAAGCTGTTATTCAGGTGTGTTACAAAGTTATATCATTTAAGTTAATGCTATTTGTATGACAGATAATATATGTTATATGTTTACATGTTGTGCATTTCAGAATATATTATTTTTAAAAATAAAAGCTGTAAAGAATGCCGATTAATTTAAATTCCTCAGGACTTCTATTATGTCATCGAATCACAAACTTTGGAAGGTATCTCTGGATGTCAACTAGTCCAACCCTGTTGTTTGGTTGGAGCAGGTTGCTCAGGTCTGTGTCCAGTTTCCAGGGGAGGCAACTTCATTAACCTCCCCAGCCTGTTCCAATGTTTGACCACCCTTACAGTAAAAAATATATTCTTAGGCTACAATGGATTTTCACATTTCATATTGTGCCCATTAACTTAAATAGAATAGAGTATTTTAGCTGTAAGGGGTGTCCCAGAGTTACGTAGTCGAACTGCCTGCCTGATTCAGGGCTGACCAGAAGTTAAAGCATGTTGTTAAGGGCATTGTCCAAATGGCTCTCAAACACTGACAGGCTGGGGGCATCAACCAGTTGTCTAGAAAGCCTGTTCCAGTGTCTGACCACCCTCTCAGTAAAGAAATGCTTCTTCATGTCCAGTCTAAACCTCTGCCTGGTGCAGCCTTGACCAGTTCCCACACATCCTGTCACTGGATCCTAGAAGGAAGAAATCAGCACCTCCATCCCCACTTCCCCATCTCAGGAAGCTACAGAGAGCGCTGAGGTTGCCCCTCAGCTTCATTTTCTCCAAACTAGATAAGCGTCAAGTCCAGAGCCATGCCTCACAGGATAATCCTTCCAGCCCTTTCACCAGCTTTGTTGCCCTGTGGATGCATTTGAGGACCGTCACATCCCTCTTAACTTGTGGGGTGCAGAACTGCAGACATATCCCAAGGTGAGGCTGCACCAATGCTGACATCAGCAGGATAATCACCTCTTTTGACTGGCTGTTTACACTGTGTTTGCACCCCAGGATGAGGTGTGCCCCCTTGGCTGCCAGGGTAGCAAGTCAGGGGCGATGCTGACTCATTGCCAGCTTGCTGACGACCTGCACCCATGGGTCCCTTTCTGCAGGGCTGCTCTCCAGGCACTCCCCTCCAGTTTATACTTGTGCTGACATTATTCTGTGCTAAGTGTAGAATCTGGCATTTGGACTTCATAGAATCATAGAATGGCATGGGTTGGAAGGGACCCCAAGGATCATAGAACTCCAACCCCCCTGCCATAGGCAGGGACACCAACCTCAGCCTGGAGCTACACAAGGTTGCCCAGGGCCCTGTCCAACCTGGCCTTGAACACTTCCAGGAATGGGGCATCCACCACCTCTCTGGGCAGCCTGTTCCAGCACCTCACCATTCTTTCTGTAAAAATCTTCCCTCTAATATCTAATCTAAACCTTCATTCCTTCCTTCCTTCAGTTTTAATTCATTCCCCCTTGTCCTGCCATTGTCTGCCCTTTTAAAAAGTTGATTCCCCTCCTGTTTCTCTGCTCCCCTCAGGGACTGGAAGGCTGCAATGAGGGCCCCCACAGCCTTCTCTTCTCCAGGCTTAACAAGCCCAGCTCCCTCAGGTGCTCCAGCCCTCTAATCATCTTTGTGGCCTCCTCTGAACCCTTTCCAACATTTCCACATCTTTCTTGTATTGGGGGCCCCAGATCCGCACACAGTACTCCAGATGGGGCCTCACGAGGGCAGAGTAGAGTAGAGAGGGACGAGCACCTCCCTGTCCCTGCTGCCACTCCTCTCCTGATGGAGCCCAGGATACCATTGGCCTTGCGAGCTGCAAGAGCACACTGCTGGCTCATGTTAAGTTTCTCATCCACCACAATCGCCAAGTCCTTCTCAGCAGGGCTACTCTCAAGACGCTCTTCTCCCAGTCTGTGTCTGTGTCTGGGATTCTTCCGGCCAGAGAAGACTGAGGCAAAAAACTGATTCAGTACCTCAGCCTTTTCCTCATCACTTGCAGCCAATTCTCCTTTCTCATTTACCAAGGTGGACTTGTTAAATGTCACCCTTTTAATCACAACCAAACTTGCTAATGGAACATTCAATTCCTTCATCCATATTGTTGCTAAATGTACAGAGCAGAACTGGCCCTAGGATTCAGCCCTGAAGAATCCTGCTGTTGACTGGTCACTGGACAGATGTAGCTTCACTAATTACAAGGCTTTGAGCTCTGCCCTTCAGCAAGCTCTTCACCCAGCACAGCGTGAACCCTCTCATCCCACAGCTGGACAACTTGTCCAGAAGGATGCTGTGAGGGACAATATCGGAAACCTTACTAAATGCACAGAAGAGAATGAGGAGATACCAAAGGATTTTTAAGACAGTAATATTTAGTCATGGTCCTTGAATCATTGATTTCTAGTTGCTATGATAGAACTTCGGAAAGAGTAAGATAAGTAGCTAGGAACATTTAGCCACTTAGTACAGGACAAATATTAAAGAGTATGTCCCTGTCAATGTTAATAAATTCTTAAAGAAGATTGGTAGTGTGTTGTTTAGTGGAGAAACTATCAGAAAGTGATCGTGCTTGTGGCATGGGAAGCTAGAACCTCTTAGGGAGCATACAGAGATGTTCAAAGTGCTGAGGTTCTAAAGGTATAAGCAAAGCTAGGATTATGTATTTATTGTTTTCTGTTGAGTGTAAATGAGAAGCATGGACAGATATCAGAGTCATAAAATTGTCTTGTTTGGAAGGAACCCTTTAGATCATCAAGTCCAACCATCACACTAATCTGCCAACCACCACTAGGCATATGCCTAAAAACACATCTAGCCATCTTTTAAATATCAGTACCAAAGGGAAAAATATGCTAATCTGATTGCACTTGGATACTAGTTGCATCAGTAATCACTACCTATGGCTGTAGGATAAAATTAGTTATACAGAGAAACTACCTTTCTCTGAAGTTAGAAACAAACTGTAAGTTCCTAAAAGAGGAAGGCATTTGGCACAAGAAGTTTGTTTACTTGAAAATCTGAATATTTGTCTATTTCTTCCTCTCCCTTCCTTTCTGAAGGTATTTTTATAAAAAAAATTCTTTAAAGTTGTAATACCAAGATCCTTTAAGATTCATTTTTCCTCAGTGTTGAATTTCTTTTCCGCATCGCGATATGTATTCTGCTAATGCTTCTGAATTAATCTTAAAATGACTCGCCTTAATTTTAAAATCTTGCTTGTAGACTGATCATTTGGTCTGTAAGTCCAAAAAGTCATCAAGCTTCCTCACTCGTTGGCATAATCTCTCTAACAAAATATCAGGACGTATAAATCACATTGGATCTTTCTCCTGTTTGTTCCTGTTTGTGATTTTGTTTTCTAACCAAATTAAATAAATGAGCCTGTATCTTTCACATGGTTAAGGAAGATCCTCAGTACCATCTCTTCCTGCCAGGGATTTTTCAGTGGTGAAGATCCAAAATTACAGTGTTTGAAGGCTTCAATATTGACTAAATCTGCACTTGCAATGGAATTGAAAAGGGTGGTGAATTCCATTAAGAAAATGTTTAATGAGAGAATAATCTGCTGATTGTATCAGATGAGCAGATCTTATTTACTTCTGTAAAATTCTAAGGGGGTTTATGAAGAGAAAATCACCCAAATTGCTCAGAGCAATTAAGAGATATATAAAATTAAGCTTCTACAGAAATAGTAGTAAAGATGAAGGTATGGATGTAGGAGTAAATAGTAATCATGATTATCTAAACGATGTCCTGTGAACAGAAGTCAAGAAGCAAAAGTAGGTAAATTTGCACAATAATTAAGTATATGTATGCAATACCATAAAACTTATGCCCTTGTTCCAGAAAAAGCAGAGAGTGGATAGGTTTAATCTATTGAAAATGGAATTATATAACTGAAAAGTAACTTGAATAGAAAAGCTGAAGGAGCTTTCAGAAAGCAAACAATTTCAGTGAGGCTAAATACATTTCCTAGTGAAACTCTTTGTCTTGACGTTCTTTCAGTGTTTTCTTGGCACATAGAAAATGAGAAAAACATTGGCTGAAAAGTACCATCCTTCATTGGAAAATGAAGAAGCTGAAGGGGTGAAGTGACAGTGACTAGTGCTGCAAGGAAGAGTTATTATTTTGGTGGATACTATTAGTGCATCAGATGACATTTGTTATGCATAATGGGTATTTTCTGTAGTAACAAAAAGATAATAGATTTTAATTAAATTAAAGGTCACAAAGTAGAGGAGTGTTATGATGGTCAGAAAAAATGCGGAAGAGGAATTTTTTTACTTGTCATGCTGGAGTGGTAGAATGGGATAAAGTATAATCACACAAAGTTAAAAGGATTAAAAATAAGAATTTCTGTATATAAGAAGGGAGCTTATTTATTTGAAGAGATATGGATGCAAAAAGATTTGAATGTTTATGTCTTTGCAAAATGGTTACTGACTGCCTGAGTAATGTGGCCATCAAAAAGGCAAAGACACTCCTAGGACATATCACAGAAAGTAGGTCCAATAGAGAAAACCAAATATTTGTTTCATACAAGTCACTGGCAGCACCATGTGTTACATACACAATTCTGATTACTGTGTTCTGAAAAGACTTAATAAGAACGGGAGCTGAGTCAGAATATGGAGAATTTGTAAGGGACATGCAATGAAGTGCTTGTAAACTAACATGTAAGACTCAGACTAGGATGTAAGTCTAAAACGGAGATGTGGCTGCTTTCTATAGGTACAACTGTGTACTGAGTAGGGCAGTAACCAAGCTATCGAAACTACTAGTGCAAGAAAGCACAAGTTTAAATAAATATAAATTTAGTTTGGAAATTAAAGAAGACTTTACTATGACACAGTTACCTGAAATACTAGGACATCAGATTTGGCTGAGGAAATCTTGCCCATTATGACCTAATTTAGACTATGAAGATAGTGTTTCATTAAATAACACATAAGCTTTTGAAAGAATGCATTGCATACACCCTGAATAATATTTGCCACATTTTCTTACTTGTATCAAACACTACAGAGTCATTTAATTGTTATTTTTGTCCTTTGATCCTTACTTTTAATATCCCAAAAGGATTATTTCTTTAGGCTCTAATCCTTTGTCAGAGGCTGTGCCATAATATCATTGTTATATAGAAACTGGAATCGGAAAGTTCTTTGTTGGATTTTTATAATTTTATTTGTATTAAAGCAGAGCAAGTTAATATCAGAGTGGCATGCTTTCCTAAAAAGGATTTTTTTTTGGGAGATCTTAAAAACACTAATTTATTTAAGTTTCCTTTACTTTTAATAGAAACTAGCAGTGATGTGTTCAATATAGGTTGTGTGTATGGCAATGTATGCTTTTTTGAGTGTTTCACATTTAGTTATGCCATTGACAGGTGAGTGAATTTCAGGTAAAAAGAGAACTGTATATGGTGTATATGTCATTAATATAATGCTGTATATATTAGCTATAGTGATGTATGAGTTTTGCTTCAAGAGTAATTTTTTTCTTTTCAACTTACATAAGGTTGGGTTTTTTTGAATGAGTAGTTCAGTAGGTGATTGAGCCAAAAGTAGTCTTGTTTATCTTGTTTTGAACTGAACCTAAAATAACTTGAGACTCTACATCGTCAAGTAAAAGCATAATGCTCTTCTGAGGCCACAATTCTAAATAGCAAGCAAAGATCTCCACTGTCACTGAATTTGTTACTGAAAGCATGTTGGGAATAGTAAGTTAATGAGGACTTTGTCATGGAAGATGCCCTTTCATTTGAAATAATGGTATTGGGCTATTCAAGTTTATTATTTTTAAGTGTCTTTTGAAGTTTTAAAATAACCAGATGACATTATGGGGGTAAGATGAGGAAAGATGGTTTATATTTATTTTTTCATAGATTAATTTTTTTTGTTGTAGCAAAATAACTTTGACATGGATGCACATTATTTCTCCTGATGATATTGGAGTTACAGTTCATTCTGGGGTTTTTTGTTATAACTTTAATTAAGTTAGTGTTTACTTCAGTCATTTTGTAAACATTGCATTGCATTGAAGCAATGGGGGTTTTTTTAACCAAACCTTCTCTGTTAATTTGACAACAAAACATTTTTATATGCTTATAATCAGTTGGAATTTATATGTGTAATATGCACAATTTGTTTTCCTGATTAAGCATTGAAGCAGACGTTTATTTTTATGTAAATATTCTGTCTACTCTTTAATGGAGTCTAAATAAATTTGTGACACTAACCACATATTCTGTGCTATGCATTTAGCAGTAAATAAATTTTAATTTGAGTTCTTTTCTCGCTGTTATTTTCCATTCAACTGATGCATTAAATATTGTGTATTCCTAATGTTTTATAATAGCAAGTACTTATCAGAACTTCTGTGCTTCATTAAATAATACCACATATTTTGTACTGACTTTTTATAATAGAGCTTCAGGACTAAATTAAACCTGAAAAATAGCTTACTCTATGTGACACTTTTCTTTCAATTTAGTATTTGCTTTTAACATTATTTTTTCCTGATACTGATTTCTTTCATAGGTGAAACAGGAATTTGAAATAAAAAGATCAAATTATAAACAGTGACAGAAAATTTCTACATTTAAATAGAAAAAAAGTCTTGATGTTGTTCACCACCAATTTCTATTTGTTTGTCATTATTTTGAGAGGATTTCATAGCTGTTTGTAGTCTTTTCATCTTCAGTCTCCTATGGAACCAGGAGACTCTTTGCATTCATATGTGGAAGATTTTCCACAGTTTATAAAGTCCAAGCTGCTTTATTTTACTGCAGCTAAAAGCCGTCTCTTTACAAGCCTACATACATTTAAGAATCCCTGAAGTTTACCAATTTTAGAAGTTTTCATGCCAATATACTGTTGTATGCTGCTGCCTCTACTGTGCTGCTTCTTTCAGTCCATGCCTAGCATCTACATAAGTGCTGTGCAGATGACAGCCTTTTAACTGGATGTAGTGATGAAACTTAAAAAAAAACCCCGAAGGTAGCTTCAAAGATTGCTGTAGAGATAATTCCAAGATCTTGGAATTAGATGTTGGTGAGAATAGGAATACATTCTTTTTCATCCTAAACACCCCTTTCAGTGAGATAAAAGACATAAAACATTATTTTAGAAGGTAATGTTCTAAGAAGGTAGTTAACCATTCTTGGGATCCCCTGGAAGGGAGTCTAGAACTTATCTGAAATTTCAGGGAAGAAAATTAAAATTAACTAATTGTCAATAAACTGTGTTTTGATGTGCTTATGCACTGGAAAATGTAAGAGACTCTGCATGGGTAAATACAAGCAAACATAAGACAACAAGAAATCATGGTAAATCTCAAGGGATAACTAGTACATTAAAATATATGTCTTCCTCTGGTAAAAGAAATGTAACAGTCTTCTTAGATAATTTAGTAATAATTTGTATTTAGATATTTTCAGTGTCCTGCTTAATAAAGTATATTTATTGCTACTGCTCTCCCAGAAATTTTATCATAGAATTGTAGAATTACTTAGGTTGGAAGAGACCTTTAAGATCATTGAGCACAACAACAGCCTAACCCTGCCTAGTCTGCTTCTAGACCATTCCTTAAGGACTTTGTCTGCATGCTTTTTACATACCTCCAGGGATGGTGACTCCACCACTTCCCTGGGCAGCCTGTTCCAATACCTGACAACCCTTTCAGTAAAGAAATTCTGCCTGATATCTAACCTAAATCTCCCCGGTGCAATTTGAAACCATTTCCTCTTGTTTCCTGAGAGAAGAAACCCACCCCCACCTCTCTACACCCTCCTTTCAGGTAGTTGTAGAGAGCAATAAGGTCTCCCCTCAGCCTCCTTTTTTGAAGACTAAAAAGCCTCAGTTCCCTCAGCTGTTCCTCATAGGACTTCTGCTCCAAACCCTTCACCAGCTTCGTTGCCCTCCTGTGGACATGCTCCAGCACCTCAACATCCTTCTTGTAGCAAGGGGCCCAAAACTGGACGCAGCACTCCAGGTGCGGCTGCACCAGAGCTGAGCATAATGGAACTATCACTTCCCTGCTCCTGCTGGCCACACTATTTGCACCCTACATGCACACTTTGTTACCTCACTTTCCACCTTGTTTTCCCAATCACTTATGAATACTTTCAGCTGTATGAACTCTACCATGAGTCTCACTGAGGTCTCTGATCACTCTTTCCCCTTAGAAACTAAGTACCTAGTTTTCATTAAACTGGATCAGCTGTGTAGCAATTAGAACTGTTTCTCTCTTGTTTGCATCTTCAGAAGATCTTTGATAAATATATGAGGCACAATTTCTCTTTCCAAAAGCCATCTTAGTACACTTTTACTTAGATTATGTTCATCCTTATGTCTGCAGTTGTGTTTCAACCTATTGCTACTTCTGCCAGGTTGCCTGACATGAATGTCTTGTCTTTTCTTTTCCTCCTGGCCTGTAGTTGCAGGGATCCCTGCAGTAGCCCTTGCAAGTAATTCAGTTTAGTGTTTTCATTTTCTATGCTTTTGCTACAAGGTGATTAGAAGTAAGAGGTTACATACTACTTGTAATAATTAAACTATTGTGTTCTTGAACTTCCTTAGACTAGAATTTGTTTCTGATGACTTCTTGTATTAATTTGTGGATTTGTGTGATAGCCTGTTCTACTAGCACTTTTGTTTGAAACAGATCAACACTTTCTCTTATAAAGAAGGTACCTGATTTGTGAGTTTACTGTGTTGTGAACAACAAATTGAAAAAAAGAGAAAATTAGTATTCTCGTTGCAGAGTACTCTAAACATTTCTTAGATACACTGATTGTTTGTTGACCCTAAAGTCTCGAGGAAGCTGTCTTTGGATAAAAGTTTTAGTATTATTTTTTATATCTTTAAGGTACAAGAATTTGAAGCCTTTATCTAACAATTTCATCATGATTTTGAAAGGATACTTTCTTTGCTCATTATAAAGTCACCTGTACTTGCTGTTTTAATGAAGACCGTGATGTGTTTCTAGGGAGTATGGAGTCCACTTTTAAAACAGTTCCACCTCTTGAAATTAATCATATCTGTAGTGATTTTTTTTCTTTCTTGCTCCTAGAAGGAGATCATATTTGAGTATATTATGCTGTTACAAAGTCGTCCTCCAGCAGAAACTTTTTAAGATCTGCAGACTGCTTATGATTAAATCAAGAGTTTTTCATAATAGCATTTCGCTTAAGCAGTAATTTTATGATTTTTGCAGCATGTTTACTCTCATCTCAATTCCCAGCATAATATTTACCCAATCAGTAGAGGAATATTTGAAGTATCTATTATTTTTCTTCCCTCTGCCTTCACAGACTTTGTGATTTCACTTAGTGTCTTGCAGTGAACGATTGTCTAGGTGGTAGGAAGTATAGATGTAAGAATACAATTTCCCACTTAAACCTTAAACCTCAGTCCAACAGAGCTTTATATTAATAATTTCTGCAGGTAATTAGGATTGCTTTGCTTATAGAACAGTCATCCATGGGTTGGGCATGTCTTTTTCTGCTTGTTAGAATGTGGGGTCTTTTTCCTTGTGATGTGATCTGTATGATGGTTGAAGAAACCTCTGTCTTCATGAAGGCAGTCACATTCTTTTGTCAAGCTAAAGGAAAAGCTAAACAATGCTTTATTAGAGATCTGTAGAAAACGACGTGTGGGATTCTGACATTACTTTCAAGGAAAACTGATCTGCTTACAATGCATAGATGCATTAGATAGAAAAGCTTCAGGGGCCACTACATATGTTTTCTATTTCATTAGTAATATTTTCAATTTTCAAATAGTTCGTCTTGTGTACCTTTTTATTGGCCTTAAGTGGAATTTTTCTGCCTCTTTCACAAATGTACACATGAAAACCCTTCTGCAAAATAACTGGAGAAAGTTTTTCAGCATTTTTAATACTATGTTAGAAATGTTGTATCTGGAAGTGTGTGCTCTAGGCATATCTCTGTGACTGGGTGAGTTTGGAAGTTACTGCAAGTTGGGAAGTCTTTTACCTAAACTTGAAATGTATTGGAACAGAAGACCAAAATAAATGAAACGAAAAAGAGTTTATGGTAAAAGAAGGATTAAACAGAGAAGAGCAATTTGGGAAAAGATAGGTGTGTACAGCATCTCAGAGGAAATATTGGAAATTGAGTAAAATCAGCATATATATGCCTTTCACAGAAGATAGATATGTTAAATTGCAGAGAAAGATGAAAAGATGTGAGAGCTACTTTATAAGACTTTTGACATGCTAATTAGTTAAATCTTAAATTCTGTTCAAGATAGTATGAGAAGATTCTTACAGTCATTGAATGATGTTTTCCCAAGTAGAAAATGAGTGGCAGTGATTTTGCATTTTTTAAAATGGTGCAGTGTTTTTAGATGAGAGAAGGCATTACCTTTAGAGCATTTCTTACATTTTTATAGTTTTAATAACACATGTCAAAACAGATTTGATAGTTTTAAAGGAAAAGTATTACGAAAGTCATGCCTGATTTTTAGATGTGTGAGTATACAGTGCCATATAGATTCTACTTGAAATCTCCCTCATTTTTAACCTCTCAGATGTTCAGTGTTTCTTCTTGTCTGTTTTAGCACATATAGTGGAAGAGGAAAGAAAGAAGTGTTGTCTTGCTGTATTAAGCAAGAAATAAACTACTGGATTTAGCTTTTAGATGGGCATTTCAGAGGCCACTATGAATTTAAGACTAAGGTTTGCAATGGATTGTGTGTTAAGGAATTAGTGCCCATGTTCTTTGCTGTGCTTGCAAGTTTCCCATTTGGTATTACAGCTGCTACTATTATTGCAAGTAGTAGTGTGTATTGTTAGAATGGAAAAAACTCTTCTGTTACAGAGTGATGATACAGGCTATGATAAAACTGGAGAAGAACTCCACACATAAAGGTGGAAAAAAAAAAGATTAATTTGTGATTGAATAAAAGCATTTTGCTAGTAGTAAAGGAGACTAAGGTTGCTCCAGAATTATTTTTGTACTGTTTTAGTGTGTGAAATAACACATGAATTGGTAAATATTTCTTAAATAAAAGCAGCATTTCTTCTAGCCATTTGAAACCCAGAATTAATTGCATGTTATTTATGTCGTTCGTTCTTGAGCTCAGCACATTTATTGTGGAAAGATAAAAGCTTTTTTCTTTTTCTCCTTGACAGAAAGTAGGAACATTGTCTATCATCATTCCTGAATGTTAATGAGAGTACATTTAGCTTAATTGCAATCCAATATATTGTTGTATATCAGAATTATAATTTCAGATTTTTTTCTTATTCTTTTTCACAGAATATAAACCAAGAATGAGGCGATATTAATCCTTTCTATGTACAGCCCCATAAGGATCTTCTCTAAGGAGTTGCATTAAGATAAACACTGAGAATAATTATTCTCCAGTACAATGTGGTGAAAGAGGAGAACTGAAATTGTCCACTTTTGTACAGGCTAAGGACTTAAAATGTTTGTTATTTTGTGAGCAGAAGCAGTTCTGGAGTGAACTGAACTTCTGAAAATGCGGCCATGGACTGGTTCCTGGCGTTGGATTATGCTCATCCTCTTTGCTTGGGGAACTTTACTCTTTTATATTGGTGGACACCTGGTACGAGACAGTGAGCATCCGGATCACTCAAGTCGTGAATTATCCAAGATACTTGCTAAACTTGAACGTTTAAAGCAACAAAATGAAGACTTAAGGCGAATGGCAGAATCTCTCAGGTAGGATCTCAAAGTAACTAAAACTTTTCAGAAAATGGTTATATGAAATATCCACAATTCAACTGAAAGAGAGTATGGTGTTTGGGTGTTGGGTTTTTTTTCCCTAAAATCATATTTTGACATTTAAAAGTATAAGAAGTGTTTTAATCAGTGCTATAAATAACTAAAAATATATTGCAAAAACCTTTAAACAAATAACATACATTTAGTTTTGGTCTAATATAGTCATTATTTAATAGTCATTACTTAATAGTGTCCACATGTTACTATCAGTAGGTGATTAACTCCTCACTGCTAACCTCAAACAAATGCAATTATTATGACATTCAAACCAACTAGAACAGGTAGTGACTTTTCTACATTTGTGCATGAAGTTACTGGAAGAGTTTGTTTTACAAGTACTGGAAACATTTCTGCAGCTTGTTGAAGATACATGTGGCCTTGCAGAAGATGAGCTGTCGTTAGCTGCCACAATATATGAATTCTTTTAACTTTTGGCTTTTGAAAAAAGCTGATGAACTTGTAGCAATCCTTGTTAAACAGTGGGATCATATCCCATTTTATAATTATTTGTTACATTATAAATTGTTACAATTACAATTTGAAGTGTTTTCTTTCACCTTTTCAGAAAGACAGCTTTTAACATAGACTTCTGCTATCTCCTTTCCCAGCAGCTTGCGAGGGAGACCTTCCTAGGCAGGATGGACCAGAGTCAGGTCGGACCGAAGTATGTGGACGTCACCACATACAACTTAAAAGTCCTTATAGATCATGGGGGCAAGTGTAGAGGCGTCACGTGTTTTAGGAGGCTAGAGAAGAACAAAGCTTAATACAAGATTTTATAGAATGGGAGGGTGTCAAACTTAGGATTTCTTTCCTCATAAGGGGAAAATATTTGGCCTTGAATGTAAATATTACTAGCCTCCATGTTTGTCTGACATGAATAAGTGGTACAGTGACATATTGTCGAGTCATATTGAAATATGACCAGTTCAGGCTGCACTGTGACTAGAAGAAAGTAAATGGTCTTGATTTTCTTGAAGAGGCACTAGATAGAGGAGATGTACAGATACAGATTAAACTATGTTTTGGGCACTGATGATTTTTCTCAACATATTTCTCTGTTTCCCTAACCTATCTATATTCAGACAAATATTACATTTTCAGTGCCCAAGTTTAAAATAACAGCTTATACTGTTTATTTTTAGAAATCATGGAAAATTAAAACATTAGTTTAGTTCTGATCTAAACATGTTAGAATAGAACATTCTAATGTTCCTTCTCGGTGCTTCAGTTAATTGCTGCAAGTTTCTAGAATTAGATTTGGTCATCTGTAGCAGTCTTAACTGGATTCTGACTTCTTTTGTCTCAATATGTTGCTGAAAAATATTTCTGAGAAATTGAATTATAATTATACAGAAAAGATTACTTTGATCCAGTTAACATCTTAGTGAAGACATAATTTGTTTTAGTCTTTACTGATCAAAGGCAGAAAATTTGGAGATATTATTTTAATTTGATTTAATTACTGGAAGTTTTGTTTATGCACTGAAAACTCTTAATTACTGAAACTGGCTGTGAAATGCAAGTAGTTCAGATGACAGTTTCTTCATCAGTGTAACTTGTAAAGGTAAACACTGCTGCCAAGTTGGATTTTGTTACACTGACATAAATCTTGTTTTTGCTGCCATTCTCCACTAAGATTTTATATCTAGAGAACTAAAGGTTTGGTTTGGGTTTGGTTTTTTTTTATTTTCTATGTAAAAGAAGCACTGTTTTTCTGGTGAAGATACAGAATATGTTAAGGCATGGAACAGGGTTAAGCTAATGCATGAAATTAAGCATATTTCAGTAGCAGTTTCATTCTGCCACCCATGAAGGCAAAGCCAAGAAGTGATCTTTCCACTCAGATATGAATGTTCTTTTGCTGCCAATTGATGCAGCATGTCCTCCCCAAAGACAACAAAAACAACAGCAAAAGAAAACTAGAAACACACCTGTGTGTGCAAAACCCAACTATTCAAATGTTGAGAAATGTTAGATCTGTGACAATGCTTTAAAAATTTGGTTTAGCCCTTTTTTGCTGTATGATACCTGTATCATATTTGATCTTGTAGGCTTTTTCCCTGTTTGCATCCTGTGCTTCCATAGGATCCATAAGTAGTAGAATTAAGGTTTTAGGGCAATAAGAGGTTTGGTTGGTTTCTTGGGGTTTTTTGGGGGTTTGGTGGTTAGTTTTTTTTCATTTCCCCTTTCAACATCTGTATGTTTGATTTCACAAACTACATCATGTCCTACTATTATTATTAGTTGTTGTTGTTAATTATTCATGTTATATTACCTGTATTTGTTAAGAATAGTGGGTATTTTTGTAAAGATTTTTGGTGAGGTTATTTTGAGATACTTTTTTTTATTATGTACCTTCACAGTAATGGGAGTTGGAACAGTCACATCTTTCTGAAAATTGCCTGAAATAAAAGTAGTCCTTTAGGAGATGAGTATACTTTTGTGGTGTGCTTCTGATGACTTGAAATGACTTCAGGCACCACTTCCTTTTTACAGTGCATTTGGAAAGCCTTAGGTGAGAAGTTACCAGAGTTTTTCTTTACCAATATGATGCTATGTAAAAAACCTTACTTGGGGGCTATAAGGTGGCACAGATTAGTAATGCGGAAGATAAATGGAATTAAAATGTTTTCTATCACCTAAGTTTTAGTAATTTTGTGTGTTAACATTGTAGTATAATGAGATTTGGAGAGTTACCATAGCCGGTATGTGCTGGTAAACAATATTGTGTGAGCAAATACAGCTTGATTTTAGAAGCAGCCAAAGTTCCATTATTGCAAAATAGTAATAAAGCTGAGGGGGTTTTAATAGATTGTAAGATTGTAGAATTGGAAGATCCCTTTCAAGAACACTTCTGACAACTCTTGTAGGTCTCACGGCAAAAAGGGAAATCTTTACTACAGTTTTTGTAGGTATTTAAAGTAAACTCAATAGGGAGTAAGAATAAACAAATATTATGTAATGTTGTTTCACTGTTTGCCTGCAAGGTAGTTTTACGCAAACATTTTACTCACAAGTGGCATTGTGATATGACTACTAAAGGTTGTTGCTATTGTATCTAGATGATGTAAAGCTTTTAGGAGGAGGAGAGCTTGAAATTTCTACTTGAGTTATGTCTGATTTTCTTAAATGGGAACTGGAAAAGTTGTGTGCATGCCTTCATCTTAATGGTTCATAGTATTCGCATGCTCCTTTGTGACTTGGTGGGTGATTTTTATCCCTTATTGTATATTAGTGATATTCTCTCCCGGACGGGAAGTCCGGCAGTACAGGAACCAGTAATTCAGAGTTCCCTTCAGGGAAACAGAGTGTCTTTTAAAATGTATTCATAGTGTGTTCTTATTACTAATAAATCACATTCCATGTGCATTTACTTCTTAGAGTCTATAACAGATTAAATTTTGTAAACCTTTGAAACCTGAAATTCTTTTAATAAATTTGATAACCTGTTTCTTATCTAAATAGGATCATGTGATATAAAGTGGAACAGGAGTGGAAAAGGGCAAAATGTAATGAAACAACTAAAGCCAAACAGTGTTTCTAGATACTATTCTCATAGTTCTGAATGTAGGTTCAGAAAGAAGAGGTAGGATCTTATTTTTGAAAGAGCACTGTAGTTGCTTTAGTGTAGTTGGCACTGAGGCTGGGATAGAATCTAAACTCAGGATTAATTAATCACAAACAAATCTATTAAAGTACTTTTATCAATTACTCTGGGCAGTTGTTGGGTACAGCAAGCATTGAAAGGGACTTGGATGCTAGAATACTTTTGGGTTGATAAAAATTTTGATGTTATTTGAAAGTACCATTTTCTCTCACATTTATTAAAAAAGTCTCAAGTTTGAAGCTGAGGCTGTTCACAGGCCAATGTGTGAGGGAGGAAAATCATTGAACAATATGGTGTGCAGTTTTGCTCTTTTTATTGCTTTTTGTGCACTTCAGAATAAAGGGAAAGGGCACATCTCCAGTGGACATAAATCATCACTGATCAAGTATGTGCTGATTTAAATTGATAAGGGATGCCGTTTGCTCTTTATGTGCAGGTAGCATTGAGTGTTATCTTTCAATGTGATTTACTGAGCAGGTTTTAACTTAAATGGGTGAAATGACAATTTATATTCTTTTTTTTGTTTGCGTGTGTTAATATTTAAACATGATTTTCTTCTTGGAAACAGAAAGTGAGAGGAGAAAAAGCTGATGGCATAATCCTTCTAGCACCATACAAAGAACTTGGAAAGATAAATCAATGCCCCTCTATGTTACCTGAAGGTGATGACAAAATGGCCTCAGTGGTGTGGGTGATGCACACAGAACTCTCTCGAAGTGTAGCGAGATCATTAAAGAGGGGCAAATTAGAAATGGGTTATCTCTACAACATAAACATTTTAATCTTTAAAGTTACCCAGTAATATCTTGATTTAATATGAGTTCATTATGGAAAAGATAATTTATATTTACTATAAAATTGTAGGAAACAACATGCAAAAATCACACCATGTAAGGACTGAGAAAAAGAATTCAAACAAAACCACTATTTGGTGTGTTATCCCTATAAATGGATTATGATTTTTGTTTATTTAGTATTTATAACTTAATTTTCAATGTTGTCATAGCAATAAATGAAGGATATTGTATTCTAGATGCTTACTGACATGTTATGTTCTAACATATTAGTTAGAATCATCGTAGTTTAGATAACCTTACTTTAAACTCACTTTTTTAAATTTTAGGAGCAAGTCAATTGTCAGAACTTACTGTGGTATGAAAATTTGTGCTTATGTTTCTCAACAGGAATTCTTACTCATAAGTATACTTATTCACAGGATTTTCTGCACTAAATGTTATCTGCACAGATGATGCCATGAGTATAGATAAGGATTTTAATTTAAACATTTTTACCTCAAATGTTGCCTTATCTCCAACTCAGTTGATGCACTTGTAGAGGGCAGTAACAAGCAAGCTGTGTTGGTTGCAGAGAAGAACTTTTCCTTAATTTTGAGACTGGATGAAAGTGAGGAAGACAGCAATTCCAAGTCTGATGAGGTAACAGATGTAGAGACAAAATTGCAAAAAGAATAAGTAATTTTAGTTTTATCCTAAAATTATATAATTTTTAAAAGTCCAAACAACTGATTTAGAAGAATATCTCCACCCCATCCTAGCTCCTTTTAATAACCTAAGTACAGTAAACATGTTAAATGGCATGTACATTTCTTTTAAAAAAATATTTTTATCAAATGGTCAGAATTATAGCACTTCTTTCATATCATCCATAACCATCCTTCTGTAGGATTCTGTAACTGCTACTTTAGCAGACTTACATTATGTTCAGAGGATATGTGGGACGTCTAAAGATACCCTGTAGTAATGATTTTGTATCTTTTTACCTTATTTTGTTCACAAATTTTACCTTTAGGGACTGTGACTTACACAAAATAAACCTCTCCCTTTTTCCTGGTAATTTTGTGGTTAGTTGTCATGTCACAATCCAAATTGTGATACCAACTTGATAGATCACAATAAATAAATCTAATAATAAATAAATAACAATTGATTTCAACCTTGCTGTTTTAAATTAGTGCAAGAGTGTAAATATCTTTCAATATGCTCTTGAACATGGCAATGCAGAACCATATCTCAGTGTAGTATCATATGGTGCGTTTGTTGCAAAAACAAATTCACAAATGGGTTGTTCACTAGAGAGTGAGAATATTTAGGGAGTGCATGTGTTTGATTAGTGTGTTTGCTCAGTTTTGTCATGCTTTTTCCTGCAGTGCATAAAAAAAAATCTATGAAGAGTTATTGGTAATTCCTTTCTATTTACCGTGGTAGCTTTAAAACACAAGTATTTTGCAATAATTTCATTATCCTTAATTTGCTTTCAATAGGAAGCTTTAAGAGTGCAGATTTTTTGGACGAAATTTCTGCCAGGCAGTGTAGCTTTCTCTTCCACATTTCCCACACCCTTTAGAAAAAGGGACTTAAATGCTATGTTTTGTGTGATATACCTTTCTGATGCTGCCATTAGGTATTTATTCCCTCAAACGTTTCACTGAAAATGGACTTTTCATTAGTTCCTAAATTTTTATTAGTATTTAATTATCTAGAACTAAGAGACATTAAAGTTAATGACATCTCAGGAAGATCTTTAGAATGGCATCACTTCTGGTTTAGATACTCCCTCTAACCACTGTTTTCTCTATGCTAGAGGCATCTTCATCTGGCAAACGGTCTTCCCGTATGGTATCTTGAAACTTTGTGTATGTGCATGTGGAGAGAATATCCCTTTATTTTTATGCTTATATTACGTTATGAATGAAGAATCATCTTCATGTTCTGCAAGAATTCTGTATTCTTTACAGTCCTCAGGACTTTTCATTACATATCTACTTCCTTTTTTCCTTTTCAGGCTCAGCTCTTACAAAAGGTGGAATAATTTTTAACCCTTGGATCCACCAGAAATGTAATTTCTTTAGAGATGAAAGGGGATTTTATTTTCCTTGCACTGACTCTTAAGTTGTGAGGCAAATAGAAGATAGTATCTAATTTTCATACTTTAATAATTTCAGTTTATTAATATGTAGATTTGAGTTGAGATGACAAGCCAACCTCAGGGCTGATTTGCGGTTCATGGACTTCAGGACATGTATCCTGTGCTCATGTAGTAGAGATTTCACAAGTGGAAGTTACCAGTTTATAGTGTTGCTTTAGGTGACCAGCAGTTTAGAAGGCTAGAGTTATCATAAAAATATTTTCATAATGGTTCATTTAAGAAGCTTGAATCTTTTTCTGAGTCCAGAAAATACACTGAAATGATCTTGTGCCAATATGCAGGAAGACTTAACTTGAAAGTGGAATTCCAGTGCTGGAGCCCTGTTTTTTTAAGAATATACAGCCAGCATTCTAGACCAGAATGTATTTAATGTGTGAAGCAGCCAGAACTCAAGTTTGTGAAGGCACATCCCTCGATTAGGCTTTCCTTGTGTGCCAGTTAGTCCAATAAATAGTCATTGTTTTCCAATTTCTCACAGTCTTGTCAAAGAGTCGAAGTCTTGTAAACAGCACAGTGTGTGCTGCAACTGAGCTATGCATGGAGTTTCTGCCTATGATATTGAGGTTTTTAAAATTTTTATGTTAATGTATTTAATTTCTTCTGACTTGAAGAAAATGACAAGAATGCTTATCAGCAAAACAGTATGGAACAAAAAATGGGAGGAGACCTCATTACAAATCATATAACTTCTTTATTTTCTGTATTCTAGGATACCAGATGGTCCCATTGATCAGGGACCAGCTGCAGGAAAGGTACATGCTTTAGAGGAACAACTTATACAGGCCAAAGAACAGATAGAAAACTATAAGAAGCGGACAGGAGATGGTTGGTAGATAAGTTTTCTTTTACTTCTAAAACAAGTTTTTATATTTGCTTTCATTAATACATTAGTTTATTAACAAATGATTCAGCTACAAGTACTGATGCTTTTGTGCATTTCCTCTTTTTTCTTTTTTCTTTTCAAATAGGAGGCCTTGGAAAAGATCATGAAATATTGAGAAGAAGGATTGAAAATGGGGCTAAAGAACTTTGGTTTTTCCTCCAGAGTGAATTGAAGAAGTTGAAAACTCTAGAAGGAAGTGAACTGCAAAGACGCATTGATGAATTTCTGTCTGATTTGGGTCATCAGGAAAGGTACTTATATTAGGTGATTATATATATATAGTATATATTTATATAAACATATAAATAGATTATTTTATAGTTATATTATAAGGATTGTGGACTCAATTAACTACTGATATGCTGCTTAAAAATGTCTTAGGATAAATTGCTGGTATGTGGGCTAAAATATCATATATGAAGCATTTCATGCGACATAAAATATATACCCAGCTTATGTCAATTCAATTTAAGAGTACGACCCTTTTTTTTTTAAATTCCATCAGATGACCTGGGTCCTGGATGCCAGTTGTTGCTTTTCAGTTGCGTCTATCTATATATGTGCATATAACCATACTTTTACATGGAACAAACCCATTAAGAAAATATTGATTTTAAGTTTCTGATTATGCCTTTCATAAATATGAGAATGTAAGTTACATTGGTCGTTGGCGTATTATATAATTGGTATTGCTTTAAAATTTGATAATAGCTCATTGTCGTTCTGAGTAGTCACTTTTTTTTGTAATGAGAATTTAACAGAGTTTTTTAGATAGAAATGATCTTTAACTGCATTGTCATTATGATGTTGTTTGGGTATATATTGTAATTGTATTTTCAATTACTTTTGGCCTTCTGGCCTCCACATTGTGGAAGTACCGTTTGTATTATACTAATTCGTTCTGTATGAGGTTTTTTCATGCTGAACAAAATCAATCCAGGACATGTTAAAGATTCAGTAAAATCTTCATAACTATGCTCCCAACAGGATTGCAATGGCAATATGTGTCTTGTTAGTAAACAGTCATAAGAGAATAGTTGAATTAACTAAATATACCACTTTAAACAAGTATTGCTTTCCCAAAAAAGCTGAGATCTGCATGTGTCAATATCAGTAGAAAAACTGAGCCTTCAAAAACAATAATGCGGTAAAAGGAAGAAAGTAGTAAGAATTTTAAATTCTTTGAAAATAATGTAAATGTTATTTAAAAATAATATGAATTTGATTCTTGATGTGGGCATGTAATTTAGTCCATTACATTTTGTAATTTAATCTTCCACAATTCGAAAACCCAGTTTGTCACAGATTGATAGAGTTAAAAGTGAGAAGGGACTATTCAATTATAGAGAGTTATTGTCTATATAAAATAGGCCATTACATTTCATCCGATTATTTCTCTGCTGAGTGCAATTATGTATGTTTGACGCAAATAAAAGTAGTGCTTGGCTGAAGTGGAATTTTCCAAAAGACTTGAGATCTTCAGTTAAACAGTCAACTGATAGAGAAGCTGCCACTTCCCTGTAGTTTGTTTCAATAGTTAGCTCCACTCAGAAATACCTGTATTCCAAAGAATTTATTTCTGTTTGGCTTTGTTGGACTTCATTGATTTCTGAGGTACCATTCAAACTATCTCTGCCAAAAGTGGAGTAAATAGAATCATAGAATGTGTAAGGTTGGAAGGGACCTTTAGAGGCCATCTAATCCAACCCCCCTGCAGTAAGCAGGGACATCTTCACTACTAGATCAGGTTGCTTGGAGCCCCATCGAGCCTGACTTTAATGTCTCCAGGATGGAGCCTCCATATTTCTGGGCAACCTGTTGCAGTGATCTACCACCCTCGTGTTGAAGAATTTTTTCCTAATATCCAACCTAAATATTCCCCTTTTCTAGTTTTAAAACCGTTACTCCTCGTCCTATTTTTACATGCCCTTGTGAACAGTTCTTTCTTATAGGCACCTTTCTGGGGCTGGAAAGCTGCTATAAGGTCCCCCCAGAGCCTTATAGCAGATGAGAATAGAATGAGAATCTCTCATCTATTCTAATCTTATAGATGAGAATCTCCAAGCTAAACAAGCCCAACTCTCTCAACCTAAAATAGTCTAATGCCAGATTGCTGGGTGTCCATCATGGGAACAAAATGATTTGTGTACACATTACTGCTCTGGTTATAGAGCCAGAATAATTTCAGTGACACACTGGAACCTTGAATGATGTGGTGGGTTTGATGCCAAAAGTTTTCTATGTCTCTGCTTCCCAGGATGAATCCTTTTCTTATTCCTTTCCTTCCTGCACCAATGACTATTAATTCAGTAAGCCCAAATTTAAAATTTTTCTATTTCAAACAGCCTTATCTTCACATATCCCTGTACTTCAGGATGAGATGAAACCCACAATAGAAATGCATACTCTTTTGCATTGAATAACAAAGGTCTGTCTTCTAAATCTCTGAAGTTATAAGATGAATCCCATCATGGAAGTCTGAAACCACTGTGGTACTGGAAGAAGATTATATATGATGCAAGCAATCACAGATGCTCCTTTTTTGTTTTTAATTTAAGATTTTTCCTGTTGAATAGAACTATTTCTTTAGACTGACACAGTGGTTATTGAAACCAGAATGTCCTGGAATCTGTTGAGTCTTAGTACTAGCTTCCTGTGTGGTGAGGTCCCAAAAGAAAACTAAAGTTGGTGAAGCTAAAACCAAACAGCCAGAAACTAGGTTTTATTAAAATAAAATGTAGACAATTCATTTTTTTAACAATATGGAAATTCAAAGCAAATGCATAAGGCAGAACAGATACAGAAATGTTTCAGCAATATTAATTCAACCTGTGTTCTTTGTGCATTTACAACATTGGCTTTGGGCAATAAAATTATCTTGTACTGTAGAATGCTGATTTTGATTGCCTCTAGTTCCAAGGATGTTCATTCCTTTGCCTTTAAGCTCAGGCTGTATGCTTCCTTCCTTTTAATCTTTGACTTGCATCATTTGCAGAAAAACTCCCAGCCCCCCGTGTGCATGTCCTTAGGCTTGTCATGCACTGCTGTCTCTGGGGTGTTCTTTTCCTTTAGGATGCACAGTACCTCCTGAGGGAAGGGGCAGTTTCTTCTCTCCACACAGTCCATAGAGTTGTTCATCTTAACAGTGGAAAGACTGTTTGATAAAGAATTAACAAAAAAGAGCAGATTAATTCTTTAGTTGCTGTTGTTGTTTCCTATATTGGCATTATGTTGTTTGCAAAGAGGCTCTGTCTGAATTAGTTTAATTCCTCCTCCTCCTGGGTAACAGCTGTCACCAAGGCTTTTGTGGTAGCTGGCCAAGGTTTGATGCATAGTGTTTGGGCATAATTACTCATTGTTTCCTTCGAATTTCGAGGAATATGTCAGGATTTTTTTCTTTGAGTTTTTTTATTTGTTTATATGAAGTTTCTAGGAGGTTTAAATGTAATTTTGTCGTATGGCTGTAATAAATGTCTACACTGATCTTTAAAAATGGGTTAAAATGCCTGCCCTCCACCCTTTATTTGTGGGAATCAAATGCACATGAAATAGATAGCTAGATTCTTAACTGAATTCTGCTTTTCAGAAAGAAAATGCTTTTAAGAGCAGATCCAAGATTTAATTTCTGATACCAAACAAAAATAATGCAGGCAAATTTGTTTTGTTGTGTAGTAACACAATGGAAGACCAAGTCCTACTTACCAAATACCTGCAACATTATTGTCTGCAATTTGTTCAGCCATTTTCCTACCCACAACAGCCACTAACAATCCTGTGCAGGTTCATCTTTTGTCTGCATTTACCTATCTTAGACTCATGGATCACCACTAGTCCATCTACGCTTAGGCTCTCCACGTGGAGCGTGACTGGTCTTTGGTGTTCGCCTGTGTCTCTTCTAAACCTGTATTAATAAGCCATCATGATGGCTTGCCATGCTCAAAAGAACCTGACAGATGTAAACCTAAAAAATGCACATTTTGCAGTTAGAGCAGTCAAAGAAAGGTCTCCATGACTGTTAAAATTGCACTACCCTATAAGCATTTCTGGGTGATAATACCTGTGAATTTTTAAATTCCTGGTTTACTTGAGGAAAAAAAATAAAATTGGATACTATCTGAAAATTCTTGCATGAACTCATAAAATCTCCCACAAATTATTTGATCTTCTTTATGGTTTGTACTGAGCAAAGCTTGCCTGCCTTAAAGTGTTGAGTCACGGAAACCTTGTAAGGACTCTCTCATTGTTCCTCTTACCACAGAAATCATTTAAAATAATTACATTTAATCTGTAAGATTGATTAATTAAACTTACCTACTGCCTTTGCTTTGTCCTGGCCAACAATATAGAAAATAAAATTTGGAAATGCTATTTTTTTTCCTTAGAAATAAGAAAAAAAATTGCTTAACTGCTGAGAGGGAAAACATTGAGGGTTTTTGGTAGGCTTTGTATTTTCAATTATTCTATGCCAAAATTTAATAGAAATATATTTCTGTAGAGTATGCTGATTACTTACATCACAGGTATAGAAAAGGAATTTTTAAGGCCAGTGAAAAACAGCATTTGAAAATGGTTTTAAATCTGACTGTGCTTGTGCAGCTGCTTTTAATGACAGCACAGGATTTATGATTTTTTTTTTTAAATGTTCAGATCTGAAATTATGGTGATATCCCGATTGGGAAGGAACATATATTTAAACTCCCAAGAAAATGCATGGTTTTCCTTTTTTAATTTGCCTACTAGCCACTAATGCTTTCTATAAATTGGAAACCACTGCTTTAAGAGAGGCAGACTCTTTGTTCACTTATTTGTATATAATCCGTTACGTTAGGTCTACTGCATCATTAATTCTTTTCTAATTGTTCCTAAATTCTGTTTGCACATTATTTAGAATATTCTGCATCTTTAAAAGTTAGTGATTCGAAACTAGTTACCTGATGATGCTTTAAATTGTTTAATTTTTTCGCACAAAGGCAGAGTCAGGCATTTCCAAATCAGTTAACTTGTAAAATAAAATCCATTTTATATAGTTTGAGATTAGAATATAAATATGGTAATTCCAATTGATTGACACAAGGTGAACATTACTGCTGCTAAACAATTTGGGTATAATGTTTAATACAGCAATGCTAGATGATACAATAAGTCACTGTCACTGCTATCCTGCTTAGAAGTATGGGTATGAAAAGCAGGATGAGTATATGAGAATGGAAAGATACGGATCCATAAATCCAGTTATTAGAGGGTTGTCTAATAACTCTCCTGATAAAGGTAGCTTTGTCCTGATTTATCTCAGTATTTACTGCTTTGCTGTGTCATTTGAAATAGCTATCTAATAGAGATATGTCATCTGCTCCTCTTACTACGCTTATTTACAAGAGTTGGCCTTAGCTAACTAAGTTTGTGGTTCTAGTACAAACTGCTGCCAACAATGGTATCTTCTTTTACTTCAGTGAGAAGACCACTTCCAAGATTCTTAGGCAATATGCTTGTCTTCCCCTCATGCTCTTCTAGTGCCTCCCAAATTTCTCTGCCTTTGTTCTATTGCATGTCTTCCTGGTGATCAAGATTGTGGCTTAAACAAGATTTTCAGGCAAGAAATTGCAATATCTGAAGTACAGATGAAAGAATTAAAGTGGTTCGAATTTAAAGCTTTAGCATTGTTACAAATAAATGTTCAGCAGCTTTAAGTATTCTTAGTCTGTGAAGCCAACTTGAAAATTATTGGCTCTAATTCAGGCTGTTACTTGTAGAAAAACCATTAATGCTTTTATAAATATTATAAATAGTTTGCCTCCAATTTTGGATTTTTTTTCCTAAACCCCACAGACTCAGTCTGATGCTTGATAGTGCATCAAAATTTATGTTTTGTAGTCGAGACCTGTAATTTGTCCTTTTTTTCTCTGTTTGAGTGTTAGTAGCGTGCAGTCATTCTAACAAACAGAAGGTTTTCTTCCAAAATCAGGAGCTACATCCCACAGAAAATAATGTTTACTAAACCTTGCAATAATATTTTGTAGTTAGTTTTCACTAATAAAAGTGGAAGGATTAATGTACCTGTACTAAAGACATTTGTAATAGTACATTCTGTGCAACCATAGTAAGATGATTTTAGGAGGCAAAGTAACAACGCGTAAGAGGAACTGCTGTAGGAATCACTATTGCATTTTCATCTGGGGCCACTGGATAATGTATCTAGCGTGGAACTTCCTTTTTTACTTCCTTTAGCACATACAAGTGCTTTAAAGCAGCTTTTCTAACCCATCTCCTATTTTTTACTGTGCTTCATGGGTATGGATCATGTGTGAGAAGGGGCTCACAGTCTTTTGTGGCTACTGTTTGGATTGTGGGGCATGAAGACATGGTTTAATTTGTCTTTGATTTAAGCTGATCCTCCAATTTAGTAAGATTGTTTCTTATTTTTTTAAGATTAATTTCAATGTTCTTTATAGGTCAATAATGACCGACTTGTACTACCTCAGTCAAACAGATGGAGCAGGAGACTGGCGAGAAAGAGAGGCCAAAGATCTAACAGATTTGGTACAGAGGAGAATAACCTATCTACAGGTAAGAGGGTAGAGTTTGTCTATCAAGATAAACATTTGTTTAAATATATATATTTATATATAAAAATATTTATATTAAAAAGCACCCTTGGTGATACTCTTGTAATAATAATTACATGACATTTTTAAGTGAACGTTTATATATTAATAATTGTTCCAATTTCTTTTGTATGCAGTTCATTTCAAATGTTATTTTGTATGTACATGGAATGATAGTATTTCAAGCACATCTTTATTTTGGGGTTTGTTATTCATTTTGTTTGTTTGTTGTATCTGTGGTACACACTTGACTGTGCTTACTAGTTTGGATTTTTTTTGTTTTATTATAAAAGTATCTGGTTTCTGGTTTCGATATCAGAATGTATACATACATTTACACAGTGTTAAAAATTAAAAATTTGAATGCATAAAGTGTTTTTAATATATGTGCTTGTGTTTGTCTGTAAAATTTAAACAGAGCTTGATCTGATGGTTTTGGACTCTTACTCATGTATGAATGTATGCAGCTATTTATGTATACAGTGAGCAAAAAGATATTTGATGTATTTTATTTGTACATGGTTTGTTTTTCCTTGCATGTGTGCACCTCATCACTCTGTTTTATATGATCACCCCTAATGACTGATCATTTCTCTATGTAAATAGCTGAATTAGTTTCTCAGATTTTTCATTAGTTCACAGTTCAGCTATCGAAATGTTCTCTTCTGTAACCAAGCTATGTGTTTGTTGCTTGTTAATAAAAAAGAAACCCTTCTGTGGAAAAAAACTCTCTATAAATTATGCAGGCAACATCGCTTTCCTGGCTTCTTTTAACTCCTTGAGAACTGTTCTTCATTCTTTCCTTTTTCATGTCACTATTTGGCAGTGGTGTCCTGTAACTACTTTTCATGCTCATAAATACAGATGTTCTCTACCTTTTTCTTTCACCGTATCCATTGGTTGATTTATCTAAGCATGTATGTTTCTGGAGAGTGATTGTCTTGGTGTACGTTTTTCAGTGTTCAGGGCTTTAGTTCAAGACTAGGATCTCCAAGTACATATTAACAAAAAGTAAAAAGAATTTAGGAGAAGACAATCTCAACATTGAAGGATTAAATAAATGCTCACATTGTTTTCTAGAGAACTTGAAATAAATTTACTTAGGGAGCAAAGAGCTGGGAGCCCAAACGATTCCTCCTAAAATTTATTTGCATGCATATAGTCTATGATAAAGGGCTTTCTCTCTATAGAGGTAATTTATTCTCATTAAAAAAAAAAGGTGGAAACAATATCAAGAGTGAAACTAGTGCCAAGTCACAACACATACAGAATGCAAATATTTCATATTTGTAGCACTGCTAGTTAAAGCCTTTCAGAAAGTGTGTTATATATTCAGGCACTTCCAAGAAAGTTAACTATATTTATCCTTATTATCTGTGGATGTTGTGGCATTAGGTTGAAAATTAGGTGTAACATACTTGGCTCATTTTCTGTCATACAGGCCCTTTTTTTGTCTCTTTTAATTATAAAATTGTTAAAAAAGAGTCAGTAATAAAATTTTTGTCATGGGAAGAACTGAGCTGTTTTTCACATTTATATATTTAAATACAGACTTAACCGTTATGGATTTCTCCTGTAACATTAAGAAACACATTCCTCCTTCTTAATCTTTTTTTTTTTTTTCTAAGTTCTAGTATTTTCTGTGTTGCAGAGGAAATGACATTTTTCCTTTTTAATATGTCATCACTGGTAGATTTTAGAAATTAGAAACATAAATGTATTGCTGCTGCACGTTTGATATGACTGGCTTACACATAAAGATCTAGAAATTATACAGAAGGGGCATTTGTTTCCTTAGTAATTGTCTTTGAGGTTGTCGTGATTTAGCAGCTGTCCGTCACGCAGCCGCTCACTGGATTTCTCCAGCAAAGGGGGGAAAAGGGAGGGGAAAAAAAAAGAAAAGAGAAGACAAAGGCAAGTCAAACCTGGGACAGAGGTTCAAGTTGAAGAATGATGATACCTATTTTCCAAAAAAAAAAAAGTAATTCTAGCTTTGATAAATGTTGGTTGTTTTTTTTTTAGCATTGCAACTGTGCATGTCATAAAAAAATAGCATTAAATTCTTGCAATTATCAAATATGCAGCAACACATTAGAATTATTTGGCTATTTTATAAAAAATAATATTACAGTGTTTATATGTCTCTAAGGCTAGTTAAAACATTTTAGCTGTTTTGGATGCTCATTTTATTGTATTAAAATGTGAAATAGAACTAGGTGATGAGCTTTCTCTCACTACTGTCATTTTTTTATATGCATACCTTGTTTCTTTTTGTTAATCTCTCTTCCAGATAAGCATACTCAAAATTATCAATTATTTTCATGTCAGAGAATATGTAATGCCTCTAATTTTTTCTTTCTGATATCTTCACTTAATACTAAATCTTAACCAGGATATTAGAAGCGCACATTCACCTGCTCACAAATGACAGTAAATTATTGATTTATAGAATAACACCAAGATGTGTGTTTTTTATGAAGTCTGACGTATTACTTAGCTAATAGTACGTCTTTTTTGAGTTCTGTGTCACTATGGAGCTATTGAGAATTATGCCCAAGATTTTTAATTTAGCTGAAATTTGGATCTTGAATATTTTTTTCTTCCACTATGTTTACTTTAACTTCAGTTATCAATTCAGAACTTCACTTCTGATTAGTCAAGCTTACTTGGGTTGGTGTCTTCAGGAATGCATGGCTATCTTTTCTAAATTTGACTAATTTAAAATATCTTAGACTTTTAATGAATGGCTTTGGTGTTTACCAGCTCTTCCAAGCTTCATGCATGAAAGTACTAGTTCCGCTAAGATAAGTAGAGGCCATTTCTCTATGTAGTTGCCATCTCTCACTCCTTTTGATAATCTAGTTTTGGTCTTTGACAGCAGTTTGTCCCTTACTTCATGACTACTTTTGTTTCTTTGTAGTTTGTTTTTCTAAAAGGCATCCCAACCCTCACCCCCCAGAAAAACAAACAAACAAACAAAAAACCACGCCAAAAAAAACCCCCAGAAAAATTGCAGTCCAGCAATGTGGACAGAGTGGTTTAGTGCCGATATATGTTATGGATGATCATTTACCTCCAGGTGTGTACTATTACTATCATTCATATGAAAGATTCAAACCCCAAGACAAGCTAACTCTCAATGTGTGCAGCATTGCCCAAAGTTGGGGTGTAAACATAGCTAACTCTTCAAAGATAGAAAATATTCCTTCTCTTGAATAGTTAGTCTTTGGGATAGGTTCTTCACATACACAGTTGTTAGCACCTCTCTTTTCTTTTTGTATTCTCATTCTTCTGTCTGGGAACCAAAAAAGAAAACAAAAAAAGAAAGAGGATGCAGTCTCTTTCCTACATGCCAGTAAGCCAAATAAAAGCTTTTGCAGTCTTTCTAGATGAAAATATCTCTTGTCTTTATTGTTGCAAGTAATGATCCAAATCTGGAATATGTGTGTGACTGTGATCATGCAATGTAAAGCCATTCATGGTCTGAAATTACATACATGCACCTCTATTCATAATACCACTGCATTAAATAGTAAAATTAAAAAAAAAAAGTCAAACATCTTTGTTCCCCAACTCAATGCCAAAAAGAACTACATATTTGTAAATAATTAATTACTTTATTTATTTATTTGTTGAAGGACAGAAGTACTGTATAACTTTCCTTCTGATACATGTTAGACAGTGACAGCTGCATTATTTTTGGACATCTCCCTGGGAAATCATTTAGCCGAATGACTCTGAATAGTAATGACTGCTACTTCATTTGGATGGCATTTCCATAAATTTGATTTAATGAGGCTACATTTAGCTAGTTCCCTGTAGTTAGAGCAACACTAGGAACTCACATTTAAGCAAAAGATTCAGAGATGTTAGTTATCAAATGGTTAAAGACAAGGTGCAGAAGTCAGACGAGGGTTCCTGTAGTGTACTGTGTATTCTGGAAATGATGAGTGTAGTAAATGATTAAGTGAGCATCACTTTCTTCGTCTTTCCTTATTTTCATTCTATTAATTTTAGGAAGTTTCAGCACAGAGTCTTCTAATAGCAGAATATTTTTATTTTAGATTTTTTAAAAAAATCAAAATGCTTTATTTAATTTTGAATATTAATAATAATAATGCAGGTGAGAGATTACTAAGTACTCAACACCACCATCAATTATAATAGTCATAGTTTGGCATATTCATGCTATTTAGTTGGGGCTAGGTATATGTTCAAAAAGAGTTGCTCACAAACCTCAATATTTCTGGATTTGCCTGTATTTGTGATTTAATGTGTCGCTTATTTTTCTGTCCTAAGGTGTATTAAATCCTCTCTTTTCCCCTGCCATTAAAATTAACGATATGTATCTTTAATAAAAGTACTTGGGCTAAAATGACAACAACAAAGGCTCTGGGCACTCTGCATATGTGCAAAGTGATGTACCCTTCATCAAGACATAAGTCTTGAAAAGCGTAAACTTGTAGTCTTCAATAATTCAAATGTAATGTATTCCATCTTTTCCCAGCTATTCCACTTACGAGAAACAAATTGTAGTGTGATGTTGCTGTTGATATGATGCAAGGGCAAAAGTAAATTCCAGAGTAGAAAAATAATGTAGAATATTCTCCATCAGCATTGACTCTTTTTGGAGGGAAGAACACCACTAGCTGAAGGGCTTCAGCTATGTGTCTGTATGGGCACTGTTCTCAGAGATGATTTCTTTAATAGGCAGACATTAAGTTTTCCTGTGCTAGCCTCAGCATCCTTAGGTTTATTTTTACTCCAAATACATAGAATATTGATAATTCACTTTCTCAAGGAGAAAAATGTCATGAATGCTTGTTGTGGTTTCTGAATGGATTTAAGAAGTAGGCCTAGGAGTAGTACACTTCAATATTCGCATCTTGAAATGATAATGGCAACATTAGACATTGGCAAGACAAACAGTTGAAAAAGGCCATACTTCAACTTTACTGAGATGTGTTCCTGGCCGCAAGTGCTACTTGCTGACTTAGGTAGTATAGCCCTAGTCAAGATTTATGAATGATTTATTATAAATTCATAATATTGCCACACTTTGACTATGTCTTCTAGTTTTCTTAAACTTGACAACTATGTTTATTATTTGACTGATTTGCACTCATTTAATTATAAATGCATTGCCACTAGCGGTCAACAGGATTGAAAGGAGATAACAGTCATGTGGTTGTCTGTATCTAAGGGAAAGTCATTGAGCAGAACAACTAATAGATTCCGTCTCAGATTCAGGGCTGCTGACACACTAGTTAGGCCTAAATATGTAGGATCTAGCAGATGGTTATTGTTACCTTGTTACCTTCTTTTCTAGAGCATTATCAGCTTAGCGTTTTCTTAATGCAGATGTTTCTGTGGAAATAATTGGGGAAGGTAGGGACAAGAACTCTTAGTGCATCAACTGGAGAAGACTGAAGTTAACACTTCCCCTTCTTTAGGCACCAAAGAATTCACATATGAAGGATCCATTAGTTAAAGATGCATACTTGTTTGATACAAACTTGTTTGATTAGTTTTGATACTTCCAGAATTAATTGAATTGTCTTGGGAAATGATGCCATTTAAATAGTTAATAAAAAAATTAATGTCTTTAAAAGCACGTTTTGTCAAGTGAGGTTTCTGTAACTACTTCAGCTTTGGAAGTGTGGCTTGAACTGAACGTTTCTTATAAAACCCCAGGAGCTCTGTTCACTAGTGGGAGCATTTATGTCCAATCCTCCACCCTTCCATACAATCCAAAACCTACTTCCTGCAAAAAGTAGTTACTGTCTTGATGGATTTTCAGCAATTTTGCAATTTAAAATGCATTCTTTTTCTTTCTATTTTACTCCTATATATTTTAACATTTCTGAATTCCCTACTGTAAATCTTTGTTGGATTGAAATTTAAATGTGATTATATTTGTAATCTGACATTTTTTCCAGTGAGTGCTCAGTGGGGGGTTTTTTGTTGTTGGAGCTGCACATCTCTGGCTTTTACTCATGTTTTTTGTGAACAGTTCTTCCATTGTGTATTGAACCATCTTTAATGTTTGATAATGTAAGCTCATTTGAGTTTGGCAGTTCTTTTCCCATTTTTGCCAGGTTGTTGAATTAATTGAACAGCACTGGAAGAGTGATTTTATTCCTTCCCTGTAATACTAGAAAAGAAAACTTAGTCATATGAATGAACATAAGCATTAAAACTAATATTTTTGGCAAAATAGATTTAATACTGAAGCAAAAGAATTAAAAAGAAAATAGCAGACAGCAAGCCAATTTTTCTGACTGTAAAAAATTCAGAAAGCACCTGAATAATTTTCATCACATAAGAAAATGTAACAATTATTTAACTTTTTAATGTATCTTTGGTTGTCTTCATTAGGTTACTTAGTAAATTCAGTATCTGAAGGTATAGTATTAGGATAATAACACTTTAATAAAGTGGTCTCTGCTGATATCTGTATGAGGTTTTTGGTGGAATTTCTACATAGTGGATTGAGGAGCACGGTGTAGTTTCCCTATCTACGTGATGAGATATTTATTTAAAGCTGAAGCCTGTTTATTGTAAGAGACGGTAGGTGCAAGCTAGAGGAATTAACATTAGAGGCAGATAAGGCTTCCTGCCTCTGAAATCAAAGCCATAATATTTCTCAATAGGGAAGGAAGAAAATTTTTTTCCAGCAGCTGGAAGAAACTTCTGGGTTTTTTTTTTTCTCCTTCCCTTCTACCCCTCCCCTCCCTCAAGTATTGAGGGCAGCTGGTATGAAAAGTACGTAAGTGGCATCACAAAGAAAGGGGAGCAGAAGATGGTGTGAATTACATTCGTGATAACTAGGATGACGTCATTCTCTCAAAATTTTCCACAGAATTTGGGTAGGACTCTCTCATCTAGCAGTCACGTGTACCAGTAAGGAATAAAATATTTATTGAAAATATTAAAAAGAACACCCTTGTTAATGAGCATCATACTGTATTTATGAGTCTAGTTTGTAATTAGTAGCAGACTGCTTGCCTGCTCTGCTCCAGTGTGTCTCAATTCATAGGAAGGGAGTACATTTATTTAATACTTTCTTTAAAATTTGCAAACAGTGCAGTCATTTCTTTTATAGTAAAATGTATGTTAAGAGGCAGAATTTACTTTTGCTGCTTTATGTGCTTTGCTGCCTGACTGCACAGTTGAAAACAGGGGAAGGTGGTGAGACATTGAAGCAGCACTTCTAGCATCTTTCCATCTGATCCTGCTGGCTCTGTGAATAAGCTAACCAAGAGCCCTAGAGAAGAACATTCTTTGAGCACCAAGAGAAGTAGAAGATGGGAACCTAGAAATAGTCATAAGACTATTTTTACCCTAATCAAACAATGACAGGGAATGTTCCCAGTCACTGGAACATAATATTCTATGCTGTTCAATTGTTAGTAAAGTTCCTAACATGCTTTTGACTCAGATCAAGTAGTTTTCTCCCAAACAGTTCTTTGGCTGTATTTAAGACTTAGCACAAGACACTTTTCCTAAATCTGCTGTGTGTGGCTACCCTCTTTGATGTTTAGAAAGTTTAATAGCATGGATGCTGTCTTATCTGTGCCAGTTAAAATAAGTCTCGGGCACATTGGATTTACTACTATAAGATTTTGCCTATGTTTATGTTTTGAATGATCCTAACAATTTTTATTTTATTTTATAATTGTTGCTGTTGTTTTTTGCTAGTAATCTGAATGTAAAGATACCACAAACTGTCATTTTGGAGCCACTCATTACAGTAAGAAAATACTGTGGTGTTTCATTATCATTCAGCAGCTTATGGAGTTGGTGGAGCGTGTTTTCATTTCACTCTAGAGTATTCAGTCACTCGATAGGAATAAGAAACAGATGAACTCATGGTACAAATAATGTGTTAGAGAGCATTATACCTATTGATTCTTTCATTTAATGTGTTGAATTATGTGAGCAGAGATATAGTCTGTTCTCACCATTCATGCTGATGGCTCTATTTAAAATAGAGTTGTAATGGTTTAGGGGAAAAAAAATACTCAGCTACAATTTCCCCAAAAAACTTTTCTCATGTTTTCAGTTTTGTATAAGACTATACTGATTTCTTTTAATAGTTCCAGAATTTCAGTTTCTTCTTTTTTCTGATTTTGTTTTAATGAGAGATAGAAAATAAAGACTAAAAATTGTTGAATTTAAAAATTTTATTTCAAATAGATGGCTATAATACCATCTAGATTCCACAAACTTTATGCTAAACAGCTTGACACTACTAGTTGCAGAAAAACTTTGCAGTAGTAGCTCATACTCCAGTCATGTTATTTTTGACTAGATATTATAATTGTAGATTACAGTCATCTTCACTGAATTTTCAGTTATATACATGAGGGACAACAGTCTTTAACACACATACACATATACTGTTGACTAATACCGTTGAACAGCAAGATCTTGGTCTTACCACAGATAATTCTGTGACAATGTCATTTCACTGTGGAAGAGTATTGAAACAAGGGATCTGCATCAAGAATAGACATTACAGTTCTAGTCCCTTAAGTGTCAAAAAGCATATAATAAAACTAGAAAACTTGGTGAGAAAAATAAAGATGATTGAATATATAATTCTGGTATCTCTGAGTAAAGAATAAATACATGAAGATTTCAGTCTACTAAGAGAACTGAGAATGGGATGTAGTACAGAGGTCTACAAAATCTTGAATACTCTGGAGAACTTGAGTAGGGAATGATAGTCTAAAGAAGACACATTTCAATACAAGATTAGTGCTGTGCTGCTCTTGCAGAATTAAGTTTAAGATTGAATTTAGTAAGGCTGACATAGTTAGGGCAGTCAGTCATAATAGCACAGAATTTGCTGCAGTCTTGTTAGTTTTCTTGTAAAAATACATAGTGGCAGCATTTCTTCTGTGAACCAGAGGTACTAAAAATAGCTCTTAAATAATTTTATTCAAAGACTAATGTTTCCTGTTTGGTATGTCTCAGATTAAATAGCTTTTTTAATGGATGCAGGAGAACAATTTAAAATAAGTCTTAGGAAGATGAAGTTGCTACCCAAGTCAGTTATTCATAAGAAGCCATTCAAGGATATTCCATCGAACAAGCAAACCAATCAATGTTAAGTAATTCCAAGACTAAACACTAGTATTTCTGACATTACTAGCACAGTTTTGTAGGTCTGCAATGTGATAGGTGATTTCCCAGCTCCATTTGTAAAGAAGTCAGCCAGACTCCTATGACTCTGCGATACTCATATGGCCTATGTACCATGTTACAAAGTCTGTCAAGTATTACAGAAGAGTTAGGGATGTGCATTTCTTGCAGAGAGAACTTAGATATACTACTTGCTTTGTAGCCTGGGCAGGATAGATCATTTGCAACCTAAAGCAATGTAAGAGTTCTTAATGGAAGAAGAGCTGTAATCTGCCAGTGCTTACAAGTAGAATGGTATATTGCCTTTATTTGGCTGTATCAGTTTAGTGGAAACCCTGAATTTTGTGAGAGCAACAATGTATGTCCATATTATTGGTGATGAAAGGCCACCAAATCAATTTTGCCATTTCTAAATATCCACTTTTATTTTGAGTGAAATGTAACATTCTTTTGCACATAATTTTAACTATTTTACATTTCTGAAAAATCGTTACTGTTTTCAGTTGCAGTGCTCATATGAATAAATCTTAGAAAAATAAAAGGTGTAAATTCTGCCTTGGCTTGATAATCCAATCTTAGACATATAGAGGCATATTTTGTGTGGTGTTGTTGGCTGGTTGCAGGATTTTTTGTTCGGTAGGTTTTTTGTATGGGTTTTGATTGTTTGATTTTTTAAAAACAATTGTGTAGCTGTTACATTACAGAGCTTGACAATCCTGGAGGTCTCTTCCATCCCTCATTTGATTATATAGAGAATTCAGTTGGATATAAGAGTCTGTGATGTGAAGTGTAGTTAGGGATGATAACAGCTCATTCAAATCACAAATATATATTCCTTTTTTGTGATTTTATGCTAGGAGAAAAAATCTTCTGTCAGTCTTCACTGTATTTGAAATATTCTGTTATCATTTATCAACTCAATAAATTTATAGATTGCTTTGGTTAGCAGTTTTGGCTTGTGAACACACAGTATGCAACATGATTGTAATTAATTTTTCTTCCTTCTCAGTGATTAATAATTCTATCTTTTTCAGAAATCCCAGTTGACACTGTAATATATATCTAAATACCTCTACGTTCCTCCCTTCTCCTTTCTCTGGCTGAAAAAAACCTTGGCTCCTCAGGGTTTTATTCTCCTTAATACATTATCCCAGAGGTACTAGAACGGTCACTGATTGACTCGGACCTAGAATCACAGAACAGCAGGGTTGGGAAGGAACCTCTGGAGATCATCTAGTCTAAGTCCACTGCCAGAGCGAGATCACCTAGAGCAGGTTGCACAGGAAGCATCCAGGCAGGTTTTGAATGTCTCCAGAGATGGAGACTCCACAACCCCTGTGGGCAGGCTGTTCCAGTGCTCTAGCAACTTCTCATAGAAGCCACCCCTACTGCCCATCCCTACCAAAACCTTCCAACACAAACCCCAAACAGATTCCTAGGTTTTCTGTAATAGTGTTAATAACCTACAATATGAAAGCACTTGCATGCAAGAATGTTAGAAAGGCACACCTGATCAAAGTCTCCACAACTTCAACTTTGTCATTGAATGCTTTTATTTTCAAAAGGACAGAGGCATTTGGAATTAATAGGGTGTGTAGAAAATATTACCTATTGGTGTTTTCTAAAAATTTTCAGGGAATTATCCCTTTCAAAGTTTACAGAAAAGTTATTTTCATTGCACTTCATTGCGTGGTGTAAATATGTCCTTAGATAGAAGGAGGAGATACTTTATTACGGAATTCTTTCCTTTTGGACTTGCACACAATACTGGAAAACCCATCTCTCTCTCCTAAAATACTGTGGGAAGTAGATTTGTTACAGTATCAAAGATTTGTTCTCATGTTATTCATTGTATTTGAGATAGGAAATGTACTGATCTGAGAAACAAAAGTTAGGAATGGAATTTTTATTTAATGCTTTTCATAGATGATTAGGCTTTGAATCGTATTTCCTTAAAATGGAAAAAAAAACCCCTCAAATGCTGACATAACACACATGGTGGGATTTGTTGATTTTGGGGGGGGGGGGTCCGTGTTTTTTGGGTTTTTTTCCCAGATCTGAACTATTCTCCCCTTCTGTGTACACAACTGGATGAAGAAATTAAATTTTTTATTAAGTATTCAGATAATCTTGAAGATCACCTTATTGAGAGATCTGTTATGCAGATGCTGATTGTTGTTTTTTGGAAAGGCCTGATTTGTTCTAATTTTACAGAAAATTTTATTTAAATTTGTTTCTGTGTGAGAGGAACAGGATACTTAGGTATCAGTATTCTTGCAATTTAACTGAAAACTGTTAGTCGTAGAGATTTTATAAAAATCTTTTTTGAAATGCGGAACTATGTCTAGAGACATGCAGGTATAAATGTGTGCAGCAAAGTCATATATTTTACAGAAAGAAAAACTGTGTGGATTATGTTCTTGTGTTGGCTACATACCTAAAATATTAGTTTTTACTTGTAAAAGCATTCACATCATGTATATGTTTGCTGCCTTTGTTGTTGTTTCTTGGCTTGTGGAAATGTAATTATTTTGTTGTGGGTGTCTGCAGATTAAAACTGTCTTTTATCAGTCTGCTCAGGTATGTGTTTTATATTCTGTGTTGTGGTCAGTTAGTCTGGGAAGCAGCCCATTAATAAATATTTGGTTTATTTTGTATATTGTGGACAGGTGGAAATTTTCTTTTGTTGGATGTCAGGCTTGCTCATACAAAGAGAACTAACAAACTTGGAAAAAGCATTCTAACACTGAGAATCATGTTGATGAAGTGTGAACTCTGAGTCCAAATGTTAGCTTATTCTGACAGATTTACAAATGAGAAAGTAATTTTAAATCTTGACAGCATTCTATTTTACATTAGGATGGTGAAGTATGTTCAATAACTACTCGTGTTCACAGTGAAGAATTCACATAAAATTTTCATGGAGCTGAATTTTACTCATCCATTTTAATCTGAGATGTATTATAGCAGGATGGCTTTTGTGATTTATGCCATTTGTCAGTTTTTCCAAAAAAATTGTGCCTTTCTGTATATCTTCTCTTCAGCTTCACTTTTTCATCCATACTTACAGAACCCGAAGGACTGCAGTAAAGCTAAGAAACTTGTGTGTAATATCAACAAAGGCTGTGGCTATGGTTGTCAACTTCATCATGTGGTCTACTGCTTCATGATTGCTTATGGCACCCAGCGAACACTCATTTTGGAGTCTCAGAATTGGCGCTATGCTACTGGTGGCTGGGAGACTGTATTTAGACCTGTAAGTGAGACGTGTACTGACAGATCAGGTACCACCACTGGACACTGGTCAGGTAAGACTTAATGACTTGGATAATTTCTTGTTTTTTGCAGCTTCCTTCATGTAGAATTATTTTGATGCCTCTTTCTTTGATGTTGTCTGGAGCATAATAGCTATGACTGCAATTTGTATATAATAAGCATCTTTTAAATCTTTCTTTTTCACTGTATCAAAAAAAAGTGTTATCCTTATTAAGATATCTCTGCTTTGGCAAAGATTTTTAAACAAAAAACTTGTAATCCTTCAGCAGTCTGCCACTGTGTTATGTGCCAGATATGAATCCAGTTTTTGTGGAAGAGATTATTAAATAGAGGCTATCGGTAAACTTGAAAACAATAAGGTGTTTCAAATATAAGCAAGATACCAAGGATATTGTATCCAATAGCTATTCAAGAAAAACTATGAAATAACGGAAATAATTTCTAATGTAAACTGAACTAACTTGGAATTCAGGCTGTAAAAACAGTAACAATGTTAAATGCCTTTTTATTTGCAGATTAGTAAATGGATCCATTCTTATACTAGGCTGAGCAATTTTGCTGGAATGAGCATTCTTGTTTGAAGGATCAGATAACTTTGTCTCAAACTAAATGGCATTAATTTTAATGGAATACTTGCAGTCAGCATCTTGAAGAGTTAGTAACATCTGCATGATTTTATAGGTTTTTCTATATATTTCAAATTTTTTTCGGGTTTTTGGCAAAATTTAATAAACAAACAGCACAACTGGAGACGGCTGGCAATAAGCTAATGATATGCTCTCAATTTATGATAAATATTAGCAGTAACTTTTAAAATAATTTTATGCACAGGTAATTTTTATGTGAAAAAATTTTAGCTTTAAAACATATTTAACTGATTTTTAAATCTTATTTTTTCTAAGTCTGTAGTACTACAATGGGAGTTTATAAATATTTTAATAAATGAGGGGAAAGTTGATCAAAAATAATATAATTTACTGTTCTTACCCAAGACTAGGTAAATTTACTGAGATATTTTCATTGATAAAAGGAGATTCTCAGAAAAAACACAATTGGGCTAGAGTGAGGTGAAATGTTAATTTCAATAATATTTTGTATTTCTGACAATTACATAAACACAATCATTACTAGATGAATAAATAAGCTAGCAAAGGCTAGAGAATGGGGTAAACTGTGGACAAAAACAACGTACAGTGGGAAACAGTAAGGGAGACACTGTGCCACTTTTCAGGCTGTAGCTGTATTGTTTATCAGCACTGATAAAAATTTTGATTGTTAGCATGTGGTGCATTAATCTTACCTCAGAAAGGAGTTTTGGCTCAGTAATTCTCTGCTTAAGGACAGAAAAGAAGGACTTTTTATTATTTATGTTAGTTGTGCCTACAGACTCAAGAGTTTCTTTCCAATATATCCTGAAGGATGTATTTGGCAGCAATAGTAGTGACTCAGACTTTACTGGGGCATTTAAAAAAATTGCAGGGATTTTTCAGTAGACACATGGGTCTAATACACTCATCAGTAAGAGACACTGAACTGGTGAGGTGTCATTTTAGCATACAGTTTTCTTGTTAGAACTACAGGAGCTACACCCTGACTTTCGGAGACCAGTACTAACTATCCCAGTGCCATAGAGTTTGTCTGGAGCCAGTACAGCTTTTCAGTTCTGGGTTCATCTGAAGTAGTTTCTCCTTTCCCGTCTTCATTCTTCATCTTCTGTTGGCTGCCACTGATACACGGGTTTTGGATGGTGTGTAAGGTTAGATTCAGGGAAGAATAGCCACATCTCCAAGTCAACAGAGACTGTACTCTAGAGTCAACAGTATTCCCCCTCCTTCATGTCTGACAGGTACGGGGTTACACTGTGCTCCAGAACTCCAATGCTGAGATGAAAAGAAAAATGTACATGTTCATTCCTTCACTTCACCTGTCTGTCTGTCTCTGAAAAGGTGAAATGTGACCAGTCCCATAGCTGCTTCCAGACATGGGAAAAATTGCCTGTTCTGACAAGTGTCTTGTGTTTCAGTTACCATTCCATAGCAGGTGTGCCTCTCACAGTTTCTAAAGCTGTTTAAGTACTCAAGACTATTACTTCAACAATTGTAGTACTTGGAATGATTGCTTTATAGTTATTTTACTTCCTACAGAAAATTAATTGGAATTGTGTTTATGCTAGGGTTTGTTGGGTTTTTTTGAGAGTGGTGTGTTGCTTGTTTCATTTGTATTGGGTTTGTTTGTTATTTTTCCAGATTATCAGTAACATTTCTTATTCATGTTGGAATCACTAGTGCTCAAAGATCTTTGTTACCTGGCTGATTAGCAGTTCAGTGAGCAGGTATGCCCTGAAGGATATGTAGAGGAAGGGGAATTGCGTGAATATATGGTGACAGTTTAGCCCAGGGCCTGTTTGAGCCCAGTCATAACAAGAATTGAACTTTGCAGAAATTTCCTTGACAGACATATCATAGAATCATAGAATCACAGGGGTTGGAAGGGACCTTGAGAGATCATCTGGTCCAACCCCTCTGCCAAAGCAGCTCCCTAGGACATATCACTCAGATAGGCGTCCAGATGGGTCTTGAATATCTCCAGAGATGGAGACTCCACCACCTCCCTGGGCAGCCTGTCCCAGGGCTCTGTCACCCTCACTGTGAAAAAGTTCTTCCGCATGTTGGTGCGGAACTTCCTGTGCTCCAACTTGCAGCCATTGCCCCTTGTCCTGTCTCCACAGACCACTGAAAAGGGGCTGGCCATTTCCCCCTGCATCCCATGCTTAAGATATTTATAAACATTAATAAGGTCCCCCCTTAGTCTTCTCTAGGCTGAACAGTCTCAGCTTACTCAGCCTTCCCTCATAGGGGAGATGCTCCAGACCTTAATCATCTTTGTAGCCCTTCTCTGGACTCTCTCCAGGAGATCCCTGTCTTTTTTGTACCAGGGAGCCCAGAACTGGACACAGTACTCCAGGTGGGGCCTGACCAGGGCAGAGTAGAGGGGGAGGATCACCTCCTTCGACCTGCTGGCCACACTCCTCCTGATGCACCCCAGGATCCCATTGGCTCTCTTAGGATCAACCAGATCTCATAGCTTTCACTGTTGTCTTAGTGGAAAAGGTTTTACAGATATTCTTCTGCTTTAAAATATACCTCCATTTAGCTATTTGTAGCTTCTTAGACAGTTATGATAACCTCAGTGCATTCAGAGGCAAGTGGAGCAGGGTAAAATGTTATAGGGAATTGTAGTTTAGGATAAAATGCAGAAATATTACTTTCCTTTCCAAAGCAAGCACACATTTCTAGATTAGCACGTTACCCTTTCGTCTTCTGGACAATAAAGAAAATTTCCAAGTCCTTATTTAACAATGAAAACAAAATTTTGTCATCATGAATATCAAAAAACAAGTTCTGTAGAGGGACTGTGCAATCTCCATCTTTGAAGGCTTTCAAGACCTGCCTGGCTGAAGCACTGAGCGACTTGTTATGATCTCATGGCTGAACTTGCTTTGAGCAAAAGTTTAGAGTATATGTAAACTGTATGATTGGGACAAACTTAGTAATGAGTTCAATTATGGGAAGTGTTGATTATGACTAATAATAACTAGGTCTTTTATCCTAATGAATTGGCACCGTCCAGAAACAGCTGCTTTAGAAGAGGATGAAATTACAAGAACCAGGCGAGTAAGGAGTAAGATGCGTCGAAGAGAAATTCCTACACAGGTTCAGTTCCTCCTGTTTTGTTTGCACATATGAATCCTCATACATGTAGGTGAATCTCGCATCTTTCTCCATGTGGTTGATAGAACATGCCAAAGGCTTTGGTCTTATCTTCTCAATAGGATACTAGAGCATATGAACTCAACTATGAAAGCATTAAAGATCTCAAATTAACTTTTTGAGATTTACAAAGTCCTATTTACATATTGGTGTGTAAGCATACTTGTGTGTTTGTGCATTGAAACAAAATTTGCATGTTGAAATAATGTCTATTCTTCAAAGCTTCAAGATGCTACAAAACTCTTATTTGAAACTTCTAGTTTTACAAGAATTTTTTCCAAATATTTTCTAAAAATAAGTAGAAGTGCAAAACTGACATTGAAAACTTCAGCTGAAGTTTTATTCATGTTTGGAAAAGTTAGCAAATGAAACCGCCATCTGGGCATGGTTCTGGACAGACTGCTCTGTGTGGCTCCAGAATTTACTTGCAGGCAGTTTTGAGAGCCTTGCATTTAGCATAATAAAGTGTAAACTAGTGTTCTGGTGCACTTATGCCCACATGGCTTAAAAAGACTGTATATTCTCATGAAAATATGTTAAATTAGATCATGATTTCCTGCAGTATGGACTCTTGCTGATAAGAGTACAAATACTGTTTCCTTTTAGCTCCCTAGAGTGTTTTTTTTAAAATTAATTTCTAGATCATGATCATGAGTTGAAGAAGGGATACGTGAAATATCTTGATGTGATCACATTTTTTAAAAAATAATGAATGCCATTGTTTTGTGCTTTGGTGTTCTAGACAAAGAAGACATTCAGCTATGAAAGGTTCTATGGTTAGCTTACTGGCTGACCAAACTATGAGCTGTGGTAAATTCTAATATTTTTATGGTGGCATGATCAGTGAGGAAGAAAGACACTGAGTCTTACCAGCTTCAACGTGGCTTCAGTAGGAATCCTCTCTGGATTCTTAATGGCTGATAGATTTCAAAGACATTCTGTCTTGCTGGAGATTTCTGTACAGTTTTAATGTCTTTCTCAATTTATATAAATTTTGATATTTTATTCCCTGTAATTTAACAGGGATAAATAAGTCTGAATTTCATTACTGTATTTAAAAATAGTTTTTCTGAAAAAATATACCTTTTTTTCCCCCCCTACAGCTTCTGAAATCAGCATGGGATCTTCTTGATTTTCAAAAGGTGTAAAAGTGCACTGATGGTTATAATTTTCCATTTTTCATAAACAAAATGGCTCTCCTACATAGAATTTACTTTGCTGTGTATATGGGTTTTTAATGAAAATTGCCTTTTAAATATGTTACAAACATTCATACAAGTGAATATTTGTAACAAGGTAGCCAAAAAAGTAAAGCAATAATTACTTTCATGTAATTTGCAGACCTGCATAGAATAATAATGTAATAAATAGTATTTTGTGACAAAATAGTTTAAATCTTTGTGCTTTGTGACGAAACTGTTTAAATCTGTATATTTATCTTTTTTTCTTAATTAAATTGCCTCTGGTTGACAGATGATTTGTGTAGCAACATGTTTCTAGAAAGAATTAAGAGGCTTATATGAGCTCTATGTGTGTGTGCATATACAAGTATATATATTAAAAAAAAGGTATTGGTCCAGTCCTAACTATTCATAAAAGCCAAGCTTGTCTGTTTCAGAAGAAATTAGCATGGCTTTGCAGTTTGGGAAGTAGGGTGAATTTTAATAAGCAAGCTAATGTTAGTCTGATAGCAAAAGATTAGTAAGGCATGGTCTCATCTGTGCAGAGAATTTGGGGTCATCTCATCCCATGTCATCTCTGGCAGGAACTGTCTTTGCATTTGATGTGGCATTCCTTCAAGTTGAGTTCAGTTTTTCCAGATTTAATATGTTATAAATTAGTGAATTCTGTTACAGTTTTTGCAACTACAACTCTTATTTTACACCGTGGCATAATTTTTTTTTTCCTTAGTTTCACTCAAACACTTTCATTGTAGAGGAAGAAAATTAAGAGATGGTTGTATGCATGTTCTTTGTAATTTTAAAATTATACCTTGCCTCTGCAGTTGTAATTTACTTGCAGCTCATTTATCCTTGATATCGATAGCTGAACAATTTATAAATAATTTAGGTAGGAATTATTATAAAAAGCACATATAATTTCTTAGTAATAAGAGCCAAAATACAGAGAACTTGTGATGATATATCCATAATTAAGTTTTTTATTAATTTTCTTTTAAATAGTTGTATTGAGCATGAGTATTTTTAGTAGCCGGTCAAAATGATCTGTTATCATTGCCACATGCTTAAATCTGGAGTAGGCCTCGTTTTATCGTTTTTTACTTGCTGACATATGATATCCTAGTGACATTCCCCAATAATGCATCGAAGGAGGGCTATGAAATAACTACACTAAAATATATATATAAATGGAAACATATTAAGAGAAAAGACAGATTAATATACAATTAGAAATTATATCTGCATTACATGATGGAGAATGAAGGGATGTGGAGATAAATAAGCCGTCTACATGCTTTAAATAACAGTGTGTGCTCCTTCCCCTAAGGTCTGCAAACCAGTAAGATGAAAGATAACTTTAAAAAGGGAACCTGAAATGAAGTTTCCTGCGGTTACATTACTATTGACTTTGCTGCCTCTAGCCATAGTTTGACAAATGAATGCTTTTAAGGCAGGGGTGCACCCAAAGGGGAAAAAATGGCAGGGCTCTGTGTTTGGTGGTAGCGCCAGCTTTTAAGTATTCATTGAAGTATAATCTTAAAATATGAATTAACTAATATGTTTGTATAATTCAAGAAAGAGGATACTGCGGGTACACAAAATTAATTTTTAATTTATTAAATCAAATCAAGCAACAGTAATCAAAAGGACTAAACGAAAACTGCAAACTCAAAACATAAAAAGTTCTTCAGAGTTAATTGCAATAAATAAGTTTAATTTCATGAAGTAGGTCTTCCTTGCCAGTAGTTTTTCTTTTACATAAATCCGATGAATATTCAGTATTCACCGAAAAAAACCCAACCTTTAACTTGCATATAATTGTATGAATTATATTTTGCTCCTCTACCCCTCTCTTCTTTATAAAATCTTGCAGAAAAAGTCGATCCTTTTTTACTTCTGATTCTTAGTATCTTTTTTTATACATTGATTTTCCTTATTTACATCTTCAAGTAAATTTACATGAAGCACGCTGGGGGAATAATGATTTGCGAGAACAGAGCAGAACAGCAATATGTTTTGTAATGTGTTAATCTTGCAATCAAGCTACTTTTGTCACATAGGTGGTTTTTTGTTGTTGTGAAGGAGCTTTGTGAGAAGGTTCTGTATGAAGACATTAATGTATGTAAGCATGGAAAAAATACTTTGAAAGGGGTAACTCTTAGAAGGACCTCAGAATTTTAATGTGGTAGGTCTTGAGTTTTCAGAGCAATACTGCAGCCTAAGAGAGAGAAGTGGTCTTTATGTCTAGGTGTGGTTATTGAATAGTAGCAAAAAGTTATTTTTCCTTGCAGAACTTCCAGGCTGCAGCACACTGTGTGGTTTTGTTATCTGGCCTTCATGGTGGATATTGATAAATATGAAATAACTACAATGATTCAAGGCTAGAAAAATCTGCTTCACAGTAAGATATTAAAGAACACAATTCAGTTTTAAAAATGAAGCAAGTTTAAAAAGCTGGTCCTGCCACATTTTATAGGTATTTCTGTATGACATAGATTTCTGCTTTTAGACCAAAACATGTTGCTGGACAATTCAGGTTAGAAATAAGGTCTGGTTTTTGCAGAAATATTGGTTGACTACTGTAATAATTTATTCAGGGGATAACGTAGATTCTCCATCATTAAAGCTCCATTTCATCAAGATTATATGTGTTCTTGAAAATGATATTTGTTCTTTTTAATCTTTTAATATTTTGCATGTGTGGCATAGAAGGTTATTGTGATTTCAGTGACCCAGTTGAAGCTGTGGTCAGGTGTACAGTAAACAGGCTAGGATGATGAAGGCTGAACAGAGACTTCAGCAGTTGAGTTAGCTGTGCCTTGGATGAGCACAAGTAGAATTATTTATTTCAAAGAGGCCTTACTTGCTGCTGTTCAAGACGTTGGAACAACAGAAAACCAAAGTAATAGTAAGTTGAGACATTTTTTAAAATGTGTATTTTACTTTTTTGAGCAAGGTGAATCAAACCATGAAAAAGAAACACAAGGTATATAACTGAAGAGTGAGCTGGCTTGGGGCACATGGTAAACCTTTTTGACTTTCAAATGTCAGATCAGTTCTTAACTTTATGGAAAAAACTGTTACTGGAATAAAGGAGGAAAACTCTGAGAGACAAATGGAAGTCAAATTCATTTAACCACCTGAACTTGATTATAAATTCTGGGAAAAAAAAAAATTCTAATCGTTAAAAATTGACTGTAAGGTCCTTTGGAACATTTGAAATCCTCTTCTGCTTTCAGTCAAAACTAAACCGAGTATATCAAAATGAGAAATAAAACTGAAACTGACAGAGGTGAATTCAGAAGCACACGGGTGATAACGAGACAAAGATTTCAGTATATTCCAAAAACAATTACATACTTTTCTGGTAGGAATCACATGCATGAGATAGAAATAAAAGAAATTGCTTTTTGCCTTTTTTTTAATTTTATTTTTAAATTTACGTATGTTTAAACTGATCACTAACACCAAAGTACTGTATGTCTGAGTTTTACCACTTCTTAAGTTAAGAATTAGGCATACAACATCTTGTATCATTGCAAGTCAGTATTTAGTGTTGCTTTTTATTAGATTTACATCCTTTATAAAATATAAGATGGTGATTTCTGGATGTCAGAGAAACTGAACTGCATGCTTTGCTGTAACAAGTAATTTAAAAGACTATTTGTGATGCTGTTTTTGACCACTGGCAGAGATGATTCTAGGGTTTTTCCTACTATGAACTAATTTGCGTTATTCACATATAAAACAATTTCTGGAAAAAAATCTTCTCACATATAAAAAAGGACTTTCAGAATATTATAAAGAAAATTGTATTTAGAAGATATCTGGTAACATAGTTGAACTCTGTGCTAACATCCATGTGGAACAGGAAGAAAATTGTCAAATATATTCCTTTTTTTTTCCATTTGCCCTTCTTTTCAAAGGGCTTATATCTACCCATTGCACTAAAAACATTGTCCTAGCTTCTTTAGCTCTAAGATAAGTGAAATTGTGGTGCAAAAGTAAATTATTTATTTTTGATGATTTTAAAATTCTTGCTGTAGTTTTTTGCTTGTTATGAAAATATGGGTGTCCAAAATCAGGAAAAAAGTATTTAGGCTTCATCTTAAGAACATATTAGTTATTGTCATAGTTGCCCTTATTATAATAGATGTAATTTCCTGAAAATTGGAAAATGGTGTCTGTTACTGTTTCTGTTGAAGCCATGTTGCAACAGGTATTTTCCAGGGAGATAGTATGATAAACTGTAAAATCTTGCAATCGGAATTAAGACCAATAAGACAGACTCAGCAGAAGATATGATTAGGGTGAGTAATTTTATATCTAGTGAAATCCACATGAAGACATTTATTTCTTGGCTTAATTTTATATGTATAATAAATATAGCAACATTATTAATAGTTATAATCCTGTACTTCTGTTTAGTAGCCTGACATTCATTGCAGAAATAGCCCAGAAATGAAAATACTTCTGAAAGTAATTTCAGAAGTAGGATCAAGTAGTAGGTTTTGAAAAAGAAGAGGATTCTCCTATTAAGAGACTTGAGAATAAAAAAAGAAATCTTCAGAAGGACTTTCGGTTTGGAGAGGGACTACAGGCAAAAGGAATAGAAGTGTCACAGTCAGAAAATGCCTGGATAATGTCACAACATTGACTTAAATGCTGTGAGAATCAACATGCAGGTATTAGTTGTCTCAACAATTCTTAATTAACTCAGTGGTACTCAAATTGGCCTTTGTGTTATATACTTTGTCATCCATATATATATACTTTTCCATCTGTTAAAAACACCATGCCATTTAGAAAAGGAACAGGACTCTAAAAACTGAAAAACACATACCAAAATGCTTTTGGGGTGTGAATTTCTTACCACTGCTGGGAAGATAATCTTGTAGCAGTTATTTAGATAGGAACATAGTGAGAATTTTAGGAATACAGTAAATTCTTCCAAAATTAAAACATAAAAAGGTAGTGGTTTTTATAGTTATAGATATAGCTTTTTCTTAGGCTTTGTCATAGTTTAATCCAGACAGCATCTAAAACAACCACACAGCTCTCTGCTCGCTTCCCTCCCCCCATGGTGGGATGGAGGAGAGAATCAAAAACGAAAAAAAAAGTAAAATTCGTGGGTTGATATAAAGTTTAATAGGACAGAAAGGAAGATGATTATTATAATAATGATAGAATATGCAAAAGAAGCAATGAATAGCACAATTTCACACCACCCAAACCAATGCTCAGCTACTTCTCAAGCTGAACTGCCTCCCAGCAGAGGAGGAACATTTCTGCTGGGGTAATAAGAAGGTGCCAGAAGAAACAGAAGTTTACAGATAGAATGGGAGACTGAAATTCCTCACTTGAAATGTCTGTATAGCCAGAAAAGAATGTTTCAGTACTTACAGTGGTTTATGTGAGAAGAACGCATCTCATGCAGCAGAGGTATACCCACGTCTGCTTAAAATAACAAAAGATATAACACTAAATAAAAAGAATCCAAACAATCCACTACAATATTTCATTTGAAAAAGGGAGATACGTAAACTGCTTATAAAAAAGGACTAAATGTTTGTAAGCAGCATGGAGATTCCACAGAACACAGACCAAAATAATACTACATATCTATTAGTATTGTTTTCCCAAAAGAAACTCTCATGAAGATTTTTAATGTTGTAAAAAGACATACAAAGAAAAGCAGACAAAAGAAAACAACCCCAAACACGTTTTGTACAAATGAGAAAAATTGGAAAGAATATATTTTCTATCAAATTACGTATGAAAACATTGTCAGGCAGGCCAAAAAAGGTTTTGAGATGCTTGCTAAAGGCAAAAACTGATAATAAATCCTTTTTCGAACACAACAGAACAGGGAAGCCTGACAGAAAATCTTGAGGGCCAACAGATGATCAAGGGATGAAAGGAGTGGTGAGAGAAGACAGGACTGTAGTGCAAACTATAAAAATCTTCCATATCCACATTAATTATTGAAGAGTTTAGGGAGGCTTCCATGCTGGAATATTTCTGCTCAGGGGACACTTGGGATGCTCTTTTTCAGACAAGTGTTTTAAAAGCATTTTACAGCAAGACATTTTGTTTATAATTGCTATTTGTTTATAATTGCTTTTGTTTGTAATTGCTGTTCTACAGAAAAATGGAAGGTGGCTGAAGGAATTCGAATTTTCAAAAAGGAGTCCAGCAAATCACAAACTCAGTATTGGACAAATTGACAGAAATAATAACGAAGAATCAATTTAGGGGCTACACAGAAAAAGTATGTTATAGTGGAGAAAAGTAAGTGAGAGTATTATAGAAGAAAATAATGTCTCATAAATTTAGTAGACATATTTAAAAAAGAAAAAAAGAAAAAGTGGCTCTGGAAGATTGAGTTTCCTAAATATCTTGCACTCCAAGAAAGTGCTTCAGAAGGCTTCCCTAGATGTAAACCACCATGAGACACAGGACAAGCTGCTGATGTATATAAAATTGGGATAAAAGAAACTACAGAGGGAAAGGATAGAGACTAATGTTAAATATTCCTTAAAGGAGTAAGTCATCAGCAGAGACTGACACAAACTTTACACTTCAATGTATTCATGTATCATCAGACAAAGAGATAGAATATTAAATATGACTGTATTTCTAATGATCATGAAGCATTTTTAGTGAATTTGAAAATTATTTATGAAGAATTATTGCTCTTGCAGTAGCAATACTCTTAATGTAGTCTTACAGCTGCTGACACAAAGTTCACTTGTGCAATCCCAAATGTCCCACACTGAACTATAGCCATTTGAATTTTAATAAAATCCACATAAACGCATCTGTGTGTTTTCACACTCTAATCAATCAAACCCACAATACTGAATGTTGATTCTGATTAAGCCATTTATATAAGCTAAGTGTACTATTGATTCACTTTTAATAGCATGAGGAATTGCATGAGATCTATTCTTGATAAAGGATATTTGAAAGAGGTGTATTTGAGGTTATCTTCTATGTCAATGGCATTTTTTTAGCAGGATGGGAGATGCATTCCCTATTTATTGCTTCTAAATGCAGACAGTGTTAAGTAAGTTTTCCAGTGGGAGAAGTAAGGAAGTACACATTTCTTTAATGTTTGACATGTACAATTGCACTCTCTAACTGATAACGTTCAGGGTGTAAAAATGCATAGATTTTAAACATTGAGTGCTCCTTATGTCATTGTTAATTTAGGTAAAGATTAAATGTCTCTGCAAAATGCAATTGGCTGATTTTAGTTGTGTGCATGGATAGCACCATAAATAGACTAAAAAATGTTTTGTTCAATGAAAATTACTTGATTATGTTGAAGTGAATGAAGGTAACCTAGAACAAGGGATTTTTATTAATGAGTAAATATGTCCACTGAAATATTTATTTTCAAAATAGCAAGGAGTTATTTCACTGCATTCCCTGAGTAGGGGAAGTTGAAGCACTGTTGTAGTTATGTAAACTTGGTAATCTAAGAAATTCTTGGAAGAGAGAGGAAAAGAACTTGCCCCTGTTCTCTGCAGTGGTGCCAATGACTAATCACATGTTTGATCATATGCCTTACTGTTCATATTGAATATTACCTTTTGAAGCATGGCATTCCTATTTTCCTAAAAGATTGATGTTGCCCCAATATACTAACAAAACTAGTACTAATGCTCAGTGATTAATTGCAAACTTTACTCATGAGCATTAAATTACAGATGATAAATCATAGATTGGTAAACAAGTGCCTAGTTTCCATTAAAAACTACAATTTATTTTTTTTTGCTTAATTGTCAGTCTTCTGAAGATTCTTCCAAAATTCTACAAGTTCGCCTAATATTAGAGTTTATTTGATTTAAGGTAACCAATCTGGTTTCGAAAAGTCAAACTGCATTGTGTATGCTACAATAGAATAGAAGTGTGTTTTGTGTTCAGTTTTTTGAATATCAAGAGAGAACATTAGGCAAATTAAGAAATATGAAATATGCTGGGTCTCAGACAATCTTTATAAAGTTTGAAATATTATTCTGTGTTCTTTGTTTAGATGCAGATGTTTCAGGCCAAACTGAAACATTCTCAGATTTTGGGGAAATTATAATCTGCATTCAAGTTTCAAATTACTTTCAGGTGCATTATATTAATTATGATGTCATCAATGTTATGGTTGTATTATGCATCTTTAAGTAATCTTTAAAAAAATGGCAGGTGTAGGGTCAAATTCAAGCCATGAAAACATTTCATCCAACCCTTTCTGTGTCTTGAAAATGTTTACAACCATTTCTATGTGGAAGGCATCCCAGAGTACTCCCAGCACTATGGCTTATCACCTTGGTACGTGCGAATGTAGCACTTAATACAGAGTCATCCTTTCTATTAATACAGATACTATTAATTCTGTATAGAAAAGCTGTACTTTAAGGCCAGAAGTTTCATTCATTTCATTTTAACTTTGTCTAATCCTAAAGGGTTCTTGTCTTTTTGCATTTGAGTAATGAATAAAAAATAACCTTAAAATGTCAGATAATTACTGAAGATCTGTTCCTTGTGTAAATTCAGGATGTCATACTGAAAAGATGCTTTTATTACTATATATTTTCTTAGACGTGAAGAATCAACTGAGTAGACAAATGATACTGAATACAGTTTTTTCCACCATTTGAAATAACTGAAAGCTCTACTAAGACTTTTAATTCAGAAATAATTTCTTGCATGTTATATTTCTCTTTCTCAATCTTTAGGCCTTCAGATGACTGATAGCTTCTTATAGGTGTGAATAGATAAATTTGAAACCCCACATTTTATTACATTGGTTTTCTACCAACTTTGGAATACACAAATTTATTTTGTTAACATTGCCTATGAAACAATAAATTCTCAATATTCCAAGAAAAAAAAACCCACCTTTAATGTGATCTCATCTTTTTGGCATTACATATCTGTGAATACGATCTAACATTTTGTAGAGAAGTCATTAGAACCTAGTTTCCTTTATCTGCTATTGCATAAATCCTGGGACATATCTCAGAAACTTAGGTATTTTGTGTGCAAGTGCTTTTAAGTCCTAAGAGACAGTTGCAGTTTTAAGTTCCTAATAGTGTACAAATTAATAAGTTATTATTACTGTAAGAGTTTTGGAGAAAACGCTTATATTGATATGTGAGTTACACTGTCTTTTACTGATTCTTCCATTACATTTTGCCTTTATGTTCTTTGGAAAATGCAAAGTTCTGGCTTAGATGATAGACCACTTGAGAACTGGCATACATGTTATGACTGAAAACCAGAAAAAAATTCCTTTTCCATTATTTCAGGGTTATACTCTTGGTTTTACCCCTTTTACGTTAGTAGACTGTGTGAAGTTGAATGAATCTCTGAGTTTTTCACATGCGCTGTTAAGGTGAACTGTGCCTCACTGCTATGAAAACAGCATAGCAGTTTTATTTTCCGCTGTTTTATTTATAGCTAACTTAAACGTCTTTTTGTCTTGAGGGTGGTGTTCCATCTGGTCATGCATATGAAGGTATTTTTACTAATTCATTGAAAGAAGAGCCTTCCAAGTGTTCAAACTAGGATGAGACAAGATTCAGAAATCAAGTTATAATCCACTAGCAGAGCGACACAGTAAATGCCTGAACTGGGAGCCCTTCTTGGTTAGAGGTCTTGGCAGCCAACTCTGAATATTCTTATTCTCATGAGAATTCATTCATCTGCTCCATTCTTGTGACCTAAAATACTGTCTTGAGGTTGTCTTGGTTTTTCTAATGTTTATACATGATTCTTACACACTCCTACATATGTGTAATTAACATATGCATGCCAGAGATCAGTCCCTGCAGATAAGTCCCTGCCACTGAGAAAGCTGTGTATCTTCTATTCCAGAAAACCCAACCTAATATTCAAAGCAAGTATCTGGGAGCATTTTCAGGTGTATAGTAATTAACAGTGGACTGAAATAAAGAATAAGTTTCAATGGAATTGTTTCAAATCAAATCCAAAATTAGCTTTTCTTCACTATTGCTGTAAAGACCTTTAACAGATGTTTTCCTAAATTACTTCAGCTATCCTTACATTAGAACTTTAAAGTTATCAATTCTGACTACTGTTTGCATGAATGACTAAACCAGGATAACATGGCAAAACCTCTTTGCATTTATAAAAGCGTATTTGCCTTTGCAAATACATTTTATGATATTTTCCAGTAGCCAGGGAACTGGAGTTCCTCTTAAACAGCTACCTCTTTCATACAGGCTCTTTAAATGAAATGGGGCATTGTTCAAAAGCAGTTTGAACATGTAAAGATAAAAGGAAAAATAAATTACTAGTAAGCTTCTTGATTTCTACTTAGTTTGACAGTCTACTGGAAATGCTTTCAGTGACAGTTATATAAAGTCAATTTTGCAGCCATACACTTCATCTGTAAACATTCCAGCTGAGTATCTAAACAATTGAGGAAGGGAAAAATCTTTACTTTTTAATGTTCTCCCGAAGTGAAGTGACAATGGCCATAAAAAGCTTTTATTATTTAAGTGGTGAGAAGTTTTCTATAGAGTGAAATATCAGTCTTTAAAATGCAGCTCACCTTATCTGACTAAAAAGGGAATATAGGCCCTAAAGGCATCATCAGGTGCTACTCTTTGGTTTTGTTAGAGACATAGCTATTTCAAATGCAGAAATCAATACATTCAGTTCATGCTTTCATTAGTTCCAAGACAGAGAAGATTAATTGAAAGGTCATCATTTATTAGGACAGTAAGAGCATTGCTTAGTTTGATTATGGGTACAATTTTATAAGAACCAGAATGACGTGGGACAATAAATACTGTTAAAGTCAGTGGAACTTACATTACAGAGGCATTGGTAGTTCAGGAGCTCTCAAAGTTTGGTCTCAAAGTTTGGGTTTCTGCTGGTATAGAAGTAACACTATCAAGAATTTTTTTTTTTTTTTTTTTTGGTGGGTAGCTGATAAAATAGTATCTTTGGCCAAGTTGTGAGAGCAGAGGTTTTGTTATCATGTTGTGTCATTCTGTCCCTATTTTTTTCTTCTTTCTTTTCCCCCTTAACTTAGTGCAAATTCTGAATATTGGATGAATTTTGGCCAAATCTGACTGAAAGAAATAGGTCTTCTTAATGTCTCTCAGAAGTCCTCAAAGTAGATAACCTGGGTATGTGTATATAGCCACTGAAGTCAATATTCAGACTCACCAGCAACTGAGAAGCAGTGACTGACTGATCACAGATGTCACCACAGGCAAACAGTATAGAAAGTGCTAAAGAGACATGGGAGTACATGAGGGTAGTTGCAAGAGTTAATTCAAGATAGGAGAGGAAAGGTTCTAAGAAAAGTGTCTTGGGACTGCCGGGTTGAGCAACATAATAGAAGACATGTTGGGATGGTTGAAAACATTTTGGTTTATTGCCTCCTGAAGCTATGGGTAATCAGCCTCATGGCATAACAAATAGGACAACGCTACCCATGTGGCGTATAAAATCTGGAGGGGGGTGGAAAAAAAGGACTGTGTTCTTAGTTTCCTTAAAACTGAGTTGCACCAAATTCATTAAATACTTGCCTGCCTTAAAAGGTTTGATTAGATAAAACATGATTTAAAGATTGGTAAGTGGAACACTAGTGAGAAAGAAATCTGAAACTAAGTTAAAAAATTTTGCATTAAAAATGTACAAAGCAAAATCTTAGAGAAAAAACCACTTAGATTAACTACTTTAAAGAAAAATGGGAAATTTTTATCTCGTTTTCGTCCCATCTTATAATTCAACTATGGCATAAAGACCTTATGAGGTGACTGTAATAATGCACAAAAAATAGTTGGAGGAGATGTATTCTGCAGCACGGAACAGATAAAAGTGTACTTTTTCTTTCTTCTGAACTAGTTGACAATTCTTAAATAGCATAATGGTGGAACTGTGCATGCTTTCCATTTTTGTATTTTCTGTGCTTTGCAAAGAAAATCATTAGAATATCATTGAAGTTGGTGAACAATGAACCCTCTGTCTTTGCGGTACATATCAGAAGCCAACAAAACAATAAGGAGCCCTTGTGAGAATTCAGCACAGTCCCTCTCACTGTATCCTAGGCTAATCTAACAGCATTCCTAGCACTCTGATATACCTTGTGTGATTGATTTAGAATTGTTCACTCACTTGGGCTGAGATTTCAAATTAGCAGGAAGTATTTCAGGTTGTAGAGCTTAGTTAAGTAGAGCTATGATTAATTGATACAAGTCAAAATCACTTAGATAAGTCTGTATTATAAAAAGATAAACGAAGTGAAGGCATTCCATTTTTATTTTGAGTTTAGTCACTTGTGTTTGTAGCAACACAAACTGAAATTAAATTCAAGTTCTTAGTCATGCCACAGGAATGTCCTTAGCATAGTGTTCTTTGGCATACTTTTAAGGACAACTTGAAAGAATACTTTGAAACTACATCATAAATTTTAAAATAATATGAGAATGAATAAAGCGCTCAAACAGGTTTTCAGTTAACATTAACTAACAGTATTGACTGTTACTTGACTCAAGGCTGACATTTTGGTGTGCAAAGTAACACCCAACAAAAATGCCCATGCAAATTAATCTGGGTCTGAGCCAACATTCAGATGGCAAGAAGTAAGGTAGGAGAAAATGAATTCCAAAGGTCCTTTTGAGCCAAACCAACAATTTTCAGGCTTCACAGAGAGTTGATATGAAAGATATAAATAGCAGAAGTTTCTAAATATGCTTTAAATTAGAAGGACAAAGATTAAATCTGAAAATCAAGTTGTAAGATTATGCCAGTTCACAAGTTTAAGTCCTGTGAGCTGGGTGGTTTAGGTTACTGCAGGGAAAATGCTTTTTATAACACACAGAGATCATTTCAGTATTCAAAAGGTAGTTAGCGGGATTCCTGAAAATTATCAACTCTATTACTGACCTATGGGTGATTAACATATCCAAAGAAGGTGATAAATAAGACCTAGGTGGTGCAGCTGGCATGGGTCATCTGAATAAAAATCAGTTTCTTTACAAGTCTTGATTTTTCTTTGAGGATGTTGTTATAATAAAAGACTGAGTGTTAACAGTATTGCAGTACTTTATGACTATTACAGAAAACACTCAATCTTTTGATTACAGAGTGAAGGAAAAATGGATTAAATTGCAGAACTTTGGGAGACAGTTATTTATGTTAATCGAAACTGAGAAATAGCACCTGGAGTGAAAGTTAAACAAGCTGTAAATAGAATTATAGATGCAAATTTTGGCAATTATAAAAGCAAAACAAATCACACTGGAAAAAGTAGCTTGAGGTATTGCTGAAATATTGTTGACCTACAAAAACTCTAGAGGTGTCTTCCAGCCTCAATAATTCTATGATTTTGAACAGGAATGGGACCTGATTGACATGATGATATTGTGATTTGAACTACCAACATGAGAAAAAGAAATATAAGCATTAGGATGGGTTATTACCTTTTGTGGTTTGTCTATTATTTATTGAAATACTGTTGGGCAGTGGAAGAACCAAAGTCTCTTAAAATTTAGGCAATACATTGCTAAAAATGAAGAAATGTGTGGATAAAAAAATAATTTTGTGTTTGTAACCCAACTTCACTATCTTCAGTTGAAGAGCTACATTGCCTGTCAAGAATGTGGCTTTAAAGTATAATGTATATGTTTGCCTATCAATCTGACTGAGTTTTTATTATCTACTGTATCATTGATTTTGATTGCAATTTATTTTTGAGCAAACTAAACCAATATACTCTGAATTTCCAGGAAACCTTTTTAAACTATGCCCATTGAAAACAGGGCAATGTCATTTGCCTATTGGAAATATTAGGAATATTTCAAAGAACATTGGCGGGAAAACAAATAATTAGTGGGAACAAATAATTAGTGGGATCAAAAAGTTGTCACCTGCCTAAATGGCTGTTGCAGGGAGTTGTTTACTCCTTCAGGTTACTTCAGAGTTATTCCTCAGTTCTTTTGTCCCAGGCAAAAGCAAAAAGTTGTTTTACGGTTTCCTCTCATTGCATCTTCCATCTCATACTTTTATGAGTGAATACTAGGAGGAAGGTTTCTCTTCAATGTATCAATGTCTCTGCTTTATCAGAAGGTTTTATGTTTAAGTAGCATACTTTATGTAAACTGTTAAGAAAATAGAATGCTGTGGAACATAGTGATGACTTGATTGATTATTAAAAAACACCCCCAAAAAACCAACCAAAACCAAAACAATTCCATTTATTTCTGTGTGTCATAGTTATTTTGTGAACAGTAAGTAACTAGCAAAAGTCCTTAAGCATGAGGGACTTACATAACTATTTTGAAGTTTATGATAATAACGACAACACATGCTTTGATCTGTACATGTGTGTATTTCATTGTATGATTTTCTGTTTGTTACCCATACTTTCAACGATAGTTTCCTTGTTGGGTTTCCTATTGTATAATTTTACAAAGTAAGGACCTCTCAATCTTGTCTGTGAAATAACCATGTGATACTTTCAAAATGCAGTTTTCCACGTCTCAAAGTGTGCTCATTAACACTTGACTTGGTAGTTAATTTTGCACAACCGACTTGTTTGTTTTTCCTTAATGAAATACATTTTGATTGTTTCTCATTTTGATTCACAGCAATTCTTCTCCAGCCTCATTACTATTCAAACAACATATCGCATACAGTTGAAAGCTGAAATCTGGTTTTGGTTTTTTTCTTCCCAATCTTCTTCAGTATCCTTGTGATTTTGGTATATTTTAATCTACTTTGCCATATGCTGAGAGCTTTCCTAGTTATTGCTGGCCGAACATGTTTTCTTCAAAATGTTAAGACAGTCAGTGGAAATTTTTAGAAGAACACTGTTATCCTTTGAATAGCAAGCATGGAACAACATTTAGGAGCTTTTCAGGGTCAGAATGCCAAATAGTGGGCAGATCATTCAGGCACTGTTATCAATAGCAAGACTTTCCAAATAGCTGTCTTTATACAACACAGTTTTGCAATGACAGAATGAAGTTTAAAAACTTGTCAGTGATACCATACTTTAATAAAAATTCACCTTTTTGTGTGCACCTTAGCACCTCTGCTTTTTTTCCTCCAAAGAATTGCAGTGAATTTCTTTCTCTAACGTAAAGATCAGAGTCTTTTCTTTCTTACCCGGTTAAGATTGCTATTGCTTTTTTTTGCCACCCTGTTCCTTCTCTCCCTCACAGCTGAGAGGGGGTAAAGCTAAAAAGGATGAAACCTCAAGCATCCTTCCATGTAATTTGCAAACTAAACTTTTCTTGTCTAAACTTCTGACTGATACTTCACATCTACACCAGATTTAGCACTTCGCTGGCTTCAGGCTTCACTTCTTTATTGCAGCTTTCTGAAGACACAATGATAAAATATTATTTGTCTTGTTATAAGAAAACTTAAATGCTCAGTATTTTTTCTAAATTTATGAACTTTTACTAAATCTTTTCCTGTAGGTGTGATATAATAGATGGTAAAAATATGAATTGGCTTCTTGAATTTAAAATGTATCATCCATACCTGTAGTACATATTCTATGGGAAAATCTTCTGAAAGATCCCTTTACAATGATGTTATACAACACAGTGATGAATTATTGACATATGGATACATCGATGAAGACAATATCCAAATGTATTAAAAACTAATTGAAGGTATAGCTGATCATAACATTCCTTATTTAAATAACCATATCTCAGGTTTACTGCCAAATTTAGATTAGCTTTGGTAGGCTCACTAGTCTTAATGCTGTGTTCTGGCAATGTATGACTTAATCATGCAGTTGCCATATTTCTATAACTTCATCACATACATACTGAAATTATTTTTACTGTGTGCAAAAGTGTTCTAACCTTAGGGAGTTTTAAGTTCTTAAAAGAAGACTCACTATCCTTGCCATGGAATGGATTGGTTTTTCCCAACCATTACATTTATTTGGTAATCAACAGTTTTATGAGTTTGCTTCTATTTAAAACAGTTTTCTTTCCTGGCTGGTTGAGAGCTAAACAGAGAACTGACATCTTTGCCAGTAAACACTGCAGACAAAATACTGTTTTGGATGAAACAGATGCAGTAAATATCGTACCTGAAATGTTCTGGTTTTCAATAGTGCAGTGCTTTGCATTATGCTGTCATGTATTATAATTTATTTCTGTATTTGAAAATAGCTTTGAATTACTAATTATCTAGACATTTATGTTTGTGTCATTTCTAAAAACTCTTAGGATACATTTAGTGGCTATTGAGCCTTGAATGAAACTTCCATCTAAAAAACCTGTATATTCTTCTTTTATTTAAAAGAAATTCTTCCCCGCATGTAAATCACATGCTTGTATAGCGCCTGGCTATTTTCCTTGCTCTATTTAATTTGCTAAAGATGTTTATAGTTTGAGTACTTTGAGACAGGAATTCTCTCTCTCTCTGCACTTTCTCCCCTTCTGTTAGTAGAGTAGCTAATTCAGTGGTTCTAATGATGTCTGAAGTGCTGAGATTTACTGCAATAAAATGTATTCAAGAGTAGCAGGGCTGTATAGTTATTTTTTAAACAATTTCTTGCACCTTATAATATTGCTTTGTTTATTTTTAAAGGAGTAACTGAATTTGAAGAAATGTATGTAACTAGTCTGTCCAATTAAGCCTTAGCAGACAGTACTGATGTGGTTGTATATAAAAAGGTATGAATATATAAACCAGGTCACTTTTTATATTTTATTACCTACCAGCTGCTAAGAATTCAGGCCCCATTAACTTTTTTTTTCTGCTGGAGTCGATTGTTTAATACAGTTTGTATGTTAACTATTCTGAAAGTATAGTTTTTGTAATCTTTTTTAAATGCTATTTTGAAAAAGTGGAGTAGGGGTTAGATAGTCTTTTTGAAGATAATGTTTAGCTGATGTGTTTGGGATATTGCTTGCCAGTGGTGAGGCTTATTAATAAATTAAACTATTTGACTCATCCTAGTATGTATTTCAAAACAGGTGAGGCTAATGATAAGGATGTTCAGGTGGTGGAACTTCCCATTGTTGACAGCTTACACCCACGGCCACCTTATTTACCATTGGCTATCCCCGAAGACCTGGCTGATAGGCTAATTCGTGTACATGGGGATCCTGCAGTGTGGTGGGTCTCGCAGTTTGTGAAATACTTGATTCGTCCACAGCCTTGGTTAGAGAAAGAAATAGAGGAAGCCACAAAGAAACTTGGTTTCAAACATCCAGTGATCGGGTGGGTATTTAGTTTTCTTGTTTATTGTCTGTGCTTTAATATGTGTATATGGTGATTCCTATTCACAACAAATGGTTTTATGATGGCCATCCAAGAGTCTCAAGCGTTTTCTGGAGAGAGAGGGTGCTTTACAGATGAAGCTGTTATTTTTTAAATTGTCTATAATCCAAGTTGTTTACAATTACTTTTTCAGCATAGTTGTTTACCTGTAGTTGGACAGATATATAAAAGGCAGCTCAATAGAAGCTTTGTTTATATGTTCTTCCATATCTAGAAATGTAATATAGAATTTCGTTCCTATAATTGCCTTACAGCTTCTATTCCAGACACACTTCTGTCTGGGTTTTCTTTTCAAGTGCCTATAGCCTTTACATTTGAGGAAAAAAGGTTAAGCCTACATTTTACATGCCACAATCCACAACTAATTTTGTTGTTGGCTGCACCTGAACATGGTATGTGCCTTTCCCTTTCCTGCTGATGTTTATGCTGTTGTTGTTTCTTAGCAGTAAATATGAATTGGAAAGGTGCATATGGGGAGAAAGGAGAAAAAAAAAAAAGAAGCGCCTGTGAGTAATAAAGAGTAGCTTGTGAAAGAAAGGTTTTACTGTAATGTAACATGAAAAAAAAATGTTGCTGCAAATATTGATTCCTTTTTCAGAATTGTCCTGCAATCATTAGTCTTTCTTTTTGTAGGAGTATATAGTAGTTCCATCCATATGTTGGTTGGCTTTTGACCATTGAGTCAGTAGGTCAATTGACCACTGCCAGATGTGAAGATTTCTTAGTTTTCAAGCAGATGGGGAAGATGCATTTTAACGACCTTCATTTAAACCCTGCATTATAGTTGGTGTCCCCATATACAAGTGACACAAATATTCCTATTTTGCCTTTGGACTGTATTTATCAAGCATTAAATAACTATACTAGATAATGTAACCTTTTGCACAAAGGGAATACGTTGTATGGTATAATCAAACCTCCTTAATTCTCTTCTTTCAGTTACCATTTGCCTGCCTTGTAAACTCACATTGCTGCTTTCAAGAACAGACTGTCGGCTAGTTTATTGTTGTCAGTTTGTCTTGATGGACATCAATGAGTTTTAATCCTTCCTTGTTTCATGGAGGGATTAAATTTAAGATGGATTCTAAAAGCACAGGCATGAAGTTCAAAGTTAAAATTTCAGTTGCTATTGTATTTATAAATTGAGTTCCTAGTTTCTGCCTTTTTCTAGTGTTCACGTCCGAAGGACAGACAAAGTAGGAACAGAGGCAGCTTTTCATCCCATTGAAGAATATATGGTACATGTTGAAGAGCGGTTTGAACTTCTTGCTCGCAGAATGCACATTGACAAAAAAAGAGTTTATTTGGCCACAGATGACCCGTCATTGTTGCAAGAGGCAAAATCCAAGTAAGATGAATTATGTTTATATATTACAGCTTATTCCTTCTGGTTAGCTTTACAATTTCTGACTATTGTGCACACAAATCCTAGTCTCTTTTTTTTTTTTTTTTTTAGCATTTACACAGTTAAGATTGCAATTCAACTTCCAGTTATTTTGATTTTTCTCTTAGAACTTCTCTTTTTTTAGATTAATTTTTTCCAATTATGCTTTTCAAAGCTAATGTTAAAAATCTTCAAGAGCTGAGCAAAACATATCTGTGACTATTTGAAAACAACCCCACCCTGTATACGGCAAGTAAAAATATAAATAACAACTACACCAAATTTCTTACAGAACATACACACATTAAATAGAAACTATTCAGAAATATTGTAGAAACTAGTTAATGTATGGAGAGGTTTCATCTGTCCAAACAATATCTTTATGTGAATAGTGAGCTGCCAGAGGAATTTTTGCACACTGATTGGAAAGCAAAATGACTTTCAGAAAGACTTATATATTGACAACTTAAAGACTTTTTCACCCTACATGGTGAATAATTTTAAAGTTTGCCCTTCAAGATATGTGGGATTCTTCATCATTGAACATTGTCTCTGTCCCCTTTTTGCTCTTTGTCCCCTTCTTGCTCTCCAGAACGTGGATGTAACAACCTAACCCAACTATAGGATATCCCAGCCTGTCACAGAAGATGTAACTCTGTTCAAACCTGGGAATGCACAGTATGCTTGCATTTACTCCTAATATGGCTTGTATTTTCTTGTGAAAACTCATTTTTATAAGTTGTGTGTTTTCCAAGGTGTCACTGAGATGACAAAACCTTCTGTTTAGTAAAAGAAAGCACATTTGTATGTTCTATATTTAACTGTATCTTTCTTGGGGTTATGGTGTTTATGACATCTAAATGACTTTAAAAATGCTTATTGCCATGATTCTGGAAACTTGGATAATTATTTCAGATGCATTCAATTTAAGCTTATTTGTTACCTAGTGCAGGTTTGTATGTTTTCCTTTTGAGCAATTTATTTGTCTACTGAGTAGCACCTATTTCTGTTTCCAAAATTTTATCTCCCTTGAGCAGAAGAATACATACTCTTTTCATTTAAACAAGGAAATGAAGACTTTCTAAAATCAAGGCAACTCAAAAATAGCTAATTTCCTACTCTTATTTTCTTGGTAGACATGCTTGGAAAAGTATATAAAGTATTAAAAATTTATTTTTATTTTAAGGTATTAAAAGTATATAAAGGATTATATTAATTTTTCTTTTGCATATGCAAGGCAAGCAGAAAAAGTTCTTTTGCAGTAGAGGAATTTTCTACAGCATTGCAGACCTGTGTATTTCAATTGTGCTATTTCTGTTTTTCATATCTGTAAAGGGCTGCTCTTTAAATTATGGAGTTTTGAAAAAACTATATGAACATATACAAATCCAGATGATGGCAATCTAATAACCTAATACTTCTTTTGCTGTATATGTAGAGACAAGAACAGTATCAGAAACAATTATGATACCATAACATTTAGAGTGCAAATCTGACCAATGAAAAGACAGGTAATGCAAAATTGAGGTTATAATATTTAACTCATTACGTGTCCTAAATCATTTTAATGACTGTAACGTAACAGTATTCAGTATTGCTGCAACAATGCACTTTTTTCTTTGTGTTCAACTTTGAATCCTTAGCACTGTATGCCTTAGCTTTGTGAATAACAATGAGGTGTGATACCTATGCAAAAAACATAACATCCTGTATTTTCTGTAGCAGCAAAAAGTAACAGTAGACTTGTATTGCTTTACCAAGCAAGTCACTGAGTTTTATTAAGCATTGCAGTTTCTGTGACAGTTCAAGGTCTGTTCCCAAATACACTTTTTTTTAAAATAGAAGATACGGCCCATTCAGACAACATACATTTTTTATGTTTTCTTAATAAAAATCATAAAACCTGTAAATAGTGAAGATTTTTTAATGTATCTTCCTGCTGACCTTTCAAGTCATAGTTTACCCTGAAACTTAATTTCCCAAGTTGCTTGCACCCAACTGTTGCTGCAGCCGAGTAGAAGACATTTGAAACTTCCCGTGATTTTTGTATCAGGCAGGATGCAATTTAATGTTTTACCGTTTAAGGGCATCTGAAGGCACATTAAGGTCAGGGTTTGAGAATATGGAGCCCCTTCTTCCTCTTGTGAGAAAAGCCTACAAATTAGTTTACACTTCTGACAAAATGTTCTTGTCACATTGCTCAACCAAGCCTTGATAGAAACAGCTGTCACATTGTACTGCAATGGCTTATGTTGCCTTCATTACTGGGTACAGTAATGTTCCGAAGTACTAGATAGTATTTTTATATATATATGTATCACTAAGTGAGAATGATTGGCTGTCAAATAATATTGGCATTTAAATGATGAAAATGTAATCAACATTCGCTTGAATAGTCATGTTGTTTCTATTAAGGGAAGTATTTCAAACTATTCATACTCATGAAAACAGAAATGTTTTGACTTAAGTTTCAGAAACTTCCCTTTCAGTTTGGTGTCTACCAATTACAAGTGCAGTAGTAACAATAGTGGAGTCAGTGCTATTAGTTTGTGGAGTGAGTTTGGGGGTTTTTTTATTTTGTTTTCAAAAGAAAGAAAGAATTTTCAGGATGATGATGATATAGGACAAGTTGATGTGGTGGGTTGACTCTGGCTGGAGTCCAGGTGCTCACCAAAGCCACTCTATCACTCCCCTCCTCAGCTGGACGGGGAGAAAATGTATAATGAAAGGCTCGCAGGTCAAAATAAGGACAGGGAGAGATCATTTAGTGATTACCATCAGGTGCAAAACAGACTCGACAGGGAATAAAATCCATCTATTTAATACCCAATCAAAACAGAGTAGGATAATGGGAAATAAAAGAATGAGAAATAAAACCACCTCCTCCACCCCTCTCTTCTTCCCAGGCTCAATTGCACTCCTGATTTTCTACACACACACACACACACACACACACACACACCCCATCACCCTTCCCCCCCACTTGTGGTCACTTCATCGCGCCTTGTCTTTGCTGCTCCTTCCTCCTCAGGGGGAGGACTTCTCCCACTCTTCCCCTGCTCCATTGTGGGGTCCCTCTAATGGGAGACAGTCCTCCACAAACTACTCCGACAGGAATCCTTCCCACAGAGGCTTCAGTTCTTCACAAATGCACCATGGGGTGCAGAATTTCAGGAACAGACTGTTCCAGCACTGTCCCCCACAGGGGTCACAAGTCACCCCAGAAAACCTGCTCTGGAATGGGCTCATATCTCCATAGGCTGCAAGTCCTGCCAGGAGCTTGCTCCAGCATAAGCTTCACGCGGGGTTGCAGCCTCCTTTGTATGTCTTTACATGCACCACTGTGGGGTCCTCCATCAGCTGCAGGTGTAATCTCTATTCCCCATCATCTTCCATGGGCTGCAGAGGGAAAACCTGCTCCACCACACAAACCCAAAACACGTGATTAAAGAGAAGCATGGTTCAACAACTTTAATGATTATGGCATTAAAGGACTTGACAAGTTCTGGGAAGCAGAGGTCACGGTATTTGTCTTAGATAAGTAGTATGTTAGGGATGATGTAAAATGCTTGTTCTTTGGCGGATCTAATAATTTCCGGTGCAAACTTCTGAATTTTCTAGTATATGTATTTCTAGTTTAAAATATTACTGACAGCATCCTGTCTATATATAGTAGATTATTCAAAATAATGCTGCTGAACATGCACATAACTTCTTAAGAAACCTTATTTAATACCTTTCTGTTTTATATATGAATCTACTGAGGTCTTTTCTCGTGTATGTGCACTAGAAGTCAACAAATCGCTTTCTTCCTTTCAGGATGTTTACTTGTGGTCATCTGTATTTTGCTCTTTTGTTTTTTTCCAGTAATTTGCCTCCCTTATGAGGTGGGGTGTGTTTTTTTCAGCACTTAGAAAATCCTTTTTTTTCCCAATCTATTTCACTGCTTATTTACTTCCACAATAGTGAGTTATTGTCCCTGTGTACTATCTGTAGTTTAGTTGTTGCAGCCCTTGAGTCATAGTATGCCTAATATACAGAATTTAGTAGTGCTCTCAAGTTCTTGAGTCTGATGAACAGCTCATACATTTCCCAATTCTTTTTAGAGCAAGACCTGAACAAGCACATTCTTTCTTGCCCCATCTGTTTACACACATGCTCACACTCTTCTTCTGGAATTTTTCATATAAAACTTCTTTTTTTGGTAGGAGGCTGACAGAAAATTTAATTAATTTGTGCTGCTTTTTTGTAGTTTCTTTCAGATTTCAGTTTCCCAGTAAAGGAGTTCAAATGTTTTGAGAAAGTTAAAAACTTTTTATTTTTAAAATGCTATAAACCAAGATTTTCTATTTCTAATATAGACATTTTTTCTTAAAGTGTTATTATTTTGTTTATGAGATTTCAAGAAAGGTGTATTGATGTGAAATTTTACATTTATTTGCTTTTAGCCAGTAAAATGTAAAATTTGTTCCCCATTTGTCCTTAACTGTGAAAGATTTTTTGTAAATTTTTTTGTTTGTTTGTTTAGATACTTTTATTCACTATATCCCTTTTACAGGTGACTGATTTTTCTGCACAGTGTCATAGTCAGTATCCAATAGAGAATATGGTAATAAGCTAAATGTAATCTAGTAAAGAGTCAATTCCGTACTCTATTTAGCAGTGATCTGAGTGTATTTCATCAAAAATCAGTAGTGTTAACAGAATGTGCCATATACTTGTTAATTTCTTTTACAGTGTATTTTATTTAATTTTCTTTTTTCTGCCTGAAGAGAGGGCATATTTGGAAGCAGCCATACCATTCTAGAGTATTCAGCAGAATTACAATTCCCTGTGAATTGAAGACTCGCTTAAAATAAATTAATAACCTTATCTTGCAGCAAAGGTGATGCTTCTACAAAAAATAAATTAAAAATGTCGAATAAGACTTTGCTTTTAACTCTGTATTGTATTTTCACAGGTATCCAAATTATGAATTTATCAGTGATAACTCCATATCCTGGTCAGCAGGACTTCATAACCGATACACGGAAAACTCTCTAAGAGGTGTTATTCTGGATATTCACTTTCTGTCTCAGGCAGACTTCCTGGTCTGTACATTCTCATCCCAGGTAAACGGCAATACAGTTACAGTATAGACTGTGTGTACCAGTTCTAAATCTTAGTTTTCTTCATACTTGTCTGATCTTGTTCTCGGTGTGCTGTCATGAAAACTTGAGGGAGGAATTAAAGGTGTGTAATGCTGTGCGAACGTTTAAGAGTACTGTAAGCAGTGGTTGATTGCTTATCTTCGGTTGAAGTTACTGGCTTAATTAAGAAACTTGAAATAAACAAGAAATACTATTAAGCATGTTTGAGTTCCTTGTTTTGCACAAATTTAATGCGTTTCTATGTGACTTAGTTAAGGCATTTAAAATAAGTGAAAGTAATTTTAAGCATGCTTAACACTTCTTAATTTTGCATAAAGTTAATATATAACTTGTGTCCATTTCTACACATCACTGCACTCCACCACAGTTTAAACATGTCTGCTGTTGCCTTAGTTGACCGTGGCAATGGAAAAGAATGAAGAAAGCACTCATTTAATTTCTCTTCAGAGTCTGTTGCATTTCTAGAGTCCAGCAGCAGTGTAGCAAATGTGAATTCTGACCATTGGAATCCATAGAAAATTCTTGTTGCTTCCTTTCTGGAGTGGTTTGTTGAATCAAGTTGGAGTCTGTTAGACTTTAATTTCTATTGTTGTCAATCTCTTCTTTATTACACCATTTTTATATTAATTTCATATATCATGAAAAGCTGTTTGAGAAAACTTTTTTAAGATTACAAAAGACCAGAAAGAAGTATTTTATGACTGCTGTGCTGATCCATATAATTCAAGTGTGGCAAAATATGATTGAGATCAGAGTGAATGCTTTTTACGAACTGTTGTCATATATGCTTTGAGGTGACATTTCTGGATAGGAAAGCATTCAACTATAGATGACACTCAATTATAGATTGTGATCACACAGAATTGTATTGCTACACAATACTCACACAAAACTGAAAGTTAAAATTTACTTCAAAATGAATTCTGATATAAATGGAAGAATAAATAATTAAAATACTGTTAAAGAAATTAGGTCAATCAAATGATGTTGAGTCAGGAGAAACAACATACCTTGGCATTGTGTAACAGCAACATCACACTGAGCTGTATAGAAAAGCCACATGATTGTTCCACAAATCATGACACAGAAGCAGAATTAAGATTGTGCTTTAAAACAAAGAGCTTTTTTGTCTCTTCAGTCTTCATTTAGATGAAATTGTAGCTCCCTCTGCCTGACATATTTTTCTTCTTAATCACATTTCAGTCCAGGGCTTATTAGCCTTTGTATTATGCTTTGTGCATGTAAGTATTCAGGCTGCAAACCGAGTGAATCTATGAATTAAAAAAATAGGGAAGTTGGCTTCAACTCTTCATTCTGTACCTGGATCCTTTGCCTACTGCCATCGACACTCGGGTTACTCAGGTTTGGCACTACAAAGGAAACAATTGTCTGAGACAAGATTTCTGTTTTATGTCAGATATGCAGGACACTTACTAAAAAGCATTTCTACTGAAAGAATTTAAAATCTTTTACAGTGTATTCCCCTCCTGGGGTGCACACATGTGCACAGAACAAAACATCAAAAACTGGTCATAGAAGCTGCAAAATAAATAACTTCTTACCGATGTATGGGTAATCAAATATGTTTCTATATTACAGGGTATAACGAGTACTTTGAAATAATTAACTTCGGCCAGATCTTCTGAAAGCTGCTTCTGAAAAGTTATTTCAAAGATCAGATGGAGAGGGATAAAAGGAAATCTATTAGACTTTTAAGGCAAATGCCTCTCTCAAAGAAGCTAGGGAAGTACAAATGTCTGCTCTGACTGATCAAAGTTCTATTCACCGTATCTTCAGAAGGAGAAAAGTAAAATCAAGCTTTGTTAGATTTACATGGACTGGAAATGTTTTAAAAGCTCAAATGATTCTTCATATTGAAGAAGTCTGTGGTATTGTTAGTTTATCAAGCTTACACAAAGTCAAAGATACAGTAACGTAGATTAGAAGTCAGTAAGGTTACGGTGGCCAAATCAGACACCTGACAGAGCAGAGCGCTCTAGCCAGTTGCTGAATGGAGTTTTATTTAAGATAGTAGCAGCCTTTTGTAGTTCTGAAAGCTCTGAGAAATACAAAGTGATTCTCATGTGGGGACCTGTTTTCAGTCTGAAGAAAATTTCCCTTCATAAAATGCGATACAATGAGACTTCAAAATCTGTCTTTCTCCTCAGCAGCATCATTATTGTCTTGCTGGAATTCGGTTTCATTTAGTTGTTTTGCAAGTTGCCAACAGTCATAATTCTATCACTGTTCTAATATTAACAGCATTTTAATGCCTTGGACTTCTGGAACTGCTTGATTGTGAAAATTGGAGCTTACTGTAGAAAATCAAATGTGAAGGTCCATAATTGAAGAATAAATTTTGAAAATGCAAGTTCCAGAGGTTCAGAGGGAAGTAGAAGACAATCTTTAGTAGTAGAAAAGGCAAACACTTTTACATTTCATACAATTCATTTTAAAAAGCAGGATGACTAGTGTTCGTATAGATGTTTTCAATTTCTGTGGAAATGAACAGTCTGTAGACTGTTCTAATTATTCATCTATTTATTTATTTATCAGATCTGATCACCAGAGTACTATTTAAAATGCTGCAAATATATATGGTTCTTGGAAGTAAATATGTAGGGTTTTTTGGTGTGAGTTTTTTGGGTTTTGGGTTTTTTTGACCGGTATGTTCTAAAATTTGATCCTCTTGTAAAATACAATTGTTACATGTTGGTTGTTGACTACTGTGGTGTATTGTAGGCACGCACAGTATTTATGACTTCTCTTTTGTTTTTATTTCAAGGTTTGTCGAGTTGCCTATGAAATAATGCAGACATTGCATCCAGATGCTTCAGCATATTTCCATTCTTTGGATGATATCTACTACTTTGGGGGACAAAATGCCCACAATCAGATTGCTATTTATGCTCATCATCCACGAACTGCTGATGAAATTCCTATGGAACCTGGAGATATAATTGGAGTAGCTGGAAACCACTGGGATGGTTATTCAAAAGGCATCAATAGGAAATTAGGAAGAACAGGCCTCTACCCGTCCTATAAAGTTAAGGAGAAAATTGAGACAGTCAAGTACCCTACATACCCAGAGGCTGACAAGTAGATTAAAAAGAAGACATTCAGCTGTAATTTTCAATTTTGATTGGTTTGAACCAATCAACGCACTAACTAATGGTTTATATGGGATTTGAATATGCATTTTAACATGCAGTTAAAATCAAAGCCTTTAGTAATGAAACTGGATAAGAAGCTGAGAACAAATGGATGGGCTATAACCTGAACCTACTCTTAAAACATTTTTTTGTTATATGCGCTCTCACACATGCACACACAAACCCACATACAACAGGAAAACTGTTGTTTTATACTTTTTGTCTCTTTTCAGGTTTTGTCCCGTTCGTTAGTCTTATGTGAGCTTTGGGCTCTTTTCTCTGCGATTAATTGACAATAATGTTCAGACTTATAACACTGCCACATTGTGTAAATTGATTGACATGAACATATTTTGTATGTGCAAAATTGAAAACATGGTGCCTATATTTGAAAAAATTGTGACCTTTTTAGAAGAGCCATGCCCATATTGCAATGGGCGAGAGTCAATCTTCAACTGGTGTTACCGTGACTGCTGAACTTGCATCAAAGAACAGAATCAGATTTCAGACTAGATTTCTTTACAAGTTTATTTTTAGCATTCCATTGATTACTTCTCATCATTAATAAAATAAAGGATACATCCAACAATAAAATAGTCGCTGTCTGTTAGGAACTTTTGTAAAACAATGCCATGAACAGCTGCTTTAGTATTGATGAGGATTCTGGACATAGCCTTTGATTAAAAAAAAAAAAAAAAAAAGCAACAAACCACACCATGACAAGCCATGAAACCAAGAAAGGAAAAAGTAGATGAAGTTTCATTGACTTTTTTAACACTCATTAATTAACAACTCCTAGTGGCACAGCGTTTCCAGTTCTGTGGATGGTGGGTTTCAGCAGGGTGGCTTCAGTGGCTCAATTTCTTACATTTACTCTCTAGCACTGTTCTTTTCCCTTCTGTATTTCTCTTCCAGAAATTTCTTTTAGGGCATTATAAGCCACTTACCATTCTGGCATTGAACATAGTTGCTTTTAAGTAAAATACTCCTGGTTATCCCATTTATAGAACCCATCAATTTAGGTACTCTAAAAAATTAACAATTTACCCAGAAAATAGTAGGTTCCAAGAAAATACAAGGATGAATTTTTATGCATGACATAAAATTGTTAGTAATTCTTACTGTTTTGAAATCTCTGGCTACTCTTCTCTCGATTAAGAAAAGAGACAATTTACAGAACACTTTTACAGGAAATTTGTAGATTTGGAAGTGCTGTTTGTGTGTGTATATATATACATAAATATATATATATATAATGTACAAGATTTCCAAATAGAATATTAATACCAGTACACAGGTTCTAGTGCAATCCAATCTGGAATACTGGAAGTGCATAAAATGTTTACTATTCAGACACTGAAAAAACGTCGCGAGTGAAGATTAAAAAAGCATGGCTGGTTGACCTTACAAAACAAAAGCTAAAAGGATATTTAATTGTATGTATGAATAGGCCAAGGACAGTGTTGACATAATGGATGGATGTGCTTGACCATGAATAAATTTTAGACTGAAAAGTGAAAGGAAATCTCTGGAGGCATGAAGTTCAGCGAGAGTCTTCTGATTGCAATAGTGGTAAGATGGAACTTGATTGGTATGCAAAGGAATTAACGAAGTAGTTCTCGGAGACATCACTTGCAGGACTGATCCTGTGGATTCCTTCCAGTAATGTGTTCCTTAACTGAAAAAGTGTTAAGTGTTTTGAAAAAAGAATAACAAAATCAAAGTTGAAAACTGCTATGGGGGAAAAAAAGATGATAAATTATCTGTTAGTAGTATTAAATAGAAATACCAGTAAAAATGTATAGAGATAACAAGTAGGATATAAAGAGGGATTGAAAGATACAGGCAAATGGCTAAGGATGACCAAAAAAAATGCTAAAGACACTTAATTTTTATGACTAAGGATGACTGAACTACCGTTTATTTTGGAACTGCTGAGGAAGATATTCAATGGTAGCTTTCTAAGTGATTCTAATAAATTTTCCACTAACTTAGCCAAACCTGTAGTATTTCAAAGGCACAAATGTAGGCTAAATTATAACTTTTTTTTTAACTTAAATTTGAAAAGTACATATAGAGCTATTGCTGCTTTCCTTTACAACTTGAAAAAGCAAAATTCAAAGCAACAAAAATTTCTTCCTCAACAGTTAGATCTTTGCATTTCATCTTTGGGAAAACTATTTTAATTATTTCTTCACAAATACTACACCATCTATTTGATATTTATAGGTTTTTAAAATGTTTTGTTTTCAAAGCTCTACAGCTTCAGAGCTCATAATTTCCAGCTCATTTCTTAGAGTGTGATGTAGAAGTAGTATTTATAAATGAATTGACATATGAAAATTCCTCCGTAGTCAGGTAACCCAATTCAAAATATCACTGAAGAAGGTAAATAGCAGAATATCTAAGATCTGATGCAGTAATGAGAGAACTGAAAACACTGATGTTACAGAAGATACACCAAAGCAATGTGGCAATTCCTCAACAGACTGTAATGCTGACAAAATAATGGCAAAGTATGTGTGCCTCCTTACATATTCAAAATACCTAATAAATAATTAGCTCATCATCTTTGAGAAAATGATCATTAAGTGGTATGGAAATAGAAAATTATTGTTAATAATTAAGAAATGTACTAATGTAGATGCTATGATCTTACTCCCCCGGGCCATGTGATCCTCTAGTGCTTATAATGCAGTACTTATTGGAGGAAGAAAATTAGCTATAGGCTGCTTACTAGATGCATCTGTTTCCAGATATTTGTTTCATTTAAGTCTACCAGTTACATCTTGGAACTGTGGGACCTTGGGACGTTAAACCTGACCTTATTTTATATTAAACAAAATTAATATTAGAGACGCTATTCTTGGCGGAGTCCAGGTAGTATGGAAAGATCCATGGGTAAATGAAAATGAGACCCCCAGATTTTTATTGTAGCTCACAGAAAAGTGAAATAACAGAAAATAAAAAGTTTGTCTTAAATACCTGAAAGAAAGCTGAATCTTTTGAAACTTGTGAACTTGTTAAGATACTAGCCAGAGTGCTTGCAAGCAAGTATACACCTTGTTTCTTTTGTTCACCTTGTAGCTCTGCAACAATCCAGTCATGTAGTTTTTACCTCATACCAAACTATCAAGTCTATATCCATAAAACAAAGACAGCCCTCATACTCTCCCCAACAAGATAATGTTTAATTAATTCTTTTCCTCTTTATGAAGCATTTGTGCGTGTGTGCCACGTGTGTTGTGTTCATAACAATATGAACAGTACTCTTTCCTTCTTTGCTATTTTACATCATCATTGTCATGTACTCTGTAAAAACTTATGTTCCGGGTAAATGTAGTCCCTGTAAACTGAATATTCTACTTGGCTTCTTGACAGCTGGGCTAAAAAAATTATTCTGAGTAGTTCGTTTAACAAGTTTTCTGTGACATTGGTACACCTGGAGACTGGGGTCGTCACCAGCACTTTGCTGCTACTGCTGTGGTTACGCCAACCTGCGTTTGGTCCTTGATTTTCAGTCCAGCCTACCATCAGATGCATGGGATTCCCAAGCCTCCTCTACCAACATCTTATCCCTGTGAACTGCAGAGTATTACGGATTTGTTCATGAATGATGGTGTTTTATTCCCATTATTTTTAATATTTATCTTCAGATGAGTATCTTGTCTACCACTTCTACTACTGAATTTTAGGGAAATTTGCACTTACCAGAAAGATTTCTCTTTACCTATTTTCCAGAGAGAGAGAACTGATGATACCTTTCTTATGGAGAGCTATTCACAATGTGAGTTTCCTCCATAATGGGCTTTATGTTTCTTTTATATGCAATTTTAAAATAAAGGTCTTGGCTTCTGAGTCAGGAACTTAATAGAATAGAAAATTTTTATTACAAATTCTTCATTAAGGGAGGGAGATTTTCTTTCATGCCAGTGGAGTAGCACGTACCATTTGGAACTTTTTCAAAACAGTGAATTGAACTTATGTTTTTTCAGGTCGCAAATTTCTTTGCAATGTAATCTCTCAAATGTGTAAACAATCCAGGTGAAAACAGTTTGTTTAGTTGGGGAGGCGAGAAGGAGAGAATTGATAAGAAGCTATGATATTGTATTTTCAATTGAAGTTGCTTTATCAGCTTATAAAGCTGGGTTAAGGACCTCTGCCAACAAAATAATTCTGTTCTTTGCCAAAAATACTTAAAATTTGCAAGCCCTCTTTTGATTTTGCCTAATACCCGTCCCCGTTGTGTATAAACATCATGCTGGTCACATTCTGATCTTTGATTGTTACTATATTACAGTTTCATTCCTTATGCAGGTGGCTTGGGAGCAGGCTTATTGTGTTGAATTAAAATCGCACTTAAAGCGGACAAAAAATCCATTTGTCTAAGACTTTTGCCAAGGTCCCATATACGTACCCATAAGCCTGTAGGGAGCAGGACTGAAGCAAAGAAATCTGTACATGAATATCAGCTGCAGAGTAGTTGGGTTAGACTTCGTAGTATCCTGTTAATTTCTAAAAAGCATGACCCGTGGCACCGCACAGTACAGATAAGGATATAAAATTTCCAAGCCTGCTGAAAAAAAATGGTTATTCTGTTTTCCTCTGTCACTGGTTGCATTCACTCAGTACAAGATTATTTCAGAATCAAAGTGCATAAGGCAGAGGTCATCCAGCATCTCAGAATCCCTTCCATTGATGTGTTTGCTGGTCTTTTACCCCTTTTGGTACCATGTACAAATACCTAACAATGCTTATGGTGTTTGCTGTTCAGTGGAACCTTCTCTTACTGTGTAGGTTTGTTTCCTTTGACTCGATTCATCAGCAAAATACTCTTGCCACTTCAAGCAAGTTTGGATTAACACAAAGGTATGCCAACTGTTTGCACCAAACTGTCTTCACCATTACTCAAATTTAGCTTTACGCTCTTAGGCTGACTCGTAAGAAGGCTCCATAGGGAAGGAGCTATCTCCATTGTACTATACTGTACATGATGTGTAACTGCTGACACATAGATGTACTGGTTTTGCTTTCATTTTGCATGATTTTTCTATTTTATATAGACTCAAGATTTTTTTTATTTTAGTGTATTTAGAATTATATTCTTGAGCGTGGTTAGACAAAATCCCAATTATTCTATATTTTCTTCAAGGAGTATATTAGACCTCACCTAAGTTCTTCTAATTGTCTTAAGGACATTCTCCAGTCACAGAATTTTTAGTAGAATCATCTAAATCAATGTTTCCTGAAGACTATGACATTTTTATGCTCTTCCACTGCCTACTTATATCTGAGCCTGATCTATCATGCTTGCGTGAAACTTCCTCAAGCCCTTCTGCTGAGTGCCTGGTGGCTGGTGGACATTACTTGACCAGGTATCCCAGGGGCAGCAACTTCCATATTTGATTTTTCTTAACATGTGAAAATACATTTCTTACAGGTTTGGGTTTGGGTTTGGGGTGGGGGGGTTTTAGTGGGTTTTTTTACAAAATGACCTTTTGCATTTTTTCTAATTGATAAAGTCTAGGATTCACAGTAAGATCTGTGTGTTTTAGGAGGCTTATGAGGCATACAACTTCCTTGCCTAATAACATAGGTCACACTGTGGCACGTTTCTTGACACAAATGAAAGATGTAATGTTATAGCGTTCCCTGTCCATATTTGACTATCACTTAATACGCATCAGTGTCTGCAGCTTAATGTACAAGTGATAGAGGCACAATCTGAATGGAGTCTTTTATGGGACTGCCAGAGACAGGTCATTTCCTTTAGTCTTAGAGTCCTTTATTTTACCATAGTTTTCATGTTCCTGCTCTTTTTGGCATTTTTGCATAATACAGCTGCACAAGTCTCAATTATACCACTGCGAGTAGAGGAAAGAGAATATTACATGTCATCTGTGAAAATCCACTGAATATAGACATTGCTGTTCAATTCATAGTGTCATAGAGAGGTTTGGGTTGGAAGGCACCTCAAAGGTCATCTAGTTCCAACACCCCTGCCATGGGCAGGGACACCCTCTAGCAGACCAACTATATACAGATCTGTCTCTAAAGGAAGCCAAGTATGTTTGCTGATATTCTTCCTAAGAGTAGCTACAGAAAGCAGGACATCCTCGTTTGTGAATGAGAAAGAATTGTGTATCCATTATGCCCAACCAAGACACTGCAATCGACTAGCTGATGGGAGTAGTTTACTTCAGGACTTTTTGCTGGAGAATGAACTGTGATGAGTTTATAATATTAAATCTGTGGTCGCTTTGTAGCATCTGGAAAATTTTATTTACTTTCACTTGAGAATAAAGTTGTTATACATAAAGAATAAGTTCAGGTTTGTGGGATTAGACTGACAGTGATTCTTCTTGTCGCAGATGGAGTTCATTCTGCACTAACGTTTCTTAAGATGATCTTTGCTTATGATTAAACTTCAATTATTCATCAAAGATAGACAAATCTTGTTAGGCTGGCTTGACTGGTTTTTTAACCTGTGCATTACTTGTCGATACAGAAGCTAGCACTAATGAACCTTCACATAATCGATTTAGGATTGGTGGATTTGTTTGCTGATTTTTTGATTTTGTTCATATATAACAGGGAAATAAAAAGTTTCCTAAATATTAAAAGATTTTAGTTGGGATGAATCTGCCTGCACTAAATGTATTTTTCTAGGGCTGCTGATGTGTTATGACTGCTCCATTACACTGATTCATATATGCTCATGTTCTCATGTTTCTGGAAGTGTTGCTCATTCCCTTTGGTGTTTAGGTTGTAAGATCTGGGAGTCTCCTTTTTCTATGTTTCCTCCACTCTCATCACAGTGGGATTCTTGTCATTCAGTAGGGTCCTTAGTCAATACAGTAATATGAATAATAATTGTAGTCATAACATGGGTTAAACATTTAATCATAATTGAATATAATTTTATAGTGTTCGCTTTTATTTCTGTACATTAACATTTTGTTTAGTTATATATGTATTGCTTATTTGCCATTATGGGAAAAAAAGGGTAAAAAACCACCCCTGAACCCAAGGCCAAGTATCAAATTTGGATTCAGGAAGTATTCCTAGTTTCTTCCTACACATTCTGATAACCTTTCTTATTGGTATATTTATATCTTTGGTTCTAACACAGCACAGTAAGAAATTACCTTGGATACTTTGCTGTCATTCCTTATCTTAGGACATTTTAACTGACCACGTATGTGCTAACTCTGTTTTAATGTGAATTGAAAGAGGTTCATATCTACATCCCTGCTGATTGGCTTGGTATATATTAGTCAACAAGTGTTTTGGAAGTAAACATGAATGTATATCCTTGATTTCTGTGCTCTTAATGTCGAATGTAGAAGAGTATGTTTTAGAACCATTGGAATAATGGGGGTTTCTCACCTTTTGTTGAACTGGCTAGAGCTTAGTCATGCCTTTTTTCATTCTCAAGATAACACATTGCAGGAGTACGCTATGAATAGAGAAAGGCATACAGCATACACAGTTATATATCTTAACGGGAAGGGGTAAAATCTGTTAAAGAACCTGAAAGAAGCATCTAGAAGGTGAGGATGCAAACGAGGTAATGGTTGGCTTGACATGAAGGTGTTCCTGTCTTTATCTGCTGGTATGGTTGACTGGAGGTCCTTGTCTTCTCTTCCTGGGCTGCCTCTTTGGATATCATTTAGCAGACATAAGTTATTTTCTTATAACTTCATGCTGGATGGATATGGGTTCTGAAACATGCTGTTCCTTTCTGATAAGTCCTGTCATTGCAGGTGCTCTGCTACACTACCTCTGTAGTAAAACAGTCTGTGTTTTCTCAGTGCGTTATTTAGTTCACATAGGTGTCTCTTCAAAGTTTCCCTTGAAGCTTTTACTTGTGGTAAAGCCATACACAATTGTTGAAGAAAAGATAACAACAATGTCCTTTGCTGATTTGAGCCTGATGTTTTATGTCTGAGATACCTGTAATTTGTCTTGTTGACCTGCAAAACCACAAGGTGGATTTTAACTTCTCTCCTGTGGCAAGTAGCTTACTACTATTGGACAACAATTTGGTGCTGAAAGTCAGTTTTAAGCCTCTGTCTTGTTATTGCTGTCTGAGAAAGAGCCGTGATCTCCCTGATGTACGGAGTCCACAAAAAAAATAGTTTAGGCTATTTCTGATGTACTTTTTCCTACCAACATTACCACTCTTGCTTAAGTCTGTTTTATTCAGCTTTACTTCGTTTTAGAATTTATCTTGCAGTTGCAGGGGTACAGGGCAATAGTCTTGTCTGTGCTTGAAAGGCAGATGTAAATGAGTTTTCTAAGCGTGCAGCCAGTATAAGGAACAACAATGTCCATTAATCTCTTTATTTATGCAATTTCTTCTCTGGCAATTTCATTGCTAGTGGTGCCAACTTAATTTCTTTGTTTCCAACTGATTTCCTCCCTGTGTCTGTCTCATATGTAGAATGCTTTTCTACTCTCTTCAGATCTCTAAATTAAACCTGCATATGTACAAAAATTGAAAATAGAAATTAAATGCGATTAAATTATAAAGACATCTGGTTTTTTTCATCAGATTGTATCTTTTATATATCACATTCTTGAATTTTAGGATCTAAGAAGGAAAAATGTTATTTTGTTATTGTGCAGATTTCTTAATCCTGAAACAATAAATAACAGACAAAAAGGTTTCTACAAGGAGTAAAAGCTTTTCCAAAACAGTAGATCATTTAAGCTAATATAAACATAGCAAAAAATAGAAATCCCATTAGATTCCTAAAAGTAGAACTGCATGAAAGATTACTGTGGATGCCAGAGTGAGAAATGCACAGGATTATAATAGTTGCCTGTTTTTCTCCTGTTGCATTAACTAACTCATCTAAGTTGCTGCTTATCAGTGGGGAATCAGCATGAATTAGAATCTTCTGAACTGGATGGCCATCAGTGTATGGCCTGCCTGTTGGAACTATATGAAATTTTATCTTGAGCTAATACAAAATTACCTTGATGTTCAGTTACAACATTTGGTATTTTTGCATGTTGAGGTTTTCAGATCGCCGCTGGTGGGTGGTGTGTAACATGAATGATACAGAACTTTAAGTATATCCATCTGGAAAGAGTAGGAGCAGCTGTCTATGCATAAGGCAATATGTTGATATGTCATGTTAATTTCAGTTACTGGATGTGTGAAGTGTATCGCTGTTTACTGCACAGCGGTATGGATGGCAAATGATTGGTGAAATCATTGCCTGTTTTAACCGGAATGTTTTTATTAAACAACAGTAGCCATGACTTTCCAGAGGTTTCTGTAGTGTTTTGGTTGGAGGTTTGGCACTTGTTTATGATGGCACATGCTCAATGACCGAATTAAAAAAAAGAATGTAAAGTACATTTTGCTATTGCAGACAGATTCAAAGGATAGTTGAGTCCCTCCCAGCAGCCAAACGAATCGCTTTGAGGGAATTCCCCAAATCACTTAATTTAAGAAAATTGTTAGATAAAAGTTATTAGAGAAAAGTCTCTGCTGTGATATCTTCAAAATTTCTCTCTAGGGAACATTTAGTTTTCAAAGCATGCATCAGAACAGTACGCTGTGCCCATGTTTTCTCATTATTACTATTTGTATGAAAATCTATTAATTTTATGTTACTCTGCTGTTAACACTTTTTCAGAAATCCTAACGTTTGTCAAGCTCGTATGCAGTAATATAACAACAGCATGCTACATAAGCAAACAAATTTTCCAAATTTCCAAATATTTTTTCCTTCTGTACACAATATTATCACTGTTCTGGAATTGATTCCTGCACGCATCATCAGATTACCATGTCAGTACTGAAGTTAAGTATCTCCAGCATCCTTGCTTTTGCAGAAAACTTCTTTTCCAGGAATCAGAAATGGAAATTCCCTGGATGAGTGATCCTTACTTTCAGCAGGACTATCATTTAGCTGTGTAGCTGTTTGCAATGAAATGGAAGAAGCCTCTTGCCAAAGATGGGTGGAATCCCTGTTTTTCTGAGGATGCCTTTTTGATTCCAAAGTCAGCTGTGCTGATGGATGCATTCCTTACAGTTCTCTTGCTTCAGAGACTTCTCAAAAAATTAGGGAATGCAGTTTATACTGGTAATTTCTACATAGATGAGAGAAACTTTATTTGCAGGTTTGCTCAAATTCTCTGCTAGTTTTTGGGGAAAAAAAAAAGTGATTTTTTTGGACTGAAGACAAAGGAGTAGTTTCACACTTTTTTACCTGTACCTAGTAAGATGTCTTTTGTAGTTATTTCTGACCTATACAGGCTATGCTCAATAAAAAGTTAATCTGAATACCAGGATGAAATCTGCAAAGAAAACTTAGATATTGAAAGAAAGGGAGGCAGAGGGTGGTTTGGGGTTCTTTTTTTGTTTGGCTTCTTTTTTGGTTTTTGTTTGTCGGTGGTTTTTTTTTGGGTGGGCTTGGATTTTTTTGTTTGGGATTTTTTTGTGGGGTTTTTTAATTGCAACTACTGATGATAATGGCTGTAGTTTTCTTTGCAAGCTTTGGGCTGCTCCCAGGATTTGATTCCTGTGTACTTCCCAGTAATTAGAGCAGTATATATTCCTTTGTCTTTATACTCTCATGAAATTGCAAAAATTTTACTTTTTCCAATGTACTAGATGCATGTGTTGCCTTTCTTCATCTTTTTGTGATATATATGTTTTTACAGCTGAAACAACTAGAACAGACCTGGAAGTTTTGGTATCAGAACCCCATGACACACATGCACATCTACTCTGTGTTTCATCACTGCAAGGTTTCCATTAAATCATAACCAAAGCTTCTAAAAATAACGATGAATACACGCAGCTCAGGTGTCATAATGGCCATAATCTTTACTTGGTTTTGAATTGAGCTGTTCAAAATTTATCTCTTTTGAGAGACTGACAAGTTCTCTAGTTTGCACCAGAGATTTTCAGACTAGATATGTAGTAGAGTGCAATGCTGTGAATGGTCAGAGACACCAATTCTTACTGTAATCACGGCACATTCAGAGTTTTTCACCAGCTTTGCTCATTGGCAAGCACAAGAAAATAACAGAGACTTCTCTACAGACCTTTTGCAAAGCATTTTGAACAAGTATTGTTTTCTAGCTAGTCATTCCTTCCATTGGTACTAAAAGGGACTGATTTCTTACCTTTTTCCTTTATTGTTTGGGAGAAAATTACAATCGAATAGGAATAAACGCATGAAGAAAGAGAGAAGTTAATTGCCTCTATCTAGCAGATTTGCCTTTGTAACACGTTGTTCCCATATGTATTCCACTTTCTTTCCAACTTTCCACTTTGTTTCAGACTTCTTTATACCTCACAAAGTCTAAAATGAGAAAGAAGAGAATGTTTCCTTTACATTGTGTGCAAATGTGAACTGAAGGTCTTAATTCTCTGACCTTAGGTGCAGGGATGCATGCCCAGTGCCAGTGGGATGCACGTAGCAGCAATACATCCAGAAAACATACGGGTATGTATTTTTTAATTCTTAAAGGCTTAATATATTGAGAGTTGTGCATCTGGTCTTCTCTCAATAGTTGTCTTACGTATTTATTTTACTCTTCAGCATGTCGTCAGCGTCATGGATATTTTAGGTATCGGCCACCACACTCTTGGACTGTAATAGCTCTTATGGCTACTGGTTTTGTGGGTTAGGGCACAAAGAGCAGACCAGTCCTCTGTCAGTTCTTCCCCTCACAGTGTTAAGAGTTGGAATAGCTAGCAGTGCTTTACCCTGGATAGTTAGTTTCCAAATTTAAGTGATTTTCTTTTCTTTTTTAATAATTCATTTTACTGCCTTAGTTAGAATTACTTATCCATGTATGTGTGTATATCATTCTATTTCATTTTTAGGCTTTTTATTTTGGCAGGATGTTGCTAGAGCAGATTGAATGTTTTTATGAGAAACCTTAAGTCACTCGTTTTAGGATTTGTTTCCTTATCGACAAGGTATTCAGAAAAAGTGGTGACTTAACTACTCTAGATATGAAAAGATATAAATGCTGGATGTTTGCTAAAATTTAGCTCTGATCCTTTTGGTTCCAAGCTCCTTATAGCTTTATATTTTGATTTTGCCAGAGTTTGGAGCCTGCTCAATGATTTGCTTGAAAGCAATATCAGTTTACCTTCTTCATTAAATTAGAAATAATCCTATCATGAGGTCCTAAGGAGACCTGAACTAGTCAAGATTTTTTGGACTAGAGGCAAAATTTAGCTTCAGTTGTTGCTTAGAGTAATTGCAGTGATTCTAGCACTACTGAAGAATCTAGTCTACAACAGTATTAGCTAGGTACTAGTTCTAGCTGTCATTGGTACGTAGTCTGAGAGAAAACAATTGATCCTCTGGCTCAGCAGGATTAAACATTACATGTTAGTGAGACTCGGACAGTTACCCGAGAATTTAACTACTTGGAGGTAAAAATTAGTTTAATCTTTTTCCAAGTTTGGGGGAGATGTGCAAAATGCAACTCAGCAGTTTGCTTTCCTGTACAATAAACCCCTTACATCCAGCAGAGATCCATATACTATGGGGTCAGAAAGAAAGCCCAGATACTTGTTTTTGATGTGGTTATATCAGATGCCTGTGCATACGTGGTACTAGAATTACAGTCTCTTGAAGGATGACTAGGCTTAGACAGTATGGTATCTTTAAATGGTGGTTGAAATCTAAGAGTATGTTTAATGAGGGCCTTGGGGGTTTTCATGCATTATTAAAAGGTCTACAATAAAAAACTGGTGTTAAGCAGACTTACTCAAGTGAAGAAAGGGGAATAAAGATCAGGAGGGAGGCAGACGGGTCAGTCACTTAACCATCCTGACATTTCAGCACAGACAGTGCACACAGAACTCTGGTGACTGAAGCAAGCCGGTAATTTGTAGTGAACAAAACTGTCTAAAATAAGTTGCAATTTATGACAACCTCTATATGTGCTGAGCTGTTCCTGTAGGGTATTGACCATCTATTGCAACTTGTTAATTTCTTAACGGAATTTATAAAAGTTTCCTTCATACTCACATTGATTCACCACTTTTCCGGTATCATGTATCTAGCTGCATTTTCATTTATGCATACTGTGGTTCTCTCTGTATTTATTTTCAGGAACCATGTTGGTTTCTAGAAATTGACACTGACAAGACTATTAACAGCTGGGAAATGAGCCTAATTGGACCATATATATTCTAAGCGGAGGCTAATAGTAATTGAACCAGGAGTTACTAATAAAAATATCATCAGTTGGTGATCTCTGTTTGCCTCTGCCCTGACATCATTTAGGCTAGAGCAGCAGCAGGACTAACTCTCAGCTGCCGATCTGCCAGTGTGTAATACAAGCTTTAAGATACGTGAAACATAAGAAGCTCACGTTTGAGTTCATACCATGTCACCATTTATTGACATTAATAGTTTTACAAGCTTTTCATTGGCAAAGTATTAATATTTTGGAAGTTTAATCATGTGCAATTAATCTACATTCAATCCAAATAATTGACAATTTATTGCAGAAATGAGGTACCATTTATAAAATACAAATGAGAATAGAAAATCTGGTCTGAATTGCACGTCTCAATAATGGCTAAAAAAATTCTTTTAAAAATCAGAAAACATTTAAGCGCTCACTTCCTAGATATTTGTATCCTGATTTTTATAGGAAATGAAACACGTCAAAAAAAGGGAGAATTCTGAAACTGAAGTTTAGTGACAGTACACTTTCTTTCAGATAAGAAACCTTGTCGTTGGTTCTTGATCCTGATTTTGAAATGGCTTCAAGTGGCTCATCTCGTTTAGTTTGAAAGAGACCTTGTGTTTACATTTCAGCTTTCAAGAGATTTAGCTGGGGTTTTTTTTGTATTATTACATTTTTCCTTGTTAATTAAAGGCACAGATACTCCTTCCCATTTCAGCACATATTAACGCCCTGTTGGAGAATGATTCCCCACAGCATCACAGCTCAGAGGAGCAGGTGTTTGACTAATGTTCAGTGAAGATGAAAACATTTTGTGACAGATGTTCAGAGAAAAAGAAAACATAATCATTATTGCTGGGTAATTATAAATTAATTGAGTTTTCCTTTAATTGTGCCTAAGTCCATAAGTGCTGGAAGATGGTAAAGCTGTAAGAAAAGTCCTGATCATCATGTATGTCTGGATCTCAATGCTCTGCTGCTTGCACTCAGTGGAATACAGTCAGACGTACTTCAGATAGTTTTAATACACCAGCGAGGGTAACAGCAGCAATCTAACCACAGTAAAGTGAAACTCATCATAGCCTAATTAAGCCTTCATTCAGTTTAACCCTAGATTAAGCATACCTACACAACACTGAAGTCGTAATTGTAGATGCACTTGAAAAAAATTACTGTTAAGCTGACATTCAAGAGCTCCCTAGTTGTTCTTTAGAGAATTCATCCTAAAGTCAAAGATTAACATAAGACACTTTTTGTTTTAAAACTCCTAGTCGCTGTCAAACCTGAAGAAAGCAGTTTGGACCGTTCAAATCTGGCTACCTAATAGTGTTTATATGCTAATTAAAGATACTTATCATCTGGAATGGGGAGCCTTACCGAAGTCAGTTCGCAGTTTTAGCCTTTTCTTATGGCAGCTATTATATTCTAAAAATTATAGTTTAATTAACATATCAAACCATGGGGAGGTGTTTGTTTGCTTTTCTTTCCTGGTAAGAAAAACAACAATTTAGCATATGAACATGGCAAGCACAATTGAGTCCTGTGAAGGGATCACAGAATCATAGTGTTAGAAGGGACCTGGAGAGATCATTGGGTCCAACCATTGGATCCTAAATCAGTGTTCTGTCTGAAAGCTGGAAAGGTTCTCAAGCCTGTTCACTGTCTTTAAAGGAGGAGTTAAGGCTCTTTAATGGATGTTTTATTTTGGATTGAGTGGAATCTTTCTCCATGTTTGTATTTCATTGTGACTCTTCCAAGCATGAGGTGTAATAGAATAAAATAGTTTCTTTATCTTTGCTGTCATTTTTGACTTGTTAAGCCTTGCTGGTGGATCCCTTGTAAGATAAAACTTTGCAGCATACTCCATTATCCATGATTCTAATTGTTCAAATGCTTGCTACATTATGATTATGCTGAGAACAATAGAACAATTTCTGCTGCAGAACAGGTAAACCTACAGAAGGAACCTTTTTTCTTTTTTCTTTTTTTTGAGGCAAATGCTATTTCTACTTTGCCAGTACAGAAGGGATCAGACTTCTGACACACTCTCTTCTCATTTTTATAAATACATTTTTTATTTAAGCCATATGAATTTCCTGCAAAATACTGCAGTATTACTTACCAGACAAGGACAAAGTAGTTCTTTTAGTGATGCTCCTCTCCAGAGCATAAGTGGAGCGCCCACTGAGGTAGCATAATTTGAGCACGATAATGCTCTCTGCACTATTAAACACAGGGTTTAATTCCTCATCATAATCTCCTCAGTCCAGTAGAAACAAAAGTGCTGATCAGTGTTCCTTCTTTATTCTCATCAACTCAGATGGTATTGCAGTGAACATATTCCAGAAGGTTCACTGAGACTGTGTTTGAGTTTGTGATCATTGTATTTATTCAAATGAATCTGGCATAAACAAGACAGGATTAGCAAAGTCCCCATTCAAGGTTAATTCAGACAGCTATTGTGGTTACTAGCATCTTCAGTCATCTTTTACAGGATCAAAAAAGTCATTCCTTCTTGAATTTAAAATAGAAATGTGTTCTCTGAGACTGGTCTCTCTCACCGGACTCTGAAACCAGTGGGAAAATTTGGGGCAAGGAGGACTTATTCTTGGTGTAAGAGAGTTAGGTTAGGGAAGATTTAAAACTGGGCGTACACAAGTCCATGAGTGGACCTGACTCATAAAGTGCTGACAGAGTTGCTTATGTCTTTGCAAAGTCACTTTTGGTTGTTTTTGAATGGTCATTGTGTTTGGGTGAGGTTCCTAAGGACTAGAAGAAAGTGAATGTCATTGTCATCTTCAAGAATGGCAAGAAAGAGGATCTTGGGAGCTACAAACTGGTCTTGCAACAGTCCCTGGGAAGCCATGGAGCAAATAATCAGGGAAACCATTTCTAAACATACTAATGACAGAAGGTGATTTGGGGTAGCTGTCATGCGTTTACGAAAGGAATGTCATGCTCACCTAACCTGACAGCCTTCTGTGAAAGGTTGACTGGCTCAGTAGATGAGAGGAGAGCTGTGAATGATGTTTATCTTGATCTCAGTAAGGCTTTTGACAGTCTCTGAATTGCATCCTCTAGACAACATTTGGAAGTAACTAATGACTAGAAAAGTGGACAGAGAGGTGGACTGAAAGTTAGCTGAACTGCTGGGCTCAAAGATTTTTATCAGCAACATGAAATCCAGCTAGAGGCCAGTCACTGGTGGTGTGCACAAGGGCCCATACTAGCACCAATGCTGCGTAGGATCTTCATGGATGATAGGGGCAGAGTGCACCTTCAAGTTTGCAAGTGATACAAAGATGAGAGGAGGGGCTGACACACCGTATTGTTGTACTGCTATTCAAAGGGACCTTGATAGGCTGGAGAAATAGCTTGACAGAAATTGCATGGAGTTCAACATAGGGAAGTTCCCTATCCTGCACCTGGGGAGGAACAACCCCGTGCACCAGAGCAGGGCTGGTGATCAACTGGCTAGAAAAGAGCTTTGCAGAAAAGGGGTTACTGGTGGACAAGGAATTGAATAAGAGTCAGTTTATGAATCAACAAATGTCAACTGCATCCTGAGCTGCATTAGGAAAAGCCTTCCCAGCAAGTGAAGAAAAGTGATTATTCTCCTCTGTTCAGCACTGGTGAAGGTACATCTGGACTGCTGTCTTCAGTTCTGGGCTCACCAGTGCAAGAAAAACATGGATTTGGACTGAGTGCAGGGAAGGGACACAAAAATGATAAAGGGATTGAAAAATTTGCCATGCATGAATGAGCTGGGATGGTTCATCCTGGAGAAGACTAAAGGGGGATTTTAATTCCAAGTTCATTTTTGAATGTGTCCATGCAAGTTGAGTCAATTTGTGAATAATTGATGAAACCACTTTGGAAGCGAGAATTGCAGTTGCTTTTGTCTGATTAATTAGTTTCATTAAGAAGAATTTGGTAGCCAGAATGCTACACTGAATTCCTCTGTGCAACACTGTATTTTTTTAAAATCTTGCTTTACATCTATGTGTAACTTCATTGATGTTAGTGACACCTCCAGTGGCATAATTTGAAGGGGATTTTTAAATGGTCCAATGATATCTCCAGGTCAATAGAGAGTAGGATTTTTCTCTTAAGGTTGGATTGGCTCTGAAATACTGGTAATAGTAAAAAACATCCAAATATTACTTTAATCATTGAGACTGCTACATGAAGATTCTTACAGACTAGAATTTAGAAGAAAAGATAATTTGTTTATATAGCGGTTTTTCATAAATAAAACTTCAGATCCTGTAAGTTAAGTGTAAGGAAAGCAGTCAACTCAGTGTTTGGAATATGAAGGGGAAAAAATTGAGCAGATTTTTTTTAAAGCAAAAAGAATATCTTTCCCAACCAAGAAACAAACTTTGAAGCCTGCCTGTGCAGGTATAAGAAAGATCTTAACAATCTGGAAGATCTTCAAAAGTAGGCTGGAAAAGTTGATGAATCATTGTAGGACAGTTGTTGAGAACAACATTAATGATGCCTTGTTCTCTTTAAGCATAGCAGCTTCTTGTAAGCCCTTGTTCTTAAAGATGTCGCTGTTAAAGTTCATGTTGATGCCAGCCAGCCTACGAGAAATTGTCGCTGATGAAGACTTGCATAATATGATCCCCAGTCAAATAGTCAGGTAGTTTATAAAAACCCAAAGAAAACCAAAAGAAACTGAAACAACCCCCCTGAAAAATAGGGAGTAAAAATTACAGTCTCTACCCATGGCCATGGGAAGACATCGGGCAAGGGAAAAGTTGTGTCTAGGCAGGCTGCTTCGATAAGTTTTGTGGCTTGATCACACATTCACTGTACGTAGCTCCACATGAGGTTGCTTCTGAATTTAGCTGAATGATGCAGCTGAGGAGCTTGCTTACTCCGTGGATTTGCAGTGGGTTTTACGCTTCCCAATACTCCCGACCACAAGAGTATTTCCTTGTGTACTGAACATAATGTATCTGAGAGAAGAGATTTTAAGCAGTTCTGACATTTCATGTAGCTTTTTTTTTCTTTTTTTTTTCCTCCCTGAGCCAGAAATTCTAAGCTCTTAAGTCATTATCTAAAGCTAGAGCTTCTACATAGACTCATGGAGCTGCTTCTTTCCTTCCACTACACAAATTATGCTAGTTCCCTGGTATTAACATATGCACTCATCTTGCTGTTTTAGTCAGGGTAAATGTCTCAGCACTATTTCCTCACTGTCTGCTTTCAGCTAAAACTTAAACTGATCACGTGAAAGGCAGAGTTCTTCAGTATGCAGTTTAGTGTCTAAGTCATTTTCACTTAAACATACGATTGGGATTTAATTTGGAAAACTTCAGATACACTTGTTTTTCCTGTAATAGGAGCCACAGTAATTGCCAGGAAGTGTAAGTAGAAAATGCAGAATTAGATTTTCAATGGAAAACTAATGTAACAACATATTAATAAGTAGTGATAATGGTATTTGTGAGATTACTGAAGGGAAATGGAAAGGGCTTTGTGTGATATCCATGTATGTTCATAGAGCTCATTGAGTATAGGCTTTTTTATATTTATTTACCATTGTTACAAATCTAGTAGTTACCTTCAGGGTTTTAGGAACTGTGTACACACTCAACTAAGATACATCAATGCTTTTGAATGCTTTGAAAAGCTTTTAGCTTGTTAAAAAAAACTCAAATCCTGTCAATAAGCATAAAATAACAGTTCCAGAACAAAGAATTTTATTGGACAGTTATAATGACCAAAAAGTATATTTATTACACCAGATGCAAGTATAATTATGAGACTGAAAAGCCCAATTTCCTTCTGTCTGTAAGGTAAGCATATACTTGGAGTTGAAAACATATATTCTGGTAAGACCTGTGAAGGAAGGTCATCTTCTTGGCTGGCAAATAATAGACCTTATTAGTCAGAAAGTAGAAATCAACGCTGAAATCCTAATTTAGTTATGAAAGAAGCAAAGTAAGAAATACAGAGTCATTATTAGGAAAGTTTATATTCTATAAACTATAAAAGACTATTTCAGTTGGGAGAAACCTGCAATGATCGTCTAATCAAACTGCCTGACTGATTCAGGGCTGACCAGAAGTTAAAGCATGTTATTAAGGGCATTGTCCAAATAGCTCTCAAACACAGGCTGGGATCATCAACCACCTCTCTAGAAAGCCTGTTCCAGTGTCTGACCACCCTCTCAGTAAAGAAATGCTTCCTCATGTCCAGTCTGAACCTTTCCCTGGTGCAGCCTTGACCAATTCCCACACATCCTGTCACTGGATCCTAGGAAGAAGAAGTCAGCACCTCCATCCCCACTTCCCCATCTCAGGAAGCTACAGAGAGCGCTGAGATTGCCCCTCAGCTTCCTTTTCTCCAAACTAGATAAGCATCAAGTCCAGAGCCACGCCTCACAGGATAATCCTTCCAGCCCTTTAACCAGCTTTGTTGCCCTCTGGATGCATTTGAGGACCGTCACTTCCCTCTTAACTTGTGGGGTGCAGAACTGCACACATATCCCAAGGTGAGGCTGCACCAATGCTGACATCAGCAGGATAATCACCTCTTTTGACTGGCTGTTTACACTGTGTTTGCACCCCAGGATGAGGTGTGCCCCCTTGGCTGCCAGGGCACACTGCTGACTCATACTGAGCTTGCTGGCAACCAGCACCCATGGACCTCTTTCTGCAGGGCTGCTCTTCAGGCACTCCCCTCCAGTTTATACTTGTGCTGATGTTATTCCATGCTAGGTGCAGAATCTGGCATTTGGACTTGTTAAATGTCACCCCTTTAATCACAGCCAAACTTGCTAATGGAGCATTCAACTCCTGCATCCAGATTGTTGCTAAATGTGCAGAGCAGAACTGGCCCTAGGATTGAGCCCTGAGGAACACTGCTGGTGACCTGTCGCCAGACAAATGTGGCCCCATTAACCACAAGACACTGAGCTCTGCTCTTCAGCCAGTTCTTCACCCAGTACAGCGTGAACCCTCTCATCCCACAGCTGGACAACTTGTCCAGAAGGATGCTGTGAGGGACAGTACCGGAAACCTTACTAAAATACAGAAAATCTCCATCCACTGTCTTCCTTCATCCACTAGGTGGGTGTCCTCATCATAGAAGGATATCAAGCATGTAAGAAGGCTATTCCAGTATGTAGGTTGTTTTTCTTCCTCAATGTTTTAATTCCTTATTGTTTTCACACCTTTTCAAACCTTTGAAGCTTGTCAGGGTCAAAGACCTTCAGCTAGAGACAGGTCTTTTGTAAATCTTTTGAATTTTTCATTGAATTCTAAAATGTTACAAATTGCTATTTCCCTTCTTTCATTTGCATTTCTGAAATAGATTTTTTTTGGCTGCCAACAATGACTGAATATAAAGACTGTAAGTCCACTCCACTGCTGTGATGGAACAATGTGTATTTGGAACACTCAGAACCTGCAAGAACACCTAGAGCAGAAAGGAATGGTGCTGAAAGCAAAATGTGATTGAGTTATGATTGATCACCTGGCCTAACTATAAGTCTATTTTCCCTGAGATTTCTTAAAGGGTAAAAGAAGGGAGAAAAAGATCTAAATATTCTTTCTGGTCTACCAGAGCCAGCATGTGACACACTATCCCATTTCCCACTCTAGTATGAAAGCCTTCAAAGTCAGACATTATTTTGATTCTAAAGTCATGTTCTCAGACATTAGAAAATATTACCTGCATGGTTGCTCATGTGAATTTTATTGTTTTCCTTTGAATCTGTGTTACAATAGAGTTCTTAATTATATGATCTTATTTGTTCTGATACAAGAGTTGCACATCATTTAATACATGAGATTTTTGCATAAGGGAAAAGATTAAAGCTTGATGAGGAACTTTTTATGTAAGGTTTTATTTTTCATACAGCACTTAAAGAAGGAGTGATAATATAAATGGATTATTATAGGTTGTGTTTAAATACCAATTCTAAAGGAAGAGGAAGTATGAGGAAAATAACTATAATAGTTTTCTAGGAAAAATAGCAGCTGTTCAGATGGAAGATTTGCTGCATTCCATGAGAAAAATAGTCCAGAGATATGGTGACCTGGGCTGGTAGGCACATGGGTTTGCATAACTTAAATGCTACTTTTTCAGTTTTAGAACCATGCAACATATTTTCAGAAAGTAGTGTGAAAATGTAGGAAGAGGTCGTCAGAGTAAGGGAGATCTGTTGGGTTTATAGAAAAAATCAGAGGCCAGGAAAGGAAATACTGAGAATTAAGATAAAGGAACCTACAATCAGAGAGTATCTAAAGAAAAAAGGATGTGGTAGTATGGTAAATTATCATAAACATGCAAGTAATCAGACATTAGATAAAGTAAATATCAGTATCTTAAATTTTTGGTGAATGTAAGTGCAGGTAGTTAGAAATTACAGAAATTTACAGGAAAATTAAATACAGCCATATAGATTGGTATCACTTTTATGCTATTTATTGAAAAATATATTCAATTAAATACTTGCAGGAGCAGAGTCAATTCTTTTTCCTAATAGCTCACAGCTACAAGGGATAGAAGACTGAAACTGTGACTGGGAAGGCTGGAGAATCCCGAGAAGTTAAGTGTACTCTTTGGGTAAGATCACTGCATGATGGTGTCTGGTGCTTTAATTGTCAAGTTCATTTGTTGATTACCATGTTTATGAAACAGAGAATGCAAGCAGAGCAGTGGATAAAAAGATAGGATTCCTGTGTTTACTTACTTGTTCTTATTGTACCTACTAGTAACAAAAGATACCTGTGAAATGCCTGGTAGAATCTAAGCAGAGAAAACATACCTCTGGAGAGCCTTGGTGTGATACACTGTGCTATTTAAGGGAAATTTACATCTACCTCTAATTTTGACACAGATACTGTAAAAGTTGAATAATTGATGTGTGAATTCTTTTTTTTTCTTTCTGTTATGCAGCTCAGGACGTGACTTCTAAAGCATTTATGACAGTGACCTGAAACGACATCACAACATTGTCATATCCAGCCTTCAGTCTCTGTCTTGAACTTTGGAGGAAATACAGCACTAAAAATGGGCTATTTTTGAGAGGACACATGCTTTTTTCCTTATTTTGTTAATAATGCACAATGTAAATAACAGCAAGTTAGAAAAAAATGTGTGCTGTGATGATGCTGATAAAGTCATCATTTGGAATGCAGTTTGAAGAGAAAAAAAATTGCAAACTGAGTAAATACCCATGATGCACGCTTTTCTCCTTTTCTAGGGACTGTACGCTTTTCACATCTATTCTGAAACATATAGGAGGTATGACATGAAAGAGGTTATATTTGCAAGTGGGTAAATGGAATGAAAACACTTCCTGGTACAGTTAGTGATGTAGAGTAAGAGCTGTGCATCACTAGGCAGCTCTATACTCATTTTAGCTAGGTCTGCTATGCTGTCTGCGGCTTGGTCGGGGGAAGCTGAACCAGCATGAGTCTATACGGGAAAGAAACTGGATAAGAGAGGCACAAAGAATGCACTGAACACTGATGGCCTAAGTATTCCCACAGCTCCTTAAGGGGGATTTTAGTCTTATACTTTGTATTGGGATTTGTTAAATCCTCAGAAATAGGATGGCCCTATTGTTTTGAAGTTTTATATATTGTTTACTGATACACTGGTATTGATACAGAGATGTTGTTGATCGACCATCTGCCTCTGAGGATCATTGTGCCATTTGTTACAACTGATTTACACATTCTGGAATAGTCCCAGGACCTGGATGTTAGTATGCCTTGAAGCAAAGCTGCATGTATAGTTTTCAGTTGGAAGAGAGGAGGATATATACATATACATGTCATTCTTCAGGTTAATTTGCAGTGTCTGTGAAGATTATCTATAAATTCAAGTCAGAACACAAGTATATGCATGATCAGGGCTGCATGGAGCTGTGGTTTGCTGTTTGGGAGGAATAAACCCACAGACTGTAGGAGGCTCAGTAGCTCAACATGTGTTTATGTGCAATGAGAGCTCCGTAGTTTCTGCCAGTACATGATTCTAGATAGCACTGTCATATAATTATATTTTCTAAGTCTGTTCTTGTCAAAAAAGTAATCTATTGATACTGTTCATGTATAATAAACAAACCCAAACCCCCTGAAACCTCTGCTAATTTTAAATGTATTGTATTTATTTTCTAAATTAAATCAAAGGTACAGAGCTATGTGTATATATTTCCATGCAAGCATGCTTGGCATGAGCACTGGCCTTAGAGGGCATAATCACTGAATCTGTGAGATTGTTTAAAAATAAACAACTGCTAGGTAGCCTCCCTGACCTTAGTTTTATAAACTGCTGCTGATACTGCAATGTCTTTTGTATTTCATATTAAACCCAGTTTAAAATAATTTCTACCATTCAAACGCATCAAGTCAGTGTAATTGTCACAGCATGGTCCTAGTGATATGCTAAGAATGCTCAAAGCCACTTTCTCTGGAAGGAATAAATGATAAGTAGAAAAACTCCAAGCAATTCTAATATATACCACAGATTTTGAAGAAAGAACATTTTTAATTGGATCCACTTAATATCCTGCCCCTTGGTCATTTTCACTGGATTACAATTTAATCCAATTTATTAATTAGCATATCATAACAATATCATGCACAATACATACATAATCAACAAATATATGCACAGTGTAAAGAGTATTATGCCCCATGTTTCTTTCTATCTTCCAGTTGAGGATATCAGAGAGCGCTACAGATTTTAAATGAAAATAGACTGGTTAAATTCTGCAGGCTTTTCATTTTGTACCTGAAAATCCCACATTCTGTCCACTGGATTTCATGTTATTCTCTTCTATAGTCTCTCATATCTGTCATATGTGGATATTATATTTTCTGATCATCAATGAGTGAAATCCTGGCTTTATTAATAACAACTGGAATATGTTGAGTGAAGCCAGGTTTTTCACTTTAGTTCTTTTTCTGGGTATCCTTTCAAAAGTTTTGTTTTGGTAATAATAGGAGTAATAGGTTATAATACAGTGTCAAAAAATGCTTGCAAGGTTGCTTGTGATGTGTAATGAAGGTAAATCTTTCCAGTTAAATACCTCTAAGTAAAAATAAATATAATTTACTTTTCTTAACTACAAGTCATGTATTGAAAGCTAATACATAATCTTTTATGCAATCTATGCCTGCATGGGAGCTAAAATGCTGATTAAATACAGTTCTCTCAGTCTGTCTATATAGGACAGTGCTAGCAGTGTTTTTGAACTGTGTGGACAAACCCTCCTCTGAATCTAAGCCTGAGAATGGGAATGCTCCATGCATCAGATTGATATGAGAAGAAAGCTGTTTTAATCCTCTGATGTTAGTTTTTCTAGGATAACTCTTAATGTGCTATTCTTGAGATGGAGCATAATGATGTTAACCTTTGGTCTTTTAATCTTCTGAGTTTTGTGTCCATAACATGATAAATAGCTGTCCTCTGTGCAAATGTCATTTTCATTTAGGTTATTTAGACTGTAACAGCTTTGTTTTCAGTCTTTCAAGGATGTAAAGCATCTGCAGTAGCTGCAAAACAGGACCAGTTTGTTTTGCCCATATCTGAATTGATCCTCTTCTACCTGAGACACTGTAAATGTGAAAAATTAATGAAAATAGAAGGAACAGCAGTACTATAAGCATCATTACTTACCTATACCTGATGTATCTTCTCTGTTATTGTTATAAAACTGCTCAGGTTTGGCTTGGGTTTTTTTAAGTAAGCTTAAATTTTCAGCAAGGGAGTTGAAGAAAAGTCAGAAAGTAGCAATGTTGATTCAAACCGCCTGGAATTTGGACAAAGGCTCTGGTAAGTACCTACAATAGTGCAGTCATGCCAAAATATTTCTGACCTTTTCAAATTAATTGTCTTGAAAGTCACCGATATTCTGGTTTTGTTACTAAATCTTTCCCCTTCCAGTGTTCATAATGTAAATGTTTCCTGAGTCATGTAGTTTAGAGTTCGCACAATGTGATAATATAGAAAGAACCTTGATATGAAGCAAATGAATGCTTAGGTAATACTTGGTTATCTTTCTTTTGCTCTGATCTGTTTTCTGATTATTTCTATTACCTCTCTCCTTAGGAAAAAAAAAAAAAAAGCAAGTAGTGGTTTGTTCTACTTGGGGAAAGTTTTGTTAAGTAGTAAGGCAATAACTAATGCTATAGTAAACAGATATATCTTAAAATGTAGCAGACTATGGAAAACTAGATTTAATGCAGCCAAGGACACTGTCAATCTTTGTTTCAAGGGCACACTGCTGGATCATGGTCAACTGGCTGTCCACCAGGAACCCCAGATCTTTTTCTGCAAAGCTGCTTTCAAGTTGGATGGCCCCAACATTAGGTGGGCTTTACCTTTCCTAACTACACTTACATGCTCAGGACAGTGTGTCCCTATTCCTCCCTGGTTACCTGTCCTGTTTGCATATTCTTGTGTTTCATCTTTCCACATTTTTAACCTGAGTTTTGCCAGGAGCTTCTTGTTTATCTATGCAGGCCTCGTGAAATTTTTTGCATGGCCTCCTGCTCATTAGGTTGGACTGCTCTTTAGTTTGGAGGAGGTGATCCTCCTTGCTTTTACCCCTCTTCCATCCAGGGTCTTATCCCATGGTCAAGAAGATACCTGAAGAGGCCAAATTTCCCTGAAGTCCAGGGATGTGATTTTGCTTTTTGCCATGCTCTTCTCAGGATCTTGAACTCCACCATCTCATGATGACTTCAGGCAAAGCAGCCTTTGACCTTCACATTCCCTGGTTTGTGTGTTTATACCAACCCCCTTAAGAAGGCAAGATGTGCAGTTTATTGTGTAAAGGAAACAGCTAAAGTTGAAAGACCACATACCCCTCAAGCCAGGATAAACTCTTCAGACCCCTTTGTTCCAATTCAATTGCAATTTTCAGGTTCCTGTGTGGTTCCCAAGGCTGTGAAATGAATATATGTCCAATAGGACATCAATTGTCAGGACAGAGATGAAGTACTGGCTACTGCTACTAGAGTCATACTGACAGGAGTTATTCTTTGGGGGTTTTAGTGCTCTCTGTGTGAGAGTAGAAGATTAATATTTATAAGTCACATAGATAACTAAAATTATATTTTATATCAAATCAACAATTACAAGCTATGTTGAAGAGTATTTTTCAAGTCATCTAAAAGCAGGGAAATGTGTAAATGTTTTTCAGAGCTCTTTTTCTATGGAGTTTTCAGGGCACATAGTCAGCCTGTACCTAAAAGATTGCCATGGTGTTTTTTTAAAGAAAGTTCAGATAGGATAAATATTTCCTGTACAAAGAAGAAGAGCTAAAATAACAGAGCTGAGACAGACATACTGCATGTAATATGAGAAGTGGATGGGGAGGAACCCCTACCTGAGAATGCAATTTGAATAATGGAAAACAAGACAGTGCATGACGAACTTCAGAGAGGTCCATCTACAGATTGTCTGTGCTTTTTGAACTTATGGAAGTACACACTGTCTAAATAACTAGGGATGTGAGGGTTGAGGGGTGGTTTGGTTTTCAGAGATTTTTTGGGGTTTTTTGAATTGCCCTGAAACATTTCTCCTCAGTGGCTGATTGAATGTTACTTAGTTTGAATGTCTCATTGATAAGCAAATCCTTCCAGATATAGCTAAGTGGTGCTTGCTCAGTACTATCAGCTGGTAGAATTAACTTCACAAAATTGGATAGAATACAGTCCTTGCTAATGGTAATGGAAAATTAGAAATTGGAAATTTGATATCTTTTGAAACTTCCTTTTACTGTGTAAGGGACTGGGAACCAGACAGACAGGTGTTCTGATCTTGTATTTTTAAAAATGAATTAAAAATAATTCAGATTCCTCCCCCCATCCTCCTCCCGCAACCCCAAATATCTAGTGGAGGAAAAATAAGAGATCTAGAAATTAATCTCGAAATTAGTTCTTCAGGGATTTAAACATGCTGAATCTAGAAAAGACAGAAGTGGTATCCTTTGTCCTAGTTTCTAGGATCACAGAATTGTAGGGGTCAAAGGGTCCTCAAGAGATCATCGGGTCCAACCCCCTGCCAAAGCAGCTCCATAGCTCATATTGCACAGACAGGTGTCCAGACAGGTCTGGAATATCTCCAGAGAAGGAGACTCCACCACCTCCCTGTCCCAGGGCTCTGTCACCCTCACTGTGAAAAAGTTCTTCCACATGTTGGTGCTGAACTTCCTATGCTCCAACTTGCAGCCATTGCCCCTTGTCCTGTCTCCACAGACCACTGAAAAGGGGCTGGCTAATTCCCCCTGCATTCCATGCTTAAGATACTTATAGACATTAATTAGATCCCCCCTTAGTCTTCTCTTCTCAAGACTGAACAGCCCCAGCTTATTCAGCCTGTCATAGAGGAGATGCTCCAGGTCCTTAATAATATTCATAGCCCTTCTTTGGACTCTCTCCAGGAGATCCCCTGTCCTTTTTATACCAGGGAGCCCAGAACTGGACACAATACTCCAGGTGGGGCCTGGCCAGGGCAGAGTAGAGGGGGAGGATCACCTCCTTTGACCTGCTGGCCACACTCCTCCTGATACACCCCAGGATCCCACTGGCTCTCTTAGCCACCAGGGCACACTGCTGGGTCATGGCCAACCTGTCATCAACCAGGACCCCCAGGTCCTTCTCCATAGAGCTCTTCTCCAGTAGGTCATTCCCCAGCCTGTACTGAAACGAACGGTTGTTCCTTCCCAGATGCAAGACTCTACACTTGCTTTTATTGAACCTCATCTGGTTTCTCCCTACCCAGCTTTCCAGCTTGTCCAGGTCTCTCTGAATGGCAAGGCAGTGTTCCTGTGTGTTCCCATCTTTATATCATCAGTGTACGTTCTGAGGGTGGATGCTATTCCCTCATCAAGGTCGTCAATGAAGATATTAAACAGGACTGGACCCAACACTGAGCCCTGGGGAACACCGCTAGTCACAGATCTCCAGTCAGACTCTGCTCCACTGATCACCACCCTCTGGGCTTGGTCCGACAGCCAGTTCTCAACCCACCTCACTGCCCACTCCTCTATCCCGTACTCTCTCAGCTTTGTTATCAGGATGTCGTGGGAGACAGTATCAAAAGCCTTGCTGAAGTCAAGGATGCCTCTGCCCAGGGTCCTGAAGGGCCGTCAGGAAGGGCAGGGTATGCCCTGCTTCATTTAGCAGTTGTGACGTTAAAAAGACACAGTTCCACGCAATAAACTTCCTGACAGTTTTGGTCTAACCATGTGTGCTTCTGCTGAGTAAGCACAAAAATTGTTCACACTTTCATTTATGAAGAATGACAAAACATCTTTGAGAGAGAGGCAGAGGCTCAGATGTACAGTTCCTTGAAATCTACAAAGCAAGCAGAAGAGAATTTGTGACGTATGCGATTTATGGATTTTAATCTACGGTGAATTGACAGAACACTTCTGTCCTGCAGTGCACCTGCTAAAGAAAATATAATTGCAGAGAAGTGTATGAAATAGATCATGGAAATGTTTCCTTCTGGTGTTTCTTCTTGGCAGATGTGCTAAATGGTTATTCCTTTCTTCACATGGTTCTCATGCTGTAAAATATGACCTGCTTTTTCTCTACTACATAAGCCAGGCAATCTGCCCGTGCACTAGCAGAAACAAAATAGATGACCTTTCTGAAACATTGAAATTTATCAGAGCTATTTATCTGCCACTTAATTTGTGTGTGCTGGAGACATTTGAATTGGCACAGTTTTGTGACTTCACACTTATCCTTTCTCCACATCAAATATAATTTATGTTGGAAATGAGCAGACGGGGAAAATTAATGCTGAGGCTTTATTAATCTTTAAAGTGATGAGATGCAGGATTTTTCTTAACTGAGGGGAACTATGGAATCTCTAATTGAAAGCATCGCAAGCTAATTAGAATCACACCAATAATTCTGCAGAGGGCAATGGTTCTAATAAGGAAAATCATGGTAGTGGAACACTTCTAAACAATACCATTAGGGTTCTTCTAGCAGGGCCTAGTTAATGATGTGGAAAGAGAACAAAAATAGATGTTATGTTAGACTTAGAAAAACCCAAAGCTGGGATAAAAATACCACATGGGCACACATGGAGGTACTGGGAACATAGTCCTCTTCCCATCTCCTCCCTCTCAGTGGCATGTTACTGGTTTGAGATACTGATTTGACTGCATAATGAAGAAGCAGCTATGGAAATAAATAGCATTAGCCTAAATATATACTTTAGAGTTTCAGTTGAAGGAGATAGCTTTTCTATCTAATTCAACCCTGTTTCTTATTCATTAATACTTTAGAATTTGTAGATGAATGAACATAGGCATAGCAACTTAAACGAGTTGGTTCATTTTAATTTCTAAATGGGATTGTATGTGTTGTTTAGTATCCTCTAAAGATCAAACATATCTAATAACATGAGTCTGAGTGATGACAAAATATTATTCTTGCAGATATTATTTTTTAAAATATTCAAGGAAAAATAATTAGCCCACATCTAGGGACTGATACACAAATGTCCTTCAGTGAAAAATTATTTACATATTCAATACGGCTTGAAAGGCTTTATTAAAGCATAATACAAAATTCTCTCAGAGCACTGACACGTGCCAGAGGGCAGATTAATGAGAACTGGATAGCCAAGCCACCTGCCTGATTTCTGTACTGACAATATTCTGGAGTTTTAAGAAATTGCTGAATGAGTCTGCAGTTTTTCATTGCCCAGAAGTACAGAATCTTAGACTTTCTTTGGCTTCCTGTTCAATATAAAGGGTAACAAGAAAAAAAGCAGCCTTAGCTGCAGAGACACTTGTACCACTTCTGGCTGTAATATCAATATAGCTGTCATATTTGTCACCTGACATGGCAATTATGTGTATCTCAAAGAGGAAGCACTTGGTTTGCTGTAGAGTATCGTGGCTCCATATTCACAGCTGTTTAGCTATAGTCAGAAAGATAATTATAGAAATTTGCAATTAATTACAAAATTGACACATAGCATATTGTGATCAAAACTGATACATCTCTTGGTAGTTTTCTGGGCTCTTACATAATTAATAAAGGTACGCTGGTGGAACAGACACACTAGTAAAACGCTTCCTCTGCTATGGCTGGTTATATCATAATATATTCTATTTCAAAGGAAGGAAAAAAGACTAAAGGTCTTGCAGGTTTCAGTGATGCTTGTTTCTCAGCTTTTGAGGGGTGTCTCTGGTAAAACGCTATGGAAATGTTAATTTCCCTCCCAGAGAAGCAGTGTGTTCCTTTCTTGCATTTTCTCAGCTCTTTCTTCTGTTGTTAATAGAAGGGTCCTTTTACATCTCTCCTAGTTATTGACTAATCCTGACTGGTTGCAGTCCTTAGAAAAGAAAGATACTTCTGGTGCTGTTTCTCAGACTATCAAAATCAGCCAGCTTCGGTCCTGCTGCAAGGTGCAGGCTGTCTCAAGTATCATCATCTGGCTGGCATGGTAAAAGGTTTGTCTGAGGCAGAAGCTTTATCTCTGGTAGTTGTTCTTAGAAATGTTTTGACAAGCGAACAGCTAATATCTGTCTACTACTTCTGAGTGTTTATAGGGTTTTTACTGTAAAAGGAAGGGCAGTAGCTGTCCAGGTCACAGTCTAATTTATATAGTGATTATCAGGTGATAGAGATGAACAGACATTGAAATAGAAATATGTGGGGAGAGATAGCTTATCAAACCTCTCTGTTGGATAGTTAATGAGACTTCTCAGAGTATCTTAGGGCAGTTCAAAGTATTGAGAATGATAAATATGAGAAACTTACCTCTAAACTCACTGTTTAGAAGCCTGGTCTTCATTTCCTCTGAGTTACAGATGTGATGGCTTGTTGAATATTCTATATAGAATGATCTGAGGAGAGTTATAACCTGTGTCCTACCTACTACTGAAAGCATATTGAAAAAAATTTAAAAATAATTGGAATGAAGTGCTGTCATAGACAACTATCTCAGTTGAGACTCTAGGAGGAAACAGAGATTAAGCATCCTTCTCAATTCAACTCTAGAAGGAAATGGAGATTAAGCTCCCTTCTGTATTCAAGCTACAGTTCCTCTTTGTATCTACATTTTTGGCCTATTTCCATATATTTATTTGAAAGCATGGAGTCAACATGGTCAGCAATTTTCTCATGTTCTGGACTGGCAGATCATTTGCTGGAAGCATTACTTCACAGATAATTTTGAACGACCTTGCTCTTCTACTGGGGTTCCACTTTTGTGTGATCCTCTTTGTGGAGATTTCCCTCATGATTCTTGTTGTCCACCTTTTTATTTTACTATTTTCACATTATTTTTTTAGAGACTGGAATCAGATCCTGATGCCCAGAGCTGTTGAGAAAGGTTTGATTGAGTTGAAAATAGCCAGATTGTTTGCTAAAGACATCTCAGTGGCCAGAAATCAGATAGATAATAGAAGTTTACATCCCTTTTTAATTCAGTTCTACAGTATGAAATCAGGGCATGGCTCCCTAAAAAAGGGGTAGATTCTATCTGGGAACACACTGGAACTCGTTTAACCATAGGGGCAGATAAATAGAAAAGAATAAGAATGAGAAAGTAATTTCAGCTTGAAGGGACCTACAATTATCAACTATTTTGGCCAACCTGAATTTGAAAGCATTTAAACTCAAGTATGTCATCATTGCCCACAGGCTGCAGTAAAGTGTGCCAAAGGCTTAGTCTTCTAATTTAAGAACTCTTTAGGTCTATCCCCAGGTAAAGCTTCAAAAAGGGAACCCTCTTTCTTATCCCAACTCTCCAGAAAAGTTGGCATCTTTCATTCCTTAGGCACAGGAATTTCATAGCAAGTTTCCTCCCAGGGCTGTAAGAGCCTGGCTCCTGAATCTGGAGGATTTTATTTTACTCTCTTTTCAGGATTGTCCGTGATTTCATGCGACTGGGCTTTTTTTCTCACTTTGCTACCTCTATTGAATTCATCACTTGATGGGGAGCAGTTGTGATCAAATAGAGTATGGGGAATTCAAACTGAATTACAGCACACTAATTCTCACTGTAGAGCAGGGTGAGAATTTTCCATCATGCAGACCAAATCTCTCTTACCGGAACAATTAATCAGGCATTCTCCCACCAGTCAGACACCCCTCAGAAAACAAGAGTCAATAGTCTATAGACAGAATAACTTATGCTGGCAGTCTATTGCTTGTCACCCTGTTCCTCAGTAACCCTGCTCTCTCTAATCCTCCCATCCCCATCACAAAGGGGCATGACAGCCATCCCACAACTGTAGTTCACATGATGGGTGCAGATTTGGCTATGTGAAAAGACTGGTTGTCAAGCCATGACACAGGGACATTCTCAATGCACCATTAGATGTGTGCCTGTTACAGGATCAACACAGCATGTTCTCTGTCATGTGATCAATGTGGAATACACTGATATTTTTAGTATAACTGTGGTATAAATTCACCTATGTGAGACAGGATGCATGAGGAGATCTGTCCCCTAGTGCTTCCTTCAAAACCTACAGGGCTTGCTTGCTCACTCCAAAAATAATTCAACCTTTTGTGGAATAGAAGGTCTGCAGAAACTGTTTTCTTCTTGTATTTACTAGGACATATAAAGAAAGCGGCTTAGAGGAAGTAAATTTATTGCTGTTCCTCTCAGCTCAACCAGAGAGATTGTGTCTAGTTCAGCTCTTGCCTACAGAGCTTGTCTCAGGTCAATGCATACACAAATTAAAATTCCCAAATGTGACAGATGGTATTTGTTTTGTGTGCGTGTTCTCAGTTGCATGCTGTGTCCCTTCAAAAAGTACCTGGAAAAAGAGAGCCCTTGGAAAGGGCAGCAGGGGGTGGGTGTAGCTTTTAGGGGTGCTACGGGCTATGTTTTGGGCGTGGAGGAGGTTCCAGGGCTGGTAGGTCTGGCAGGAGGAGAGTCAAGGTGCAGCCTGGGAGTTTGAATCCCACAGTGACAGAGGCGGCTCAGAGGAGTTGTCAGCAGGACAGAGATAGCCGATTGAACTTCCTTGGGATCAGAGGAGACTGGTGGAGCTCAATGCAGTTCAGAAAGCCACAAAGCTGTGCCTACAAGCAAAGATCTGTCTCCAAGGACATAATGAGCAGAGGAGAGAGCTGTTTATGAAACAGCTTTATTTTCATTCTGTCTGATGTAGTCACTTTGAATTTTTTACACACTAAAAGCTGGGTTTGTTATATATTTTTACATAACCTGCCCCTTCTTCAGTTTAAAGGTCTTTTTTCTTAGATTATCTTGCTATAAAAAAAAAGGCTAAATCCAGATCAATGCTCTAAGCAGTGCTACCTTTCTACAAATCAATCATTTCTGGGTATTTATTCTTTTTATAGTTCCTGTTTGTAAAGGACACCCTGAGATGACCTTTGCTGTGTCTTTTTGTTGATTTTGGCATGATGGTGGAACTAGCAATAACTTCCTGAAAGTTAAATCTTTGCTTTGTAGCTTCTGCTATCTTAGCACTTCCTTCTACATCAATACCATGTCTTGTTTCAGTGACTTCTATTTTTTCCTTTCTTTAACTTATTTTTCCTCATTTTTCTTAACTATTTTTCTGCTTATGTGCTGTATAACACTTGATGGCTCAGTTTGTTTGAATTATGCAGGGTTTTTTTCTTTATTGTGCAAATAGGAAAAGACCTAAGAAATATAGTTGACTTTGACCAATTGCAGGTAGCGGGGTTCTTCCAGTGCTTCACAAAACCTGCTTGGAAGCACGTCTGTGAGAGGAAATGGAGTCTAGTCTGAAGATAGATTTTTCAGCCATGTGTGGGGACTGGAGAAGTATTTATACTGTCACTTAGGTCTAAGATGGATTTTTTTTCCTAGCTCATTTCAATTCTTTCTGCTCAGTTCTGGGTTTTCTCACACCCTCTTAGGGCACTCACAGAGTTGCACAATCACACACAAATAAGACAATCTGCATGAAAAATTAATAATAGGTTTTTAGACCATGACTTTATTTAGGGCTTTAGGGAATGTGGGATAATCACTTGTTATGCAGAAGTGCATCTTATCAGCAGGTGCCCTTGCCATGTTCAGCAAATGATGCTTCTATTCTTTCCCTGGCAGGTGGTCTCAGAACTACAAGTGTTCAGCGCATCTGGTCCTAGTGCTTGGGGACCGCATCAGCATAAAGACTGCCATTTCTAATTACTAACAAATCAGAAAGTGCAGCGGGAGGATCCTTCCAGTCCTGACTTCTTAACAGTCATGTGCTACTCCTGAGCTGTAGTAATGTGTAATTAGCCAGTTAGTGTTTGTTCTCTGCAAAGCTCCCTTCATAGGACCTTTAAAAAATGCTCTGCCTCATCTTTAAGTATATTCCTGCTGGGCCTTTCTCATCTAAATAAAATACGGCAGGAAGATGAAGAACTGAGCACTAAACCACCCAGATAAGGACAAAAGGCAGTGAGTAAATCATCAGTGTTGACTGTTGATCCAGACAGGTAGGACAATATGAAGAGACAGTATGTCACGGTCATTGTCAGGCTTAAGATTGAAAAGCCATAGGCCCAGGGTACAAATGGCACATCCAGACATTGTCCACAATGTCCAATGTAAGAAGGACCTGGAAAACGTTATGAAGACATGACAACTTGACCATCATGGTCAGACTACTTAGTCCTTGTGAATATATGAATCTGAAAGAGTGATTATAAAAAAAAAAATGATTAGTTAATTCCATGAAACATGGACTGTGAATGAGTGAAATCAGTTTGGACTGAAACAGAATTCCCTTTCCTTCTTTTATGGTTTCTCACTGAGTTTAGTTAGGATAATTGTGCAACACCAGCACCAGAAGTTAAATTCAAAAACACAAACATTTTTACACTGTATTAGTAACAGTGTGCCTTCACACCCAAAGCATTCAATGGTCCTGTGGATTCTATTATATTATGAAATTTGGGGCAGGCAGGGGAAGAGGTTTATAATATTTGAATACTGAGAAAGTGTAATTCAAAGCTTAAGAATGAAGAAGCAGGAGGACAGCATTATTGTTCCTTTTCTTGACATGTGAGTAGCAAGGTAAGGAGATCCTGACAGTTTTAATTCAATATTAAAAATATATATTCTGTTGAGAGGTGGCTGCTTTTCTTGACAGCAATTACAGTTAATGAAATTCATTTTTGAGGAGAAGCAGTGCTACACATTCTTAAGTGCATCACTTGTGGTTATGTCCGTTGTTTCTGTAGAAACATAGCAAACTATGAGAATTAAATGCTCAGTTTGAACATAGTATTAGACTATAGTGTCAAATCCACATTTATCAGTTTGCTTTTGGGTCAAATACTGGTGAAAAGCAGATCTGTTCAGCCACAGTGTTAGAATGGTCTTGCTGCCTAACGTTTGCTGAGGCACTTGTGTGTTATTTGTGTGCAGAAAAGGAGACATACCCACATTCACTCACTGAAGCAAAAAAGAGAGAAATGGGATCATTAGCTGGGAAACACAACAGTGTTATGTTATAGACCACTGTCCTGGGCTGATGAATTTCTCCCATGCACAGTGGGAAGGACACCGTTGTGGTGCTCAGCACTGGCTTTATGAAATGCTGTGTGCTCTTTACAATGTCACAGACCGCTTTGTGCCAATGGGAATTTTGCCTGCTATGAGCCATTAATACTGAGGTCACCATCTGTTTCTGCTTCTGGGACAAGGCAAGGACTGTCTTTTTTTCACATGAAGTGGGTCTGAAGCCAATGTTTGTTTTTTAATAACTTTATTAAAGGAAGAGAAAGGCCCTGCATCCAATGAATAATTATCCTAGAGGCTTTGTGGCCATTAGTGACACAGGAAAAGCTGTCAGGCCGTGCATTCCTGAAACCAATAGTGGGAGTTTATAGCATTCGAAAAGGTGACAGCCCAAACTCTTCCTCTGTATTACAGCTCTGTGAATGTGTTGATGTGTTTTTACACAGAAAAATATTGCCCTCAAATTTAATCACCGGCACTCATGCAGCACTGTCTACATGACAGGGCATAATGCTGCTTTCTAATACAATGTGTCTGAGTCTTCTCCATCTGGTCATTTGCACTCTCTTTGCAGAGCTTTAGAACATGACCATTTTTACTTTCTAATGTTGCGTCTTGTTTGTGCGGGGGTACTCACTGTGAAAGATGCAAAGTGCTTGAGAATGGGGTTGTCGAAATCAAAATGTCAATGACTGCTATAAGCTTGGAGAGACGTGCAGTCTCCACTAAAGTATCATTAGCCTTTGATTCAATCCAGGACCAAACACTCTTGAAATGGATGTTAGCAGGGAGTTTGCAAAATTAAATGCTGGACAGTCCTGCCACATTTTCCAGGAAGGAATTAACAAAATTGTACCGCACAGCACAAAGCAATATGATTAAACAAACTGCATTCTGCCTTCTTGTTGCAATGTACTTGTAGCAATGATGGGTTATAACCCTCTGATAGGAAATTGCATTACATACAGTTTATGTTTCACTGATTATTTTTTCTTAACCAGATGCTAGTTTATGATATTAAAATTATTAAAGAAATTCAAATCATCTGCTTCCTACAGAATCTGTAGTTTCTCACTTTATTTTTTATGTTTGTCATTGTTATTACTGAAGAGGATAAACTTAGAACAGAAATGTGTTTCCCAATTGCACGGCACATTCTGAGTATGAAGAAAAAAGATGGATGTTGAGGGGAAGGAATTTCAGGAGATGAAAAGGATATAAGTTCAGGAGGTGAAAAGGCTGTAGTAGACTACGTAAGAATTAGCAGATAAATTCAAGTGAAGATTTCTGTGGCATAAAAAAAAAAGAACAAATTTTCAGGGAAGATTTTACAGATGTTTTAAAAAGGGTTCTCTCTAGCATTAGAGGAAACATGAAAGAATATAAAAGACAAGTAGGTGTTAATATTTTAATAATGAATAAATTATAAGTAAGAGCAATGGATAGAGTTATGGCTGGTATTAGGATTGACACTGCTGGAGAGTAACTTTCAGGTAACATGGAATATGGCCACAAGTTATCAGCAGAGAGAGCATGGCCAAAGTACCAATGCCTACCATGGCTTTTGTTGCCTGCATTTGAGAGCATAGGCAAAGATCAATTTGTTGGTTCTGTAGGCTGTGTTGGATAGAGAACAGACAATTCTTTGCTCAGGAACAAGGATCCATAAAAGGTGCTACTTTGCTTTTCTGACTCCACCTTATCACAGTACAGCACAGCTCTGCCAGCTAACAGGACTCAGACAAAAATCTTTATTTTCAATCCAACTAGCTTTGGTTTGGTCTTTTTGTTTTGTTTTTTTTTGCTTTTTAACAGAAGATCCTATCTAGTAGATGTGTAGACAGCCATACCAGATCCCCTTTACTTCTGTTTTTTTGTCATTTAGTAGTGCAAGCGTGTTTCATGTACATACAAGAAAAGAAAGTTCAGTGCATTGCTCAAGCTAGTTTTCAGATGCACTTAGAAGGACTAGGGATAGCAGGGAATGACATCCACTTTTAATGGTAAACTGAGCACTTTTAATTTAAGTAGTAAGATGCAATAAGCACATGAGTCCCTCATACAGTTTTTCTAACTGATTTTTCAGATTAAATCTGCTGCATAACATCTTCCTTCTGTATTGTAATGGAATGTTTAATTTAAGTCTGAGCACTGCTTCGAGATACATTTTGTATGAAAGATCTTTCATAGAATAACGTTGCTGTGTTTTTACACTGTCAGGTCCAAAAATCAAATGGAAACCCAGGAGATACATCACAGAGGTTGCTTGAGGTGAGAGCTGAATAAAGGTAAATAGCAGATCCAGCATTCAGTCACTTGGATGAAACAAACGCTGGATGCCTGGGACAAAAAAAACCAGGGAAGTGTATTTTTCTTTCAGTGTTATTGTGAGTTGCACCCCCCAGTGTTTACCTAATGTTTCCTGCTGCAGCTCCTGCTTATTTTAAGAAAAGTCTACGAAGTTTTAATATGTCCCCTACTCCTTTTCAGATGAATGTTTGCTGACTTATCACAGGAATCTTTCAAGTAAATGCAGTGTTGGGGATTATTCACTATTTTCCATCATGTTCTAAAACTGCTTAAATGATCAAGAGAAAGTTTTAATAGTTCAGCTGACATTTAGCTTTTGAATGTTGTCATGAAATGACCAAACATATTTTCTAATGACTTGTCTGAGAATCCCAGATAAATAACACCAGAGATGAGATGCATTATAAATTCAGGTAAAAAAGATATGATACACATAATTCTGAGTAGTTTAAACAACATTCAAAACTGTAGAACCAGGAGTCCACCGAATTCTGACTGTTTTTGCTGTCTTCAGGTTGCCATTTTCAGTAACTGAGTACCTCATCGTTGGTAGCCAAGGTCAAGAGAAAGATCTGCAGTGGTATCAGACAGAACTGCATCATGCCTTTTGTGCCAACAGAAATTCTCTTTAAGATGAATGCAGCACAGAATACTGAATTCCACTATGTCCCAGCTTTGTGACTGGCTGTTCCTAACAAGTTAGAACAATTGGGATTTCTTTATGTATTAAAGTTGGTTTCTTGTTTGTCTGCCAAGTTCCAGCTATCCCCAGGTTGTGGAGGACCATCAGAGAGACAGTTACAAGTCACCAGTATGTGGAACATCCCTGCATTACACCATATTCCTCTCAAATACAGAAACTAATAGGCAAATGATGAAGAAATTAAGTCTCTCATGCATATTCTTACTTGAGGCCAAGGATGGTGACTTCACAACCTCTCTGGGTAACCTGTGCTAGTCGTTGGTCACCATTAGAGTAAAGAGGTGTTTTCTGATGTTCAGACATAACTTCCTGTGTGTCAGTATGTGCCCATTGCTTCTATCTTGTCCATGGGCATGGCTGAAAAGAGCCTGGATCCATCTGCTTCTTCATGGCCCTTTGATGGATTCTCTCAAATATGTATATGTCTCTCTTGTACTGCATGACCGAGAACTGGACACAGTACTCCAGGTGTGGCCTCACCAGTGCCAAGTAGAGGGGAAGGATAACTTCTCTTGACCTGCTGGCAATACTTTTTCTAATGCAGTCCAAGATACCATTAGCCACCTTTGCTGCAAAGTCACATTTCTGGCTCATGTTCTGCTTGGTGTCTGCCAGAAACACCAGGTCCCTTCCTGCAAAGCTACTTTCCAGATGGTTGTCTCCCAGTATGTACTGAGTGCCTGGTGTTGTTCCTCCCCAGGTGCAGGATTTTGCACTTCTTGTTGAACTCCATGAGGTTCCTGTCAGCCCATTTCTTCAGCTTGTTGAGGTCCCTCTGAATAGCAGCATGTTCCTCTGACATACCAGCCACTCTTCCCAGCTTTGTAACATCAGCAAATTTGCTGAGGGTGCACTCTGTCCCATCACCCAGATCATTAATGAAGATGTTAAACAGTTTTGGACCCAGTACTGGCCCCCTGAGATGCATGACTGGCCTTGAACTTGAACAGTTTTCTTCACCTCAATTTGCTTCAGGTTTTTTTCATACTGAGTATGGTTTATCACTCAAATCTAAGTGGAACTGAAGTAATCATGTATCAAGAGGAGCAGTTTGGTCTTAATATATTTAATTTTAGACTTTTTGTGGTTAGGTAATGCAAATGAATGTTAAGTTTTATCATTTTATGCAAATTCCTGTAAGAGTTTTCTTTCAGATAACTGCTGGTGGGATATAAAATACTGTTGCTTTATATTTGGGTTTCTGTCTTCACCTGACTACTTCGCTACTGAGTAGAGTTAAACTAACTCATATCTTCTGTTTGCTGCAGGAATATGAGAATTACTTGTAGACCCCCCATATTGATACTTTCATTGCCACCTGTAGAGATGTAAAGCTTTTGCTACACATTCTGCTCTTGGCGTTTCTACCAGTTCATGCTAGTTACGGACAGCTGGATATTTTGAGAGGCCCCAAAATGATTGAATTTGGGCCATTTAGAAATTACCAAAAGACAGTTCTCTTCAGCAGTAACTTGCATTCAGAATAGTGCCCGCTTGCTTCTTCTAGAAGTATTGGACTAATTCCTGTACTTGATGGATTGTGGTGTCCTTTCATCTGAATGTTCAGGTTTCTGTAGCAGGGTGAAATTAGATAGCATGAGCTATCTTGTAATATGGAACTCTTGACCACGAGCTTTGCTGAACAAAGTCTGGAACCACCAATGCCTTGTGCTTGTGCTTTTCAAATTAATGGATTTGTGATGAAGGAGTTCTAGTAGGGTGATTTTTCAGTCTATCAAAATGAAGAAAAAAAGTACACAAACCATTTCTAAAATAGGAATCTGACTTGGTGTTTGGAAGAGATTAAAGAATAGTTCAGTAGTTTTATTTTGTTCCTAAACCTTTCATTTTCAGTGTCCCTTTTACAGATAAATGCCTTGATGTGACAGTTATTGTCAAATACCGAGAGAAACTTTCTTTCTTCTGAGAAGTTGCTTTTATTTTTACTCATTTCCCCCCACCCCAGTATTTCTGGCCAGAGCACAGAAGAACTTGCTTTGTATTGCCAGTTGTGAAAATCAACAAAATATCAAGGTTTCTGGGTGCACCATCAATCCTTTGAATCTTTTGAGATTTGCCTACAGTTTTTAATATGTCTTGGTCATTAGATAGTGCAGGCTGTGTTCTTAAACCTTTTAATGTTGGAGAGTCAATGGAAATACCACAATTAACATGACAAGACTTATTTTTAAACCAGCCTTTTGCCAACAGAAAGCCCCTTAGAGCTGCTAGTTCTGCTTGTTGGCTGTCATGTCTCTTGTCCCAAGGGAAAGCATCCCTGTCTGATTGTGCTGTGCTGTGACACTGACAGCTTTTTGCTGCAGGGAATCTTCACATATTTTCCCCAGGTAGAGACAGCAATATGATGTCATTTTAGCTCTTTTGGGCACAGTAAGAAAGGCAAACAGAAAAAAAGTGGAACTGTGGGGCTCACAGGATTGTCACGTAGCCGTGAGGTGCTTGTCTTCTGTTCCTGGCTCTGTCGTCCTCTTGTGCTATTGTGAACTAGTAAATTAACCTTGTTCAGTGAGTGCAGCACCATTTATAACGTGATAATGCTTAGTACCACAAAGGGGCAGTGTAATTCTTTGCTAATTAATATTTATAAAGTGCCAGATTCTCCATTTCTCCGTGCCTTTGCAGTCATTTACATCCTTGCAAAATGACGACAAAGCGGCTGAAAGGCACTGCTGCAGTTTCTACCCACTCTCTGCCGTTGCGGGGGGCTGTACAAGGATTATAGCAGTCGAGAATCTGTCTCAAGTATTTGTGAGATATTTTTGCCTTTAGGCATAAGCCTACTAATTCAAGAGTGAAAGCACCCATAACAGATGTATCTCTAGTTCCCCTTCTAAGGATATGGCACATTAAAAAGTTACTGTGGTGTTTGTAAGTGAAGAAACTTGCAGGACACTACTTCACAGCAAGCTACTTATGTGCATGTTCTTACATCCTAAGGTAGCTTCTCTGCCAGTGAAAAAAAAGGATTGAAGTCAATTTTATTTACTCAGAAACTGTAAAAATTAATACCCTGATTTAACTTGGCAATAACTCTTTCATACCTTCAGATATGTTGATAAGCTTGGCAGTCATATATTTACTTCTCTTGCTGCAGTATAGTAACAAGTGGTTTAGGGATGATGAGGAGCACAGGAGTTACAAGAGAAGTCCAAACTTTTGGGACTAGATCTTTACCTGCTTGCTTCTGTTTATGAGAGAAGCCTTTGGCTGTGAGCATGCCAGTAATGTTTACCTTCTGGAGACCTTCCAGGTGTCCCTGACAGGTTAATAGAACCACTACTCTGTCATGATTTTTGGTTAGGTGCTCTGGAAGGCAGAAAGACAAACTGCCATCTTAATTAATTAAGGAAAATGAACCAAGAAAACAGGTAACAGAAAAATCACTCACTAGTACAGTGAGAATATTTATTTTTTTGTCGTTTGGCGAGATCTTTGCAGACCCTTTTTGGCAGGCTGGCACTAATCAATGCCTGTTTGCCATGCCTAGCCCAGCTTCTCTTGCAACAAAATATACAACTTCTTTTGAAATCTTACTATGTGACATATTCTAGGCTATGAGGGACTCTGAATAAGCAATGCCAGTAGTTTTGGAATTCAGAAAAGGAAATTTATTGCTTACTAAGTTGTGCAACTGCTGTAATCATAGGCTGAAGGCAGAAGGTGATGGCAGCTTTATTCTTGCTCAGTTCAGATTTCATTTGAAAAATTATGGAAATAAAAAATGTATTCACTTTTTGTCCTTGTGTCCTCAACACTTTGCTTTGCATGCAGCAATGGCCAGAATCACGTATGTTAATCACAAAATTGCTGTAGTGCACATTCTTATTGCCTCTTTGATTATGGGCCTGTCACCAAGAGCCTAGCTGTTCAGAATACTTTCTGATTAATCATGCTCTTCTCATCAGATACTTCACTTGTAGAGTATCAGATAATGATCCTCCTCACTGAGAGTTAAAGGTTTCCCAATAAATAGAAACTGTGACTGTTAGGAACTCCAGACAGTGTAGTATCCATTAATTAAACTGATGGGAAACCATTCAGTCTGCAGCTTGTCTCTAAGAGATTAGCACTTTAAAATTTTCACTCTTTATGCTTCCAAGCAAAAAAACAGAGTAAGAGAAACACCAGATGAGGTGATATGGCGTAAGCATGACCATGATCAGGTGGCAAGAGCTAGTATTAAATGAATGCCCTAACTTGCAGGATCTGTGATGATCCTCCATCTGCTCTTACTCCACGGACAGAAATGTGGGGTTTTTTTCTGACATCTGTTTTGTGTTTGCTCATAGAAAGCATCATGTAACTGAAATAATCCAAATCATTAGTCATAAATAGAAGGACAGAGGTGCTGGCATCCTATTCAGTCTTATGAATCCACTGTAATATGTGCTCTAGTTCTTTGTCCAATATGTAGCTCCAGAAACAGGATTTCTATTACTTCCCTGCGGAGAGTCCTCCGGAGTCATTTATGCATATTTTTTTTTATTACGGAGAAAAAATGGACCAGTAAGAAAAGAGCTCGTGATATCCCTTAGTTCAAAAAAGTAAAATGGGTTCCAAAAGGTGAAATTGGGTGAATTAGGAAGGGAGGGAGGAGGGGAAGAGCTAAAATCTGCTTTCGTGCCTTGTCTGCTACAAAAACGTTTTAAAGATTCAAGTATTTGTGTTGTACGCACCCACTGATATTTGCCTTTTGCAGCAATGTCTCCTTGTTGTGTAAGGCTGCAAGATGCAGGGGCATTAAAAATCTGGGAATGCCAATTCCAATTATATGGTGAGGGACACATTATACATTTTATTTGTATGTACATTATGTACATTATATAAGTGCATTATATGTGCACATTATACATAGATTGGTAAGGCAACAGTAATCAAAATAGTGATAAGTCAGTAATCAATAAATACAAAGGCAGTGGTTTGGTGAGGTTCTTTAGGTTTTGAACAAAGTGAGATTTACCTCCTCATAATAAGGTTTTACCTTAGCAGCCAAGTTATTGTGGTTTACCACGTTACCGGATAATGCCTGACTTGCAGTATTGTTTATGATTTGCCAAGCTACTGCATAGTGCCTGACTTGCAGTATTGTTTATGAGTTCACTCTCAGCCCATGGCAAACATAAAGCAAATTTGATTTAGTTTAGTCAGCAGTGAAGGAATTTTTGAGTGAATCAGCTTTTCTTGTTCTGCGAGCAAGATAAGGGTAAATACACACTGTGTGGTTCAGTTTTGTGGTGGTAACATGTTAGACCACAGCAAGATGAGTTCTAAGGGGCCGACCACAGAGATAACAGTGATAAGCAGTATACTACAATAGCTGGTATAATGCTCCTGAATTTCTGGAAACCATTGTTTAGACTCTGCATTTCCACTGACTTGAAGCATGACATGGAAAAAAAAATCACTACAGGCTCCACACCTTAGCTTCTCCAAATGTAGGCAGTGTATAATAAATCTCAGCAGCTCTTGAAAGACATTTTTATATCCTCTGATTAAAGGTTGAATTTAAAAGTATAGCCTTCCAGAAAGACAAATTCATTCAGGCTTTGTTATGTACCACATATTTTATGAACAGGTCCCTTAGTTGAAAAAAATCCTCTGTATTATAAAATAACTAAAATTAAAATGCTTTTTACATGTGGCTTAAGTGCAGCTAAATCTAGATACTCCTTTAATCAGATAAGTGAAAACTGTTAGGTTGAAACAGCCTTAAATGGCCAGTTAGTGTGAGACTTACATACTGAGTTCACTCTGAGATTTACTTTTTGCAGAGGAGTGACTTCCTGAAAACATGATGAATCCTCCCATGACCTTTCCTGAACCAGAGCTAAAATTCACAGAGATGGTGACCTGTTTTACTCTAGATATGTTAATTCTGTAGTTAAAATTAACCCTGCCAGTGTTCAAAACCAGGTTGGATGAGGCTTTGGTCAGCCTGGTCTAGTGAAGGGTGTATCTTCCCATAGCAAGGAGGTTGGAACTAGATGGGCTTTGAGGTCCCTTCCAACCCAAACCAATCTGAGATTCTTTGATTCTTTGAAAGCTAATATTCCTTCATGCTAAACTAGGTGACAGGACTACCAGGCACAGATGTTTCTCTCTAATCCTTTCTAGGGGAGATGGAATTCATACATGTGATTTGTATCTGTTCTCGTGGGCCTTGTAGAGGGAAAGCTGGCCTGTTTCTTTAAATGCACAGCCTATCGTACGTTTTCCTGAGAGAAGGAAGTCTACAGATCTGTGTCTGACAGTTTCAGCAGAAAATGGTAAATCTGTGATGCCTTCTATTCTTTGGGAATAGATGTCCTATGATGATTGTTAAAAATCCTCTGACTTCTGCACAGGTGAAATTTCCATCTGGTAGTGACCTCTTCTTGTGTATGTAGGCTGTTGGCCCTGAACTTTCTACAGTATGTGGCAAGATCTATCACAGTCACTGAGCACTTTACAGGTGGGAGCAGAGAGTTTCAATGTGGCTATCATGTGGAGCTAGGAGAGAGAGAAGGTCAGATGCATCTGTGGAATAAGATAGCCATCTTCTGAAATGGAAAGAAGGCAAAATAAAATTAAAACTAAGTTTAATTTAGGAGTTTGGAAGCAGCATTAATTTAAGCAAGTCATGTATTTTCCCTTAAATGCCCCCAAGTTTCAATCCAATTATTTTAAGTTGAAATTTGCTGTTTAAATTAAACTAACACATTTTAATATATTTTATATCAATCCATTAAAGTCTTTATATGTACAATTGCAGTTCAGTTTAATCTGAAATACAGCCTTAGCAAAATCATAATTTAGGAAGTCTCTGCAGTCCACCCAGATCTGTTGAAACAAGGAAAAGATTATTTCACCTGCTGCATATGAGGTAGGAAAGGGCTACGTTTTTCCAAACTTTAAGAAATAGAATTAAGAATTGGAGGTAGAACTAGATTAGTTTCTACAAGCCTCTTGAGGAACATTCAGGCTTATTACTGAGTCTCAGTATCCCACAATGAGCTTATTTGGGGAGTTAAACTCATTAGAAAAAAGTCGAAGAGTTCACATTTCCTCTTCAGAATATATCTAAAATATTTCATGAATAGGGGATCAGATGATCAGTGCTGGCAAGAGGGAGAGAAAGGAGGACATGAGTGAGAGTGAAGGAGACACAGTTTCTCTTAGCAGTAATACTAAATATGATTTTCTCAGTCAGGCCATCAAACCACCAGTGTCTGAAGCAAGTTACTGCAATTTTATTCACTGAAGTCAAAGTGTCAAGTATTTCAAGCCAAATGCACACTTGTGAAAGAAATCCTTTTGAAGTTTTCCTCCCTTTTGATGTGTTTTTTTTAAATAAGCTATGCCAAAATGTTGTCACCGAGGATTTGTTTTAATTCACCTTTTAACTGCATTATTATGTCATAAACTTCCACGTGCATGGTTCATCTTTTTCATCATTGTTTCATTTCATACGTTGTAAAAACCCCTAAAATACTAGAAACTTTCTAGTGAAACAGAACATTCAGTGAAAAAGCTGTTCCTGGCTTCAGCATAAAATGAGATTCAAAGGAACAGAATGTTGCAGTAGCATGTTATTATACGTGTTTGTTAAAGGGAAGAACGCATTTCAAGTAGTTTAAACCAAACAGGATAGAAACAGCTTGTTGATTTATTAATGACATGTAGTTAAAATGCAATTATTGAACTACATGCTCAGGATCTGTATCCTCAATGCAATGCAGTATCAGGCCCTTAAAACATGTTAATGAACATCTGCAGATGCCTAAATACCCTTCTTTGGCTAATTCTGTAAGTTCTAACACCCTTTATCCTCCCACTGAAATAGCTGGGGTGCACTCAGGCTGTGTGGGTTACAGGCGCTTGTCCCTCTTCGGTGCACATGGGTACTCCTATGTACCCACCCCTTGTGAGTGGGTGCTCTGCCTCTGTGTAGACCTGTACCACTTGCTACAATCCACTGGCACCCACACTGCTGAGAAAACACTCCACGAGTTCATGTGTGCACATGCCATATGTGGGTCCCGCTCCTTGTTGCACCCCATAGCGACAGCCTACAAGCTGCATGCAGCATCTGGGAAGCAACTCCATCAGGCACAAACAAGGTGATTTCAGGCAGTGACAGACAATGTTTGGCTGCTTCTGTCATCACTCCAGTGTATGTCTTGTTTGATAAAAATTTTCCTGCTTCTTGTATACTTTTTTCCTCCCCAGGTTGATTCCTTCTTTGTTTCAAAAATCTCTCTATAATTCCTCAGTTACTGTTTAATCTGGTTGATGTTTGATTTCTTCTTTAACGTGACCAGCTTTGATGGTCCCTATTTTCTTTAGCGTGACCAGTTTTGGACAAATGGCCTGCAGATAGTTTTGTGTATTCAATACATACACAAACTATTTACACTCATATTTTAACAGGCATTTGTTATCCAGGCCATTTGCAAGGGTGGGCGGTGCAGGAACACCCACAGCATCCACATCTATTAAACGAGTATTTTTAGTATCCTACATAGGTTATCACATAGCCATATCAAATGTCATGACCTTCTCAGTGTCTGCCCTTTATTCCCCTGACCGGGTCACGCGAATGTGTTTGCTGCTTGTAAATTAACAAATGGTCGCGTCTGTAAAAAGCTCTGAGAACTGTGAATGTAGAATGGCATCAGTATTAACCACTGCTATTTTTATTAGTGACATATTATACAATATTGTATGACAGAAGTGGGAAAAGGGTGAAAAAAACTTATTGCCTGAATCCATCAAGCAAGTAGCATAAATAATGACCCTATCCACATGCATGAATTGTTTGTGTCTCTGACTATTAGCAGTGTATTTGTAGCCTATCAGAAGATAATATCTGATAATGAATTAAAAAATTTAATTCAAAGCTGTGCAGAAATTATTCCCTACCAGAGATGAAACTTACCTGGCTATTCCAGTCTTGATAATGGACCCATTTGCATATTTGATAATATCATTGCATTGGCTATATCAAGGATTCCAGAAAGACTGTATTTTAAAAATTGAGTATCCGTCATGTATCTTAAATTGCTGTCACTGCCTTCTACAGGTCAACCAATGACCTGCATATACAGAACATTTAAATCAACTCGAAGAAGTTTGGTTTTCCTCACTGACAGTGTTGTTGCCTTAAAAAAAAATCAGACTTTAATAATTTTTTTTCGGGATTAATTGTATTTAGATCATTAAGAGGATACAAGAGAGATGCTTCACAGCTCATACACCTGGGGACCCAGAAACTGGCAGACCCACTTTGCCAATGAGTGTTCGCAGAAGCATAGGTAAGTTGCTGAACTTCTCAATGGCCCTATTTTTTTTCCCTATGTAGGATGCAAGGACTCACTAATCATCATTTCTGGACTGATTCCCAAATATTACAGATGGCATATCTCAATGGATACTTCATTTCTTTCCCTTTTTGCCATTGATTCTCAGATCATTACTTTGTGTCATATTTTCTTGGCAATATTAGTTTGAAGATCTAGTAAGTCTGTTGAAGGAAATAAGCAAAACCTCTTTCTGTGTTTAAGAACATGTAAGAAAGAGAGGCAAATTGCAAATCTGCATTTGTATGTGATACCACACGAGCTGATAGTCTAGAAAAATCACATGCAGCCCAATGGGGCAGTTATCAGATTCCATCACCAAACAAATTATGGGAATTTTATAATTGCAATTTATACAAAAATCATTATTAAAAAAGTGAGCGATCAGGAGGGACAGTCTGACATTTAAAATCTTTCTAAATCACAGCAAAAAGGCAAACAATCATCTAGTGGTCCAGTAATGCCAAATAATCTTTGTAGTTTTATTTTGATGTTTTCATATTTTAATTTCATTTTTGTACATCTAAATTGGTGGTTTGCTTTTGAAAGTAGTGTTTTGTTTCCTATGTTGTTATGAAATCGATATCCTCATTGCTAATAGGGGTTGGGCAAATCATATGCGACCTAGCAATTCATAATGTTACTCTAACTCATAAGGGAAATGGAATGGTAATCACTGGAGCTTAGTTTTAAATTAATGAATCTAGAGTGCTCTACAGATAGTACTTTGCAGCAGAAAGTTTTGAGATATTCTACTTGGGACTCAAAAGGCACTCATATGTCTTTTCCTGGATGGAGAGGTGCAGCCTAAAAATCAGTAAGCGTCTGCTTCAAGATTTTCGTCTGCACCTGACTCTGCAGTTCTGGGTTTCGCTGTGGTAGCCGGTTGACCTGCGTGCAGACTGTTCACATTTCCTTCCGTAAAAATGGCTTCAGGAATGTGACAGTCCTGAAAGGTGTACTGGGCATTTCAAGCCCAATGTTCCATCCTCGGGGCACAAAGAAATCGCAGGCTACTGTGTAGATAGCAAGTCACCGTTAGGACAGTCCTGAGGTTGGAAAATAATTACTATGTTATGCAACTGTGTTTCATCTTGTATGTAGATTTGTTAACAAAAATGGATCTAAGGGCATTTAAGTCAGTGTTACTTCTGTAGGAACCCCAGATGAAAAGAAACTCAAAACTTAAATCTTCCTTGTACCACCCTTATTCACTGTTTAGTTTCCCCGCGTAATTATTGTTTTATTTTACTTTTGATTCTCCAGTCACTTAAATAACACCAGAAACAAATGACTACACTTTTCTCATTTGGTCAGTCACTGAAGTAATGTATGGGTCATTAGGGAACACATGGTCAGTAATTCACTGCGCTTGAGAGCCAGGGCAACCTGAGCTTCTCATTGTGGGAAGCCAGCAGAAATGTCACAGGCCTTGCTGCTCTCTCTTGTAGCAGTTGGGAGGATGGAGGCAGATGGCTAGACCATGTTGACTTTTCTATTGGAACATCCCAGTGTCCGTTCTATTATTTCTCTCCTTTCTGTGAAGCAGAGAATTTGTGCATCAAATGTTTTCCAGATTGCACAGAAGCAGAGATAACAAAATTTCAGTCAGGATGACCTGGTAGAAAATGCACAGTGTGGGAAATCAGAATGTGTGACTGCTGTTCCTTATTCTGCTACAGACACCCTAAATAACCTTTTACAAGCCCGTGAGTTTTCTTTAATATTCCTCCTTGCGTGATACCTAACCCACATAGAAAAGATGAGATTTAGTCTTTGCCAGCACTGAGTACGTCTTGAACAGGAGGTACTATAAATATGCAAAGTATTAATTCTTCAATATTTGTAAAAAAACTAACAATAAAGTTATTATTTCTTTTTCGCTGACGTTTTAGATGCACAAAATTAGATTGGTATTAATAGCCGAATCAGCACCAAACTGATCAGATCTGAGTCAGCAAGATAAAGTAAATAAGCAAGCTTTAATTTCCTATTTCTAGAATTCTGGACTGGCTTTTACAGGGAGGAATTAATAGAATATTCATTGAACAAGCTCTGTTAATATTGCAAGTAACAATGGTTTTTCAGCAATGAGCCCTTTTGACTCTAGATGTGTAACAAACCGTGCATTTATTTTCAATATAAACATCAACTAAGCCTGAATAATCCATATTTCTCTAGCCTGCATCTGATTAAAAATGATCAATTTACTGGAGCATTTCCTATCTACTGTTTAATCAGTAATTAGTCTCAAGTTAAAAAAAAATTGCTTCTTTAAAAATCAGATTAGACTTCCAGTGTCTGATGGGAGATGAATACTGAGGTTGTATATTCCTAAAGTTCTAGTGCTAGTAACTGGATTAGTAGCTGTTGTGGCAGACTTAGCCTGTGTGCGTGTCATGTAAAGGGTCTGAGTCTGATGTCTAGCTGAGGGAGGCTCCCCTGTGGTGTCATAAGGTTCAGAAAGAACCTCTTGCCTTCTAAACTCCTTCTCATTGAGGAGCCTAGTTGTGGCTGGGTCCAGTCGTAGTCCCAGACTTGGCCAACGGTTTATGTCCAAAGGATTATATATATATATTTATTTATTTTTTAATGCCTGTGTGCCTTTGGGCATCCTATATATTCAAACAAACACAGAACTTTTTTTTTTTTTTTCTTTTTCTCCTTGTTTTGCTGTGGTCATCACTTTCTCATAGAAAATAGCCTTCAGAGTCATACACAAAGAAACAAGTCCAGATGCTGTATAGCTGTTAAGGAGGAAGGGAAGATAGCCTGTTACTTAGCACCTGAGTTGCAGTCTCTTCTCAGGCTTCTTGGTACAGGCAGGACTTTACTAAAATAAAGAAAGAAATGAAAATTCCCCTCTTACAGTCTCACCTTTTGCTGTGTTCAGAGGCCTTAACGGAGATCGACTTGGTCACAGCATCTACAGTGATGGATCTGAATAGTTCTGTGGATCTTAAAGCATTAGCGGTCAGTGATGAGCAGTATAGGACAGTTATGAAGGATATATGGATGGTAATTTTGGTGAAGCTCTGTAAACATTTGCTATATATCTCTTTTTAGTGTATCTGCTGACCTGTTTTATGACTGATACAGCCACAGCTATGATTTGCATTTTTTGGAAGAGTCAGCGTGCGATGCTGTAAATTACCCATTACAGCTGTGTATTTCAATGAGAAAAGGAGCCAATAAACAGCAAGAAAAACAGTAATAAAAGCAATGAAACCTGTATTAGAGTCCATTCTTGCTAAGGTGCTGGCAGACCTAAGAGTTCGCCCCAAGTTGCCCACCAGCATATTCTGCTCCTTTTTTATTAGAAAAAAGCATTTCCATTAAGCAGTGCATGTTATTGATTGCCAGTGGAGCAACTTAAGGTTTAAGCAGCATTGACAGCTTTATGAATGGTACAGAGTTTAAGAGTACTGTTCAGCATCACCATTTGTAATATTTTTTCACATCTAAATCTTGCTGAATAAACTCATTCCTCTAATCAATGTCACCTTTAATTAGTTTTGGCAGGACCAATTTACATCAATTTAGGGTCTTACCTAAATACAAAATATATTTAAAATGTATATATAAATAGCATTGAATTTTTAAAATTATTCTTTAATACCAGGTTTAAAAAAAAAACAACTTGGCTATGTTTCAGTAAACATCTTAATTCAGGGGGTCATATTTTCTCTCTAATCCTATGGCTGCCATTGCTAATTCTTATTTTACCATGTCAGTATCTTAGCTTGTGTTAAAGTCAGGCCATACAATAATCTCTGGCATTCCTTGTTACCCTTTATAATATAAGAATATTAACCTCAGAACTCAAACAATGCAAAACTGGAAAAAGTAGAGAGTTTTGAATATAAAGCCTTAGTATGGCAATTATACACAAAACTTGATGAAGAAATTAAGCGGGGGGGGGGGGGAAGGACACTTTGTAGTCAAGGACAGATTCATCCTTTTTCTGATCTTGGAAAACAATAGTATCTTAACAATTTGTCAGTGAAATTCATTCTTAGTGCAAAATCCTGCTTCTCCATAGTCTTATCAGTGCAATGTATGTAATAAGATTTGGGAACCAAAGTCAGTTATGTTTATAGTATGACAGGATAATTCAGATTGGAAGGGAGCACAGGTGTCCAGTCCAATCTCCTTCTCTGGTCAGAGTCAGCTATGGGTTTGGAACAGGATGCTCATCTGAGCCTTTAAAACCTCAAAGGATGGAGGCAGCACAGCCTATCTGGGCAGCCTGTTTTGCTGCTTGACTGTTCTCATGGAGAAAGATTTTTCCTTATATCCAGGCTGACCCTCTCTTGTTCCAGCTTACACTCACTGTCATTTCAGCATGCAGCACTGTGAAGAGTTTGGCTTTGTTCCCATAACCTCCTTCCTCTAGGTGCAGGCAGGCTGCTGCCAGCTCCCCTGAAGCCACCTCTTCTCCAGCTGAACAGTCCCAGCATCCTGAGCTTCTCCTCACAGGACAAGCAGCCCCCAACCATTTCGGTGGCCCACTGCTGAACTCATCTTTCCTGGCAAACCAAAACTGGTCACGGTACTGTAGATGTGGTATAACGTGTATAGCAGAGGCAGATAATCACTTCCCTTGATCTACCGTCTGTGCTGCTGTTAACACATCCCAGGCTGCTGCTGGCTTGCATTGCTGCCAGGGCACGATGTTAAGCGTGGTGTCCACCAAGGCTCTCAGGACCTTCCCAGCACAGCCGCTTCCCTGTTTGCCAGGAGGCACACTGTAAAGTTCAGATCACAAAAAACTTGAAATATTTTATGCCAATTTCCAAACAAGACATTTTGACATATTTTTGTTCCTTCTGTTTTCTTCTAACAATGAAAACTCAATTGCACTGATTTAATTTTGCAAAGAATTAGGGTTATGACAGAACTGAACATCATTCCATCTGCATTTCTTAAATCAGCTATAACTGCCAACCTATCCTCCTTCTCAGGAATATCCTCTCTCAAAAGGTTTAAATAATACTGTTCCATTTATTCAATTCAGATTGATTGAAATCTCTGTTATGTTTCTCATACTTTACAGCAATTTTATGGGAGAGGAAAATATAATGTGTAAATTGCCTGTGCAGGAAGAAAAAAATGTTAAGAAGAAGAAAAGTGAAGCAAAAAATAGTATTTTCCAGAAGTCCAGGAGTTATTCTTTGACAATTGACTAGGAGAACAGGGACAGGATTTGTATGCTTAAATCATACTGGTAAATAAATAAATGGGTCCCTTAGGCAGCATTTTATGCAGGATGCTACGGACTTTAGGGCTTGGTGTTTTGCCGTTTGTAATGAGAAAGGACAACAGATTGGAAGAAGCCAGCATCAAACCATAAATTAATGAACCGTAATGTCTTTAAATCCCATTGTGAGCTAATGTTAGATTGTCATTGGTTAAATGCTTTCAAGGACTGATATTAATAACACTCTAAAGTGAGAGATGTCAGTTCCCTAATGGAATGGGGCCATTCAAGCAATACATTTGAAGACTGGTCAGCAAGCTAGCAAAAGCAGAGTATATGCATGGAGACAAGGGAGAAGGAGGATCAGAGGATCATCACTTAATCCTTCCATTTTAGATCGTCAGAGATGAGAGAAAAAATCAGTTTTTCACAAGAACAGTTTGTCCTGCTGGGCTTGTGTGATGCTGCAGTTCCAGGAACAAAAGCAACAGGGGACGATTTTTATTACAGCACTGCTCTGAAAATGAAATGAAGGAGAAGGAAGGAAAAAAAAAGAAAAAAATCCTTCTCCCTAAATACAAAACAGAAGTTGTTAAAAATATCTGTATGTCTTCCAATTCTATGGTAGCATTTGTCCCACATGAGCTTAAAGATTTTCTCTATAAAGTCACTTCTTTCCCCATCCTTAAGGGTGGGCATCCATTTCTACTGCAGCTGCTTAAAACATGGAGAGATTACTCTTTCAATTAAAATACAGGGGTATTGTAGGAGATTGGATTTAGATAGATGGATAGAATGTGATAGAATATAACCAGTTCCTGGAATAATATCTAGCTTTTTGAATTTATTTATTTAGATGTAATAAGACCATACTTAAAGGCATGTATTACTGGGTCTGAACAGTATTTCTCTTCCTTTTTTGTCTTGAAGGTACATTTGGGACAGAACTTGGGTCAGCAGACATCCACTCTCTTTATCTTTCTACTGTTATGATCCATAGGTGTTTAAATATTCTCTTAGGCCAGAAACCACTCCCTCTGAGGTAAATTAGCTGTGATAGAAAATGAGATCTGTGCAGGGACAGACAATATGGTACTAACAGCATACTGCACTGAGGTAAGCTGTGTGGTGGTTTTGAAAGCCAAATAGGGCGCAAGCAGCTTTAGGATTGCTCAAAAGGTGTGAAGCTTGCTTGTATTAATTCTCAATAAAAGGTGGGAGAAAGTCTGGGGTAGGAGAAAGTTAGACATTTATATCCAGAGTACTACTGGAAGCTCTACCTAAAACTAGTTGTTCTTCTGGACATTAAAATTACTCATGTATTTACAGAGATTGGTGGAGGCTGTACCCAGGCTGTGTTCTTGCCATCTGTTATTACAAGAAGGGGTTTCATTTGTGAGATAGGATTGCAGAAACTGCTTCTATGTTAAAATAAGAGCTGTGGAGATTACAGTGTGGGTGATCTAGTGAAGTGCATGCAGTTGCTGTCTTTTAAGAGTACCGTATTTTTTTAAGAAACAAACAAACAAACGTAAAAACCCCAGACCAAACCAAGCCAACATTTTTCATACTGCAGGGCTTGATTATTGATTCACTTTGACCTACGAACACAGAATCATAGAATCACAGAATGGTTGGAAGAGGTGTCAAACATAATTCAATTCCAAACCCCTTCCATAGTGAGAAACACCCTCCACTAGACCAGGTTGCCCAAAGCCCCATCCAACCTGGCTTCTCTGGATAAGCTGTGCCAGTGTCTCATCACCCTCCTCGTGAAGTATTGTTTTCTAATGTCTAATCTAAATCTACCCTGTTTTAATTTAAACACATTACCCTATATCCAGTAGTACAAACATTAAACAAAAGGTTTGTGGCTTTTTGCTGTTGGAAGAGACAATCAGCAGGTAATGTCTTCCTGGTGGGTGTGTAGGGAGATACACCATCTCCATAAGTAAGTCAGCTGATGTAGATACATCCTTTGGAAGCTGTTTTCTGCGTGCCACGGAGCACTCACTCCTCTATTGTGCAGTGTGACTGTGATGATTTTAGCTGTGCCTTTCTCATGGTTTCAAGGTCAAACCCTAATATATGGGGCTGATTACATGATTATTCTGCCTTTATTAGTACCAACTGTACTTTAGTGTCAGATTTCTTTCTTCTAAAGTGGAAAAGGAGAAAAGCCTCCTGTGTCCACAGTGATTCTAAACCAAATAATAAATTCACAATGGCCAGAAAGGTAATATGGTGAGTACCCTGCAGGGTCTTGTTCCAGTTAAATTTCTGAGAGAGCTGGATCTTCAAATTATTTTACTGGTTAAATGTAATCACACATAGTCCTGCAGTCCTGCATTTTTTTTAGAAGATGATATCATGACCCATAAAAGGAATATATTAGTCTTTATTAGTTTTTACATGAAAGACCGTCACTTTCTTTTAGAAGGTGGCATTTTTATGAGTTGTTTGAAAGCAATGGAACAGTGAATTTTTTTTTTTTTGGTCAAAGGACATCGATGCATTTGGAAAAATGCTAAATATTGCTGGGTGAATCCAGGCTAAAAAAACAAACCAACAACAAAACAACCCAAAAATGGGGAGCAGGGGGACTAATAAGAGCAGGAGATGGAGTATACACTGTAATCGATTATAGGGGATCATCATGGAGCCGTAATTGATTCTGATGAGTTTTCTGTTTTAATGGTATTGTTTGAGAAAATCCTGGATAAGAACTGTTGCAAGTTTGCACTTTTTACACCTATTCTGTGCAAAGCAAAAAGTTCAAAATTCTAGCATTCCTGGATGCAGTTTTCTTGGATTTTCATCATGGGAAGAAAATTGTGCTTTATCATGGCGACAACAGAAGCTCTCAACACTGTGCCAGGCATCAGTGCAGAAGGTGGCATGTGGCTGTCAGAGCCAAAAGGAAAAGAACACAGTGTGGTTTAAAATAGTTTTTTAGGCACTTTTGAGGGTAATGGTCCACATGCTCATTTGAAAACCATCACTTCAGAGACAATCACATGGTGTCATGAGGCAGGGGGCATTATCCACGTCTTCTGCCTGTGTGTGCGATGAGGACTCCAGTCCCTTTTTGGAAAGACAGAAATTGCGTAGCAGATCTGTGGCTGCTGGGACAATATTAGGACTAACAGAGGGAACTGTTTTCTACTTTTTCCTTTCCCACATGGATTATCAGGGTAGCAGTGATAAAAAGTGGTTACTTCAATTTCCTTTGTGTAGAGAGAAAAGAAAACAGAAGGAAAATTGAAAGAAATAGCGTGCCTAATAGGAACAGAAAGCAAAGCTCAATAGCAAGGCACATCAAAGATCATCTGATGACTCTGAATACTGAAATTTGTGTCCATCCCTAAAAGACACGATTTGGAGTGGCCACCCCATGCTTTAACCTTAGTGTGTAAAAGTGATTAGCACAGCTGAAGATTGCACATATTTACTGCGATTCTTTTCATCCTGTCTGCAGGAACTCTTCAAATCCACACCTCTGCACTCCCAATGTATAAATTCAATCCCCAAATCCAAATCTGTCCTCTTCTGCATCTCTTCAGTCCTGTTATTTTTTACCAGGGTTTGTTGTAATTTTTCTTCTCCCTGTCAGTATTGGGCAGAGTGATGTTTGTGTCTTCTCACACCTGGAGTGGATGGTGCAGGTGAAAGGACCTGTCCCCATCGCTCATGCAAGGGGAGAGGTCAGCCTTGAACCAGAACTGGCCTGGCCCACTGCACCTCTCTGCTTTCCTCCAGCCCTTGCTTGTGTGAGAACAGTGTGACTCCAAGGAGAAGCTCTTTTCCCCATTTTGGGGAGGACACTTGGTCAGAATTGGCTTCCCGGAGGAAAAGTGGAATTCGTAGACGGGCTGGAGAGCCGTTCAGTCAGCTGCAACCACAGTGGTGTGACTTGAGAGCAGCATAGGCGATGCTGTCATGAGCAACGTGCTGCCAACTGTTACTTCATCTGCCTCGAGAGTTTGGGAGTAAAGAAACAGAGGAAGGGAAGGAAAGTGCAGCCAAAGGCACTTAAATATCATTAGAGTTATGTAAATCAGGCAAATTAAAAAGACAGAACTGAAGTGTTATTTCCCTCTTGGGGACTTCTGGGGTAAATGGAAGGGGGGAGGGATGTCTTGAGCAAAGATGAATTAAAAAATTTTCTACAATGTGAGATTTTATGGGTGGACAGGAAATACCATCATATTGATGTCTTATTTTTCAAGGTTAATAAGTATAAATACAGAATATAATCCTTTAAGAACAATAGCTTTCAAAATGTTCAAACCTGGTTTTAACATTTTAACTATGCTGAGTGATGGCCATTGAAACAAAAATAAATACATTTATGTGGATTTATTTTTTGTTGTCATCCCAAAATGTGTAAAGCAGTTTACTTTTAACTGCATATTACTTAAATTATTTGTAGTTCTACATAAATAATTCAGAGCTCAGAGTAACTAACAAAAACAGGGCTCTTAAGACCACAAAAGATCATCTGCTTCCCCAAAATTTCTCATCCAAAGGCAAGACCCATTTCACCTGTAGCTTTAAATACTGAAAAATTATTCCTTACAAATATGTCTGCTGCCAAGGGTGATGCTCAGCTGGGGTGCAGAAAATTGGTGCAGAGCAGCCTGCCCCACTCAGCTCTGCTGTAATGGGGGTGTGTGACTGACAGGAGTGATCAGTTCTGCTCAGTGCTTTCCCTTCAAGGGAGATTTGGTCAGGTCAAGATGGGATTTATCTGCATTTCTAATTGTATTTATACATATCCCAGATCTAGAGGTTCAAAATTAGGAGTTGGGTTGTGGTGAATGAAGGACTGATCAGAAGAATGTGGGCAAGCTACTAAATAATTCTCTGGTCGGTGCGGCAAAGGGTAGGCAGTAGCACATTGTAGAACTCTAGCTAGGTATTCCCTGCATTACGGACTTCAGATCTTGCCTTTTCCCATGTGCAGATGTTTCTTTCTACATGTAACCAACTTCCTATAGTAATGCCACCTGCAAAGAGAGGCATACTGTAATCAAAGCTCTCAGCAGCACGCAGAGAAGCAGCAGATGAAGAGGCAGGGAGTTGACATAAGAACTGGAGAGCATCCATCCAGGGGCAGTGTGCATTTTTATGGAAGAAAAGTGTGCACAGAGGAGTCAACAGCTACAGAACATAGACAAAGCCTGGGCCCAGTACATGGAAGCATTTTTGCATGAAACTGCCTGTACATTTGCAGTGCAAAATTATCTCCCATGGAAATAACCAAGAAAGCTGGCTGTGGCTGTGAGGAAGTCTACCTGGTATTGCTTTACATCTCAGCTTGCCCTGTGTATGTAAGCCAGCTAACAGTAAAGCTTCATTTTTGAGGCTCCACTGCATTTTGAACATACCCTCATTGACAAAATGTAGAGGTTGAGGATGATGAAAATTATGACTGCTGATAAATCTGAGCGTTTGTACAGCTAGTGGCTTTAGCATAATTTATAGCCAAGCCCCTCTCAGAGGCAGAATAAAGACTCTTCAGATCAAAGCAAAGTGAAGGATTCAGAAACTATTCAAAATAATAACATCTATCTGACATCAGATGACGTTGCCTTAACAATCTATCGTGATATAAAGAATATGCAATTGTTTTTGCCATCTTGAGATGTTAGATTTTAAACATTTGAGAAGTGATGTGCTACGGCAGCTAGTCCAAGGGTTTGCTGTCAGCCCTGATATTCAGCTCTAGATTTGCAGTTCAGGAGTAAAGACTGGCGATCTCTGGATTTGCCTGAATGGGAATAGCAGCAAGGAAGAGCACAGGCACCAGAGAAGACTTTTTTGGAGATAGATTTAGGGTGTATTTTAGCATATTGTTCACCTGATCAATGAATGCCATCTCCAGTGCAGCCCTTGTGAACATGCAAGAACACTGCAATGTTGTAGCCCACTTGCTGTTTTGGAATTATGATCTTCTCCAGGCCTGCCAACTGGACCAGATCAAAGTGCAATCACTTAGCTTTTTTTTGCAGGAAGAGAATAATCAAATCCTGAAAGTCTTAAATGTATAAAATCATCTGGAATTACTAAATGTGCTACATATGAAGAAAAGAATGCCTGAATGTTGAGAATTTTAATGACTAATGAAAGGACTTTTTGCTTTATATCACATCATGGATATTATGTACACACAGCAATGTCCTTGAGAACCTGCTGCCCTCGGGGCAGCAGTAGTGTGACATGGATGTTGTAAATTTTGCACCAGGATCAACCTGCCTGCTTTTGACTCTGAGGCGACAGTGCTTGAAAATCCATATTTAAGCTCTAAGTCTTTCCAACACAAATTGTTGTTCCAGCTTTTCCATGAAGTTGCCTGAGTTTCTTAGAGCCATTAAGACTCAGCAGTTGGACAAAATACACATTAAGGAGGAACATGGGATGAACAGTGCTTGCAGAAGAAGATACCATGTTTCAAGGAGCATGACAACACAGCCTTGGAAGAAAAACTGCTGTGCTTCAACTTTACAGTAAGATCCTGCTTTGATGAAATTGCAACAAGACTGTACTTTTTAAAAAAAGTATCTAAAAGGTGCCTTTAAATGTGAACCATAGGAAACTGTATGGGTACCTGCTAATTGGGCCACTACACTTGAGAAGCTTTTGACATGAGTCATAGGTGAAACTAAGTCATACATTCATAACACTGTTTTATTCATAAATCTTAGTGAAGAGGTACAAAAGTGAATTATGCTTTTAGGCAGACAGGAGAAAAGATGAGCAATGGGCTGTGCTTTTTGGAAACCCGAGAGTAGTGCTGAAAAGATACAAACCGATTCCCGGCTCAGCAGAACCTCACCTGCAGAGCTGCAGTCCGCAGAGGTCAGCAGTAATGGGGAAACCACAGCTTTCCCCTCAAACAGGGAAGAAACAGGTAACCTTGCTGAACCTGGGCTCAAGTAGAAGTTGGGAAGTAAGAGCAGCTGCTGCTCAGAGAAGCAAAGTATGACAAAAGGCAGGGATTTCCATTTGGTGGTGGGTTGAGGACTCAGTCAAAGTTCACACACCCTGACACACAGCTGGGGAGAAATGAAGTGGCCTAAACCAGCAGCAGCTGCTGTATCACAGGCTTGGAGGTTTTTTAAAACCTGTGCCAGGAAGCTGCTTTGGAGTTGGTGTGGTTCATTGTGCTCTTTAGCACAACAGTGGATGCTGCAGAGTTTCTGCAGGCATTGTAAATGGAGATTTTTCTGCTCTGAAAAGGCAGCAGAACCCTTTCAAATACAAGGAGGTGGTACTGTGTTTCTCTACCTGGATGCTGCCTGGAGGTACAGGGAAGGCAACTGGTTATGGGGCTGACTTGGAGTGGTGTGTTACGCAGTCCTCCAGGTTAGAAACCTGGGAGCTGCTCATGCTAGTGCTCCCCATGGTGAAGAAAAACCTGGATTGCCCACAGGGCAGCAACAGATGCCTGGCTGAGGTATGCAACAGCCTGATTTCCTATTCTCAGGTGCTACAGATAGCCAACTGCCTCTCCAGAGAGTTTGTGTAAAGCAATTGGACTGCTCCAGTAGATTTTTATAGCCTCTTTGCAGAGATGTAAATGTTTGTCTGGAATATAAAACTGTGGAGAATCTGAATGCACATCTCTATCTCAGATCTTTTGCAGCTTTGTCCAGAAAAGGAGCAGGTCAGTTACCATCCAGAGATGCTATGTACTGTTCTTTGAACCCACTGACTTTGGCTATATTCACACAAAATAAAACTGTGACTTAACTGCCTGAAAGTGTGGGGTCTTTCTCCTTGAAAGCAGTGTAAAACCGTGGAGATTTGCTTCATTAAATGTGTCTCAACTCCCTTTCACAGGTTTTATTGAAGTGGCTAACACTTAATGAGGTCTCAGAAACATGTATGCAATTTTAAGGGTGCTTGAGGACCTAAAAAAAGTCCAGAATGTGTGATCCCAATTTTATTCTGCTGTGTTTGGTCAGCTTTTTGAATTTTTTTTCCTGAGAATAACCATCTGTCAGCTCCCTGATTTTTCTTTGAGTTTGTTTTATCTGTCTTCTTTACAGTGCTCTATAAGAACACTAACCTCACAGCACTGCCTTCCATGGCAAGTGATGTCTTCTGCTATAGTTGGAATGTACAATTGTTGCAAGGCAAGTAAAAAACATCTCACACCCTGATTAGAAAGTAGAAATATAATGTAGAAAGAAGCTGTGCAAGAAGACATGTATCTCACAAAAAAATCATTAAAACCCAAACTATTGAAATTGCAAGAGACTTTCCTCTAGGGACCCTGGCAAAACAAACACACAAATACTTTCAGATCAATACCAGGAAAAAAAAAAGTTAATAACAAAGCACATCTCTTGTGGAGACAGTAAGGACAGAGATCTAAGGTGAGCAATGTGGCTGGGGTGAGGGGTGAGGAGGGTCACATTCAGCCCTCAGGTGCAAAGAATAAAACTTCCTCTCCCAGCAGGTGACCAGCTATTCATAAATCAAGTGAAAATGAGAACCTGCCTTCTCTAGCCATCACTGCTATAGGGACCTCACATTATCTACACCTGCTTCTCACGCATAGCTCATTTGTATTTCTCTGCCTCCTTCGGTCTGAGAGATGGTTAATCATGAGCTCTGTTAGCATGCTGAAGCTGGGTACCTGAAAGGACTGCTAAGCTGTTCCAATGTGATCGTGCAGTGGCTGTAACTTAGTGAAGTGCTGGGCAGTATTTGAGGTATGGTGTTGCTTTGCTGTTTTTTGTGCTTTGCTGCTGTGTGTTGGCCTAGGCTTTTAATCAGAGTTCCCTTTCTCTTGATTCTGTGTGTGCCTTGAGGTGCTCTGTCTCCTGGGACAGGCAATTACGTGGTGATGTGCCAAAGTGGAAGTGGTGCCATCTCTGAATTCTTGTCTCCTTTTTAGACACTAAGAATTCGCTGGTGTGTCGTGGCTGTTTTGTATAGCTGCCATGATGCACGATCCTGTTTTAAATGGCTATTTTCTGGCTCTTTTGCATTATGGGAAGGCATGCAGCTATTGAATTTCTCTTCTGGCAGACCTGGTAGATCAGTCCCGGTGAACCAGTATTGCCTATGTCATGTTGCATAGTTCTGACGTGGAATTCATATCCCTGTCTTCAAACACAACTGTTTTGACTCTGGTCAAGGGGAATTTTCTATTTTGTATGAAAAAGGAGCGTGTAAGAATGTCCGAGAGAACCAGAAATCGTGGCTTTCTTTAGGGTCAGCTGGAAATTAAATTCTGCCTTCAGTGGAGCCTGAGAGTGGGCCTCCAAAAAGGCAAAACTTAGGGTTTCCAGTCTATTTTCTCCTCACTGTCTTTATTCCTCCCCTCATCTCCTTTCTTCAGTTTCTTTTCCTAAAATAGCAGTTCCGTCTGTATTTTTCCTTCTGCTTATGCCCATTCCTAATTTTGGGCACAGGCAAAATGGAGGGTAGCTGCCTAGTTGGCTTTATGCCAGCATTAGACTTAGTGAAAGTGGCAGTGGCTGCTGCTGAGAGAGGTGTTGGGATACGTAGGTTGATAGCAATGGTTGGCTGAGAAAAAGAAGGTAACAGAAAATCGGGGGGGAGGTGGGAAAGAACATTGCTCCTCTCCAATGTTTAACTCCGCTGTGCATCCCAGTTTTGTTCAGCCTGCTCTGGCAGTAAAGTAACCTGGCCTTGTCGTCTTCTCCCTTGGTGGTACTGCCCTTGCTAAGAATACTCATCAGCTCTGCTTACAGGCTTTTTTCCGTAACAGCCAAGGCTAACTTTATTGGAGCTAAAGAAAAGCTTTTTTGACTTGTATTGCCTGTTGGATCTGGGTTACAGGTTGTGTTGTAGCTTGTTAGGGACCTATGCCTTGATTTAGACTCTTATCAAATAAAATACTGTCAGTTGGAGTCCTCTCTGCAGCATTCTCCAATGTCTAAAGACATTTTTGGACATTTCATGTTCTAGTAATTTTTTAACACATCTCAGTAATTTCACTCACTGTTCAGTTTTCTTTCGCAGCTTAATAGGGGCAATGGGGAGAAACATTTTTGGGTCTTACATGGTCATTGGTGCCTTACAATTTGTTTAAATATTTTAAAAGTTTAAATGTAAATAAAAATGATTCTGCTTGCCTTACTTTTAATAATTTCTGTTCATATACACCAAGATGGTTAACGCCAAACCTGTAGGCTAACGGATAGCTTCTGGGCCATGCTCCGAGCTTGTCTACCTTCTACACTGTTGTTCCTTTGGTCTTGTTGAACACATTTTGCCTTTGGTTATACTCTAGTTGGCACAATAGTAAAATTAATTAATTTCTCTGAAGCTGGATAGAAAAGATTGCAAAGATGTTTGCTTAAAGATTTAGCAAGGGTCAACAGGAAGTGCATTTGTCTCATAGTAAATTTATTATGAGGCCACAGCACCAGTTAGTTGCATTGTCTGAAGACTGTTGCTTGAACGGCCTGATGTAGTTTTTTAATTGATTGTGTCTTCAAAGTGTCTGTGCACTTACGAACTGCAAAGCTCCGTAGCAACGTTTATGCAAGTTTATTTTTTTTCCTCACCGTAAATAAGTCTGAATAAACCACTGCTGTGCACTTAACAGCAACACAACACTCTTCACTCGCAGAGCACTCACTGGGTAAAATTAGCCTCTAAAATCCGTTGTGGTGCAAATGGGAATATATTTTATCCAAAAGAACCCCATGTATAGCGAAAACCCAAAGACTCAAAGGTAGCATAACAAATTGCTTGGCATAACCAGGGCTTTTATCTGTTGATGCCCCTTTTCGAAGTTGAGGTATCTCTCACCCACTGATAGCTTCCTCTAATTGATGTGGTACTCTGAAAATCAGCCTAGGCTGAGGCTCTTAGATTAAGAGTGGATCTCAAAAGCTAGGCTTATGCAAAATGTGTTTGTGCTTCAGTCAAAGCTGGTGTTAAATCAGCTGCAGCCACCCTGGGCCAGTTCCTTAAAGATTTATCCTGCTGCTTGTGTTACTTTTACAGTCCATGCTGTTATAACTGCATAGCTACCTCTGCCCAAATGAGCTAGTTTAAATCTGCACTGGGTTACATTGTAGACAACCCAAACCTCTCTCAGTGGAAGAGTGCTTACTCAATATTTTAGAAACCCAGTTTGCCAGAGTAGCAAGCTGCATGTGGGATCAGAAGGCTGCCTGCCTCCTGTTGTTGGGGGTGTTGGCTCCTGGGTTTATCAGTCCTTGTAATTTGTGTAGTTATAAAAAAAAAAAACCAAAACTGCTTGCAAATGTTTGCATTGGAGATGTTGTCTTCATCCGTGTATGTAAATATGTTGTTGTTTCTATTATTTCCTCAAACTGCCAATTGTTCATCTGTCATTTTCAGTGATCATACCCACTGAACTCCAGTGTGCAATAAATTGCCTTCTGATCAAAATGGGTTCGTTTGCCAAATGTTGCAGGGAAGCAGCCTGGCAGAAATTTATACTGAGCTGATAAGAAATGTCAGACCTGAATGTTTATGTGTTAACTGCTGCACCAACAATATGCTTACATCCATAATCTTGCCCACAGGATCACCACAGAATTACCTCAATTAAAGACAGAAAATTGGTGTAGACAGATCATGTCAATCCATTCCCATGGTCTATTACAGTATTCCCCTGCCCTTTCCATAATGGCTTCTCAGGGCTTGTGCAACCCAATAGTAAAGTTCCCAAGGGATGGAAGGTTTCACTACGTCTCTTGGGAGATATTTCTACTCTTACAATGTTGGGGTTTTTTCTGATTTTCATATTCACATTCTAGTGTCCTTAATTTTATTCATATTGATATTTTTTATTTAAATTATGGCAATTGTTGATATAGAAAATCCAGTCTAAAATCAGTGCTGTATTTAAATGAATGGTACAGTAAATGTAGACCTTAACTGATGCATTATATAGATTGTAATTTTTTTTTTCTTAATGGCTGATGTATGCTATCAAATATAAAGTGCCACACTGGGTTCTAACGTAAACCACAGGGTTACTCCTAAAAGTGCACAGGGATTAAGACTCTGAGGTTTTTTGTGGGTTTTTTGTTTGTTTGTTTGTTTGCTTAGCTGGGTTTTGTTTTGTGGTTTGTTTCTCTTTTTTTACTGGTAGCTGGATGCTTGAATAACTTCAGATAAAAGCAAAAGCAATATGACAAAGTGACTGTGTGTCAGTGTAACATAATGTATTACAGTGAGATGTGCCAAAGTGTAGTGTGTTTATTATTTCTATTAGTAAATACTGTTCTCCACTTCGGTGGAAGTAAGTGCCATATGGGTAACCTAGCAGTGCTCAAGTGCTCAAATTGTCCCTTCATGACCTCCTTTATGGCTAAAGAGGGGCACATGATCAGCAAAAGCAGCAGTTTCTTTACCACATCCACCAATAATCATGCAGTCCCAATGTTTCTGTGTATTTGTCCAGTAAATGGAACAAAATTGCTATTCTGTGTTTATATCATGATTTGTTGAGTGTTGAACCTGTGTGTATTTCTTCTGCGTATGCTTTTCAGAGGTCTCTGTGTTACATGTTGAAGTACAGCACTGTCAATTTGTGCAACGGAACCACTGTCGGTTCAGATCATATTTCTAAGCAGTTCATTGTAAACTTAGTGGAACAAATCAGCGCACGCATGTCGTGGCTTAACCACAGCTGGCAGTTAAGCACCACAAAGCTGCTTGCTTGTTCCCCTCCAGAAGGATGTGGGAGACAATAGGAAGGGTAAAAGTGAGAAAATTTGTGGGTTAAGATAAAGACAGTTTAATAGGTAAAGCACCAGCCACTCATGCAAGCAAAGCAAAACAAGGAATTTATTCACCACTTCTCATGGGCAGGCAGATGTTCAGCCATCTCCAGGAAAGCAGGGCTCCATTACACATAGTAGTTAGTTGGGAAGACAAATGTCATCACTCTAACCATCCCCCCTGCTTCCTCCTTCCCCCTGGCTTTTTATTGCTGAGCGTGACATCATATGATAAGGACTATGCCTTTGTTCAGTTGGGGTCAGCTGTCCTGGCTGTGTCCCCTCCCAGCTTCTTGTGCACCCCCAGCCTACTTGCTGATGGGGTGGTTTGAGAAGCAGAAAAGGGCTGGGCTTTGTGTCAGCACTGCTGAGCAGTAACTAAAACATCCCTGTGTTGTCAAATCTGTTTTCAGCACAAATTCAAAACACACCCCCCTGTTAGCTACTATGAAGTAAGAAAACTCTCTCCACACCAAAACCAGAACAATGCAATCTAAGAATTAGTTGGGTTTTTTAAAAGGCAGGAACAGAAGCTTAGTTGTAGTATTAGATTTTATTGTAAGAGCTTGATGAAACATTCAAAAATTTCTGTATTATGCTATTATAATGTCATTTAGGTGACTTTTATCATTCCCTTTTCTCAGACCTAATTGTCTTCTTAAATGCTCTTCCTTGTGTAGTTTTTGCCCTCTGCTGGAATAAAGGAAGTGCAAGCCAGCATCGTGTTGCCACAGTAGGATTTAAAAACGTGTGCTTGATTTTGCTTTTCCTTAATGCGTGAAATAAGTTTCAATTAAAATTTGTGCTCATTTTGATCTGGAAAGCATAAAATATGTATGACTGCTGTATACTTGACTACTCTTCTCTCTATGGTTGGAGATCTGTTGTTTGGTTGTAGCCCTAACACTAGCGCTGTGTGTTGGAAAACCTTAGGTTGCTTTGGTAGTTGGAGCCAGCAAAATACTTGGAAGAAGTCCTGTATGATCACCCTGAGGTGATGGCTGTCAGCCCTAAACTCAGTAGTTTACATTCATAGGTGCTTTTGAAACTGTGTTTCGGCTTCCTGCCTGGCAGCATCTCCTCTCCATGTTGTTATAACCAGAGGGAATCACTGCCCAGTGTGATTGCAGGGTCTGCATGCTACAAGTTGGGAGACAGGCACAGTGGATGTTCCAGCTATTAGAAGCTACTGATTGCTGCTCTTAATAAATTGCAAATAACTCAAGAATTTGAATAAGAATTTAATGAGCTCCTGCCTGGTTTTGTTGTTATTGCCTGTAATCCCCACTTCCCCCCAAACCCTACAGCTTGAACACTTGCAGTTAAAGCTGTCCAATAGAGCTATATGTATCGTTCCCTGTTCTTTAATGGGCTCTCATCTAAAAGGAAACTGTGGACATTTCTAGTAGACCCCATTTCTGGCAACTATGATGGTGTAGGGATGATCTGTAATGCTGCCTCTGGGACAAAAACACGTTTTGGGGTTGCGCTGTTGCTATTGTCTTTGCTTCTATGCAGGTAATGCTGACAACTGGCTTCACTGCTTACCTCTCAGCCTATTTTCAGCTCCACCCAAGTCATGCTAGGGCTCTCCACTGCAGCTAACTCCTTTGCTGATGTCCTCCTTTCATGCACAGTTTATCTCTCCTTGATCATTTCCTCATTCATCCTCTGGTGGGTAAAAAACTGGCTGGATGGTCAGGCCCAAAGAATTGTGGTAAATGGAGCAAAATGCAGCTGGAGGCCGGTCACAATTTGTGTCCCCCGAGGCTCAGTCCTGGGTCCAGTCCTTTTCAATCTTTATCAGTGACCTGGATCAAGAGGTTGAATGTTCATTCAGTAAGTTTGTGGATGGCACTAAGCTGGGAGGAAGTGTTGATCTGCCTGAGGATAGGGAGGCTCTTCAGAGGGTTCTGGACAGGCTGGATCAATTGGCTGAGACCAACGGGATGAGGTTCAGCAAGGCCAAGCATGGAGTCCTGTGCTTGGGACATAACAACCCCGCGTAGCGCTACAGGCTCGGGGAAGAGTGACTAGAAAGCTGACTGGTGGAAAAGGACCTGGGGGTATTGGTTGACTGCTGACCGAGTATGAGCCAGCAGCGTTCCCAGGTGGCCGAGAAGGCTAATGGTGTCTTGGCCCGTATCAGAAATAGCAGGGCCAGCAGATCCAGGGAAGTGATTGTGCCCCTGTTCCCAGCATTGGTAAGACTGCACCTTGAGAACTGTGTCCAGTTCTGGGTCCCTCACTATAAGAAAGACATTGAGGCCTTGGGGTGTGTTCAGAGAAGGGAAACCAGGCTGGTGAATGGGCTGGAGAACAAATCTTGCAAGGAGTGGCTGAGGGAACTGGGGTTGTTTAGCCTGGAGAAGAGGAGGCTGAGAGGAGACCTTATCACTGCCTACAGTTACCTGAAAGGAGGGTGTAGAGAGGTGGGTGTTGGTCTCTTCACCCACGGAACAGGTGACAGGATGAGGGGGAATGGCCTCAGGCTGTGCCAGGGCAATTTCAGATTAGACATCCGGAAAAAGTTCTTCACTGAAAGGGTTGTCAGGCATTGGAACAGGCTGCCCAAGGAGGCAGTTGAGTCACCGACCCTGGATGTATTTAAAAGACATCCAGGTGGTGCTCAGGGATGTGGTTTAATAGAGGACAGGTATGGTTGGACTCGATCTCAAAGGTCTTTTCCAACCTAGTGATTCTGTGATTCTGACCGTCTCTCTGCTCGCAGTTTGCCCTCCACCCCTTATGTTTGCTGGGCTTTGCAAAAGGTCTTCCATAAATGAAAGCTGAGTTAGAACATGTCCTTAACAGTGACATCTGTAGTCCTAGCTCTTCCTTTTTGTGTCAGCGGTGCAAACACTGTTGTTTTCATTTGCATCTGTTTCCCAAGGCAGAGGTTTTATACAATTCTGTGATTCTGTGATCTCTGTCTTAAGCAAACTGTGTTCACAAAAATGGAGAAGCTTAGCCTTAGCCCTTTCAGAAATTGTCCTCTCAAATCCTTCTGTGGAGAAGGAAAGATAGGAGAAATCAATAACTTTACAGGGGGAAGTGGGGGAGTGGGTGAGGGGAGCAGGAAATCACTGTATCTAATCTTGGAAAATCCTATAAACAACTGAGTGCTGCTAAGACAATTCTCTGGGTATTGTCTGTGCTCCTCAGTAAAGAACAGGCCACAAGAGAGGCAGATTACCCTTCAAGCAAATAATCCTGGAGCTGGGAAACAGATTAATTTCCCCCTCTTCCGGAGTTTAAAATTTGTGAGTCAGAGAAGGGCAGGAATGGTAAACTGGCCTCCTGGTAACAGTATCTCAAACATGCTGCAGCAGCCAGTTAAATAACACTTAAGATTGCATGACCAAACTTGAAACAAGTATTTCTGGAGTGAAGAGTGGCTACACAACCTGAATTCACCTGTAAGCATGTATCCTTCACAATGCAATTCTTAATTGCATTTCTCAGAACATGGTTCCCCTGGATGGCATGGTGTTAGCCTATGTACAACAGCTGCCTAATAAAGGAATGAATTAGTGGGATAGTAAAGGAGTGTTGCCACAGTGGCCAAACAAGGTGAATATATAGGGATCTGTACTGGGACCAGTACTGTTTGGTATCGTCATCAATGATATCAATCAAAGAGAGTAGATTTAGACAAGATATAAGGAAGAAGTTTTTTTATGATGACAGTGATGAAATACAGGAACAAGTTGCCAAGAGATACCCCATCTCTGAAAACATTCAGTGTCAGGTTGGACAAGGCTCTGAGCATCCTGGTCTAAGATATCCCTGCTCTCATTGCAAGTTGATGGGACTAGATAACCTTTAAAGGTCCTTTGTAACCCAGACTATTCTATTATTCTATCATTTAAGAACTGTCAACCTGGGCAACTACATTCAACTACTGTTTCTGTGCTATATGAAGCCTTCCATTTAACAATGCTTCATCAGAGGCTATTATTACTTTTGTGTGTTTGACACCTGGAAAATAATAAAGGTTGGGATTTGACTTGCAGAATCTCTGACTATTTAGAGATGTAGTTGGAATATAGATACATAATCATAGAGTTGGAAGAAAATTAGTTGTCTTGCTTTATGTAGTGGCATCAGCTATACCTTTCTCAGTCTTAAAGACATTTGTCTAGATTGTTCTTAAAAATCTTTGTAACCAATCCTCTAAGTGGCCTAAGCATGCTACTGCACTGTTTATGTGTGTTTAAAAAATAACCCAAATCTTGATTATTAATCTTGCAATAATGGGTAGGACAAGAAAAAACAGGGTTCAACTGACATTGACAGCATATTATTGCTGTGTTTGGCTGTGTGTTGTTTTATTTGGGATAATTTTTTATTTTTTTAACCTTTTACATATTTGAAGACTTTTGGCTTCCCTCAGGCTTTTAAGATTGCATAGTGCTTATCTGCCTGATCTGCTTTTTGTAGCTGGTGTATTTTAGCTTTCTGTCATTTTAAGTTTTTTCACCTGGATGTTCTTGGACTAGATTTTATTGCTCTTGAAATGTCTTCCCACAAATGGACAGAAATATTCCTAATGATGTTTTATCAGTGCTCAGTGAAATAAAAAAGCTTCATGTGTGATGCAGGCTCTTTTCAGTGTGATACAGGAAAGTGGGAATTTGCACTCCTATCTTATCTTGGATTTTACTAGGCACAAAACAACTGTTCCATTGGTATTGTTTTCAGAAATGGGTGAACCAATGTGGCTGAAAATTTCCAAAATAATTTAGCTTAAGGGGAAGAAAAATGCTACAAGCCAAGTCGTAGGAGTTTGGTGAAGGCTCATGCTATCTTGAAAATAGCTGGTCTCAACTCTACCTATAATAAAACTTAGGCTATGTGTAGCCTAAGCATCCTTGAGGGCTTCAGGCAGATTTTCCTTACCTTCCCAGAAAAACCTTAAATATCTTTATTGAATAAAGGTCTTCAGAAAGTGGGCACAATGGCATGAAATTCCACAGAAAACTGCTTTAGTGTTAAAAGAATAACAGTTTGCTTAGTGAATTGCCATCCTTGTGTCTTGCACTATAGGGGTGTGTATGTGTTTTGGTTTTCTTCTTATGAGATCCCCCATGCAAGCTGAATCAAAACTCCCATCACAACAGACTCAATGTAAAGATGTAGTCTCTCATGTTACAGTTGCTTTTAACATAGTGAAGTTAAGATTATGTAATTATAGAATGGTTTGGTTTGGGGAGGACCTTGTCATGCAGTTTTTGATGTGTCCCAAGTCGTGGTTGGCTTTCTGGGCTGCAAGTGCACATTGCCAGCTCATGTTGAGCTTTTCATCAATTAACACCCCCAAGTTCTTCCCCTCAGGTCTACTCTCTCCCAATAGCATGTATGAATTGAACTATTTATTAGAAAATAAATCTTCAGTGCTGGTAGGTTGGTATAAGCACACTGACTATCATATCCTGTATCAACTTGCCACATTCCGAAAAGCATTTGACTGTTGGAGAAGGCCAACCTTTTATTTGGAGGCTCAATATTTCTAATGAATATTTCAAATTAAACCAGTGCCTACTGTCAGTTGTTTCCAAGAGGTTTTTGGGTTAGTGTTGACAGGCTGTGGCGGGGGTATGAACTGTGGTTCTCAACCCCCTCCTCAGGAATTTTCAAGAATCCTTGTAATACCTTTATTCTGTGGTTAAAACCTTCTACTGTTTAATTCTTGATTTCTACTTCCTAGTGATTATTTAAGCAAAGCTGGCTTAAGAAACTAAATTATATAAAATGTTATCCACAAATTCTGGTGTGCAATTTGTATTAAGCCTCATCAAGTTCACTAGTTCAGGGTTCTGGATAGTTTGTGATGGTGGTCAGGAACTGTCGAGCCTTGTCACTGTCAGACTCATTAAAAAGATTGCTCTAAGCTGCTAGAGAAACTGTTGCATTAATATTATGTCATCGTCAATGTCAAGAGGAATAAGACTTGAGTTTTGAAAATGGTGGCAGGGAAAAAAAATGGAGGACATAATCTTAAAGGTGTCTTACTGCCTCATTCAGAACAGCAATTCACTTTCTCAGACTCAGATACCAAGACTGGATACAAATATTTATTAGTGACAATATTAATCTTTATACATTAGACTTCGGTGATGCTTCTGACATCCAGAAACGTGAACCAGATGCAGCTGAACTGGAAGGCTGAGGAGATCCCCTACTTACGCGAACACTTCCAAGTGTTTCTCCAGAAGATTTGATCTATGTTCAGTAGCACTGAATCTTGAAAATCTTTGGTGTAACACTTGTTACAGAACATAGCCTGAGTCTTGCTAGGTAAATGAAACGTTTTTCTTCTTCATTTAATCAGCTGTCATGCATCTTTAGTTGCTGTCAGTGATGTGACTGAGCTGAAATAATTTATCACAGTTCTTAATGATCCTTTATTAACTAATTAAGTCAGTGAGGCTCTGAAATAGCTTCAAGATAACCCCAATACCAAGGGAAGGCATGCTAAAGCTCTTACTTTTCTAAGTCAATTGCTGTTACCTATTTTGTATTCACTCACATCCTTGGAGCGATGGGAGTCCCTCATGTTTTAAGGAGACTGCAAGCATGCACTTTGTTAGACAAAGGATGATTTTACTTTGACAGACACTGTCATTTCTCTCTTCCTGGGAAACTGTTACCTCAGATCATACTGAGTTGCTTACATACCCGAGTAGTGGTTCTGCCTGAAAACTCCTGAGTCTGCCTAGCTGTGGATCCCCCTGCAGTGTTCACGAACAGTTCAATTCAGAAACATTGTGGTGAGGACCATCAGCATCTCTACAGTGTCTGGACTGTTTAGACAAAAGCATGTAATGGTTTCACTTTTCACATGCAACCTCCAAACCTACTCTCTGAAAGGTGGGATGAATTGGACTGTTCTCATATTCTTTTAGGCCATTGTATTAATGATTGGAGACATCCTGTGCAGTCAGATATCCTTCTTCACTCTAGCTTCTTGTGAAAGATGGATTTGAGCAGTGTTGTGTATTCGTGTCTACTCAGCATCTCTTTTCAGTGCTGCACATCTTGACCTTAGCCCGTGACATACTGAGGGTAGTTTGTTCAGCCTTGGAAAGTTAGTCAAATCTGAGTTTTGTGAATTCAGACAGCATCAGATTTACAGGGTTTGCCTGCCTGCTCGATAATATCATCCAAACACTTTCATCTTGCATTTGGTATACAAGAGGCAAGGCCATATTTCAGCTTGCCAGCTCTGCAGCCCTCAGTTGTAGTTGCAGACTCAAAAGGGCGTTGTTCTTGATATTTTTCTCTCTTCTCATTGAGAAATACTTCTGGATTTCTGGAAAAGTATATCTTGAAAGATATTACAAAATTTTCTTTTGCATGAAGGAGGAGTGCTATGCTCAGTGCAGATCACTGATTTAAATCTTTGGCTGTATTCACTTGCCACAGGCTAAGCACAGCATGAGGATGCATATTCCAGAATACCCAAACAGGTCTTCTAAGTTAGCTTCCTTGTAGTGACAATCCACCAGACTGATAGTGCAAAGAGAACCCAAGGTCCTCCCTTAGAGCATGCCAGATCAATAATTTTGAGGGATAAGCTTTGAGACATCTGGAGACCAATCTTTCCTTGTGCTAGCATAGCTCTTGATGTGAAACATGCAGCTAAGCTGGAGTTCAAGAGAGAAAAAATGTTTAGAGAGATTCTGTTGCCACATCTCAGTCATCTAAAAATCATGTTCAGCTTGTAGCCATGTGTGCTGCATGCAGGATGATGAAGCTAAACATGACTTTTTAAGTACTGAAGAAATGGACATTTCTGATTAATAAAATGAGAGATCTAGAAGGAATTAACTATTTTTTTCAGAGATATTCTTTAATACTGCAATATGACCAGGATTGCGTGACAGTCAATGCCTTGCTGGCTCAACTGAGCTGTTTCTGACAATATTTTATAATAATGACTGTGCTCTCTTTCTTAGCATAATTCATGCCTGCACTTTAAAGCATAAACTACATCACTTTCTGATGGCAGCTCAATGAGTGATCGGATGACTTGAGCCTAGAATAGGCTGGAGTGGAGCCTATATTGCCTAAACCACCTTAAATACCAGAAATCTGAAGTTACACACCCTGTGCTAAAGGACTGAACTGCCTGTAGAAGCAACTTTTGTTGTTCCCTTCTTCTCTGCTTTTGCATGCCCGCAACAGCAGCACCAACACACTCATGAAGAGGCCCTGTGTGTGTGTGTTATGCACTTGTGTGGTTTAGACTCTAAACAGAGGAGTTGAGTCTCTAGAGTCATTGATCTTTCCTTACTGCTAAATTCAGGGTGTATTTTATATTTTGGAAGTTGTAATATAAACTAACAGGCTCAAGCAAAGCTGAAGGGAATAATATCAAGACAGAGAGGAGGCATTAGTGGAGCAAAGAAGGAAAAACATTCTGATCGGAGTGAAAGAGACTTTGTACCCAGTGCTGCATACAGTTAGTAAGATATAGTTGTATGCATTGCTGTGTTGGAACTCCATTGTGCTGTGTGTGGGTTGCTATTGTATTTAAAAAAAAAAAAAAATGGAGGGGGGGTGTTGGGTGGGGAGAGGCAATAAGACTCTAGATTATGCAATACAGGTCACCCCCTGAGAGGACAACAAGGCTAGCATAACAGCTTCTCCACTGTTTCTCAACCATGTAGATCAAAGCAGTTCTGTTGATGTGGTAAAGAAAAAAGTGACTTCTCTTTGCAGTGGTGTTCTGGTTCTGTAATGTGCCTGCCGACACCAGTCATGAGGACCTTTATTCCGATGAAAAGACTGAAAGGTACACAGTTCAGCTCAGAATGCTGCAAATGCAATATATCCTGTAGCCTCTTAGTTGTGGGCAAGTGAACTTCCTGTTATTGGTGATGCTGTCTGATTTTAATTTCAGAGGTTAATTGGTTGTACTGATTGGTAGCAACTGATTTCAGCCAAGGTGGCAAACTCTAGAAGTTGAGAAGCTATAATGTATTAGTAGTGTATGTGGCATGTTCTGGCAAGCAAAATCCTGTAGCTTCGTTATTATTACTAAATAGAACTATTTGTAAATTGACTTGCTTTCCTAGAGAGAGACTACCTTTTGGGGTTTTATTTTTTAACTCTTGGCCAAACTTGAAATGTAAATGTAAAATATCAAGATTTTGGTATTTAGCTGATTGAGGTCCCTCAGCGTTAAATGACAGTTAGACCTCAGCTTCTGGGAGGTGCACCATAACTGTGGCATCTCCCTTTTATCTTGTACTCAACAGGGAAGGGGAATAGGAGATGTTGTGCAAGATGTCAGGGCAGCAGAAGAGAAACAAGACCATAAGGTGGCTAAGGTCATCGATCACTAAGGCAATATGTACAAACAAATGTAGATTAATGATGAATTCATCCAAAACTGAATACCTGATTAAAAAAAAAAAAAGAGTAATTTTTGTTTTGCATCAGCTTGGCTCAGATTTTTTTGTTTAGGCTTTATTGAAGGGAAGCTGTAGATCTGTGTACATTTCAAAATGTTCTCCCAGAAAATTTCCCTGAAGAAACAGGGTGTTTTTTACTGAAAAATTCTTCAGCCTGATCTGTCACTCAGGACTAGCGTCTCTCAGGGCACTGTAAAAATGTTCAGACTGTACAAATCTCTATCTGCAGTGTCTAAATTTATAAATAGATAAGGAGTAGGGAGTAAAATTGCAATGAAATTAATGTGGTAGTTGTCTATCACATCTTTGTCAGACACACATCACATTTGTTTGAAGTTTCACATTGTTTTGACAAGCTTCTACACTTGATGCCAAAGCTTTTGGGTCTGAACCCAAATTCTGAACTCTTTGAAGCTGGCTTATGAGTAGCAGAGATGGTAGTACCAAAGTCAGAGCAAACCTGGGCACCTCTGAGTCTAGGGTGAAAACCATTAGAGAGAGGTCTGTGCCAAAAGGTTTGGGTCAGGATGTCGCATATACATGATCAACCCTGGCACCCCAAAAAGCTATGCTTTGCAATGGACTAGGCATATGGTACAGCTAACAGGAGGCTGAAGGGCAGCATAGAGAAACAAGCTGAACTGCTCTTCATGTGCTAGGATGAACTGGCCGTACAAAGACCCGTGAATGGTAATGCTGCCTAGAAGGCTGAAATTGCGACTATTTTATTTTGATGTGGCTGAGTAAAATAGATTGTGGAAGACATCTGCTTTGGAAATGTATTTGGCACAATAAATAACATTTACATGACTCTTCCAGGAACTATTGCTGTGACATTTACTGTTGGGTTTTGGTTGTTTCTTTTTTTTTTTTTTTTTTAACCTGTGTCCTTACCTAACCTTTTTTGAGACTGAGAGATCAGCTGCTTTAAAAAGATAGCTCATACTTTAATTTCCTCCTCTGAGCAGTGGTTTTATTATTATCACAAGAATGCTACAGGGTTGTATGGCATTTTGCAGACACTTCCAGATTGTTACTCAAAGGGATTTATAATTTGATCCCTGATCCTACTTTGAGTTTTTCAAGAACTGTCCACTGGGTCTTTATAGAGCCATAGCAAAGTGAATAAGTGCCCCAAGGTTTTAGGCTTTAAAAAAATGTTGTACAATAAGGAAAAAACAAGAATAGCAAATACTACTTACACTTCAATGAGTCCTGCCAAAGGACCTAAGCAGATGAAGAAAACTGCAATGAGTACATATGAGATGATTATAATTATGTTATCTTTTAATTCCTTAGTTAATACACAACACAAAGGAATTTGTAGGCTAAAATCTAGAAATAATGGAATAAAGTACCGTATGAAGATGAATGGTAGAAAACAAACTACAGTAGGAAAATGGAGGAATGAGGATCCAATTTTTTCTTGATGGTACAGACATATGAACAATAGAAAGTCACATAAATTTTATTGTTGCTTTTTAACAATATCTTGTCAATGGTCTTGATATTTTGGTTTGAATTGAATAAATGTTTAATAAAGTTGCATGCTTTTTTTAAATAATATAAACTTTTTGACATAGCAGTTAACAGTATGATCCCCTGAAGAAGTGAAATGCAGGCTACAAATAAGAGCCCTAAATTAGTGTACGTGAACATTTTTGGGGGTCTGGCTCATGATTTTTTTGCCATATGGTTTGTAACATTGGGAAGTTAATTAAAATAATTGCTAGATGTTACAGTTGTACCGTCTTCCTCCACTAAAGGACTTTGAGCTGAAATTAACCTACCAATAATAAATATATACAAGATCATTGTAAGGGAAGAAAGCAGTAGATAAAAGTGTTAGTAAATGTGGATACAAGCTTCCTGCCATGGGGGTGTGTGTGGGGAAAGTATTCACCTACAGAATGCTTTTCCCTGCTTTCTTATCAACTTTGGAGTTACTGCTTTAGCACTTTTATATCTTCTGGATTGCTCTTTTCCTAGTCCTGTTGTGTGTTTGCTGGAGTGCACAGCCTTACCTGTCAGTGACCCGTTGTTGAAAAAGCCCAAAACTATCCTCCATCAGGTTCTCGTGGTAGTGGTGTTGAGAAAAGTCTTCAACACAGGAGGAGAATCCATCCTCTTCAATGCATGTTTCCAAGAGTTATCAATATAAGCAAACTTCTTACATCCTTAAGGTTTATTTCTTTATAGCCTGTCCATCTTTACTGGCTTCATGGTTCCCATTAATACCAGTTATTTTGTGCCATTGCTAAACTAGACCTGACTTTCTTATGCTACCTTGATCTCTGGGCAGAAGTTCTCTTTCTGCAAAAGTCTGATGCTCAAATAAACTCTGAGTGACACTGATGACCACTTGCATGCATAACAGCAGAGAGAACCCTTCCAGGCACCTCTGTTTGACAGGGCCATGGGCAGGATACATGTTCAGCTATTTCCAAATAGAATTTACACAGCATCAAGCCCTTCTCTGTTTGTCATCCTGCCCTGCTGATGCGTCGGCTGGGGGTGCACAAGAAGTTGGGAGGGGACCCGGGCAGGACAAGCTGACTTGAGCTGGGAAAAGGGTTATTCCACACTATGTGACGTGCTTAGCAATAAAAGTTTGGGGAAAGTAGGAGGAAGCTTGGATATTCAGAGTATGTCTCTTTTTTCCTCAAGTTGTTGTTACATGTGCTGATGTCCTGCTTTCCAGAGAAGTGCCTTCATATCTGCCTGCCAATGGGAAATAGTGAATAAATCCCTTAGTTTTCTTTGTTTGTGTGTGCATCTTGCTTCACCTATTAAACTGCCTTTATCTTGTCTTATGAGTCTTCTTGCTTTTGGCCTTCTGGTACCTCTTAGAGGGGAGTGAGTGAGCAACTGCTGTGTGGGACTTAGCTGCTCACCGGGGTTAACCCACCACAACACCTGACGTCCAGATATAGGAATACTGATCAATTAAAGGAGTTGGGACACTGTATAGGCACATTAAAATGAATAATATGGAAGGGGATTACAAGAAGGAGTAAGTCCAAGGAGCCCTTTACACTATGTATGTAAAGATCTGTACATGTTATTGCTATCAGGTGCTGGATGGAACAGAATGTTACCTTGAGTGTGGTTGGAGGGCAGAAGGACTTAATAGACTAGGTGACTCTGGGTCTACTGCTCTTCTTTGCTGAATTCTGGTACAAAAGGATTTCTGACAGCCCAGCGTTTACCAATATGAAGGAACTGGAGCAAGACTCATGGTCAGTGTACCCTTTTGTAGACCCTTTTGCCCTGTTCTTGCCAGCTTTCTGCCCCAATAGGACTCTAGCTGCCAGCTGTGCTGCAGCAGGTGACTTGTCAAACACTGGTGGTCTTTTCTTTCATAAAAATGGTTGTGTTGTCTGCTAAGAAGTAGGAAATTCATATATATATATCTTTGTGTCACAAGATATCACTATTGAGGGCACATGTCTGGTGTTCTTTACTTTTTCTTTCTTTCTTTTTTTTTTATAATGACTTTTATTTGCATGCTCAGAATGTCACAGCACATTAACTTAACTCTCACTAATTCTCTTCCTTCATCCCCTCTGCCTGTTTACCCAAACCTGCTCCTAGCAAGTAACTTTCTGGGGATTTTAAACACTTCAGGATTTTTTCTTCCTGTCCTCGCCATCCTTTCCCCCTCCTTCCCACATCTCTCCTTTTATTAATTAAGTAAAGGAAAATAGGGCTCATACAGGAAAGAAAATCATATTCTGTTTGTCTTTTTGGACAGAAATGGCTAGGGTTACATTTGTCATAACTGACATCACTGGGCTCTTTTAAAATTGAAGCTAAAGCTAAATGGACACCTGAGATAAACGGTATCCTGTTTACCATTGTGTCTTTCTCTACCTGTGAGTTCTCCATATGTTTTCAAGTGTAACAGAAATAACCATGTTGTATGCCTAGTGATAGAAAAGTAAATGATAGCAGGTCCTAGAACTGCCCAACCAGATTTTTTTGGCAATTTTGATTTGAGAGGAATGTCCAGAGAGCGGGATGTTTTGTGGATGGTTTAGTCTGTAACCTGGTTCCTACTTACTCCAAGTTGTGTCAGCCACAACACTGAGCAAATGCAGGGAGATGCTTTTCAGTTATCCTGCTTCTTTAGATTAGTTAGATCTCTCACACAGCTCCTGAGTCAGGAGGGCAGTGTTTGCTGTGTTTGGAAAAAGCAGGGAGGGAAAGGCTGATGGCATGTGAGCAGTGAAGCAGTATTTGTGGAAAAAGCGGTGACAGGTGACCTCTGGGGTATCTCTCCTAAACATAAACAAAATTTTTAGACTGAGGAGTGATTTTGATTAAAACTGCCTATTTCCCCTGTGTCCTCCCCCCACACACAACCCCCCCGCTGTTTCCTTGGAAAAGTACTCCATTTGTCACAACTAGAAATTTCTGGGAATGTATCAGTTTGAACTTAGCACGAACATTCTCAAAAGCAGGAGGAGTTGCTTGAGTTTTGCCTGCTTGTTGTATATGACAAACTTAACTATGTGTTGACTATTTTAGAGAGCTTCCCACTCCCTTGTGTCTCATTCCTCTCCCTTTAAAGATCTAGTATCATTCCAGTGCAGAATGGAAATACTTTAAAAATCTTGATTAGTGGTATTGCAATGTCACAAACATTTCCTTCTGATCTGGATGAGACTGGAAGTCCCGAAAGAAGGTAATATAAGATGTATACCACACAGAGCTCTCATGGGATGGGACATTTATAAGCTACCCGTGTGCTCTGTGCAGCTAATCCCTTTCCATTGACATTGTGGCTTCCGATTAGCAGAGTGCATCTGCACACATGCACTACCTTTTCTAGGGCAGAAATAGTCCTGTGGGGCTAACAACCTTTGTGTTTGCCCCTCTGGTCCACAAAACATTCCCATGTGGGTGGATGTTGGTTGTTTGAAAGGCTTAGTTCTTACAGAAGTTGATGTAATTCTTAAATATATTACATAAAAAAAAAAAAACCCACCACAAAACAAACATTTTTTTTTATTTCTTTTGTGAAGAAACATCCTGTATTGCTATCTCTCAACCTGTATTAGTCCAATAAAGGCAATTAGTTTTTCCTGTGGCAGAAAGCCTGCTCAGTATTTGGCAGCTGCCCTTGGAGCATATCCTTGGAGCAGATGGCTGCTTGCCTGCCAAATAAGATACAAATTAGATTTCCAGATGATTGAATGACAGTGTCAGGAAAGCAGCCATTCATCTTGACTCCTCCTCTATCGCAAATCCAGTTAATCAGAGAGAGCACAACGGCTCACCAGTAGCGCATGTGCTCTGCACAGCCAAGATATTATTGGAGGGGCCACATTGGGATAAAGTGGGATAAGTTAAAAGGAAATGTTCTGCGCATTGTAAACATTTGGTTTATAATGAATACCAAATCTGTCTTCTACACGAGTGAGTTGCCAAGTCTGATTAAGTCTATAAGGAAAGCAAGAAATTGGTATAATAGATCAACAGTCCTGATACTCCAACTCTATCATAGTCCTGCACTGGCTTGTAACCAGGCTGAGCTCCCACACAGCAGGAGGATAACTGTGGAGCTGTGCTGCACAGCAGTTTTATTTATGATCTGCTTTTAGGATCAAGCACCAAGTCCACATTAGCTGCATGTGTATATCTGTGGTCAAAGTATATGGGAGCACACTCTGCTTGGCCCAGGATGACAGGCAAGCAACCTAGTAACCTATACTTCTCTTATGTATCGTACCTTTCTGTATATTAAATAAAATGCATCTTAATATTTGAACATGGTTGTTGCAACAGTCCAAGGTGAGCAGGTGATTGCTGACAGATAAATGTATGAGCTGGACTAAGACCTTTAGTTCTGTTCCAAAACCCTTGGAAATGATCACAGACTTGCAGTGCACTTGTGAAGTGGAGCCAGGTTCCACTTGAACCTCATGTTCTTGCTAGATAGCTGAGAAAAAAGCGATGGAAAGAAAAATAGCTTTGAAAACAGATTTGGGGGGAGAAACAGGAACATTTTTCCTGTCGTGGAAAAATAGCAGTAGAACTGCTAGTATGCTTAGTTGAGCAAATATATTTCCAATGAAGTTAACAGAGTTGTACTGGTATGGTTGTGGAGGGAATCTGGCTTAGCACAGAAGTCAGGGACTAGATCTTTGGTTAATGCAAGCAGACACGGTTTCTACTGAAGTCCACGAGCTACGCTAATTCACCAAAATGGAGAGAACTGGCTCCAGGACAACTGCCGTCTAGGGACTGCTTCTGCTGTTCCATATTCAAAATATAGGTTTCTTTGTATCTTTATCTTCTCTTTTTATATAAATAGTGGGGAGAGAAGTATTTGTAACCCTGCACTAATTTAATGAACCTCACTTTTAATATTCTTTTCTTCCAGAGAGTAATTCTTTCTACTTAGTGTATCAATGTGCATATAGCGGTAAAAGCAACTGTGCAACAACAAAAAAAACCTCCAAATAAAACCCCATAAAAAGATAGAGAAAAATACTTGTTGCGGCTGTATCTAAAAATGGTTTGTCAGTTTTCTACCCTTCATTAAAAATGCATTACCTTTTGAAGCTGTTCTTCGACCTAAAGAAATACATATAGTTATTTAATTTTTAAAGAAGAGGCCTAGGAAGGATGAGGTCAGAGACAGCACAAAGCTTTTCAGTAGGGTCAGCAATGCTCAGGTTTGCTGTCCCAAGGGTAGCTGGGGAGTGGGTTGCTGAGACTGGGAGGAGGAGAAGGGAGAATGGGCCTGTGCAAGGGAAGAACAGCCGTGACATCACATGGAAGGTGACGAGGAGGAGTTGGCGGGGTTATTATATGAGGTCTGGGAGGGTTCTCTCTTCTTTTCTCCACCTTTATCTACATGCCTTTTCCTACCCATCTGTATCCTCCCTCCTGCTGAAGTGGCAGGGCCAAGATGAAGGTCCTAGGGAATCACGCTTTCTTCTCCTGGTTGTGCTCAAGATGGTGCCACAAGCGAAGGTGGCAGCAGCTGTTGTGGTGCTGCTTTAAACATCCCTCAGCAAAACTCTGCTGGCAAGAGGGCTGCTGTGATGGTCACAGCAGAATCACGCGGCGGCAGAGCGGGGTGGTTTGTCACCCCAGGCTGCATCGTATTTTTTGTGTTTAGGCTCTCTGGATGAGACTTCAAAGTTTGGCTGTGTTCTGAAAAGAAACTTGAAGGGCTTTAAAGTTTCCGTGTCTGTTATTTCTCAAAAAAAAAGTGCTCAGTTTAGAAGTAAAAGAAGGTTTCTTGTCCTGCTGTTTCTTTGAATGTTCAAGCTGAACTCTTTCTCTGGCTTTCACCTGTTACAAAGGCATACTGCCCTAGATTTAGACCTTCTAAAGCTGTATCTAAATTTGTTGAACAGATAAGGGTTTTTTCCTAGTTTCTTCTAATATTTGTTTATCTTAAAATAGACAAAGTGATTAGCATTCCAGGTGTGTTTAGCTAGCTGAAAGAAACCCACCGATTGTCCAGTGTTAAATTTCAATAGTTCTGTGTAAAATATACATTGCCATGAATGCACTAGAGATTCAGAAGGAACTAAATAAGACTTCTGAAAAGACTCCTTTTTTTCCTAGTAAAAGCAACACCACTGGTACACCAATGTCACTCAATTTCCTGAAAGCAAACAGCTACATTGATTCAAGGTCAAAAAGAATTCACTTTAGTTTACTTCCCTTAGCTGTATTGGCTATGAATTGGTGAAACAATAAAAAGCCAGTGGTAGCCTAAAATCAATAAGCCTAAAATCACTAAAATCACTGCACTAAAATCAATAAGTGTAATAGTCACTACATTAAAGAAAATACATCTGAAGCTGAGCCTGTCTCCTTGTCAAATCTCTTCACCTTGGAAATATTAGTAGATTTATTTCCTATTTCCAAGGTTGATAAGAAGTTAATTGGTTTTGTTTGTTTTAATTTCTTGATGGGGAAAAAAGAGACATAAATAATGTGAGACATGTCTCTTGTAGTGTCTTGTCTGTATCACAGTCAGTATGAAATTTATATTTTTACGTTCCTATAGCGTCTCTAGCATCTAAGGCCTTCAATAGGCTCTGTCTTGGTATACGCTGCCTGCATATGCTCAGTATGCATATCTTATGCTACCAGTGAATTCTCTTTTGAGAGCAGCACATGGGCAATGTACAGATAGGGACAAGAAATTATTCAGCGAAGCTACTTTTCATAAATCTGTGGATCCTTTAGCTTCCCATGGACCTTACTTCTTTATTAATTAATTCATTCACTATTTCATTTTAATCCTCCTTCCCTTTTGAGGCAAGAATGACGCATTTGGAAATCCTGGCATGGATCACTGGGGTCAATTGGTGCTAGGTGTGAACCTATATGAATATTTAGGAATTGTGCTTGGTCAGTTCGGCTACCCGCTCTGTAGAGGAATCTATCATCTAAAATAATGGGGAGGTGGGTGGCACTGTTTTATTGAATACTTTTTGTCCTTCTCTTTGTTGAGAGAGCCCTTTGGACTAGGGACCTGATTGTAGTTAGACTAGATGCTGGAACTTATCCACAACTGTCTTCATGCTCATAAATCAGAGTTTCACTGTACACCTCACCCTTCAATTCCCTTTTCTCCCATAGCAGATTTTTCATGTCAGTGCTGAGTTTTACTCCCAGTCTCCCTCTTTCCAAACTCCCCATATTTGTTAACCCTTATTAGAATGAATCTGCGGCAATGGACCTATTCTGGGCAACGTATTCATGCTTGCTTCAAGCAGTCTCAGGTGTATTTTAATTACTCCCCTTTTGGTAATGACTGTCTTTGTCTTCACGCTCCTTCTTTCCCTGTTTTGCTGATTTAAGCCTTTGAAAAGAGGTTTTGCAATTTCACAACATCAGATAGGAGTCTGTTGATCAACTAATATTGTTCCAACTCCTTGGTGAATTGCATTTCTCTATCAAGCTATCAAGGAAAGCAAACAAATTTCGTATATTGTATTAAGCTAAAATTGTCCAGCAGTTCACAGGAAGGACTATCCATCCCTTAAACCAATTTGCAAAAGTTAGACTTCTGTCATTTTGATACAGAACAATAAGAAAGGACAGATAGCAAGGACATCTTGGTAGAAGTTAATCCTCAAAGTGAAAGTCTAAATGATATGGAAGTATTCTCTTACATTTTCACAGCCACTTTAATCCTAAAAAAACCCCCATAAACCCACAAACAACCCCTCCTCATTAAGCTTTCTTTACCATGGATGCATAAGAAAATGAGAAAATTTTAAGTGTCACTTAAGATTGTTATTATCTTTTTTCAGTTAAAATCTAAAAATAGTCATACAAAAGGTGGATGTTCGGTGTTTAGGTCTAATTTTGGTTAAAATTCAATCAAGCAAGACTGGATATATTGTTGGGCAGACAGCCAAGTTGGCAAAAGATGGGGTATGTTTGATAAATAACCTTAAGCAATTTTCTTTGCGTGCTGTAAATTGCATATTCTATTACAATGCATTTGTAAGAGTTAATGATGTAGCCAGAATGTTGTCTACACTATGGTGCTAATTGAGGCATTTTTATGGTTAAGAAGAGAGAAACTGTAGTTTGTTGTATGTAGATTGTGGTTAAAATGGATAAATGTTTACAGATATGGCCCTTGTAAGATTCATATGGAATGAGATGATGATGATTCTTGCAGAACTGGAGCTTAGACAACTGTAATAATAGAGGTGCTATATATCACTTTCTTTAGAGCTTTTATATTTTTCAATCACACTCTGATCTGAGATCTACTATTAATATTTCTTATAAAAGCCTTAATTAAAATATCAGTTGATGAAAAAAATCCCAAATATAGCCTACTAAGCTGGCAATTTTACTACTGTAGCAGCAGCGTGTTGTAATTAAGAAATGAGAATGTATTTGGGAGAAAAGAAGTTGAGGGAAGGCAAAAGTCTTTGATACTTAGGTTTCTGCTGCTTTTACTGCTGTTAAACAGTGAGACCCTGTAGCCAGTATCTAGTCTAAATATTAGGGAGCAGGCTGACACAGATAATCTTATATCTGGTTGCTAAGACTTATTATTTTTTTAACTTTCCCTCTTAAGCATTTGAAGTTGCTGTAGAATTTGTCATCAATATTTGTCAGCTACAGAATACTGAGCTAGATATTCCAAAAGCTTGAATAGGGTACAACAAATAATAGCTGATCAATAACATGTTTTTGCTTGATCAGTATTGATTTCTGCTTCATATTACTCTCTATACAACAGCATCCATTTCATGTTCATTGCAGCCTTTTAACAGAGCGGGGTGTGTGTGTGTGTTTGTGTGTAAATAAATAAAATCAAACCATTGAGAATAAGATTAATTCAGCTGATAGGTGTTTATCCTAAATGGGATTGGTAAAAGTTGGGGTTTTTTTCCCACTTTGCACAGATTTTCACTCCCATTAATAATTTTAATTCTGTATCTAGTGTGTTGTAGTTAATAGATGATGGCAGCCACTCTGATTGCCCTATTCCACTTCTGTTTATGATACATCTTGTTTAAAGACTCATCTTTTCTCTGAGTTATACCATTTTAGGTGTTACTACTGAAGTATTTGTGCTATTGCTTTATTTCTTCAAAAGCTTTTTTGTGTAGTCTTGCTCGCTCCTGCCAAAATGCTATAATTTGCTGGTTGTCTCAAAAAGCTAATTTGTTTTTGCTAAGGAATACAAAATTTGCTCCTTCTTTAAATCTTGAATACTGTATCTGTTTATACATACAGTTATCTCCTGAGGTCTAACAACTGATTAAGCCTTGATAAAGGTATAGGGGTGACTTTGGGTTTGCCCGTATAACTTGCAGGTTTTCAGATGTCAGAAACTGTCACATTGTGTGTTCTCTGGTATTTATTTGTTTGGAAAAAAATGTCTAGATTTTTATATTTCTTTCCATATTTTTTGTCTTTCTTTTTACTTTTTTTGGGTGGTTCCTTCAGTAATGGAAGTTTTCCTGCAATTGCTCTGCTACAAACAAACATTCAGGTACAGCTTCTATTGAAACACCTCTGGAAGTTGGTATAATCCCAGTGGCATTCATAACAACTGATGTCTGCTAAATGGATTGCAAAGAAGAGCCCCTGTTCATAAAACTCTACATGCCAAATCCATTTACTCTTTCCTCTTAAGAGCCCCAACTGAGAAAATGCTGAGTTTTAAGCTTGACAAAGAAACATCTTACTCCCCAAACAAATGCAGCTTAGGCGGATCTGTTTTAATGATACCTTTGGAAAGAGTGTTTTGATATGCTTAACAGTTGCTTCTTTAAATGCACATTTTCTTCAGAGCATGCAGGAACCTATGCTCTACCCTACTGCCTGCAGGTTTTGTACATTACTGTCTGTGCTTTTTGACCTTTACAAGGAAAGTAAGTTATATGCACTTCAAAAGAACTGTGTTTGTGTATCTCATTCCCTATGGGTTAGCTGCTTGGCTGACAGGAGTTAAGGTAGAAAATCACAAGGAAATGCGTAGCAAATCTCTAGAAAACAACAGGAGAGGTATTGATTAGGAACAGCCTTTCCTGACTTTGCATCGTTTCTACACCAAACCCCAGGTCAGAAGAATCCTGGTGATTGAAAATGCTGACTGAAGCAAGACTAACTGAACAGGTTGTGAGCAAATTGATGCTGATAAAGAAATACAGGAGCAGCAAGTGTCTGTCTGACTTGGCCCAAAGATGGGAGTCAGCTGATCTCAGCCAGATTATTATTAGAGATTGAGGTTTTAAAGAAATGTTGTATAAAGGGCGTTTGTGTTAAACTAGTATTCAGCATTTGATTGCTGAATAAACTGTGCCTTCAATAGGAGCAGTTTTGCCTAGTTAACGTTATGGCTCCCAACAGAAGGAGGTCTAAAAAGTTCTGTATGTATTTTTTATCTCACTGGCCAGGTCTTAACATGGTTGACAAAGGGAGCAGAACCATGTTGTTTTCAGGCAAGGGAGGTACAGAAGCTGTGGCTGTTACCTCATAGGCATGCCTGAGACAGACTGAAAGGGTCCAAGATGCAGTGGGACATGTAACATCCTAATGTATTCATCTTCTACTGCAGAATATGGCTGCTATAGCATTCATATTTCTTGCATTTTCATCCATGTGAATTTTTCCTCCCTTTTCTTTACATAAAGCTTACTCGTTGACCACAATGTCTTGGTCTGTTCACATGCTTTTCATGACATGTTGGATGTTATTACCAAGAACATATATTGGTGTCCTTATGCTCCTTCTGTTCGGTTGGACAAGCTTGTTTTGGAGTCTTTCTAATGCAGAATGATCTTCCTAACATTCAGTGGGAGTAGGCCTCATCACTGTTTTGTCACATCCATGAATAGTTAGAAATGTACAAATTATGGGTTCCTGCCAGTATTCATAAAACTGTGCCTGTCCTTTATTTTTCCTGGCTTCTGAACCACTGAGACTAATGTAATCCTTTTTATTGTTTCCTTCATTTGGAATTGCAGTATTAATCAAATATTACAGTTGTCTCATCTGCACCTGGCTGCTCTGCTCCTTTCCCCTGTTATGAACACTCGGATGCACAACAATCTTACTCTTAACTGAAGAAACAAATATTGTTGCTTCATGTTGCTTTTTCTTTTCTGAGTTTTTCATCCAACATAGAAACAGAAGTCTTCTCTTATATTTCTCATGGAAAATTTTATTGCTACTGCACCATGGTCGTGATTGAGCCTATGTTTTCTATTGATTAAAATTTCAAGCTTTTGAGAAAAATATACACCACTCCCATCTGAGGTTGGAGAACAGCCAGTATCACAGAACAAAGAAGCTTGATTCCCGGTAAGGCTAAGTGCTTTGGACAGACCTCAGTAGGCTTCCCACCTCTGCAGAATGCAGAGAGAATAAAGCACTTCCAGTGCTGCCACTAGAGCAGCCTTTGTTGAATTAGAATTTAGAACCATATATGAGAATTCATTTACTCAGTAAATTAAATGCCTTTATGTGAGCCTGGGTATATTTAGATCTTTGTTGAGAGGCTCCCACAGTAGTTTGAGTACTTCTTCCCCCCCCCACATCCCCATCCTATATACTATTGTCACTAATATCTATAAATCTTAATTGAAATTACAGAGCTGACTAATGTGCTAGTCTGTAGTCAGCTGGAGTGAGAAGTGACTCTCTGGTCCTGGGCCAGAAAAGGAATCAACACTGTTTAACCATTTCTAATTGCACAATATCCATGCTGTCACTCCTTGTATGTCCACATACAGTGTGTGGGGGAAGGCAGGAAAAGCCCAGTGCTCAGGACTATGTACATTCTGTGTGTGACTCCAAATGCTAACCCATTAGAGGGCAAGGTGCTCTGTCTTTAAATGCTTGTTTCTTTTGACTGCATGTTACCTGTTTTCAGAGTTGACTATTGGAGAAGAATCTATGTAAAATGAAGATCACAGGTTGATGTAATTGCAGGTTGAACAATTTTGAGGTGGATGCCAGGGAACTGCAGAAAATACTTGGTACTTAGTGAATCACTCTAATCTTCTGGTATAAGATCAATGCTATGTTTAATTTTTTGTTGAAAATTTTGGTGGCTGAGGTGCCATAGTCAAGGTGACCTGTAAAATGAAGGACTAGGAGTTTGTGCAGAAATTTAAACTGCTTTATTCCAACACAGAAGAGAAAGTTCTGACTGATCCACATTGGAAATCTGACCTATTAAACTAATGTAATTTCAACAGTGTCTGTGTAGTACTTTCTGTCATGCTTCCATATTCCCATTACGATGAGTAAATCCATCTGTCTGAAGCAGGAGCATGAGGTATGACCCTGCTAATCTGGTTCTGAAACTCCCGTCTAATTTTTCATTTCATAATTTGGATCCCTCTGCACGTGTATCTGTGTGTGTTTAGGGGGAGAGGCAGTGCTGTGTATAATTATTCTGCCCTGAGCTTTTGCTTTTTTAGTTAACTTTTGGGTCAAGAAAGCTTTTTGGACTAATTCTCATCTCTCCTCTAGAGCTCAATTTAACTTCTACAGCAAATACTACCTCTGCTATGCCTCCTGCTCTGATGTGTTTGCAGCTGTTATTACCTCCGTAAGTCTCAGTGAAATTAGAAGGGTTTTTTTTCCTCTTCTGTTACTCCTCTTTTGAACTCTTGCTGGTACACTCTGCAAGTTCTACTGACAGAAGGTGCCCTCCTCCTGCCCCTGGCTTTATCACGCACCGGGTATATTTAATCTCCCCCGCCCTGATGTGGTCTGAGGGCTTTAGCAAGCTGTTGCCATCTTTCTGAGCAGAAAGGGCTCTAGGGAGAGATGTGCTAGACTTGTGGTGAGAGAGAGAGAGGAGGCTTTTAGATACTCTGTGTGCTACCTGTCAAAGAAGAAAAACACTAAGAAGTTAGAATAAGCAGGAAGAGTCTCCACAGACTTGACAGCTGAACTTCTGAATGAGCTGTAAAGTGCTTTTTAGTTTTTCTGTGCATTGGCGTTTAAGATGGCAACTGCTTTTGAAGATGAGCACTCACTCTGCCTTCTGGTAACTTTTACCATTCACCCAGAGCACGATGGAAAGTATGAGGAAAACACAGTTCTTGGTCTCTGCTCCAAGTAACTAAGGCACTTGTACTTCATAACTCAGAGCTGACTAGTTCAGACGCTGTCCTACTTCAGAGGATAGCATTCTTTAAAAGCAAGCATACAAATACTTTAAATTGCTCTTAGGATTGAAAGAACCAGGTAGATTTGAAACAGATTCCAGAATTTAAATGATCAATCTCAAGGCTGTTTCAGAGTGTCGGTGTGCCTAGATTGTTCTGGTAGATGGTGAGGAGTCCACAAGTTATATGTGAGATGTTGCATGGTGTTCCCCTGTGAGAGCCTCAGCATAGGTACAAAGAGAAGCCAAGTCAAAAGATGGTTTATAACTATTTTAAGTTTTTTAACTTAAGTGTCACGGTTTTGTCCCAGCCAGCAGCTAAATACCATGTGGCAGCTCGCTCACTCCCCACCCCAGTAGACTGGGGGAGAGAATCAGAAGGGTAAAAGTGAGAAACTTCATGTGTTGAGATAAAGACAACTTAATAGGTAAAGCAGAAGCCACACATGCAAGCAAAGGAAAACAAGGAATTAATTAATCACCTTCCATGGGCAGGCAGATGTTCAGTCATCTCCAGGAAAGCAGAGCTCCATTACACATAGTAGTTAGTTGGGAAGACAAATGTCATCGCTCTAAACATCCCCCCTGCTTCCTCCTTCCCCCTGGCTTTTTATTGCTTAGCGTGACATCATATGATATGGACTATCCCTTTGTTCAGTTGGGGTCAGCTGTCCCGGCTGTGTCCTCTCCCAGCTTCTTGTGCACCCCCAGCTTTCTCGCTCATGGGGTGCTGTGTAAGCAGTAGAAAAGGGCTGGGCTTTGTGTCAGCACTGCTGAGCAGTAACTAAAACATCCCTGTGTTATCAGCACACATCCAAAACAGGGCACTGTACTAGCTACAACTATGAAGAAAATGAATCCTATCCCAACCAATATGATAAGTAATAATGACTAAAAAATACTTTAAAATAATGACTAAATTTTAAGATAGATTCACAGGTTCACAGAATGGTGGAGGTCAGAAGGGACCTCTGGAGCTCATCTAGTCCCCTGCTAAACCAGTGGCACCTAGAGCACACTGCACCAGATAATCTCTGCGGAGAAGACTCCACAGGCTCTCTGGGTAGCCTGATCTAGTGCTCTGTTGCTCTCTGACTAAAGAAGTATTTTTTTTTCTCATGTTCAGGTGTAACTTTCTGTGCTCCAGTGTGTCTATTGCCTCTTGCCAAGTCACTGGGCACCACTGAGAAGAATCTAGCCTTTTCCTTAGCAAAATCACCCTTTGGATATTTATAAGCATTAAGCAGATCCCCTCTGTCTTGTCCAGGCTAAACAGACACAGCACTCTCAGCCTTTCCTTAGGAGAGAGATGCTCCAGTCCCCTAATCACCTTTGTAGCTCTCTGCTGGGCTGTCCAGTAGTTCCCTGTCTGTCTTGAACTGAGGAGCCCAGAACTGGACACTATTTCCCAGATACGACCTCAGCAGGGCAGAATAGAGGAGAGGAAAACCTCCCTTGACACACCCCAGCATACCACTGGGCACACTGCTGGCTCATAGTGAGCTGCTTTGCCACCAGGACTCCCAGGTCCTTCTCTGAGGAGCTGCTTCCCATCAGATCAACCCCTAACCTGTACAGGTTATTCCTTCCAGGTGCCCTACACTTGCCCTTACTGAATTTCATTAGGTTCCTCTTCATCCAATTCTCTAGTCTGTCCAAGTCTTGCTGGATGGCAGAGCAGCCTCCTCGTGTATTGGCCACTCCTTCCAGTTTTGTATTATCAGCAAACTTGCTGAGGGGATGCTCTGTACCCTCATCCTTGATGAATACATTGAGTAAGCCCAGACCTAGCACTGACCCTTGGGCCACACCACTGGCTACAGGCCTCCCAACTAGACTCTGTGCTGCTAATCACAACACTCTGGGCTCTGCCATTCAGCTAGTTCCCAACCCACCTCACTGTCCACTGATCCAACCCACACTACTTAGGTTTGTTTACAAGGATGAGAGATGGTGTCAGAAGACACTATTCACCATTCTTCTGACAGTACATGTTTAAACACAGTAGAGGAGAACTGTATGAAAAATGTAGTTTAAGAATGGTGGTGATATTCCTAAAACAGTGTTACTTGAGTCATGCTTCTTGAAATCTGACCTCAGTTACAAGAGGTGGACTGAAAATGGACTTGATCTGTATAGTCAGCTGATTGACTCTGCTGTCATCCCAAATTTTTATTTGCCTAAACCAGTTTTGCTTACAGACAGCAAAGCTTTGTAGTTGTGTTCCTCTTCCAAGTCTGCAATAACGGAACAAATTTCTGCTGTTCTGTGAGGCTTTTCAGGGGGGATTTAAGTGGTTTTATTTTGTTTCCATGTTCAGGAATCTTTACTGATTCAAAGCAGCCATTATCTTTCATCCTCGGTGTTTCCCTAAAGACTTTTAAATGTCATTTTATAACATTTTTCCTCTGACTCTGCTTTCCGATGCTTAACAAAACAGTTTCCTTCTAAATTTTGAATCTACTATTGCAACCGCTCTTCGTGTTTTCTCTGTCACTAGTCAGGATCTTTCTTTTTCTTAGGTGCTAGTCTTACAATACACTCCATGTTTTATCAGGGCTTGACATACTTTCCTTTTTTACCTTTTTACTGGAAAACTGATTGGCACATAATCCAGACCTAGACTTTTCCATGTTCTTGTTTTGTTTAATGCTTTAAGGATGTGCTTGTCCACATACCAATCCTGCAAACATGAGCACTGCTACTGTCAAAATGCAGAGATTGTTCTGATCAGTTACAAGGGAAAGGAAGGATTTCTTTCACTGTAATCCTTCCCCCCTTCTACCCCCCCTCTTCTTTTTGTTATTCAGAAAGAATTCCAGAGTTCTGTTTGTCAGGACCTATGTAATAATGGAAAAAACACAGTTCCTTATATAATCCAGCAACCAGTTCCTTTCAGTAGTAATATGAATGCAAATTAAGACCACACTAATAGTGTATGATTGTTATTATTTTTAATGCCTTTTTATTGTTTAGAAGGCTTTTGGTCTCACTGCCTGTTTTCCATCACAGCAGCACTCGCTTGTGGTGTCTTTGCTTGCTTCCAAACAGGGCAAAAGCAGTTCTTTTTTCAAACATGGAGAGTGTTTTACACAGCACACTACTGAAATATGGGGATTTTGAATATGAAAAATGCTTAGAATTCCAATAGTGCTAACTTTTCATTGGATCTTTCCTTGATGAAATAAAATGTTACATATTCTTTTATGATTTTGCATCCTAAATCAAGTGATACTCATGCTGAAATCTGAAACTTCAAATCTTCTGTCAAATGTGACTCTGTTTGTATATATATGATTTAGCCAGTAGCTTGGCAATATATAGAAGTTCTTCTAAAACAAGAATTTTGAGGCTGAGAGTGGCAGTTGAATTACCCAGATCCAATGAGGCTAAGGAAGCTGAAGGGACTTTTTGACTCCTTTGTATGTGATTTTGTAAAGAGAACTTTTTCCTCTTCCATTACTATCCTTGATACATCCATTATATAAGTTAAAACATTTATCAAAACTGCCACAGATCCTATGACCCATAGAAGAAGGACTGTCAGACCTTAATTGCAATAGCTGTGTAATTTCAGAACTTCTCTTCCCTTGTTCACCTACTCTATGACCTTTATGTCAGCTTCTAATTTCCTTCTGTAATTGACTCTCTCCCTTTCTAGTACAGGAAACTATGGCAGCAGATGCATCTCCTTAATACAGTAGAAGGTCCAAATAGTGCTGTTTAAATGCCTAGCAAATTTCCTTGTATCTATTTTACTATCAACATTTTTTATGGAAAAAAGTTGGAACAAGATTCAGATGAAAATTACTTTGTTCCTTGAGACTATAGTTGTTTTTGTTTTAATACATAAAGCTCAGTAAGGACTTAAAACACTATCTTCAAGTTTGTGCTGAAGACAGCTATTTGAGTCGAGACTTGTTCATTGCAGTGACACATGCTAATGGAAGCGAAACCTCAGTTTACACTGCTTTGAGGGACAGATAATTGGTTGAGATGGGGTCTGAAGAGAAGAATTGGAATATCCTCTGTATAGCCTGAGAATACTTGTACATCCTCCTGCAAAGTGAGGTTTCTATATAATATCTGTATCAAGATACCTCAAGAGCTTTTTTCTTTGAAGAGACTTCTGTTTCAGAAGACTGCCTTTACCACCATTCCCTGCATACCACTGTATTTATTGACTGATACAGGAGAGTGATTTGTGGATCTGCTCATGAATACCCTTTCCTTACTGGGTAATCAGCAACACTAACAGTCAGAGACTGGCAACACAAAATCCCCATGGGCTTCAGTTCATCTTTAAACATTTCAAGTAATGTTTAAACAAATCAAAGTATCAGATAACAACATAACGCCATTGGCAATTAGAACAACTGGATTCCTAAAAACAAGCTGCTACTTTTACACAACTGGTAGCCACAAACTTAAAAAATAAAGACAGTTAATCCTTGTCAAACTGTAACCAAACAGGCCCACTACCTGCATTTTTACAGGACAGAGGAGAAAGTACACTAGCAGGAAAATAATTACGATTTTTCACAACCTACTTATGCCTGAGTTAAGGAAAACAAATTCTAATATACTATATTTTAGATCTTGTACTGTCTTGTAGTCCATAATCCATTTCTGCTAGCCATGTCTTATGTCACTTGTTTTTAAAATGTTTAGACCACTGGTGGAGGGTCAAGATTAAATGTTTACTTGAGTGTTTTAATCACAAACTTGATGTGTCTGTATGATCTACTCAGAATTCAGGAACAAAGACTGTACTCTGTTGTTATGTATAACTTTGGTAGGAATGAGTAGTTTGCATGCCAAAAATGAATAACTCTGATCAAACTCAAATTTTAGTACATAAACTGATCTCCACCTTTCCCCAGAGAAATGTTTTCTAGAACTTGCTCCTCCACAGCCAGCCTGTGATGCTGCAAAAGGGAACAGTGCAGAGAATGTATGTCTGTAGGGAAAAGCACAAGCCTGTAAGTACTATGTAGTCCTATGGCACCCACTAAATGCAGGACTTCTTATCTTGCCTTAATTCTCTCTGTTTTGTTTAAAAAAAAAACAAACAACAAGCCACTGAAGAGGCAGCCCTTTGCACTGCAGAAAAAAATTACTGTTTTTCAAAGTTTAGAAGGCAGATATATATTTCATGTACCTAATTCCCTCTTCAATTTTACTAGTTTGGTTCCATCTAGGGACTGATGGAACAAGCACAGGCTTCCACTTTCTTGTCTTTAATCTCTTTTGTGTCTCATGCTATTTTAACCACTCTAGGTGCATCCCTCCAGGGAGCAGTCTGCTGATCTTCTGTTATTCAGGACATCAGCTAGTAAAATCCTTGTAGAAACCAACTGTGGCTTGAAGAACAGCTACCTCGGGAGATCAAGTATCCATCATCAGTTTCATTCTCATCACCTAGATCACTTCAACATACTGCTTGAACTATTAAGGTAAATGAAAAGTACACATTTACAGAATTTTCTGAAGTCACAAGTCAGCGCACATGTCACACTATTCCATCCTGGCAAGATAAAATTGCTTTCTCTGAGAACATTGGAAAGACCACATCCAAATAGGACTGAAAGAACAGAAGTGGAATCCACATGATTTACCAATACAATAATCCTGAAAATGAAAACTTAGCTGTTGCTATTATACCTACCAAAGAGTACAGGAAGATTTTATAATTTAATAAGGAAAAAAAGCTGTGAATAACTGCTGGGCTAAAGCTGTCATACACAAGAAACTGGCATGCATGATCTTCACTTTCCTTGGATCAAAGCGTTCTAACACTCCAGAATCTTTGTGTACTAATTGGACTGTAGTAAAAATTTGCTAGACATAAAAATGTCTACCTCTTTTTGGTTTTGGTTGGGGCTTTTTTATGGTGGTGGGGGAGGTATTTTCCTATATCTAAAAGTGTTCATCTTTGATACTAGCTTAATACAGGTAAGCATCTAGCATTCTAGAAGTATGATCCATAGTTACAAAAGTATAGAGTATTCTGAGACTCTACAGAATTAATCGATAACCTTCCTGAAACAAGTGTCTTAGCCCTGGAGGTATCTGCCTCCCTTCATGAATTCAAGGGAGACTACAGAATGAAGACCAGAAATCTAGATTAAGAAGCTGAAGTTGTGCAAGATGACTCTGTACGTAGGAGTCTTAGTTAGGGATGGTTTTGTCCAAGATCAAGTCTCCTGGTGCATTCAGCATCAAGTCTTGATGTTAGAGTAGTTCATTATTCAGTATCACAGTCCATGAAAACATCACAAAAATCCAAAAGAACTCTCTCTAAAATAATAAACTAGATATGTAAGATGGATCTTAGACCACTTCATGCTGAATCACTGGTCCATGTTTCCAACCCTTTGGGGTACCTAGGACAATCCAGAGATCGCTGAACTAAGTGAAATTCTTTACACACTGAAAAGGCCAGAAGGTTTCTTCCATCTTTTGCAAGACACTAGAGTGGCTTCAGGAAAATGAGGCTCATAACCTGAAAGTTTCATCATACACAGGCTCACTTTTTAATTTTTCAGAAAACATGGGGTATGGAAAAAATAGAAAAGATTTCACTGTGGGAGAACTACTGCTTTTATTATACATTATGGATCTGCCTCCTGGTAGTAACTCAGAGCAGAATCTTTATAGGGCCAGTGGCTCTTTAATATCATAAAATTATTTTTCTTCCACTCTGTTCTTGATCCTTCTCACTGACTTTTCTCCCAACCGCAGTTAAAACAGGATGTTCAATTTACTTCTGGAATTCAAAAGGAAAAGTATAATACTCATTCCTCTTCAATGAAAATTACAGAGCTTTGTACACCTGCCTAATGTGAGGTATTTCAGATTTTCCTACTCTGAATTCACAATGATGAATAGTGAATTCAGGCCAAGTGCCAGAATGATTCAAAGCAGTTGACATGCAAAGAGGTGTTCTCTTCTATCTGTATGTTTCACTCAGAGGGAACTGTGGATGTGTATAGAAGCACCACACTAGAATAGCTTGGGTGGTTTGAGAGCTCAAAATCCAGTTATCTAGTCTTGCACTGCTAGTTCTCAAAAAAAAAAAAAAAAAAATTCAAAGAACTTTCATACTGTTCTGCAAAGAAAGATGAACAGGTTTAGCAACTAGAATGTAGCCAGAAAAAGAAATAGTTTGCAATCTTCTGTAGATTGGCTTGGAGATCTACTCAGCATGTTTCCTGTTTCATAAATGCTGCTGTTTGTGTACATCTATACAGGCCATACTTAAAGAGCATAGTTTCAAGATAAACATGTAAGATCGAATTTTCATGCATATAGTGTCGCTGAACCAGTGACTGGGGGGGAGACGCGGAATAGGATAGAAGAGGGGATGTAGCAAGAAAAGAATAGAAATATAAACAGTAGTGGTATTCTACAAGTTATAAGAAAGCACAAGGAAGCACCAGAAACCACTTCAGTGAGCTAGAAATGTGCATTCACATGCAAAGCTGTGAGTCAAGTGCAATAAAGCTGAAGGAACAGATTTGGTAAAAGCTCAGATGGTTGTGTATTTCTTCTTCCCTTTCCTTTTCAACACAAAAATAGGATGCATGTTTTGTCTGATATAATAGTGCATCTTTGGACTGAACATGAGATAGAAATGGTAATTAGACATGGTTTGAGACATGCTGGGTGAACTGAGCAATGGGAAGTAGCAGCAGAAGAGATTATTTTCTCCAGGGAACACACAATGTGCATGAGTCTAGCTACAGAGCCCTACTTCTGCACCTTCTTTGTTTATAATACAGCAGCTCCCAGCTGTCAAAGACTCTGCATGATAATCTCTAGGCATATCACTATTATTATTTTACATATAATAAAGAAAGTATTAACTGTCAACCTATTCCTTAGTAAGGGTTTCTTAAGCAGACGAGAGAAGATATTTCACATTTAGCCTAAAAAGTGGTTTTGCTGCTATAGCTAATGTCCACTCCAGAATTAGTGAGTCTCAGTGGAGACTTTAAATAGCATTTTCTCTGCACATAAAGAAAATGCTTGTCCCACATTATCTGAATATTAGCAGTGATCCAAATGTGTCAATAATGTTTACCTTTTTTTGTAGTTATCTCCTACAGCTTCATATTTAGGCTAAACATTTAATCTGTTCCTTTTGTAGGAATGAAAAGCCATTGACGTCTGTGGATGGAGAGCAAACTGGTCCAATACCCATGGAAACTACGGTATTTTTTACTATAGCATTGTAAGAATTACCATTTTGTACTGTAGATAAAAAGGTTAAGGAAAAAAAGAATAAAACTATAGTTTTTAACGTGAGTTTTCGTTGTTTTAGTTAAGTATCTAATTCCCTCAGTCAGAGGTGCTCTGTGATGATTATGCTGTTCCTTAAATCACCAGAGTAATTGACTGTTATGATGGCAAACTGTAGTAAATAAATTCACGTTCTACATTATCTAGAGAGTCCCTGTAGGAAACAGATGTGTGGTGTCCAAAACAGCAAAAGAGGTCCTTGGCTAAGAGAGAGCAGGTAGAAAGCTGCCATGACTGTCACTTCATTACTTCTACTGAGTGCTAAATTTCAGTAGATTTCCTTAAATCCTCAACTTCTTGTTCTGCTCTTTATTACTTCCTTAAGAATTTTTAAGGAGAACTCCCTGGGCATTATAATGGCTGAACTCTTTTTAGATTAAGAGCTTTTGTTTAAATAAACTTTCCCCTTTTCATTAAAATCATTTTGCTCTTGTTAATTAAAACCAACCTTTGGAGTATAATAGTGATTACAACTCAATCTTCTGCTCTGCATACTGAACTGGGACACCTGCTCAGAGTGCTATAAAGAACTTTATACTTGAACTGCAGTTTAAACATCATCTCAAGCCTTTTGAAATGGGGATAACTAAACATGCTGATTTTCAAGCACAACTTGCTAAACAATTTTTTGCAGTCATTTCCATGAAATATCTGAGATATCATGCTCCAAAGAGCTTTGAATCAAATGTGAAACTGGTTGTAAAATCAGTAAGATGGCCCTGAAGGAAAATTTATTCTGTTAGCACATGCAGTTGCCATACAAAATATGTTCATTTCCTCTGTCAAGAAATTAACTGTTTGCTAAATAATATTGTTTCCATGCAAAGCCAGGCTGCATAATCCCTGTGAAATGAAAGTACTTCTAGTCGGCAAAAGCATGTTTCATGTGTCAGGTCAATTAATTGTCTAGATATTTTAGAAAGTCCTCTTTCTAAACACAAAAGACAAACACCTTAAATACTCTTAATCATGTTTTAACACAACATCTTGCCCCTGACTTACATTAGGTGAGCATGTGTTCGAAGGATGTGTACCAACATGCCCCAACTTCTCTAATGTTTGGAGTAAAGCAGGGGGGAACCCACACCAAAAGTGCACCAGAAGAACTTGTGATCAAACCAGTATGCTGAACCAAATTACAGAGTTGCCTCTCTTGTTTTAGCTGTATGTTTAGACTCACTGTGCATATATTCAGATGTATCTTACTCCAGTTGAGCTCTAGGGATCCTAAGCAGCAGAAGAAAAATGGAAGCTTGGTTTCACACTTTTGGAGCACGGTGAATGACATATGTTTTTCTAGGAAGGTTAGGACATCAGGCTGTTTCTTATTAGGACAGTTAAACAAGTAGCATAGATCATCAACTGGTAGTGTCAATTCAGCTACTGGCAATTCAGGTAAATTGAAGATCCTATCTACAAGTCCTTATTTTTCTTTCCCACCTGCCCTTCTGGAGGGTCTGGAACAATTGTTTGCTTGGGGCTTGAGCCTCACTCTTCTAATTTCCATATCTCACTGACAAACTGAATAAGCTTGAGCAAATGGCTTGGGGAAGTCTCCAAAATGGGGTGTACTGTGCTTCTCAGTAATTAAATGCAAATAGTATAGACACATGGCTCTAGGTCTCCAAGATAGTAAAGCTAGGAAAAACATGAAAACATTAGCTGGGCTGGGGTCTGCAAGTATCAACTTTAAGCCACTATATATTTTAAGGTGAGGGAAAGACTTCCTTATTCTTTGAAAGAAATTTTTAAGGAAGATATTAGCAGAAGAAAAACAAGTCACAGATATAAAGGTCAGGATGCAAAAGCAGTCTAAGGTGAAGCAGCTATTTCATTTCCCTCCAAGCTCTGTTTAAACAGTAAAGCAAGACCAAACCAGAAATCCTCAAACAAACAAAAAAACCCCAAATCCAAACCCCAGTGTAAAACTCAAACAATCAAAGAGAAAGAAAAATAAATAACAACCAGAAAATGCTCCCCCCCCCCCCCCACCAAACAAAACCCCACACCTTGCTCCTTACACCTACCACCTGCTGACTGAGAAGCTCTGGCTTAGGCATGGGGTGCAGGATGCTACTGTAATGGGTGTCAACCCTTGTGCTGTACTCACATTTACAGTAGATGCTAAATGCTGCAGAAGTATCTGAACTGTTTTTTTTTTCAAAAAGTTTCCAGCTGTCAAAGTTATTAATGAGACAAAAGCCTGATTGACATGGGCTACAGGAATGTAATGCAGTCACGTAACTTCCCCCTGCCATCCTCCCCCAGTTTATCAGAGTTGAATCATACACCTCAGTGTTAGTGACTGGTTGAAGACTCGTGATTTCTGAATGACGGGACCTGTCCCTGTTGCTGTACCTCTTGCCCTGGGGTTTCAGCAAGTGTCTTTCTGGAATTCTAACAGTTCAAAATACCTCTCAGGGCTAATACTATATGATGCATTTAAAATGCCTATACAGTAATTTTCCATTCAAATTGCTCTCTACCTCCTATTTTTTATTAGCTGCATCTTCAAAGATAACTTTGTGCTCAACTAAGTAATTCATTGTTTTCTTAAGGATAAGATAGAACTTTTAGAAATACAGCAAAAGCATTAGCATACCTAGCACCTAGAAATGTGTTTGCAAACCATTCAAATTCTTCACTGGGACTTAACAGAAAGTGCAAATATAGACTCATTTATCACAATCTTAAATTATAGATGTTTCTTTAAATGCTGATTTTTTTGCACAGGCTTTAATTCCCCATATGGAGGCACTAAGCACCAGCCCATTTTGTTCCTGGCAAAACTGGAGAAAAGCTTATTTCGAATTTCTAATTAAAATTCTTTCTTGCTGTGTAAGGAGCCCTGATGGGATTCCTCAGGGTAGTTGGATGGGTTTCTGATTGAATTACAACTGGCCTGATTGCGTGAATATTTCATTTAAATGTTGTGAACTGAAAACAGCAATTAACGACAACCTGAATAATAAAAAGCACTACTTTACCTTCAATCTTCACTTCTCCCACAGTTGATTCAAATTAGATGCTTAGTCATTGGGAAAAAAAAAATCTCAAACCAACCCAGAAACAAAAAGCCAAGCAGGAGTCACTACACAGGAAGAGGAGGCCACTACAGGTCATCACCCTTGAAGTTAGCAACACGTTGCCTGGAGGTGATGATCGCCTATGTGATCCTGTTGCAGAACTGCCTTCATGAAGCATGTCTATACTTCTGACCTGCCATTTATTCAGTATCCTACACTCTGGTTTCTGTCCAGTCTCACCTAATACAATTTCAGTCTGTCTACTCATCTTTTACTTACCAGCATCAGCACCGAGGTTTCTTTACTAGAACTACTTCTGCATGTAGGTTCACTGGGGAACACTTGCTAATCTTGCTAAAAATTCTGGAACAAACAGATTGGACAAACCCTCCCAGCCCAAGTCATGGGCTTTTGGGCAAACTGCCCACGCTTATAAATGAACATTTGGGGTAATTAGAAGTGATCCATCCGTGTCCAATTCCCTGGTTGGATTATAGACGCCTCCTCAAGCATACAGTCATACGAACTGCCACTTGGGGTGAAAGTACAGTAATTTGGGAAGTCTTATAGCAAAACTAAATGCTGAGAGTTGATAAGGACTCGCAGATTCTTCTGATTTGTTCTGGAAAGCCACTATTTATAACTTTGACAGGTCCTGTATGTACCCTGACTGAGAGTCCAGTCTTCTTGTGTTTCTAACTTTATCAAAGTCTTAAAATTACAAAGTTCATGAGAATTGGTTACAATTTGATCCAAATGCCACTATTTCAAAAACGTCCTATCAGCTGAAGACTGATAGGACCTTGACAACTGGAAAAAAATAAGTTCTTAATGATAACCTTTATCATTAATTATTAGTGATCCACAGTGTTAATCACAAGTTTAAATTGTCAATTTGATTATCAAAATTGTAACAGCACAGTGACTAAATCATGGTAAGTTACTGGTAGGACTAACATGTTCTTATTAGAGAGTTTCGAATGACTGTATCAATATCCACAGGTCAGAATAAAAGGCCTCCTTGCATTCCCATGTCAAGAGCAGTTCAAATTAAGGTAGCAAAGCTATACTGGGGAAAAAAACCCAACAAAACCCACGTGTAAAACTGAGTCAGCAGAAAGCACTGCATGAGGATCAATGCTACAAGACCCAGAGACAAGGACATAGGATTATTCTGGCAGCCACAACCTGTTCTGGTGCTGACTATCCCTTGTAGGCCCCAGGACATCTTTTACTTCGTTGTGTTAGCATGGTACTGAGTTCTTATGGGCTGATTATTGCATAGAAAAATCTTAATTAATACTTAATTTTAGTATTCCTCCAATTGATTTTCAGTTGGAAATACAGCAAAATTGCATTCGGTTATTTAGTGATGCCATTCTATATTTTGGGGCTTCCTCCTTACTGGCACAATTCTGCACATTATAACAAATAGTAATAATATAATGTAATATATATTATATATAATCATGTAATTTATTGAATATAATTTGAAGAATACATATTCTGCACATGACTTAGTAAATTTTCAGTTCATTATTCTTTTTCTACAGGATAAAATTTACACTTAAATTTTAAAGTTTAGAAAGCATTCCCCACCACCCACTACCTTACGGTTCTTTCTTTGCTTTTGAGCTACGGTCCTCACTAGGAGCAGTTTTCTCAAATGTAGTTTGTCTGATTTTCTAGTTTTGGTTCCAAAGATATCCAAATCTGAAAGCAAAACTCAACTGAAAAGAATATTGTTTGGATTAAAGAAAGAGTCCTCACCATAAAACATGAGGGTTTTGGGGGTTTTTGTGCAAGTCTGTGAGTTGACCTCAGCGCTACTGGGAATAAACCAAAAATTTAATCTTAAATGCTGGAAAAAAAGAATTTATAAACTGGAAACTAGCTCAGACCAAAATCTCACGTTAGTTCTATGCATCAGTGGTCTAGATGGCATTTCAAATCACCCTTCAGCTGTAACACCGATCTCAAACTTCCATCAACACTGAAAACATTCAGACTGGATTTGTATTTTATACCTACAGACATTTCAGAACAAGTTTTAGGATATATTTATCCATGGATCTGTTTTTATTTCAGGCCATTTAAATTTTAAAAATATATCTGAATCAGTTTGGTTCAAGCCAGACTTTGGCTTCTAGGGAAAAGAGCTCAAATTATAACTTTAATTCCAGAGCCAAACATAGCAAATTGATTTTATCTCAGTTCTGAAATTTAAAGAATAAGGAAAATACCTGGCTTTAAGCTCTTTCAAAAGTGCGTGGGCACAGTTTTGATATTAAACTTGGTATTTGAGCTGTCTGTGACAATTGGTGACTCAGTCTGTTTAAGTGAAGATTTGATGTCAGATTATTGCCTCTGTAGGCACTTATAGCAATCGAAGTCCTATTTTGACTGTGCATTGAGAGGATGTGATTGTGGTGGGATGATTTGAATTTTTTTTTTGAGGGGGTTATTTGTTTTAAGCTTCCAAGGAGTATTGTCTTAGAAAGATATATTTTAATGGGACAAATAAAATCATTGCCTTAAGTCTCATTGTGTTTAAATATGATTGCCCTAGACAAGATAATAAATTCCTATAATAAGAAAACTGCCTCTTAAGGAGAGTTGTTGCTTTACTGACAAAGAATATTAAGCCTTAGTGGAAATGACTGAGCTAACTCTAATCAGTCTTCCTGAACATGAATGATGGCATGCCTGTGGTAGATTTCATGGCTATGTGGTGGGCGAAAGCAGCTGCGCTGCTTTGGGATCATAGCTGACTTTTCTGCACTGTAGTCCTCAGAGATGGGTACAAATGTTACTAGGCCATGCCAAAAAAATTTTCTGTTTTGGTGATGGTCAGTTTTGCAGGTGACTGTGTCCAGCATCCTTTGGCAGAAGTTAATCTATTCTGTGGTGAGAGCTTCTTAGGGAGTCTCCTGAAAGAGGACTGCAATCTTGGTTATAATAGTTGGAGTTACAGTTATTTGCCTTTGGTCTTCTTAAGACAAACCTCAGAGTAATCTACATGTGCCAGAAGTCCAAGGAGGAAGGGAGAAACTGTTTTTTTCATCAGCACAACTGGATAGGTCTGTTGTTTGAGGTGAAGGGCATCTGCTCTAAGAATATGGCATTTATAAGAAATGTGAGGGCTTCTGTCATCAACCCTTGCACAGTGTAGCTTTAACTAGTCATTTATATTGTTGTAATATACAAGCCATGTCAATGAAGGTCACCATCTCTGTTCAGCATTGGTGAGGCCTCATCTGGAGTGCTGTCTCCAGTTCTGGATGCCCCAACACATGACAGACATGGACTTCCTGGAAAAGGTCCAGCAAGATGATGAAGGTAAAAGCTCCTTTCATACAAGGAGAGGGTAAGAGAGCTGGGACTGGTTATCCTATAGCAGAGAAGTCTTAGGGCAAAATTATTGATGCATATAAATACATTATGGGAAGGTATAAAGATGATGGTGCCCAGTGGAAATATGAGAAGCATTAGACAAAAACTGAAGAACAGGAAAACAATTTTTTTTGTTAACCATGAGGGATATTCAAACACTGGAACAGTGTTTCTCAATACAAGAAAGACATGTCCCTGTTCGAGTGGTTCCAAAGGGGGGCCATGAAAATGACAGGTAGATATAAGCAAGAGATTTTTTACAGTTGTGCTGGTTTTAGCTGCGAGTTAATTTTCTTCGTAGTAGCTGGTATGGGGCTGTGTTTGGCATTTGGGGTGTAAGCAGTGTTGATAACACAGGGATGTTTAAATTAATGCTGAGCAGTGCTGACACCAAATCCAGGCCTATTCTGCTGCTTACACACCGCCCCACAAGCAAGACGACTGGGGGTGCACAAGATGTTGAGATGAGAGGTACCCAGGCCCAACTGACCAAAGGGATAGTCCATCCCATGTGATGTCACAGTCAGCAATAAAAAGCTGGGGGAAAGAAGAAGCAGGGGTGATGGTTGGAGTGATGACCTTTGTCTTCCCAAGTAAGTGCTACATGTGATGGAGCCCTGCTTATGAAACACTTTTTAAAGTGCACCACACATTTTAGTTGTGCTGCAGAACTGTTTTACTGAGTCTGAACCTCCCACCCCTGTGCAGTGCTTTTGTTCACTGTGATTTTAGACATGACCTTAAAAAATGGTATTGAAAAACAGTGTAAGGCTAAAACATTATTTCTAGAGAGAACTGGTTTAATGATTTGCCAACTCTCTTTTTCATATGGAAAACATTTTCATCAACCTTTATATTTAAGCTATTTCAAACAAGTTTCATTTTTGGAAACACAGAAGGAACATTAAAAGCATCCTGTTTGACTTTTTGAGAGCATTTTTGCTTTGGTTCAACACAACATGCATAAATTAAGCTGATTTTAAAAGTTCCATAAAATTCATAAGAGGTCAAATTAGGGTGACATGTTTTGATTTTAATGAAAACCAAAAGAATTGCCCAAGACCTCAGAGCTTCCTTACATGAATTTCATTTTACAGGAAGCCTAAAATGCCTTCTTTTGTTTGTTTGAAAATGTAAGAAAATATATTCTTTAGAAGTCATAAAACTTCCCATTAAACAAAAAGCCTGTGGTTCATTCCCATTTCTTTTCTAACAAAAGCTGCTGCCTTTATGGCATTAGATTGCTGTTTCAAATGCCTATAAATAATCATGAAGGTAAATGAATGTATATCATTGTTTTAACTATTTACTCATTGGAAGCATACTGCAAGTGAGTATGTACAGGTTTAATTTTGTTAAACCTGTATTTCTCACATCTTTCTGGGTGTTAAATATTCTAATTATTTTCTAGTTGAATTTAGAATTCTCAGAACCGGAGAATACACAGACCCGTGATTACTTTAGACACCTCTCCAAATTTACATGGTTGCAATCCTTTATCTAGTCAGATTAACTCTATTGCTGCCAGAAAGGAAAATTTTTTTGTCTACATAGGCAGGCTGCAGGTACAAAAAAAATCCAAGACGGACAGTCCTGCCTGTCCTACATGCAGCAGGCACATGGCTTATTAGACTTTAGATTGTAGCATTTTTATTTGTAGAAATGAGTCAGAGCCAGCTGGACAGCTTATTTCCAGAGCCCAGTTGGAAATTCTTAATCTGCCTTTTCACTGTATAAATAGAAAACTAAGCAAACTGAATGTAAAAATCACATAATGATTATCATATCTTATAAGTTACACTAAGCTTTTGTTCACTTTTTATAAATAAAGGGAGTTAATTCAAGAAAAGAAAAAGTCATCATGCATTCTTTATTTCTGTTTTTCCCTCAGTTAGAAGGAAAAAACCGTGCCAAATGCTGAACTCTCAAGGCTGTAATACAAACAATTTCAAAGTTTCTAATGCATCATCGGCTAGATTCACACAGGGACCCAAACTATAGATGTGCCACTTTAAAGACACAAACCCACACATTAGATCCTCAGCACTCCTGCTCAGGTGCCACTCTGGAGATACATAACCTTGTTTGACACTTTCTGTTTTCCACTAGACAGGTGCAAGACTTCCACCAGACAGCCTGAGTCCTGGTGTTCATGAAGCTGCTTGGAGTTTAGTGGCTGGGCATCCTCCACCCTAGGCATTTCTCCTCCTCGCTTGAAGGATGACCCAATGAGACATTTGTGGTTCAAGTACTCCAGCTGCCTTTAACTTCCTAGAGCTTTGTCCCATTCTGAAAACAATTTCTATTCATACCTTCTTCCTAACTAGCCCTCCTCAAAGCACACAGACCTGTACCAATGTGCAAGACCAACCCTGCCCCTAAGGGCAACTTGGATAGCTGGGGTATCAGTGAGGACTGTGTTTCACAACTACAGCTCACATGTCCTCTTCTGCCCAATGGGCTTTCAACAGCACAGATGATTGTTTAACTTACTTCTTACATAGAACAGCTTTTGAGAGGATGGAGACATTGGATGGGAAAATGTGAGGCTGCTGCTTCTCAGTGTGAAGACACTCAGTCCATAAGATACCTACTTCAAAGCTGACCCTGATTTCAACCTGCCAGCTGCAAAACACTACTGAACAGCATGACACTTTGTAGGAGACTACAAGCCACAACACAAAATTGAGTCACAATCACCACCAGTTCCTAGCTACCTGCAATAAGCAGCAAAGCAGGTGACAATGTCCAGATAGCTTAAGGAAAATAGATCCAACCATTACCTGTCAGGATGCAAATCACTAAGCAAGCCTGGCAAAATTTCTGTTTCTCTCCATTCTCATTAAATCTGGACATCATTATATTCTGTTTAATGTGTCTCATCAGACACACTGCAGTTGTAATGCATTTGACACAACTTATTATATAAATCAACATTTGGGATTTCCCCATGTAGGGATTTTTTTTGCTCATAATTAGAACAGGAATAATTTTTACAGGTTAAATTGTACTAACATGGATTTCATTGTTTAATAAAGGGAAGCCTTTCTATTTCAACTTCCATAACAGTACTTAATTTTATTGCTTCTTGCATAGGAGTATAAGAGCCAAAAAGAAGATAAAATACGTTTACATGCTAGAGTGCCTTTCTCAAAACTACAGATTTGATAATATTTTTAGACAAGAAGAGTGGAATCATATCCCAAGGGCATACAAACTGTTTTTCAGTGTTTTCTTGAATTTCAGAAGAGGCAGAAAATAGTGGATCACAATGCACAATGCTTTCCAAATTATCTTAGATTGTGTGGATTCTGCATAAAAAGCTGCCATGTACCCTACATGTTTGAAACAGACTGCTGCGTGAGCAGTAGTTCAGATGAGACAGCTCACAACCTGGAGTCCATTAAAAAAAAAACCACCAAAACCCTCAATCAAGTCCCCTCCTGGCCCAATCCTAATCAAAAAGACCCAAACCTACTGAAACCACACTGACAATCTGAAGCAGAGTGACCTGCCCCTCTGACTTTGAATAAATTGCTTTATAGTATGCTGTTCTGCAGTTTTCATCTCAAAAAAAAAGAGCTCGGTGTGTTCCCAAATAGCTTTTTAATTATAACAAAATTCTTATTCTAGCAGCTTAGAGACTGTAGGTGAAGAAAACACATTTATTACAGAAGACCTGAGAATGCAGTAATTAAATGGCACAACTGAATCATAACTAGATGAAATCTCAAATCAGGTTGCACACGCACAACTGTATTCCTGCTCACACACACAGAGTACACACATCTGCCACAGCTAGGTAAATTTGCTCCATGCCACAGCAGCTCTCAGCAAGTGTGATTCCAGAGATATTTTCTGGGGAGCCAATATCCTAGAGTGTACCAGAGATGCATTTCTTTCCCACTTAAAAGATGCATATCTTGCTGAGTATGCCCACAATGTCCATCACCCATGAAGCACCAATACGACTGGGAAAGGAGTACAGACTTCTGATTAGTAAGACAATCTCAGGAGTCTAGATCTCTACTTTTTGCTCTTTTATTGTAATTTTATTTATTGTAATAGTTCTCTCAGAGCTGACCAGAAAGAGGGTACCCCTTTCTGTTGAGCAATTCAACACAGAGTACCTGAGGTAATTTCTGTATAGGGAAACTCAAGAGAGCCAAGCTGAATTTCCACAGCTTTGCAGTTAGTACATACTGGACACAACTATACACAATTAGTCAGAAATAAAAGTTTCTTCTCATTCAATTCAATTAACTTAGCCTAAGTATAATATTGAAGTATTTGCCAGTATGTTATAGCCACAAATAACTCAAATGAAAGTACAGCATATAAAATCGATTTCCTCCCCAAACACAGCCTTTAGTTATAGCCTTGGGATTTTTTTTACATATCAAGTAGAGAACAAGTAACAGGAACTTGTGGTCTTTTTTATTTTTCCAAAGAAGCAGCAGAAGCATTATGGTTTTGTTGCCAACAGAGCTCTCAGTTGCATATCATGCTGCCAGTTTTCAACCAACAAAACACTGTGCTAGCAAGTTTACAGTACAGACATGGTCTTGTCATTTAAAATTCAACCCAAACATCCCTTTTTAGATACACTTAGAAAAAGAACAGACAAAAGACACAAAAGACTATGGTTGGAAATGGGGTTATGCAAGCTGTAATGTCAGATACCACTAGGGTTTTCTTTTTCATGGATCCTGTATGCTCCTATGTCCCCCTCTTTCATTCGTTTTGCTAGAGGCCACACCATGTGATACCTTGAGACCCTCTCGCCTTGCTGCTACAGTTCTTGCCAGAGCAGACAATGTCACACTTCTCTCCAGCAGCTGGTGTTCTCAGACTACGTCTTCCCCTCACAGGCCACACAGAAAATAACCTGTCCCACCCTAAACTTAGTATTGAAATGGAGAGAACATTTTCTTTTCCATACAGATCTCTCAGGTTCAGACCTGCCCAGGCCCAAGTAAGATGTGTTTCCAGCTCTTCTCCCAACATGCTCTTAAGTGCTGAGTTCCAGGATATTCAGCAGAATCTCAACATCTCCTGTAGAAGTTCTTTTACTTGCCATAAAATACTTAAATGGGGACTGAGAAACAATGGAGCCTTCTGAACTAGTCTTCCAAAAACCTACTAGAGAGTAATATTCTTGACTTGTTTCATCTTGTGAAATCAAACTAGAATAGCAAAGACTTAGCCCATGATTACAAGACATTTTGTCTCATAAATCTAACTTTGTATGACATTAAACAGTGAAAAGAATTTTAATTTTGATCTCTCACTAACCACATGTATGTTTTAGGTATTGGCTATTAAGTCAAAGTTAGGCACTGGTGCCCATCTTTCTTTTTTTGATGAAACTCATTTTAGAAGAAAGCTCACAGCTATGAAGTTGGATGAGGTATTTCCATGAATCCTGAGTTTCAATGCCTGAGTCTGGAAAGAGCGGTTCAAGAAAACACGCTTAGAAAGTTTCCTGGTGAATTTTCTAGTTTGCATCAATCCCATCAGTATGCTGCCTTCCTATGCAGTATCCTGAAAAGTTATCTCAAGCTTTTAATAGGCTTGCATTAAAAATTGAACCTCCCACATTCACTGTAGGATGACATCCAGGTTACTATGGATTATTATTCTAATGATGAAGCTGTGCAAACCACGTGTTTCTCACCATTTACTCTCACGTATGCAAACCATAGGTAAATAAACAAATAAATACAATAAAAAAAATCTGATTTTGTTTTTCCACATTGCAGAGCATGATCTTGATTTGTAACTATTTCATTTGGTTGCTTTCGCTATTCAGAGGTGCTGGCCAAGCTCAGCAGCAAAAAGAATGTGGGAAAAAGTTAGGTTTGCAGTTATTTGACCTGAAGAGGCACTGAAACTGACATCTGAGGAAGAATATTTGTTTTAAAGAAAACTTTTTTAAAACATAAAATCATCAGTAAGTGTAAGGCAGCATAGCCCCTCTGCACCGAATGCTTATTTCTGCCATTTGAGACTACGGACTTCTGTACTTTTCTCTGGGCTCCACTAACACTCACACTGTACCTCCCCACCTTCTCTATCACGAAGGCTGCACTGCTGTAAGTGTCAGTTAAGACCCTGTGAGACACTGGACGTCTCAGTATGTTTAAAATCCAGTTTAATCTTAGAATGTAGATGGAGGATAAACCAGAAGCTTTGTTTGCTGTGTTCAAATTCACTAGGGTACTGCATAATTCAACCAACATTTGAACGGTGCTAATCTACAGAAAGGACAGGGGGAAAAAATAAACCTTTGTTTTAATTCCTCTATTTATAAGCAGTTAGAAACAGGCATCCAATACCTGAAGGGAGCACACAAACAGGAGGGGAATACAACTTTTAAAAAGGGCAGACAATGGCAGGACAAGGGGGATGGAGTGAAGCTAAAGGAGGGAAGGCTTAGATTAGATATCAGAGAGAAGCACTTTACAGAGAGAGTGGGGGTGTTCAAGGCCAGGTTGGATGGGGCCCTGGACAACCTTGTGTAGATCCAGGCCTGGAGGCTGGTGGCCCTGCCTGTGGCTGGGGGTTAGAACTCTGTGATCCTTGGGGTCCCTTCCAGCCCAGACCATTCTGTGTTTCAGTTGGCATTTAAACTTCACTATGTCTAGGATCTGAAAGCTGAGGGCATGTGAAGAACAATGTTTCACACAAAACACTCGCAGCTTCCCAAATTTACGAACAACCCTGAGGAATGACTGGATTTTGTTTAGCCCACGGAGAAACAAACTCAGCAATTCTGCTCTCATATGTGGCACATATTTTTCCTCAGCCTCCACAAATGTGCTTACTTTAATCAGATCCTTTCTCCCCTCTCAAACCAAACACTTTTTTTACCACTCAGACATACAGATAATACACACACTGTCCCTCTTCTCTCTTAAAAGCAACATTAGTTCTTTGTCTCAAGGAAATTATTAAATTTACTGCCCATCCTAACAAGCAAATAGAATAGTGGAACATCTTTACTTTCCCACTAATTTGCACTAGCACCCATTTCTTTCTCTGGTCCCTTAATTAAAAGTCCTAATCCTTCTAATGTCACACTAGAAAAAATAAGAATGTGGCAGTGGGACATCAGCATATTTATTTTACTTAGGCACACATACTTTAGAAAGTCCATTTTGCACACCCTATCAGCATTAGCGGCACATACTCAGACTAATAATAATTTCAGGCTTTTGTTGGAATACTCAATCATACTCAAATATAGCTTTAGATAGAGAATCCAAAATCCCCTGCCCAAACACATCGATTTGGGCTATGATATGGATCCTTAGTCCAATTTTGCAACCACAAACTGTTGATAGCTTAACCACTATAGCAAATCCATACATAACAGTACTGAGCTGCATATATTGTCTGGCACTGGTAGGCTTCCATAATCATCTCATTAAAGAGAAGACTTCTCAATATGAGACAGAAGAGAAATTTTGTAAGATGCTTACCACCCTTCTACAGAGTCTAATGCTGCTTATCTGCATCACGCTGTCCATCATAACATAATTAAAATTATTTTATATCCAGTGTCTGAACATAAATTGTTTCCTGTTACAGGGTTTTCTGAATGGTTTTCATCTCATTACTAAATATTTCAACCCCAGATAGAGAGACATTTAAATAATGGCCCTGAGTGAAAAGTCTGTATTCTTCTGCAGGATTACATCTATCAGGCTCAGTTAATCTAAACCTAAGCCTGTAATTACAGTTCTGAGGAGCAGGGAGCAGATGCTCCTGCCCCAGCAAAATCCTGCTCAACCTTTAGAACATGCTAATGTACACCAATTTTTAGACAGATCAAAACGTGTTACATGGGATCACCGGACAATTAGCTCACAGCATGAAATAAAAGTAACAATTAAAAAGGTGTTTGAAAGTGGGTTTTGCCACAAATGAAAATGGGGGAGGAGGAGGTGAGGAAAAAAGGCAAAAAATTTACAAATTCTATAAACTTAGGAATATATGAAAAACAGAATGCTGGGAGAAACAGAAGACCTATCATAAAAACCTCTTAAATTGTAACCTTCCAAGGTTACAATTGACAAGAAAAAAACATGCTTAACATGTATGTCTGCTGGAGGAGGCAATACCCCCATGTAGGCATTCTTTAGATTATGAGGTAAGGCATGCAGCAGCACTACTTCCAGCAGCTTTTGGCAAGTTTAACATATTGCCTTCTACAAGACATCCTGATGACCATTCTGCCTTCTTCTAGGTGGAAAACAGTGCTAGGACCAGAGAGGCCTCCTTTCTCGCTTTGCTAAGGGTAGTCAGTGTTTACCGGGCATATATATATATTCATTTCCAGAATTTGCTCATTAAGGCCACTTCATGTCTGAATTCAAAGACTAAAAGCTATTCAAAACTTATTAGAAACTCTCCATAAACCGATGCAACAATTGAATGCTACTCAAGAGCTTCTATAGGTATATGGTATTAAAGCAATGATGTGCTGAAAACTTAACTATTAAAGCAGCTAAGTAACACAAATACCTAGAAAGTACATTAGCAAATACCCCAATCTCTGACTTTACTCTTACTGAAAGTTCATGTTGGAAGAATCATCTTCCCTTTCTCAAATCAGAAGTATCTGTATAAACCAGCTTCTAAATTAAACACTGCATAAGAAATGTCATGGATTTGAAATACAAAAATGCATGGGAAACATCTGAGTTGATTCTTATGCTGAGAGGTGGCAAAGAAAGAGACTGTGGTAGGAATCAAAAAGAGGTTTAAACAGCATTGCACATCTTCAGTGGTTCCAGTTACACTCACTCTAAGAAAATTTACTTCACTTGGATGCCCTTCCAGTACACAATATCATGGTAAGAAATAATTTGAAGATTTTATGATGCTGCTGTGGCAATTGAGGTCTACTGTAAGCAGTTCTTCCTGGTTGTGAAGACCAAGGGAAAAAATCCAGTTTAGTTTTATGTCCAAACTTTGATAGGGTAAACATAAACTACTGATATTTCAAGACATGATTGCCACTAACCTCCACATGTTTTTTCAGAATACTTAAACATACTCTCAACCGAGTGATTTTTGAGATATATTGGCTTAGAAATCTCAAATTTCATGTGTAACTCTGGTGAGAAGTTGGGAAATTTTATTGAGCTCATGCTTTCTGATGGCATTTTTTACTTTTGGGTCCCAGAAAGAATCAGGCTTGGCATTCTGTAGGTGTACATGAAACCAAAGTAATGATTGCTGGCACAGCAGGCACAGGTATGGGACCACAAATCTCAAAAATAAATTTATTCAGGATTTGTTTTGCAAATCTGAGCAGGAGGTCAAGCTCTTTACCTGAGCTGGTTACTGATTTCCAGCTACACTTTTCCATGATTCTGCAATAATGCTTTGCTTTTCCCAGAAAAGCCTGTTTTCCTAGCTGGTTCATAGTTACCAAAGGAAAAGGTGTATAAACCCACAAACAAATGTTGCTCATCCCTTTCAGCTTTTTGTTTAATAAACAGAAGTGTGACTCCATAGTTGTATGCTATGCAATTGATAAGAGGGTTTTTTAGAAATGCTTTTAAATGACCAAATCGAAGCAAGCAGTCAGCAAAATACACCACTCGGAAAATGGAAAGGTTTTCTCATTTGCCAATTAATAGGAAAACTGAACAATGAAACCATTTTCAGCTTGTCTAGCCATTTTCACAACTATTTAAAATATAAAGGAAAGGCAGGTGAAGAGGCAGGTGAAGTTTGCAGGAGAGACAGAGGTTATAAAAATTACAGCTGTCTTAAAGTCCTTCATCTAATTAAGCACAAACTGGTGCTGCAGTTTTCATCTGCAGATTTAGTTTGTTTAATATCAAGAGAACAAAAGGAATGTTTTTGTGAGACAACTCTCTCCCATCCCCCCAACACACTATGGTCTCTCTGAGAAACTGAGCAGTCTTGTCCAGATTTCTTAGCTGTCATTTCGGCACAGAAGGAATGAGCTTGCTCTCTCCCCTCTGACATTCTCCTAGTCCTAGCTATTCATGCTTCTGAACAGCAGCCAGATTAAATGAACCCAAACAGATAAAAAAGTGCAAACAAAATGCTGCACTCCTTCCTTCTTAGTCCTATACAGAAATACATGCCAGGATCCACCATCCCAAACCTCTGCCCTACATACGTTTTTCACAAAGCCACTTAACAGTACCCATCATCCAAACCCACAGACAAATCCTTCAAAAACTGGTTCCACTTGACCTCTTTGAATCAGCTCTTCTGGTATTACTGGCTGCCTTCTGAAAAATTATTTGGCCTAAGCTCTTACATTCGTCACTTAGCATTTTATCCTTACAGTATTTTTGATAAAGATTTCCTCTCTCAGTCTTGAAAATGAATTAAATAAAGCTGTGACCAAGTCCCGTTCCTAATCTATTAAATCCTTCCTTCTTTCTAGGGGACTTGCATACAGACAGAAACTATAGCCTGTCCTAAGCTTAATGTTTATACATACTCCCAAAGATGGATTCTTTTTTTCCCTACCAGTTATTCAAAGCGGTATTCAAATCTCATGTTTCCAGCATCAGTTTTAATTCAGATTGACAATAACAATCTTTCCTGAGTTTTTGACCTTTCCCTCCAGGAACTCATCCTAGTTATCCCCTAGGGAATAGAAGGGATGGGCCATTACAGAGCTGGGACAAAGTGCTATGTTAGAGCTCAATGCCTGAATCAGCAGAATGCCAGCTTAACGAGCTGACACAAATTATTGTGTCTTTCTGGAAACAAGTGGCCTTCTTGTCTCAGGAGACCAATGTGAAGTGACATATTGAGGCAGCACTGGCATTTCCATAATCACTGTTGCCAGGGCTTGAGTTTAAGGACAAGGGTACGGCTGATGGAAACAGCAGGCAGCATCAGTACATAAAGCCATGAGAAAATTGCTAAGTCATAGCAATGAGACATCACTTTGACTCTTTGTGAGCTATGGGTTAAAGTGACTGAAGGAAGCTTTAAAAAGAAATTGCCTTTGTTACATAAGCCTTTATATTGGGCTCTGTCTTCTCTCTGCACAGGGGTGGCAGCAAGAACAAAGGGAAGTTCTTGAGGGAGAACTGGACACCTAGGGAACAAAGATCAGGAAACAAAAAAAGGAAAACCAGTGAGTTTCCCTTTTTCACCCCTCCTTGCCCTCATGCAACTCACTTTACCACTTACGTACTTACTCACCGTACGTATCATGCTCCAAGTAGAGCTGTGGTAACAGAGAAGGAGACATTATACACTTCAGGGTTAATAACCCTGCCCCATACCCCACCAGAGTCTGGTCACTTCAATCCAGACTCAGTGTCTTAACAGTTACTACCCTACAAGATGTTGAAGACCTGGTACATCATCCTGTGGGTATTCCATTGAGGACAAGCTGTTGTAGTATCAGGCCTGATACATAAAAGTAGTTCACTTCAGCATGAGAGTAATAGGAGGTATCAATGAGCTACAGGTATTCAGATTATTTTAAGGGCCATATGGACAACAGTCAGCTTGCTTGGCCAAAATCTCTCTTTAAAGAAACTTTGCAAACAAATAGGAAAAACCTCAGCTTGATCTACTTTGGGTTTATGCCAGCATGTCTCCACTAATAGGACAGAAAGGAGAAGAAAAGGAAGGAAGGATCAAAACATGACCTTTATTTCCCCCCTCACATCAACTCCAAATGGTTTTAAGGTTATTCCTTTTTCCTCTACCCCACCTTACTTCATTCAGAGAAATACATACCAGAACACAGAGGTTCTGCCAGACATCTCACTGCACACAGCCAGAAGCTGTTTGGCATCAGAGTGTAACAAAATAAACAATGCCAACAAAAGAAAAAAAAAATCCCCTACAGCTTAACAAACACCAGTCAATCAAGGTGACTGAAGTAGAGAAGCTCTAAGTAATTGTGCTGCAAAGAAACAGGCATTAGTAATGTCTTGCAGTAATCTCGCTGTGGCCTCCAACAAGCATAGTCCCCACTGTGGGCAGCTAGACCCCAGTAGTGTCTTCACTCTCTCACCTTCCTCCTTTTGCAAGATACGAGCAAGGAGGCTGCTGATCCACCGAGCAATGGGACAACAGAACAATTTTTATTCATCAACTCCTGCTTTGGCCATTTCAGCTCTCAATAGATGCTGCCATCAGACAGGAAGGAAATTTAAAAAGCGATCTGCAGCCTGTCTTGGGTAAATACAGGAAAATAACGTTACATTTTAGGAGTCCAATCTGAATTCAACTCACAGCAAATATGTATTTCACTGCAGTCTACTGCAGTTTGTTCTGACACCACAAGCCCTACTGAAAATGTCCACTGTCCTCCTGGCGTATTCCCATCCTCCAAAGACCCAGTGGTGATAGAGATGCCAGCATGGCTTTTGTTTTGTAGCTGTTGGGCAATTAGTCTCTTGCTATTTGCTATTGCTATTTGCAAAACAGCAAAATCATTCTGCGTATGCTGCATGGTCCCTGGTGCCTCCCAGGTGGTGATTCCCCGGCACTCCTCTCAAAGTGTGAGATGGTAATTCTTCATTTTATGTGTTTGTCTCGCTCTGTTAAGCGTGGTTGTTACCGTACCGTGAGTACACAAAATCCTTTTCAGAACAGGGAAGGCGAGTTGTCCATCCAGTCTGGCATACATCAAGAAATTCAAAGCGTGCTATTAGAATGACTGCTGAAACAAGGGAAGCTGGCGCGGTCCTTGGCTTCACTTTAGATTTCCCTCATACCTGTGACCACACGAAGCTGTGATTCAGCTGTGGCCCACTGTACAAGGATTTAGTAATACAGAACAACTGAGTATTCAATATCTGCACGTCCCCTGGTTTTTAAATAACCCAGCTGCGGTCTCAGAAGCAGCCTACCTCTGTCAGCTTGGCACTCCACACAGACCAGCATGCTCTGCTCAGCGGGCAGAGTGCAGCACAGCACTAACACAGCTATGCTCCTGGCACTGTAGCTAGCACAGGTAGCTCTGCGTGGCCCCATGGTGTGCTGTATTGATATATGTAACATGCTTCAGCCACGGAGCTTGATGTAGAAGGGAATTGACCAGGCATAACTGAAGCTAAGATGGTTATGCTGGTCCAGGACTGGCATCACAGGAGAACACGAGGACAGCTAAGATTTGATAATGCTGGTTAGACACCGATGCCATAAAATGCTTCATGGGAGCTCACTGGTTTGCAGAGGGTTCCTTTTTTGCGAGGAAGGCTGAGTTTCAATGTTTTTTTTAAATTTCCATCTTGAAAGTATTTCAAAGTCATCTAAACGTTTCATTTTGACACTTTTTAAAAAATGAAGAAATCTCTTTCTTTGGTTTAGAGTGATTGCTTTGAAATTGAAGCAGTTAAAGTTTAAATAAAATATTTGGCTTCAGCTTTAGATTTTTTATTCAAAAACTTCAAACAAGTCTCAGTGTAATACAGGAATACAGCAATATCTCAAATACCTGGCTTTCTCATCCCATAACATCCAACCCAGTTCTGCCTGTCAGCAAAGAAATCAGATGCAGAAATCTTTGCACAAATGCTCTGTGGAAGGATCCATGCTCTCACACTCACACAGAGGGTAAACCATGGCAATTGTCAGAAGGACTTCCGAGACAATAATTTCTCTGGTTCAATGGACACAACTTGAACCCAGAGTCTTACAGTGTCGTAAGTGTTGAAAAGTAGCAGTCAGGTGAAAAACCACAAGGAATAAAATGAGCAAATACATATCGGGGCGTGAGCATGAGTCAAAATTGGAGAGGAACACATGAAAATTTAAGCTGAAGCTCTGTGTGGTTGCCGAAGGTAAGAGCTGTTCCAGTGTGTGCACTGAGAAAGGAAGACCTTACACCACAGGATAACACTTGACATGCTGCAGGAATACATCCTCTTCACTTGACTTATTTCCTAGTCTGAATGATATTCAAAAAGAACACATCTCACAGGAAAGAGTCCATAAATCCAAATACTATGCCCAGCGATTTTCTTCAACATTTAAGTGCTGGGTAAAAAAGTTGCCAAATTAGGTAGCCCTGAGAAATGAAGCCCTTAATTTATCCTGGAGGAAGGTATGCCAGAGATGGCCTAACTCCAGACTTTCTACACGGCTGATGGAGGATATCTAGGGCTGAAGAAGGCATTCAAGACCAAGGCCTCTAGCTTTCTGCAACAAATGTCTATTGAGTCTGCTTTTTCTTCTCATGGAGATTCTTCTCAAATTGAACGTCCCCCCAAGACCCATCAGACAGGAATGAGCTTGATTAACTAATAGTCAATAGAGATGCAAAGTGGCAAGGGAGGGCTCTCTAGTACATCATTAGGGTTCATACTTTGGCATTCACAGAGCTGTACTGTGGATAATAATACGTGCCCCTGCTCTGGCTCCTAACCACAGAGTTGCTGCTTTCAATCCATCAATAGATTTTTAAGTTAAAGGGCAGAATCTGAGATGCGCTGCTGCAAACTGCACATCGCCAGGCATGTTGCATTCAATGGATGGAAATCATCAGTCACACCTGTACTCCTCAGTACTGAGGAAATTACACTCTATATCACCTTATTTTTAGGTGGAAACATCTGAGCATGATGTCAGATGTAGGAAGCAGCATATACAATGAGATCAGCAAAGCTCTCAGAAGGATCACTAACAGGCACAGACAGAATAGGTTAGTACACGTCCCCTCTGCTCTTGAAAAATACACATGGTTTCTTGGATGAACAATTAATGCTGCACTGGGTACTATTCACAACTGACAGTATCTGTTTGGAGAGTTTAATGCTGTTTATCACTCCTCAGTTTGAGTCAGTCTTTCAGCCTGGTGGTGTTTTCATTGTGAAACATTTACTCATTTAAATTTCTTAGTCATCTAGATAAACTTCCTCTTTCATTTGCATCTGTGTGTCCCAACCTGTTCACTTCCACACGTGATGTGATCGATCATAGGTGGCACAAATTGCAGCAGCAGAGGTCTGATTTTTACTGAGCTTAATACAGATCTCTCCCTGCAATGTCTTCTAGATGCTTCATATTCTGAAGAGCCTACCATAGAAACACACTCTAAAAACAGACTGACTCCATTCAGAGAAGTTCTGCATTAATCTTACTGTGACGCGGTTGCCCCGATAAGCGGAGAAGCACTATCTCACTTTCACAGATAGGGGTTTATAGGGATAAATATCCCATTATTTAAAAACTATTTTGATTCCATAGTGGTTAGAGAATGCTAAACGTACATAGCCTAAACCAAACTAATGCACACGTGCATTTAATTTCCTATTTCTGCCTTTCTCGCTTCTTTACAAAACTTTTTTCTGAATTTATGGTGGCAACACTGACATACAAATCCATCAGAGTATGTTACAGTAGTAAATATCTTGCCAATGCAGCTTTGGGGAAAGGCTTGCTCTCTCTCCATCCTGAACAGGGGGACGGGCACTGGCTATGATGCATACAGCAACGCTTGTGGTGAATAGAAGCAAACAAAAAAGCATTTAGGCCACAAAGTCCTCTCTCACTTGCATATGTTGTGTTGTCTAGGGGTACCTTAAAAGAACACAAGCAGTGGGTGGAAATTAAGTTTGGAGTTACCTGAAATTTTACTTCCAGAGCTCACCAATCAGTACAGCACTATATGAGCAGAGAATCCCCCACCATTTTCAGCTGTGACTGGCCATCCTGAACTTGTAACAAAGTTTAATGAAAACTCATGACCTCCTCCCCAAAAGACCTTAAGTTTATGCTTTTCAGATCATGAATTCCTTACACAAACCATCATTGGACTAGAATTTCTCCCTCTTGTTGGTTCACCTTGTTGTGACAAAAGAGGACCTTACAACAGAACCAATAACAGAACTACCAGTGTTACTCAATAACCAACGAAAGCTGTACGTTATACCATATACTTCTCATCCCATTGCAGACCTTTTATGTCCCGCATCAGCTTCAGATCACACATTATTAGTTCTTTCATCATTTGCTGTTCCTGGGAGGAATTTTCCCTTCTTAACCCAATACCACCATCAAGAAGGATTCAAACTTTATCTAGAGATATGATCACAATTTTGTGAGAATTTTATCTTCTGACTTTTTGTCGTAATGATCTTAATGAGCACAGAACCTGTCTTTCCTGGTGGAGTGAAACAATGGGAGATTGTAAAGTGATTCTTTCATTGACTGACTGCACACGCACAGGGGAATTATAAGCAGTCATTAAGATGCCAAAACAGAAAAAATGTTCTGTGAAGAATTTATACTAGTTTGTCTGGATTACTTTATTTTTTTTAAACAGGATTTGATATAGATCTTATTTTTTATTCCCAGGTAATGATAGCACCATACCGCCAGAGAATACTTTCTTTTTCAGTATGGACTTTCTACCGCTTCTGTGATTGTATTGGATTTTTTCTGTTAAGCCATGTCAGCTAAGGTTAGTGCTTTGATAAGAGATCTTGCGGGAGGGGAATGCATCAGGAGACAACTAGGTACATATGAATGACCGATCACAGCATGTTTTCTCTCTTCCTTAGTCCTGATGCGAAACCCAAGAGCATTACTCTTTGCTAAGACCTTATGTTGTTAAAAGACCCTTTGACACACCTCAAGAACTTAAACACTTGCAATTTTCGCACCCAAAGCCATTACAACCACCAGGCCTAACAATTCTGTGCAGTATCTTTGCAGGATGTTTTAATCCTGGCTTGGATCTAAGCTTACGTAAGGTTGCCATGCACTGTTAGGAATTGGCTGTGCTCTCTAACTGCTCTATTTCAGCGGCTACGGAAGCAATCTCTCTGGAGCTGTTGCAGAAGTACTGTATTTATCATATTTAGCTAACTCTACCTCCCTTCCAAACCACGATACTCAAGTGCCTCACTGCCTTTACTGCATTTTCCCTTTCATAATAGTGCTTTGATTAGGGAGCTGTTATTATGCAGACGTACAGATTGGGACCTGAGATACAAAAAATAACGAATTATCTGGAGTCACCACAGATAGGGAGCCTGAATCAATATTTTTAGTTCCCGGCAAAGCACCTCAACAATTTTTCAATGATTCAGTAACAGTCAACTAAGGATTTTATAACGATGTTGACAGCCAGAGCACTTGCATTCTGTTTCCATCTGCAGGGAACCTGGCGCTCTCTGCTGCATTTATTTGTGTGTGAAACAACCCAGCACGCCGCGTTTTCTGAAGAATTGTTATTTCTTTCCAAAATTGTTCAGGATGTCTAGTGTTTGCAAATATAACTGCAATTAACTGGATACTCTTGGGACTGGGCAGAAACAAGCAATAATATTGTAAGTTCACTCAGAGAAGCTCAGACTTGGAATGAACAGACACGTATAGCATACTTTATTGCTTGGACCAGACTTGGTGTCCAACTTTCAGAGAAGCAAACCTCCTACAGAAGATCTTAACTCAGGTCATTGACTATAAGAGAGCCAGAGAGAGTAGGCAGTCCAAGTTCTTTCTCCAGCTTCCAGATTTTCAGTATCACCAAGGTAGGACTGAAGGAAAGAAAGTTTGGCAGGGAAATAACTTCTGTTGGAAGTAACTGCATTTCAGTGCCCCGCTACAACTGGCTTTAAGCTGACCACCTTTGCATACTGACTTATATGACTATACGGTGGTCCAAATGCCAGATATTTTTGTTGGCAATGTTCAGACTGTTACTCTGCATCCATTGCACACACAGCCTATTTCCACATAAGCTGTCAAAGTCTTCTGATGTAGATACCATCCTTAACAATGGCATCTTCCTATATAAATACTTTCCCTACACTAAACCATCTAGACCAAAAACTCTGAGCATAAGGGTGCTGCCACACACACTTTCCAACAAAGCTTGGTGGCAACAACTAGTCTTGGGACACAGCTGAGCCCAAGCTATGCAGTGGAGCATGGCAGACCAGATTTTTCAGGCCAGGAGCATTGTACTGTCTCTTTGCCACGCTGCCGTTAAGTCCCTTGTGTTGAATGTGCGTCTGTCTCCATCACAATGAAACAAATTAAATTAATGCATTGATCCTAAATGGATTTACATAATTTGTTTTAGACATAATATGCCATCACCAGATGAAGGGAATAATGTAGAGAATACATCGTCTGTTCTTCTTCCCCAGACAAAAGATGGAGTCAAGCTAGAAAGATACAAATGGAAGAGCAGACAGAGCAAAGTGGAGCACATGAGCAAAACAGACTGTTATCTGATAGTCTTTTCATAATTCTAAAAGCAAGCATCTAGTGCAGGCTTCTGGCACAAGTTGGATACCTGCTAAGAGTGGGCATGTTGAATTATTCATGCTTTTGGTTATAAATAATGCACTGCCTGCATATATCTAATTTAAATAGACCCATAAAGCCCAGTGGATTAGTCACTGCATGCTGCCTAAAACTAAGATCATCTAGATGAAGTCTCTTGGCTATTACCTGTCCTCAGCAAGACTATTCCAGAGGATAATATTTTAAAGAAAATTTTGCTGCTGTTTGTGTTGATATAGTGATAATATTTTGTATGTAAGAGCTTAAGAGACTCAAATAGGAATGCCACGCTGTACCAGGACACCATCTGCTTGGAATTGTTCCTGCATAATTTTCACCTAAGATATCCCGCAACAGCAGCACTGTTCTCACTAACAAGAAAACTGCACTTCCCATACTGCAGAATAGAAGAGTTGGTAGCCCTACCAAGGAAGGTACCTCAGGACAGGTGTTCTCAGCTATTATTTAAACCACAAAAGTAAAGCATGCACTCCATGCTTCAATAAAAAACAGACTATATCTCTTACTTGTCTGCGCTTGAATTTTGCGCATCAGTATCAACCTTCTGAATCCTCACCGTGACTAGCAGACAGTCATGGTTAGCCAGAAGCCAAGCACCACACAGCCACTCACACATTGCACCTGGAGGGATGGGGGAGAGAATTGGAAGGGCAAATGTGAGAAAACTCATGAGTCAAGATAAAGATGGGTTAACATCTAAAGAAACATCTGTGCAAACACAAGCAAAGCAAACCAAGGAATTTGTTCACTTCTTCCCATGGGCAGGCAGGAGTTCGCCCATCTCCAGGGAAGCAGGGCTCTATCACATGTAGTGGTTACTTGGGCAGATAAATGCAATCACTCCCCTATTCCTTCTTGCTGCCCCAGCTTTATTTGCTGAGCATAACATCATATGGTGTGGAATATCCCTTTGGTCAGGTGGGGTCAGCTGTCCTGGCTGTATCCCCTCCCAGCTTCTTGTGCACCCCCAGCCATCTCACTGCTGGCACAGGGCGTGAAAGAGAAAAGGCCGTGGCTATGTAAGCACTGCTCAACAAAAATATCTCTTAACACAGTTTTCAGCACAAACCTGAAACACAGCCTCATGATAGCTCCCATGAAGAAAGTTACATCTATCCCAAAACCAGCACACAGGAGTAACGGGGTAGTACAGGCTCAACAACCCTCCCATCCTCAATGTAAGTCTCAATTTAGGCTAGAGCCAAGGGAAGTTAGCCTGATTTTCATTTTGCTGTATTCCAGAAGGAATCTAAGGAAGGTTTGTACTTCAGAGATAACAAAGACTTCATAGGCTGGCTGCCAGTTTTGCCAGCCTCTCTAGGCAGAGTTTTTAAATTCTGACCAAAAAAAAAAGTCCTATTTTGCATCAGCTCCCTTTGTGACAGTCTGACAAGTAATATCTATCTGAAGTTATAAATGCCCAATATACAAATGCCCTGGGACAGACAGTTGTTTCAGAACCTCACATTTCCCCCTGCCCTCCTCACAAATCCATACCCCAAGTTATAACACAGCAATGGTCAACTACAACACGTTTTCACAGAGCACCCAAAACCCAGTCCATTTTCATCCCTACTTTAGAAGAATGCAGCAACACATGTGAGCCAAATCTTGATAATCACAGATCTGGCTCTTGGTTTCCAAACAAAGATTGCCGAAGGCCTTACCTGGTGTTTGCCCTATCAATCAGAAGAGGAATATTCTGATGAAATAACATTTCTGGGTTTACTGAAATCAAATATGTTTAGACAAAAATCCCCAGCATTTCCTCCTTTCCTCTTTCCCACAAGTGATTTTTTTTCATTTCAACTTAAGGAAAAAAAGGGGGTGGGTGGGAAAGAAGGTGGGACAAGGGGAGAGAATTGTCATTTTAGCTTATTTTGTCACAATATTTCTTTTACCCAATTATTTCAGCACAGAATAGGACATAGAACATTACAGACATCCTGTTAAGCATTACTGACATGGTGATTACACAGCAGCTTAAATATTCTTCTCTTAATCCATAAAGGTGCTATTTAGTGTGGAAAATCTTTTTATATTTAACGTTCAACATTGCTTGTTTATAAGATTAGAAATTAGATTTGTTCAGCTGCCTCAAAGGGAGAAAGTGGTATCCTGGGCTGCCTTGGGCAAAGCATTGCCAGCAGGTTGGGGAAGGTGATCCCCTTTTCTTCTTGGCACTGTTGAGGCCTCACCTAGAGTGCTTTCTCAAGATCTGGGTGCCCCAACACAAGGCATGGACTTACGGGGGTGAGTCCAGAAAAGGGCCACAAGATGGTAACAGGACTGGAGCACCTCATAGAAGGAAAGGCTGAGAGTGATGAGACACTTCAGCCTGAAGATAAGGTTAGAGACTGGGGGGGAAAGGAAGGATGATGACAACATGGGCAGATCTCATCAACATGTATAAATAATGGAAGGGCTTAAAAGAGATAGAACCAGACTTTTCCTAGTGGTGCCATAAGAGAGGGCAAGAAGCAATGTGCACATACAGAAGCACAGGCAATTCAGAGCGAACAAAGAAGTATATTTTGTATGGTTTTTTCCTGCAAAGATGTTCCAGCACTGAAACATATTTCCCAGAGAAGTCTCTATCTTTGGAGGTATTCATAACCCGGCTGCACATTGTCTCAGGAAACCTGCTGACTGCCTGACTGGGGGAGGTTGAACTAGACAGTCTCAAGAGGTTTGTCCCAACCTCAACTAGTCTGTGAAAAGAGATAATAGTTGATAAATATTCAAGGTAAGGAAAGCTGGTCTTCGACCACAAAATCTATGCCCATCTAATACTGAATTTGGGGGTGAAGGAAGGAAAAAAAAAACCCTACAAATCCCACACCAAAAGTTGTCATCATCCCCTGCTCCCTCACAAACTTCCAAAACCACAAAACCCCACAAAATCTACCTCAGCAATTCTTTGTAAAGTGAAAGCTAAGGAGGAGCCAATAGCCAGATGGTTCATTCCCTGTTCTCCACAGCAGTGTAGTTAATGCCTCTTGCGGACTCCCAAGGCTGCCACTGGGGACAGGCAGAAGCCTCTTGTCAGAAAGTACCCAAACAGATTTGTGGCTAAAAGCACAGGGCCAGCCAACTCTCCTCAATCAATATCAGCTGAATAGGATTATTGGCTCTGCAGCTTGACTTTTATCATTGATTTCAGCTATGACACAGGCCACACAACCTACCTCAAGAGGCCTGAAGACCTATTTGCAACAGAAAATTCAGCATTCATCTTCGAAACAGCTTCTCCATTTGCCAAGAAGCAGCAACAACCCTCTCTGCTCTCACAGCAAGTTAGAGACATGAAACAGTCAATGTATGTACAACCAGTGTGTTCATTAGCATTGAATGCTATGCATTCTCGGCAATCTGATACTCAGAGACATAGTGGCATCAAGAACATCAGTGATCAATTTTTCCCCTGAAGAAAAAGGATGAGGCAAGCCTTATCAGCAGACAGAGGATTAATTTCTTATTGAACCACGATTAGCTATGTCTGCTCCTTTTGCTACAGTTCTGAGAATTCTCAGCTGGCCTTTATCTCACTGGTCACACAGCACACCACAGGCCAGTGCTTAGGAGATAGAGGAGAGAAAATCTTGTTTTGTGGATGTCCCCAGGGCTAAGATCAGCCTTAGAAGGCAATGCTGGCTAGCAAATGGAATCACAATGTAGAATTCTGCTAAAGATATTTCTGTCCTCCAAAAAAAATCCTAAACAGTACTCTCTAGAAGTAAAGCCATATAGCTTAACAGAGGGGGAAAAAAAAAGGCAGTGCAGGATTAAGGAATGAATATATCCTGCAATAACTTCAGAAGCAGTCCTCTCCAAACAATAATCAAAGCCTCATAATGAGAGCTAGAAAATAAACAAACAAAAAACCACCACCAATAACAAAAATCAAAGATGTGACAGTAAAAGGGAGTATGGAAAATCGGGGATAAATGGAATTATTTTGTCAAGTGAGGCCTTTCCACTCCAACAATGTACATAAGTTTGTTTAAACTTACACAACAGATCAGTCATTGTAGACTAGCACAATGTGCCACAGCCAATGCAACAAAGGAATTACTCAAAAGGAAAATGATGCGGCAAAAGGGTAATAGGGTACTCAGACAGTACAGTCGTACCTCTGTTGTAGCAAGGGCTTGAAATAAGAAAATCATGCCTGTTCTTTGCTTCATAGTTGGACATTTGTTTGATATCCATTGCCTATGGATGCACACTGCTTCAAAATTGAACCACTGAAAAATCAAAGAAAACCTCTCATCATGACATGTAGTTGTTATTTAACTAGTCACCTTTTTTTTTTCTTGATAGCTTTGGGATGTAGAGTTCTTACCCTTCCACATTCTCATAGACAAAACAAAGCAGTCAGGATGCCAGCAGAAGTTGTGGTTTGCTGCTTGCTGCTTCCCTGCATTCCCAACATTCAGATTTCTGGCTTTAATCCACTACTAACCTTCCTTACACGTGTTTGCCAAATCCCATCTACTAATAGAAATTGCAACATTTGTACTGTCTGCTCAGCTCACTTTAAATAAAGTAAAACTTAATCACAGAATTTAAACACTGCAGTTGGTAGCTATGGATCCATTCCAGAGACAATGATCAACAACATCTCTAAAGATTTATACTGATTCTGCAAAACTTTGAGGTCTGTCTAAGATACCGTGTCTGCCTAGCAAGATAAATGCCTTTTTGCAAGCAGAGAGAGTCACCCATCCCAGCCAAGGTATTTCAGCATGACATTTGCCTAGGAAAGAAGCACAAACACTGAATAAGGACATTAGACTTTATGTGCATGTTAGATTGGTGTAATAACCAGTTCGTGCACTCTCATTCACATGTTTAACACACACCATTTTCTCTTCTTGATGAAGTCATGTAGACTCTTAATCTGGTCAAGAACTAGGAGGCATGAGGAGAAGCAGCCCTGCACAATTTGGAAGATATTTCCAAGAATAGATATACCACATGCGCTGCATATGTGTAACATCCAGTCCGCAGAGGAGCAGATGGCACACTGAGAACAGAGAATGACAGTGAGTTTGAGTGGGAAGGAAAAGAAAAACTTGCCCGAGGCACGATCATCATACCATCCTGCTGAAAACACTGCACAGTCTCCAGAGTGTTCCTCTCTGTATCCTAAGGGCACTCACTTCACAGGTGACATCATTTTGGGAAATCTATTTTATAGGAGATGAAAGTCTCCTCTAGGGCTAGTATGGGAGGACTAGCACACTATGATACACTCAGCCAGCTTCCAGGGCATGAAGTATTCCTCTTATAAAATGCCCTTCTGTTACCTTCAGCATTTCATAAACGTCTGAGCTCCTGCAAACCAGTGATTATCATCTTGATCAGACTGCACACTAGTGCTTGACCATTAGATAGCAGAAGTCACCTTCTCCAGAATCAGCAACAGGTCTCCTAGCTACTACTTCTACCCACCATCAGTACCACTTCACTCAAAAAAAACCCAGCTCAGCACACACAAACAATCCCCCACATCAAAAGAAATCTTGCTAAAATAAGGTATGGATCTTTCCCTTCTTTTCCTATTGCCTCAAGTTTTCTCCCCTTAGTAGAAATGGAGTTGGTATACCCTATTGTTCACCCAGACTGCAAATGTTAATAATACAGAATAAGATTCTCAACTGCCTGAAGCAATTTTATTTTCCACTAGCTTCCCACTAAATAGCAGTTAGGAGCTATTCCAGCAAATTGAGTGCTCCATGGCCTAGGGGGACAACATGCCACATTCTCCTTCACAGTTGCTGCTTTAGTTCCCCTACAGATTATCTAAATTATCTATAATATAGCTTTCTTCATTATAGCTATACGAATGGAGCAGGACTGTATGAAATTTTAACATTTCTACAATGCATCACTAACCACATCAGTATATTCATTAATATTTGGAATATTCAGAAGCAGGAGTTGGATAAATTTGTTGATCCACTATAATCCTATTTTTGTGAGACAGAAAATAAAAAATTCCCATGTTTCCACAAAGAAATTAACGTAGAATTGATTATGTTTTGGCTGTATGAGATCTCTTCAGCAAAACATTAAACACAAAAACCAATTTCAAATGTTTTTAACTATGATGACTTGTCCTAACATTAAAGCAAAAGTCAATCTTTTCTGATTAAACTGTGTCTTTTTCTAGGACCTGTGTATTTGATATAGATGGATTGTGAAGCCAGTACGAATTTATCTGAAGTGTGAAACTACAAAAGGTTGTTTTCTTCAACTTATAAAAATACCTAGGTACACATCTGGAAAAACCCTGCACAAGAGCAAAGGGTTTCATCTGAACTATAAGAGGACCAAGCTGCTAGCATGTTAAAGACTGTAAGAGAACTTTGACACATAAGAAAGAAAAATGAGTGCAGACGGGGACAGAGTTCAGAATAGTGTTTCTTAGTATGTAAATATGAAAGTTCTTTACCTTATGTAAATGATGGATCAGAGGATGAATATCAAATCAGAAACAGAAAGCAATTTCCACTAGGTAGAATTAGCAGGTAACTACCAAAATAAAAGCTCCTTAGATCAGACATGGATACCAGCGTAGGCTCTGTAGAGGGAAGCCTTGTCTTCAAACAAGAACAGTGATACAGATGAGAATAAGCAAAGTATTGTCATTTGGGTTTTTTATTTCTTTTTTCTTTCTTCTTTTAGAAAATCCCTCACCAAAGTATTTTAAGAAAATCAAGCTGCAGTGGAATTAGTGGGAAGGTCCAAGAACGACTAAGCAACTGACTAAAAGATTGAAGGTGGGTTATATATAATTGGTCAGCACTTGCAGTGGAAGGAAGTAATTAGTGGAATCTGTTGGGTTTGTGCTGTTCATTTTATTCATTCATAACCTTGAAAAAGGTGTGAGTGGTAGGGCAAGAAAGTGTGCCAGAGATACAGAATATGTTCAGAGGAGTAAGGATGAGATAGGACTGTGAAACCTGAAGGACCTTACAAAAATGTTCAATAACACAGCAGGTGAAACCCAATAGAAATACGCACAAAGCGATGCTCACAAGGAAAAAGTATCCTAGCTTTACACATGAAATGATGGTTCTGAGCTGGCTATCAGCAGAGTGAGAATCAGAGGTCATAATAGTTGGTTCCAGAGAGTAATAAGCCAGTGCTCAATAGCAGTGAAGAGACACAGGGAAATGTTTTAAATCAGGACTAGAATTAAGAATTGAAGAGGTCACTAAGCCACAGCTTAAATTCATAATTCAATTTTGTGAACATAAAGGTAGATACAAACAGTGTGTTCATCGCTGAACCCCTTGGCTTGAAAATTATCCATTATTAGAAAACAAAAAACATTCAGGAGAGAACAACAGGGATAGTCAAAAGCATGGATTGCTTTCTATATGATGGACAACAGGTAGGCAAAACATTTCAGCCTTTGGCAGGGATTCAGGTGGGATACGAGATTTGCAAAATCATGAGAAACATGGAAAGCCTGGAGAGGACAGACAGCCTTTTCAAGGAAGTCCAGTAAAGGAAACCATGGAGAGTCATGTTCAAGGTAACCAGGAACAGGGTAACCAGGGTAGCACAACCCTGAATACCTTGCTGAATAACTTGTGAATACAAAAATGTTTACATGGGTTAAAGTGAAAACAGGACAAATGCTTAGGGGTGAGATCCATTGGGCATTCCCAGAGAGACAAACCACCACAGAACTGGGAAATCTGAACTGAAAAAAGCAGGAGACATGGAAGACATGCACACGTGCATTGCACCTTGTACATCCTTGTCCTACTTTTCCTCTTTAGCTACTCATGTAAGGGCACCATTCAATTTTCTTGTACTATCAATAAACAATTTCACTTCAGAAAACTGTTTATAAACACCACAATCCCCTCTCCCTTGCACACCTCCCCCAGTGGAAGTTAGAGCCCGATGTCCTACCCCATGTGCTTCAATAATTTTGCTTTCAATCTATACAGAATATTACTTGCAATAAAACAAAACAAAAAGTTTCCATACTTCCTGTGTCATTGTCTTCAAAATGAACACCATCTTCACTCCCCATCCCCAAGACAAAGCAAAACTATTTTTATATTACAAACACGCACTCTCAATGGACCCTTTTTGCTTCTCCCCACCCCTGACATATCAAGAGTGATGGTCTCCAAAATTATAATTCCATTGAGGTGAGTAGTTAAACAGTATAAAATTAACAAAATGGAGAAGAGAGCTCAGCCCATACTACACACTAATTACTTCATCCACCACAGTGAATTTATCCAGACATCCACCACAGTTTAATAGCAGAGAGAAAAACCACTACATAGTTTATAGAGAGGGAATTAGAGGAAGCAAGAACAGTTGCCAAAGCTGAAATTTGGCTGCAAACACTACAAATAAAGACCTTCACTCTTGGGAAAAGAGCAATAACGTTCTTCTTCTGTTCAAAACATGGATGCTTCCAGGATAGTGCAGTCAGTTGTGCTGGATTGCATTTAATGCATATTTAAAATATATCACATCGTATAAATATTTTATATGAATTATTTATAAAAATACTTACACACACAGACCAACTTTTCCTGTACTTTTATCATTAGCTTTTAAGAAACACGACGAGGGGAAAAAAGCAAAAAGAAAGGTTTTCGGGGATAAAAAGGGTAGCATAACCTTTGAAAATTTGCTAAGGCTTAAGATTTGTCTACTCAGACACTACTTTCTACCTCCATTTAATTGGATTTTAATTTTATTTTTACATCCTTTTTCTCTATAGATTCTGAGAAGTAATTATTTCAATATCAATTGATTTGAAGGAAGAGTCCCAAGTCAGAATTAAGCAGCTTATGGAAGTTTGTCTTGTTCCTGGTTAAACATTCCTGCTATGCAGCTGGGTAAGCTGCTTGCAGTAATAAAATCCAGCTGAAATAATGGAATTGGGCTTGTGAGCCCAGGCTTGGCCTGGCTAAGGGGAACTCCTCAAATAGCTCTCATCAATGTCAGACACTTAGAGACAGCTTTCCCAAATAAACAAACAGAGCAGAGAAACAAAGTAAAACCTCAGCCTCTTCCCTCCAGTGTGCCTTTCATCAAAACAATATCACATTTTTGCATGTTTCATAAACAGCACATAATATAAACAGTCCAGCTTCTTCTTATGCTGTAAGAGGCAATTAGGTTCACAAACAAATGCTGTCTCTACATTCCATACAGAAGATGCCAATCCTCTGTAAGGAAAGCTCCATATAGGCAGATTTATTTTCGGGTATGAGCTCAGAGAACTTAAATCAAAAATTAAGATATTTAAAATAATAATTAAAAAAACAACCCAAAAAAGTGGATATTTTTGAAGGGTTTGTTGTAAATTGTTTGCAAGAGCCAGAGGAAGAGAGAGAACACAGAAATTCCAGAAAGAGCTTTATGCTTTGGCTTTTCAGCTCTTTTACTTTTTTGCTTGGAGTTGACAAAGCACATAAGAAAAAAACACATAAGACTATAAATTTTAATAACATTTGTTATTATGTGAAATGTAAGTAGGGCTGGTCAATAAAAAAATGTAAAAAACAAAAACAAACCCACCGGAACACCTGTGTTCTCTTACATGCTCCTTCTGTGATTCCTCTGAGTCAATCTGCACAAGAGCTGCAGCAGCAGCTGCTATCAGTACCCTGTCTACCAAGTGGAAATGGCTGCACAGATTAGAAAACGCACAGCAAATCTCAGGGTCCATAAATCATGGACTTCACAAGACACGTTTTACGATCCATTCCATAATATATACACTTCAAATATGCCACAGAAATCTACTTTTAAAGCACCAGCCTGTTAGCAGAAATGCAAGGGAAAACGCATTCTGTGCGCCCACAAAGACAGAGTGTTTTCTTATTGGAGGGGAACAAAATCTTTGCTCTGTGGAGAGCAAAGTTAGAAAACAGCATTGCATAAATAAAACTCAGAAGCATTATTTCTACAGCCCTGGCCGGCACCCTACTTGGATGCTTACTGGACTTCAGCAAGAATCTGCATTCTCTAGATACCTCCTGCTCTTTACACAGCAAGGAAGAACCAGATTCACAGTGGTATCTCACTTCTAATCATGTTTTTTGGGATCCAAATATTCTCGCTTTTACTCTTTCCTGAAAAATAGGAGTCTATGGTCTGACAGCCCACACCCACATAACAGTGCTATTCTAGTGCCTTTTCAGGAGCAACTGCACACTCTGGAGTCTGGGGCTTCTCGCCAATTAAAATGAGGCAACAGCTAAAGTGAGACTTGAAGAATATTCTCAATGGGAGTCCTAAAATAAATCAGGCTTTGCACATGGACACAATATCATCAGTGCTTTGAAAATAAGCAGCCAAACATAACTGTCTTTCAGCATCTTTATCTATTTCAGTCAGTCCTCTCATTCCTTTATGTCCTCTCTCATTCCATTTGCAAGCCTTCTCATTCCTTTGAGGTGCTTGCAATGAAGTTCCTCTCCTGTAAAGTTTTAGCCCCACTTAGTGACCTTTTCTCCCACCCATGCACAAGCCAGTAAGTATCTTTGTTTTGTTGCAGCCCACTTAAAATCCCAGCAATTCCCTGTAGCTAACTTGCTAGCCAAGGACAGAAAAATAGACTCTGCATTTCAAGCTAGCACCATATAATGCAGGAGGGAGAAGTGTCCAGACAGAATCCAGGGTACAGTGTCACTTATAAATCAAATCAACCTTCACAACCACAAGTGGAGTTTGAAGACTGATTCATAGCCATACAGTGTTTCAGCCTAATTTCTTAACCACCCATCTGAGATGTACAAACTGACCTTTAAACAATTCCAAAAATAGGACAGGATAAATCCCACATTGTCACATTAAAAGCATTGTGACAAAAAAAAAACCAACCATCCCAAAATGCATTTATAACACATACGAGGCTACTTTTTTATAACATGAACATTAGAGAGCATCACATATTCCTCACTACCTCCCACTTTCTGCTGAACTGTGGATATTTGATATTTAAAGACTATTCCTACTATTGCCTGTACTAGCTCTTCTTAGGACCACAGCAAACTTGAGGGAAGGGTCCAGCAGGATGCAAAAAATAACTACCAGGAAAGCCACAACTGTACTAAGTAACATCTTTCAACCATATTCCTTCTTAGCCAAAGTTCTCTTCAGCTTAAGCTGTACCTTCTCCTTCCTGCAGAATCACAGACTTTCACTGCTGACTTGGAAACAGCTTCAGCTCAAAAGGCCTTGAATGACCAGGTCATCACCACTACTCACTGGGGACTTTATTTATAAGTTTTTCTGGATTGAGGGATGATAGCAACAGGAAGGTGAAAAATATGGTCTTCTGTAGCCAACTGTGGTCTTGGAGTAACACATAGATATACATAATTTAAGTAATTTTAATACACATATATATGAAAATCCAGGATCTTAGGTGGAGATGGTTACAGGCATAGGTTTTTTGTTTTTCTAAAAAGCTCTAGTAATTAGTAAACGCAGGCAGCATCTGTACCTTGAGTACCCAACAACAAATCCCTGCCATCATCCCTTTTTCTCTTTTATTCAAATCCACTTATTCTCTTATCACAAACTCTAATTACTTCAGGCAGGGCAAGTTCTTCTGTTTTAGAGCTGGTCAGTGATTAGTGGAACAATAAACTTTAATAAAGCTTTTAGGTATTCATACAATTCAGGCACATCACAAGAGCATTCAGACTTCCATTAGACTAGTCGCACACCAATCTTTTTTCAGAGGAAAACCGTGGGTGTTTTTAGCTAATGCCCAATCATTTCATACACAGTGCAACCGCCAGGTACATCCTATATTAAGGCTAATCACAATGCGTTTATCAAGGAATATCCTACAATTTATAACATCTGATTGGGTAATAATCCAGTTGGGGAACATTTTATGAAGCCATTTTCTGATTGAAACTATACTTTTTCGGAGAGACTGCAAGGACCACATGAGAGGCAACAGGCAGCTCTCAGTACAAAATCACTCTGAATTACCCATAGCCTGCCTGCTCTAAATTGGATTGCTGCTCAGTCACACAATGTGGGCAAAAGAAGGTAATGAAGAAACAACTCACAGTTTTAGGCTCCAGGACTGGCTCACAAAGGCTTTCTTCATCCACAATTGAAAAAAAGGAAGTAAAAGACTTTAGTCTAAAAGGTTTATTTCACTAAGCACCAGAGAAGCTCGATGTAAAACTTGTTTCTTCTCTGTGGTCAAAGCTAATCAGGTAACAAGCTACACTTGTGCCCATCTTTGCTGCTGAGCCATCACCTGTCCCCTTTGATGCTCCTAGGAGAGTCTGTCAACACCTGCATGCCCATGAAGTGAAAACCATTACACTTTTAACCACTGTGAAATAGACCACAGTATAATACTGTTCCACCAGGTTGAGCTAGACCTAGGCTTCAAAGCAACTTGGCTGTGACTTGTCTCAGTCCCTGGGCCCAGCTCTGTTGCACTTCCAGCACAATGTGTCACCATAAGGTCCTCCTGTTCAGTTATAAATACACCACTGTCATGCTGCTGAGACAACATGCTGCATCCCCAGGCAGCAACATACATACAGATAAGATTTTAGGGTCTTTTCTTTCCTTTGGAAACAAAGCTTATGTAATCAAGCCATGAGGGGCCTTCCTCCAATGACTTTGGAACCACATGGCTGATTTCAAACAAATTTAAAATAAGATTGAATGTCACAAATGTAGTTAGGATCATAAAAACGTCATGAAAGAGTTAATGCTCTGGCTGACAGAATTGCTGCAAAGTGACCTCCTATTAAAAAACAGGCAATCCATATAGGAGGGCAGCTTCATTAACACCCCCAGCAGTGGCTGCTCGCAATCTCTTAGAGATCAAAGTTAATTTACCACAGGGTATTAATCTATAGACAATACAGCTTCCTTATTTCTGGGATGCCATGATCTAGGGCTTTTAAAAACCTCTTATTACAAACATCTGAGCTTCATAATCATAATAAATAAGCTTTTCTATATTTAAACAGTTAAGGCAGCAGTTTTTTAGGTAGACAATTGAAAAAACAAATACACATATGAAAGAAATTTTGGCTTTTGAAACTGTCAGTTAAACAGAAACAATTGCTTTCCTTATCTCTTGTTAGCATAAACAGAATGAAACTCAAATGAATAGTTAATGTTTCCCTTAACTCAACTGTTGGCTTTTTCCAGATGCCTCCTGGAGTGGTATGTAAAATTTAGGCAAACATGTAACTCTTAAATTCTTCTCTTGGTTTACATCTGCATGTAATAGGGTCAGTTTAATATGTGACCATTAAAAGCCTCAAGTGACTTTTTATTGCTGGGATTGTGATTGACAGTGTATTTGTTCTGGCATGGAAGCTGATTGGTAATTCCCATTCCTATCTGTGAGAGAGAGAGTCATCCCGTGTTGAGGAAACCAGTAGTGCTATGTCATTTGGGACCTGGTTAGAGTCCAAGTACCTCCCCCTATCAAGAATGGGGTAGGATGGGCTTACTTTTGTCAGGGAAGTTGTGTTTAGGATTCCCTGTTCCCTTAAGTTTGGTTCATCTGATACATGGTTTGAGACTTTCTGGTGTGCAGAGATTTTTAAGAGTTGGCTCAGAATCTGAGAGATATTTAATCCAGGCAAGCAATAGCAAAAAGCCTGTCTGCGGGGTCTGAGTGTAAAGTGGGAGTAATAAGCAAAGATTTATTTGTATGTTTTTCTGCATAAGTTATTAATTTAAATTTGTGAGGCCTTTCACTTATTCTACAGGATAGTTCTTGTGTTATATAGTACTTTATCCATGGTTAAGTACTTTAAACAGTTAAATAATGGAAATAAGCTAGTGTCATACAGCTATGGAATGATGAGCGTCATTAGCAATACTAATTCTCTGGGTAAGAAGGCTGACCGGGGGGGGGGAGGTGGGGGTGGGAATAGTAAATGCCCCAGTGCTTCTTTTAATTTCTTAGGTATTCTAAGAAAGTGAAGGGCCCTTTGAAGAGATATCCTATTTTTCTAGTTTTCTCTTTTTTCCCTGTTAATTCTGAATAATTCAGGTGAAGATGAGTTACATCTATTTATCAATATTTGATGCTTAAATCACCACACAACAATGTTTACAATGCTCTTATGGTTCAGCTCTCCAACTGACATGAGTGCAGTTTCTGCACAAGATACATCAACTCACAGCAACAGCGATGTGAAGTGATGTACATAGTGTTTGTAACCAGACTGTGCTGGCGTACAAAGGTTACACACTGGGTGTTTGAGGAAAGAACGTGACTGAAGTCATAACATTTTTGTAAAAGTAACAGTAGTAGTTAAATTTCAGTTTAAATATCTTAAACTATACAAGATCTGGAAGATATCTTAGACATTCCACATGAAGTGCCACGTTTCTGTGTCTTGTTCCTAGCTTGAAACAAATCCCTTGTAGTTCAGTACAAGTTAAGAATGTGGCTCTCACTGAAAACTGTTCTTCACATGTATTCTTTGACCCTGCTTTGAGTGTTCACTGAAAGCTGGACAAGGACAGGCAAAAGTGATTATATATGGATAAACACAAAATAGACAACTTGACCCTGAGTGCCATTTTCTCTGACCTCAGCCAAGCAGCAACGCGTTTAAACACTATTACAGGACTTTCGCTGTAGTGCCAGTCAATTTCTGCAGATGAAGACCGATCAGCAACTAATAGTTCTAAGAGGTTTTGCCCTACTCATCCTTGTCTGTCTCTGAAATTGACTTAAAAGGAACAGGTCAACCTAACCTCTGCGCTGTGAGGAAAACAATCGTAAAAACATGACTAAGACAATGTTAATAACATATCTGAGGGACAGGGATGTTTGTTGGATAAAGCCATGATAATATTCTGATGTTCCACGTGAACATAAGAAAAAACTTCTTCACTGAGTCTGATGGAACACTGGGACAAGTTGCCCAGAGAGGTTGCAGAGTTTCCTGTTCTAGAGACATTCAAACCCTGCCTGGAGACATTCAAAACCCACCTGGACACGTTCTTGTGTGACCTAATCTAAGTGATCCTCTCTGGTGGAAGGGTTGGGCTACATGATCTTTTGAAATTCCTTCCAACCCCTGCAGTTCTGTGATTCTGTGATGCATTATCAGAAAGCGGGGCTGCAACACTCACTGAAGATGACCACCTGAAGAAACAAAATAGTTGTATCTTTATAAACTCAAAAACACAAACTCAGCTTGAATAACAAAAATTATAAAACACAATTATATCAATAGTTATAAAGATTTTAACAAACCTTAAAAACAGTAGGCATTACTTTTGGAACAAGTACCCCATTTGAATTAGTGTGTTACTAAAAACCTGCATTCTTGACAAAGAATAGAGAAACATAGAGATTAGGGATTCCTATTTCTTTTAATAAATAAGACTGAAATTAATATTTTGTATTTCTTACAACACAGAATTAGGGGCTTGGAAGATGAATATGAATGCTGGCTGGAACCCCCCAATCTCTAAAACTCCTGTTTGCCTATCAGAGGAAAACTTGGTTGGAATTGGACCCCACATCTTTTTAATTCTGCACTCTGGATTTTGTTGATTGCTCATAAGTTTGACATTTTGGAAATACTGGACTCTGAGTCCAACTGGTTTGTGTGGCCTGGAGCTGCAGACCCTGGAAAGTTCTTCCGACATTTTCAGGCTTCAAGTGTCAGATCTGTAGAATGGAGTTTGGAAGCTGATTCCCAGTACACAGACTGTGTACAACAGGATCTCAACAGCCTGCTAGGTGTGTTTCCATGCTAGAGACATTAGTCAAAATGTTTTATTTTAAATGTTTTATATCCAATAAACTTTTCAACAAAATGCTGCTGAAGATTTGCCAATCAGTCGTATTTCTCAACACTCCTGTCAGACCACTAAAATAAAAAGTGAAAAAAGAATGGTCTGGCTACCTCTGGATTCTCCTCGTGCCACCATAAAAATGTTTAAGCACTGCATTTTCTGAGCGTTAATCTATAGTATGAAAGATACCATTCTGTGAATAAAGTAGTTCAGATACAGAATAATTAAATTATTTTCCCAAGGTGATAACATTTTTCCAGAAAATGGCCAAAAAATATCATACACTTCTGATCTATTCTGCAATTGCAAATTAAAAAGTTCTCATAAAAAAAAAAAGTCAGAAATTCTAGAATAAGCTTGTAGTTGTATTTCATAACATGCATTAAAGTCTGATGAACATAAAAATATCATTAAGGTAAAAAAAGTGCTTTTGACTGCTATATTCCTAGCTTGATCCATCCAAATCTGACAAAAGCAATGAAAGACTAATTTATTTAGTGTGCACCTATCATCTATAGGATTTGACTTATTGATGGTGACATCCTGAATGAGAAATCTGCACTACACTCATCAGAGATGATGTAACAGGAGGAAATGTAGCTGGAAAGGGGCACTCTGAAACTCAATGTTCTACACTCAGGTATTTTAACAAATGACTTTCAGGCCTAAAATGCTTGGATAAAACATTGAAATTGCATCCCAGAGCTCCCTCTGGTAACCCTGAAGAGTTATCAGTGGAAGGTGTTACTAGGTAGTACTGTGCTATTTGGAATAAAGCTACTATCTGACCACTTGAAGTATGATTGTGAAATGTACTGAAACTTTTTATTGATTTCCCAAGATACAAGTGCAGTTGACTGTCAAAATCAACAATAAAATCATTGATTGGTAAGAAATAAATCAACATGATGATTACTCTTCACCATACCAAGGACCTGTACACATTTGTCTTTTTATCTAAGCTCTTATATGTTTAGTTTATACTGTTAATTTTTCATGAGCAGCAAATGGTTTACTCTCTTATAACCATATAATGAAGTTCTCATTCCCTTATTCACCCATTACTTCATAATTAATTGGCATTTGTATAAATGAGGGGGAAGACTCTCCATGGAGAGGGCCACACGTGGCTTGGAGAGGAGGAGAGCAGAGGATAGGCAAGCAGTCACTTACTGAATAGAAACTTTCTGTGTTGGGGCAATGCCATGGTAGGAGATTGCACTTTCCTACAAAAGGTTTCCACCTATGATGGATGCCAACTCAGCTGTTGTGAGGCTGGGTTTTCTGAGAGGAATTTTGGGAAAAAACACCATATAAATATATATATACATATATATGTATGTGTTGGTACTATCTTTCACATCTCTATCACTAGTTAAGCAGCCAAGGCAAAATGAGAGAAAAAAAAAATCTAAATTAAAAGGAGTATGGGCCAGAGTGCAGCAGCACAAATATACATTTCCTTAACTTGCTTCATTTCAGATGCTCAGAAATAAATGTTAATTCTGTAAGCTGCCAGGACTGTAGACACTGATATATATATTATGCTAAAGCGGCAAGACCTGCACATCTCAGTGCAGACCCATGTCTCAATAACATTCCCAAGTGAATCTGGAATCAGGTGAACACGCTAAGGCAAGAGAGAAAACACTCTAACCAGCTTGTTTGGTCAAACCAATGAAACCAGAACAGTGTGCTCAACTTTGCGCAAATATTCAAGATGAACCTAATGCTGAGAAACATCAATTCAGTCAAACATATAAGCGGATAAATGACCTTAATCATGTGAATATTCCCATTAGGATCAATAAACTGACCTGTGCTATTGCAACAAATCACACTGGAATAAATATCCTTGCTGGAAAACAGAAGGTGATACTAGAAAGAGCCCAGCATAACTAAAGAAATCCAGAATTAAGCTGCAGACATGAAAAAATCTGGCTTGTCACAATGGTCTGTGTCGCAGAACTGCCTATTTAAGATGTGACAGCACAATGGCTGTTCTAATCCAGTATTGGAGATAAACTCAGAACAAGCTACTGCCAAAATCAACACCCAGTTCTTAGCTGCCCTGACCACTTCTCAGCTCTAATTGAGGATCAGGCCATCATTTTGAGCATCCTGAAAAATACCTTGCCAGTGCCCTTTTTAAAATGTCAAATTCTCACTTTGTTTTTTTGCATATTCTAAAGTACTTCAAACTAAAATTGCCCTTGGTATCACTTTCAGGGGATCAGTCTCTCTGGGAACAGATTTTTTTTTTCTTTTGACCTTTACATTTATCGCTAAGGAAGGTATTTTTATTCCTCACACTTGCTTGGAGAAGCTTCACAAAATTTGTCTCTTCCCATAGTTACACTGGACTTCTTCCTCTGGTGTCGGTGGTGGGGTAAACGCTGCCATACACCACTGACTTCTCCACTGGAAGTGTAGCTGCAGCCCATGCCAGGACAGATGTAGGAACTGACAATGCCATCTTATGGTGGAAATACAAACTGCAAATGCATTCTGGAGAAGTAAATACAAACATGGCTGTTTCCCCGGATAGGTAAAAACAGTACATTGAACGCTAAGGATGCAGCTGGGGGGGCGTGTGTGAATAAATAATTATTAATATCTAGCCTTTTTTAAGTCATTAACGGCAGCTAGCTTAATTTATGTGCCAAAATTCTGAGTGACAAGTGAATATAGAAAAGTACAAGGCAAAAGGGAGAGAAATGCTTGCATTCTCCTCTCACTGACTTGCTTTCACTTTGTCTTCCTGTTTCTATAGCTCTCTTAGCATGAAAACAGAATTCACTCACATGGATGAAATTGCATGTGGTCTATATACCAACATCCTCACCAACCTAGCTTAAGCAACTGACCATCTGTTATGTCATTGGTAGATACAACCTGGCCATTACAAACAAGAAGGAACAGAGACTACTTCAGTATTGGACTTTCTCACCATCTACAAAGCATCTCCAAGTAGCAATTTGCCCTGGAAATTGCGGTACCCAGCTGTTAGGAGCAGGGATGTTAGATGCCAAGAGGGCCAGAAGATTACCTTCCAAAATAGCAGGGTATGAGGACTGCTAAATGCAGTAACATGCATAGATATTGGAGATAAAGTATGTGAATACATCTGCAAGTTTTTATGGGAACTGTGTGGACTTTTGTCATTAGACCATTGTTACATTGGAGCTGTGACTTTAACAACTGGTTCCTGAAACATTCCTGAAGGAATGCTGCAGCAAAACAAAGGGAATCATTGCTAATCAAAAATATAAGAAACTTTTTTGTTTTTAAACAGCAAGATACATAGTACAGTTGAGGTTCCTCTCCTTGACATAAAGGCAGCCTGGGGGCATGTGTGTGTGGTAAACAGAACATCGAGTTTACCCCAGTACAACTGTTGTCTTAGTTTGCCACCTTCACCACTTCTGCTCTTAGAGATGAGAAGACTGATTCCAGCAAGACCAGATCATTGGAGTCATGACAACTGTCAGTGGGGAAGCATCCTTACACGAGGTGGGCTGTTGGGTCTTTTTTAGTGTTGGTATTGGGTTCTGCTCCTTTATGTCTGACTTTTTTCTTAAAATGCAGTGAAAGTTCCCACGCTAAAACATCATTAGAATTTCAGACAAAGCTCGTTTTGTGACAGCAAAAGTATTGTGAATTTAACATGTTCTCAGTGAATAATTGTTAAGAGAACATTATTAAGTCTTCAGCTAAGAAAGTGTGGGAATATGTATTCTTGGGGGCATTTATATAATTTCTACTTTTTTCTTCCTTTTTTTTTTTTAAATTTTTTATTTTTCTGCTGAGAAGTTTAGCTCAAGCCAGTGCCCTGAAACAAAAAAGAGAACTTGCCTGGGAGGAATTGCATACATGCTGAATATTTATATAGAATGACAATGACATTTGACTTCAGATTTTCTTTGACAGAAATCGGTTCCATTCAACTGTGACCCATATCTCTTTGTCTTGACAAGCTGAGAAAAACATAACACCTTGGATCAAAGCTGAATAAGGCCCAAATTCTTCGTTCTATCTCCAAAAAACACTGACTTAAATTTGATAGTCTTAGAGGATGAATGTGTATTAAAAGGGGGAATTTTAAAAAATTATAAATGCTGGTATTTTTACTTCTATTTGTCCATAGTGCAATGTATGAAGTCTTATTCAAACACATGCCTAAATTTAGTCTTATTTTTCTTCCAAAAACCTTATCATTTGAGGAGAGTGACAATAAAACTAAGAGAATGAGGATGAGAAGCGTGTGATATAGAAGAAAATTGGTTGATATGATCATTGCTCTCATTTTGGTAAGTCTACATTTAATAATAGTGCTCTCCTATGTCTACTAAACCTTGTCCCATTTTTCAAAAATATTCTAGCCTATCTCTGCATACCACAGCTCTGCTAGAGTCACAGTCTATTAGAATTTGGCCTAAGCATTTACTTGATTAGTACAGCACTCACAGAAAACTGGGGTAACATGGAAAATAATATTGATGACTTGATGCCTCACGATCTCTAGTGTCACATCTTAATGAGGCCCTCGGGAGGCAGCACCTGAAATAACCCCACTGAAATGAAATGGAAACACACACACACACATACACACACACTAACAAGCCCACTATGCTTTGCAGGTCCAGGGAAATTAACTTAAGTGTTCGTTAGTTCTGCTGTAAAACTGTTTAGTTTTCTCTGCGACTTCACGGCCTGATTCCCTTGTGTAACTATTTAAATATCACATTAAGACAATATTGGTGCAGAATACTGAGACACTCCAGAAGCCACAAGTGTCAAATTTAAAGCAGCTTGTTCAACTTACGCTCACCACTTCGTGGGTAACTCTTGCTTTTAAGTTAGCACGTACTGAATCTTACTTTATAATACACTACTTGAAATGTATGCGTTTACAATATAATCATTGTCCCAGAACAGTAAACACAAATATCATCATTTATTTATAGGTGCTAGTGTGTCAAAGAAAGTTCACAGAAATCACTTGATGAAGCATTTGCAGTAAACATCTCAACAAGAATGTCTCTCATCATTCTGCTCACAAAAAAGTCCCTGTATTTCCATCAAAGAGTCACTAGCTTAAAAATCCAACCCAAAACCTCAGCCCCAGTTCAGGAATTTGGATCCGACCTTCCAATGCTCCTGAGCGCGATACGCTACCCACTATGCCACACAGCTGCATTGCATTTTTCTTGCTCTCATATGGTGATGTATCTAAGCAGCCTGCGTGTTAGCTGCAATGTCACAAGGGTCACATAAATATCTGCAAGATAGGCAGACAACGATGCTTCTGGAATTTTTGAAAAATAAGGGGGAACAACAGAAAATAAGCCAAACCATCTGGAATCTAAATCAAGGGTTGTTTTCCTTTTAGCACACACACACACACACACACACACAGAGCTTGGAAGGAGAACATTCTATCATTCTTGCTCTTTGTGTAATGCCTCTGGGCCCTTTTATAACATGTAACTATCAGAAGCCAAAAATCCCAACTCACACAGATTATTATTGCAGTGCTTGGAAAGTTATTCCAGTGACTCACACACACACGCACACACAAACACACAAAAAGAAGAAAGATATCCCTGTTCATTCAAAGTCTGTCCCACAGCTACTTAAGGTTATAGGCTGATTCACTTGGCTTCTCTTGGTTTTTCACAGCTAGCAGAGACCTTGGACGCTCTGAGACTCTCGTATGCCAATCAAAACATAATTCTTAATAAACAAAGAAATCTTGCCTTTGAAATCCAGAGAGAATCATGGTGGAGAGCAGCAGCTATGTGATATTTTCCTTTCTGTCAAAGCAGCAGTAACCCTCTAATTCAGGAAATATCAAAAAATAACCTTTTCTCATGCTCCAAACTGGAATTTCTGTGTCCTGTCATATCCTGTCCCATCCCATCCCGCATCCTCTCCCATCATCTTCACAGGATAAGCTGTTTGTGAATAGCAGGAAAAAAACCTGGGTTTAGCAATGAGGACTCAAGCAATTTTTTGCAACGTGTGTCTTAAAGGTCTTTTCCAACCTAGTCATTCTGTGATTCTGTGCTTCTGTGTTCCAGCACCTGCCTCAGCAGAAAGCTGCAGCAGAGCTTCAAAGAGCAATCGTTCCAGTAGTTACTCATTTTAAGGTCTGAGGACTTTCCACTTCTGATCATAGTGTAGCTTTAGAAATCTTGAAAAACAAAGATAGTACGCTGAGAATAGGTTCAGTTTTTCTTTGGAAAATTTAGCTTTACTACTAAGGCTCAACTTCTGAAATACTCACAGAAGCCAAGGTGATGATTTAAACTCCTGGAGTGTGAGGGTATTCACAGTGTTTTCAAAAATTGTTGACAGATGATGAACCCTGAGAGCTCAGATACAGTGGGCATGAAGGAGTTATGGGAATAATCAATCCATGTCCTCCTATATTTCTTTGTGTTTACCTATTGCAGTGGTATGTGAGGTTGCTGTCAGTGATCATCATTGCAATATCTAGCAGATATTATAAAATCCACTCATTTCAGATTTCCAACAGCCTGGGCCAGAAATCTATATGTTACCCAAACAGCTATTATGATTTTCATAGTGTTAGGGGTAAAAATGGCTCAGCTAAGAGAGACGGTATGCTCAATTTACAGCTATCCATTAACAAGGATCAATACCAAAGTCTAAGAGACCTTGCTGCATGTTGATTATAAGGAGTACCATGGGTCCTGAAAAATACTCAACAGCAGTAAGAGGCTAGGATTTACAGAAAACCACAGCAGGGAAAGGGAGTCCAAGATGATGAGAAATAAGGATAAGAATAAGGAAATCACGTAAAGGACTATTGCAGACTCGCTGTGACAAAGGTGACAAAGAAATGAAAAGTATTTGCGAGAAAAGCTTTTGGGAAGTCAAGAGGCTCAGAGTACAAACATCTTTTCTCCCTCTTGCATCCTTTTTTGTCTCTCTTAAAAGGCGACCTCCCTCCAAGGATATTTGCTGGAAATAAGATACAAGGATTGGAAGGTGACACAGGAGAGAAGTACAGGGAGCAGAGAGCTAGGTCCTCCACACATTGTCCACAATTTTGTGAATACCTGCTTTGATTGTGGAGAAAGGAATTATCTAATATCCAGGCTCTCACACCTCTATAGCCATTTGCTTTAACAGGAACATGTTCTGACCCATCAAATGAGGCCCCTGGAACAAATGGTCAAAAAATTTCCCTCATCTTTTGCTTTTCTCTTGAAAAAAAAAAAACAAAAACCCAAGAAAAAAAGCACCATCTTATTTTTGCCGAGCATACCAGTACAGATTTCACACATATTAAATAAGACATTTCTGAAGCACTACCAGCAGAAGTTAAAACCCATCAATTTTCCTAGTTACTCTTTTTCCTAGTTTGTCCTGCTGCTCAGTCTTCATTACTGCCTTGCGGGTTACCAACAAACCTGCCCTGTCAGGAGGGATCTGTGAGGAGTCTGCTGAGTTGTGAATCCTATGCTAGAGCTGCAGAAGGAAACATGTCTTGACTTTGGTTTGATGCTGACCAGAAGGACGGAAGTGAGAGTATTTCCTACAGTATATCCATGTATGCACATTAACAACTAATATACTGAAACTAGTCATCAAGGAAAGTAAGGACTTTATACAATGCTGCTACCTGAAGTAAGTAGTAGAGTGTGTTCTGATAACATTGCGTATATACTTGCTTACGCACTGATGAAACTACCTGAAGACCTCACCCTTCTTTGCCCATGTTGAGCAACAGAAAAGCCACAGAGAAAGACAGGTGTCCTGACTCGGTAGCATAACCATGCACCGGGAACCCTTCTGTTATAAAAAAGTATTCTGGGACATACCAATCATCAACTGCATATAACCTGCAGCTCTGCATTCACTCTGCCGCTGCTACTTGGATCCCAAGGCCAGGATCCAAGCACGGTGCCATATTATCGGTTCACTGTTGAGAATGATGGCTGAGAAAGAAATATGCCTTTAACTTCTGGCAGCTGAATCACACTCACAGGTAGTCATTGTTCGGTAACAGAACCAGCTAAATGCTCATGTGTGGCTTCTGTGTGGCTCATTTATCTCACTTAACTTCTAGCTTAGCATGTAATGTAGCATGAGCATAACTATATTTCAGCACATGGGTATATAAATGCTTGTCTCACTGAATTCTCCTGTGCACAGAATTGTGAATTGTGCATAGCCTTGAGCACTGCATGAGATGGACGTTCACACTTGACCCTTAGCTATCCCTTGTAAATTTGTAGTATAGGCGTCAGAGTCAAAACATATCATTCATTTCTTCCACAGCTCCTCTGTCCCTCATGTGAAATTTCCTTTTAAGTGGCCGGTGATCAGTGCTGCCTGCAGATTTTAATAGGCTTGCGTCGGTTTTCTGTAGCCTTGCATTGGAGCCAAAGGGCATGATAATGTATGTGAAACCTGTCTGGAGAGTGGGAATAAGCAGATTTAAGAGTCTGAATGTCCATAATGGCCATTTCCCCTTTGAGCAAGCCATCAGTTCCGTCCTTCAAATTGAGGTTTTCTTTTGTTGCCTGCACATGTTTAACCTCAAATCCCTACTCAAGGATAAAAAAGGGGCATGATCTGACAGCAGGCCTCATATTCTTCAAATCTAGAAAAGTGGCCTCAGGGAAAGTGAATAATATTGATGTTATAGCTCTGCATACCACTTTTTTGGCAGACAAAGTTTATCCCCCATAGCAGGTAAGTATACGGAAACACCTCTAGGTTCAGTTTCAGAAGAAAAGCATAGCTGAAAATGTTTTGTTTCTGCATGACCTCCAATGTGCCAACTCCCTGCTCCTCTCTGTATGCCACAGCAATAGGAAGAACTGGACCCAGAGGCAGAGAGCCCAAATGAGAGAAAGACAGTATGAGAATAGATGAATTTGGACAGCAATCAAACCGTCATCCCCACGTGTCGTGTGTCCCTACCGCTGCCTTTCCATTTTAATTACATGGTTTAAAATAATCTCCTCAAATTTGGGAGGAAATCTCCTTGTCTGTATTTGATCTGGCATTGACTGTCTATATCTGCAACTCCGTTACCAGGGGGAGACCCTGGCATTCCTTATGAACAAGAGGAGAAATGAAATGGGATGTAATATGTTGGAGCCTGGCAAAAAGGACTGAATAGAATTGGCCAATAGCCAAATGCTTTCATACCTAGCAGAAAGGCACTAAATGAGACTTGCTATATTTAATTGGGCATCTTTCTGATTAAATGAAGAAATCTCTCTGTATATACATGCACATTATATATTTATGTATACATTTTGCTATTCATAGATATTTTCCTCATTCCCAGCCTACTGAAGATTGCTTTGAAGTCTAGAGCAAGGTTGGGAACACCCAAAGTATGAAAGAGAAGATTCATGTGGGGATTATGCTTCTTTGCTTATTCTGTGTCATCCAGGGCCAAATTCGCTGCCTGACGGCACATCAGGAATGAACCTGGCCCGTTGTTCTTGTAGGTCTTAGATAAACACTGCTTCAAAAAACGGTGAGATGCAGAGAGGTCTCCTCTTTCTTCTATAGATATTTTCACAGCCATTCATTCATTGATCATTCTTTTGGATGACTCTCATAAATACAAGATTAGTTAGCAAGTTGATAGAGGCAGAGCAGAAGTGCTGTCTTGCATAAAGCCTCATCTCATGCTCTTTACTGTGACCCTCTTTTATTCAGCTGCAAATAACTTAATGTTAACTCTTTGGACTTGTAGTTTCTGTTTTACCTCTTTCTAAAACTGATAAACATGCACCACTAGCAGATATGAATGTGCAGCAGCTCACTTGCTGCAGACACAGATGTCGTGGAACCAATCTGTCGATTATTACCCAAAGTGTCCTTTTGCACGAGGAGGGCCGAGAAGAACTTTTCACCATTTCAATGGCAAACTTCTCTGCGAGGCATATAGCACTCATCGAGGTTTTTCTGCCATTTTAGAGAGAAATTTCAACTTTGGTTACTCTGTATTCCTTTGTTAAAAATGCTGGCCATACGGAGATGAGTTAGCACTTTTTACTACGTAGAGTACAGTGATAACCTGTGAAATCGTAAACAGTTAAGGAAAGCTCATGGTTAAAAAAAAGGCTCTAATATACATCCCCTTCCCAGGAAGTCTAAACTCTACACATATTTATTGAAACATCACTATATTTTAGCCACACATGTCCCAGCCCAGCTATCTCTTCTCAGGTTCAAAGTTTGGTGCTGTGTTTATTTTATGTGGTGCAATTGGTGTCCTTTTGCCTACCACCATCTTCTCTGTATTTAAATTGGTATTCTCTGCCTATATTCTCTACTGACAAGTCCTGTGGGGTCATTTCCAATTCTGCAAAATTCATGCAACCTGTATTCTTGAGAGGTGATTTAATGAATGCCCACTGACTACAGGGAGACTGGGATCAACACTGATTTGCAGTGAAATTTAACATAAAGAAGTTCAGCAGATGCTACCAATCCAGAGTGTGTGTGTATCTATATGTGTGTGTGATTTAAATTAAAAATTATACTGGGTTCACTGGAAAGGCTAGTGTCTAGAAAAACGGTAGTCTTTTAGTTTCATCCAATGGTCTGCTGCTGTAAAATACTCAAGTTAAAAACCAGCAGGTATTTAGAGATAAAAATAATACTAATAGCAGAGGTTTGCTGAGATCAGAAGCTGAGTCTCTGACTGCACCTAACCGGGAAGAGTATCTAGCTTCAAAGAGCTGAGGGAAACGGAGGTCATGAGGCATTAGAGTGATGAAAAGTAGCAGCTTAGTTCTATAGGAGCAGATCAGATTAGTTGAGCTGATTTCAAAACAACTGAAAAATCTACTTTAACATCTTTCATTCTCTTGCTGAAAATCTGAGACTGGGGGTACTTCTAGGTGATTTATGATGGGGCATAACAGTTTTAAGTCCCTGATCATTCACACGTCTCCACATTAGCTTCAATTTAGGATTTACTCTTAAATGAGCTAAATAGTCTCCCAGCTGCGAACTTTCTTCTACAGTAGGAGAGATTTCCTGCTTAGCATACCTGGCACTAGTACTGGGGAAATCAAACTTCCCAATCACGGCTAGCCAATATTTGTTGGGGAAGTAAAGGGCAGCACCACTGTGAGCACAGACCTGCCTTTTCACAGTGTACAGTATATTTCTGTGGTATATCCACCATCCTAACCTCTGTCCTGTTGTGGGCCATCCTGCAGAACACGTTACTCCATGAAGTGCCATCCCACAGTCTGACCTGTCACCTGTGTCGCTAACAGCAGCAGGAGTGGAGCCAAACAAGACCGGGTACTCAGTGCAAAGCAGGAGGTGAGCCACTGCGTCAGGGGTTTTACACAGCACATGGGAGCAGTTGCCGTGGGCTGCAGGCCAAAGGAGCATGTGTTGCTGAGGTGCAGAGGGTTGTTGACAGCTCTATTGCTACCGTGTGTGCATGCACATGTGGTGTAATGTGTACAAACTTCCCCTCCCAACAGGCCAGGAGACTTAAACAGCAGGGGCGCAAGCCTGGCAATACCTCTTGGCTGGGAACTGTGGAATGCTTACCCACATTTGTTCTCCCTTGTTCATTCTTTGTTTTTCAAATAGCTCCACTTGAGTGAAGTATAACTCTAGAAAATGGGAGCTCACCATGAGTAACATCACTAGAACAATAAAGGAAGCAATGAAGAGTCACCACTCCACCAATGTTTATTTTGCTACCAGGATGAGGCATTTCTTTTGAAGAACAGGTTTTTGTCATTATGTTTTACCCGGATTATTTCCAGGGGGGTTATTTTCCCATAAAATAACTGTTTCACACTCTCCATTGCTCAGTTACGTGCTGTTATTATAAAACCTATAATCTTTTGGCTTTTCTTATGTAAATCCTTGGCATCTGAATAGTTTCTAGATGGTAGGTTATCCTACCTTCCTCTGAAGCCAGGGGACTGGAAATGTTTGCCTCTACATTTGTAGTCTCAGCAGCATCCCCACAAAGATCTTCATTTTAGTTTTGGGTCAAGTTTGTCTGCAGGGGTGATTTGGTGTTTAAAAGAATTATAAAATAGTTGCTCCCATCTTAGCCAGGTTCACTCATTTCATTTTGTACTTCTGAAATGTCTGCACAAAACCTTTCATCACTAGCTTTCCAATGAATACTTGAAACTGTTTACACTCTCTATGGCAAGGAATTGATTCTGAAATACTGTAGCCATACTGTAAATCAGTATTGATCATTTCCACAGACATAAAGGGAGAAATTACACAGATATTAAAACCTTTCATTTATTAATTGTATTTAGTTCCTATTCTACTTTACAGAAACATCAGATTAAGTGAGGAGGGACTAGCTGAAATAGATAGGTTGCTGTTATCCTACCAATTAAAAACTCTTGTGTTTTGAAATTGTAAAACTAAAGCTTATTGCGATATATATGGTGTAGCCTAAAACTTGACAAGTTTCATCTGACCAAAAATTCAAGAAAGAATAAGGAATGAATGGATAGTAAAGTAACCCAGATCAACTTTAATTTTCCATCTTTTAATACAAACTGCCATCCTCAAATGGCTTTAGAATCTTTAAGTAGGTAAATGACAGCAGGAAGAGGCACAGGCAAGGAAAATAAGAAAAAAGCTGGTTGCACCAATGCACTCGCAACGAAACCACAGGAAAAAAGACCACCACCAACAGTATTATTCCCATTTTCTTAAATCTTTAAATCCATCAATGGTCCTCAGGCTATTTGTGAGAATATGAAGCAGCTCTTATCACATCTCACTAACCAGAGTGCCTGTGTTTTGCATAAATGGCATTTTTAATTGTATGGAATGAATTTCTTAGGGTGTGGCATACTGGTCTTTGTAATGGTTCATAGTCTGTAGCCATTAAAAAAGATGATTTGACTATTAAATCCATGGGTCATAATGAACCAAAAAGGGCTATTCTAGAGGTAATAGAGGGAAGCTTTAGAAATTTCCAGTTTCTTTAACCGTGCAGAATGTCAGCAAGACTTTCTAAATTCAAGCACCAGTAATTGTCTATGCCCTTTTCAAACAAAACCGCTTACTTTTGATTTCAGCATTTACTGTGTCTTTCTCACACAGCTGTGCACCATGCTAATGCTGTTGCTTTATCAGCTTCTCTCCAGCCTGTTCACCTCACCAGAGAAGCATTGTTCTTTGCAGAACATCCCCTGATGCTTTGCCAAAGCCTACATTTGAACAGCTCTAGCAAAGGGATTTCCAATGCTTCCCTTAAGAGTTTGATAACACCGTAATTAGTCTTTCTATTTGGCAACTAACTCTAGCTTTTCAGCCTTAGTTTCCCCTTCCCTTGTTTAATAGATACTTTCTTTCCTGTATTCCCAAGCAATACTTTTCATCTCTTTAATATTGCCCTTCCAGTATTTACAGGCAGATTTCCTACTACTGCTGCTTCCTCAGTTTGTAGTTATTTTATGCACACTTAATTCTTTTAACCTTTTCCTCATGAGTTTCCTTAGCTTTTGGTATGCCTTTAAAGTAGCTAAAACCATTAGCTTTTCAGACCGGATGCATGTGCATCGCTGATCATGGTGACTTTATTAAAATTACATAAAGGGCATTCCACTGAAGACATATTTCACTAAATAATTAAATGTAACAGGAAAAGCAGCTCCTTTCAACAAAATCTTCTGCAACAACACCATCAGGCAATTCTTTGTTCCCTCAGAATTCTCTGAGGGCACCTACAAGAGGCAAATTCCATTGAGCTAGGGATTAGCCCAGTAGTGTCCTCATTATGAATTTAGAAAAAGCAGCAGCAGTAACATGACATTTCTGACACACATGGTAATTATACAGACTTTTCTTGAAGTATAGAAGTGTCAAGTTACAGAGAAAAAATAATTGAATAAAACACAGGTTTTCATTTAGAAGTTACCAGAGAGATCACAGACAAAGTTATGCCACTTTAGGACATTTATTATTATATTACACTAAATGTTTTTGCTATAGAAATTTTTCATCTAGAAAACTACCCAGATAGTTCAAATGTCTACTGGAGAATTAGTGTTCCATATTTTGAGTTCTAATTAATTTTTAGTCAATTTTCTGAAAGTATGGAGCAGAAGAATATGAATCTTGTTTAAGTGGAAATATCAGTACAACCTCCTCATTCTGTGCTAGTAGAATATCTGGCAAAGTTGCTTCACTTTTGGCCATATGTCCCTCGGTACCGTGCTGAAACTTATTATTTACTCTCATCTCTCTCAAAAAAGCAGCTTAATTGCTTTTAATTTAAATTAGGCACTTAAAATCCATCTGCTTTACACAGATTTGAGGCTGCCTGTGGATCAAAGCTCATCCTGATGGCAGTCATGAGAACCTGAGTGTGCTATGTGACATATCTAACCAGTCACTGCTAAGCCAGCTCAGTTTCTAAGCAGCGACAGAACACTGACGGTAAATAGCCAAATAAACAAAGCAGTAAAATGTAAAATTAAACTTTGCCCCTAAAGTAAGGATAACTCTAGGAACTGCAGATTCTAAATGCTTTTCCACATGCACAGTTACTCCTGTAATGAATCTTCCCAGTCCATTTTATACCTTGGCTACCTTCTGTTGAAAATAAATACAATATTCAGGAGGAACAAAACCCTATTAACGCTGCTTTTGAGACCTGTCTGTATATTCTCATAGTTTCATTATCACTGTATAAAACGAATAACACATTATTATCAGCTTTTTTTTACTTGACTGAATAAAATCCATGACTTCAGTCTGAGAAGTAAATGATGTCTCAGGAATTAAGACAAAGCTAGGTTCTAAGCAAAACAACAGAGATCTTGCTTTGGAAAAGTTCAGTCTTTAACAGCACATTATAATGGCAATACTCATTCTTCATAAAGAGATTAATCACCTCTAACAAAGGACTGAGACATTTATTCCATTCTGTCATTATTCATAGAGGATCCCTAAGCCAAAATGTAAATAACTTACACTGTATCACTTAAAATATCACCTCCTTTATCTCCAATTCATCTTGTCCCCCTTTTGACAAAATATCAGACATTACTGGAATTGGCCTGCTTAGATACCATAAATATTGTTTTGTTCCTACTCCTGAAAGAACATTGGATTTTGTGATGGAAAGAGAGAAATTAAAATCTGTATGCCCAAGACAATGATTCCCTGTGAATATCTTGAGGTCTTTAAAATAAACAAACAATTTCCATACAAATAATAAGCAAAAAAAAAAAAATCCCCAAACAAATTGAGGCACTTCCTTTGTACTGGAATAGCTGGTGTATTAGCATTGCTAAGTTTGAGCTATGAGCCAAAGTAATTTTGCTGGATTGGACATTCCTGTTCTAACATGCCTAATTCATACTGTTCACATGAGCTCCTATGCAGTGATAATAATGAAAGTTTTATCAGAGCTTGAAACAATAGACTTTTCCCTTGCAGTCATAGCAGACTTCATGAGAACATTTTGCAAGTGAAAAATGCAAATTTGGAAAATAGAGAACAACCATTCAGTGTGGTGTCGGAGTGTGAAAAAGAGGCTAGGAAAAAAAAAAGCCTTTTAAGCTATGTATTTACACACTGTAGTTCTAGCACAGGCTTCCTTTTCACTCTGTCCCACTACAGTTTTACGCAACCTTTGCAGACAAATTTGTTCCCTGGTACTTCTTTTTTTTAATTCTCTGTTCCGTCTTTGGAGCGGGTCCAGTTTCTGATTAAGTCAATGGATACACACCCATTAACTTCCTAAATTTAGAATCAAACTTGTGTCTAGGTATGCAATTTAAAGGTGTCATACATCGGGTCACTTACAGCTGTTCCACTTCTTTGGGAAATACAGTTCATACTAACCTCGCAAGAACTCACAGCTGGCAGAGACAAAGCCTCTCTAGCAGTACCCTTGCTTTGACTTAGCTATTAATTACACAGTGTATAGTATTGCCATTAGTTAATCTGTTAATTGTTTGGTTCAACATACCACATAAGCTAAATCAGTAGTGTATAAAATCAAGACCAAACTTCTCATCCAATGCACACTTAATGTAAAAAGGCTGTGCTTTCACAAACTGACAGTCATGTCTGGATCTCTGTATTCTAAAAAGAAAAAAAAAAAAAAAAGCATTAAAAGACTACAATTTTAAAATATTTTGAAGTGTCCTTGTAAATCAGGAGCCTAAGGTCTATTTTCTGTTTTTTGAAGCTTATTGGTTTTCCATGACATTTGGAAATCTAAATGTCCAAGTCTCATTTTAAAATTGGACTTAGATACTTCTGGAAATTTTTTATTTCTTGTCTAATAGTCTGTAGTCTGTTACGTTCACAGTGTTGCCAAATAGGGAAATCTTCTGAGCCTATTTTATGTATGGGTATTGCAGATCTCCTTTTCTCCAATTTCTCTTTTATATCAAAACCTTTGAGGGACATCTGGAAATATTTTTTTAATCTTCCTTCAGGTCTTGGTAAATCTTTTTTGAGGACGAACACTTTAGTTTTCCTTGTATGCCAGGTAACAAGTGTGCAGAATAAAGGACTTCTATCGATAAGCAGATATGTGGCACACGGAACCCATGTCATGGATCAGAATTCTAAGACAAATGCCCAGCCACATGACAAAAATCACAATCAACTAGCCCCAGTGTCTTCTGATATACTACTAGCCTGAAGCCAGAGGGCATTACTTTTCTCTGGTAGACAACATTTCAGTTCCAGTAAATATTCATTGACTGTTAATTTTCTGAATAGCTGGTGGTGCTATTATAAATTTTGGCAGTTTGTGTAAGTCAGCAAAAAGCCATGAAAGCTAGCTCTTAATATCACACATGGACAGCTTAAGTCAGCACTGTAGTTACCACTACAGGAGGCCAAAGTGACACAAAATAAGCTAAGCTAAAAACTTAATTGCCCTGTTATTTTATTATGCCTTGTTTTCTGGAATCTACAGTTCTTCTCCATCTGGCCTGCAGGTCTATAACACTTATTTTGACAGAAGTAAGGCACAAACTATTTTTGAGAAATGACCCCAAAACCTTTTGAATTAGGCACAACCATTTAAAAAAAAAACAAACCAAACCAAACAAACATATTTTTAATGTCTAGCTTGTCTAGATGATGGACACCTCTAGACATTATAATAATTTTAAAATCTAAATAGCTTCTGATAGTTAATGACAAGAAGACACAAATAAAACCAAAAGTAACATTTTTTTTTAAAAGAATAATTTTGTGCAGATGCTGTCAATATTGCTGCTTTAGAAGTACTCATCTGTCCTAGACACTTCTAACAATGTATACTGTTGAACGCAGTTTGAGCTGGGCACTAAGAATCATGAATATCATGTTCTAATGTGCTCCTTCTGACTTCTTGAGGGAATTGGGTAAACAACTTCACTCTGTAAATTCAGTTTGTCTATTTGTATAACGGATTATAACTGCACCTGGACCAGAACTTCATCACCTGTTAGCACCACATTGAGAGATTTGTAGTCATTTAATAAATAGCTAAGAGCTGCAGCTCTGATGCCAGTTTAATCTTAATGGGAGAAATTTCCTTCTATATCTTCCTGATATTTCTAAAGATCTTGAGGAAGGTGAAATATGTAGACCATAAATTTTATACGGAAGAGAGAGAGATCCATAATAAGCCAGTGTTCTGGGAATGATTTGGATTATAGTCGGCCATTGTGTTGTTATAAAGAGAGATGCTAACAGCAAGTTGCCAAAGCACATTCATCAGGGAGTTTAGCAGTCACCAGCTGTTGCAATTCAGTGTGTTCTACAGTTTATTCTTTAGGATTATTTGGTATCCACAGAGATACTATGACACAGGTCAGAAGGTGATAAATCAGATTGGATCAATGATCGATCCTAGTCCACTATTCCACTTTCCATTCAGCATGATATTACATTTACAGAATTTTCCATTCAGTGACCTCAATAATTTGAAGGCACTAATGAAGTAATTTCTCACAAGGGCACAATATTACTGTCACCACTCTTTAAGGAAGATAAAACTCATACTGACAGTCACTGCAATTCAGCAATAGAGAGAAACTTTTGGACCAAATATTTTTTATACCAAAGCCAAGTAGATCTGGGTCAACTGACATATGTAGTAAATTATGTCCAAAATAGTTTGAAATTAATGGAATGGGGGGTGGGGCTAGTGTAGAATTTAAAAAACCCTAATAATTGGAATTCCTAGCAATTGCCAAAATATTTTAAAATCAATGTTTTGCCTTGAAATGAAGTTCAAATTATTTTTTGTAAAGCAATTACAATCATATTTTAAAAGTTGAACATTGAAATGAAATATTTTTTTTTATTTAAAAAATTTGCACAGAGGTATTTGCAACTGCCCCAAAATAGAAACCAGATCAAGGAAGTGTCGTTTCTAGCTCAGACTTTCTCTGGTCTATTTGCTCTATTGGGCCTCGGGGAAGCTTCTGGTAGCTTCTTGCAGAAGCCACACCTGTAGTCCCCCCCCAGTAGAAAACCTTGCCACAAATCTTAAAACACAGGAATGTCATTAATATTAAAAAAATACCCCAACCAAAAACAAATCCAAAGACAACTAAATGCCCAGAGAAATGTTATGTTTCTTTCAGAAACAAAAACAAAAGTATAAATTTAGTATTTATAAACAAGGTATTTGAATTTTAATGGGAAGGTCAATAAAAAGATGAGAAACTACATCCATCATCACTGCACTTTCTGGAGAGTAAATTCTTCATTGACTCCAGTCTACATCTACCTGGTAAGCAAAACTGATCTTCTCCCATCCGGTTTTTGATTCATGATTATCTTGGATGCAAGACTTTTCTGCAGGGTATTCTTTGGTTAACATAAAAGAGTATTCTCCTATGAAAGCACACCCAAAGATCTACCCAAGTAATAAAATAAATAAATAATCCCATGATGTTTCTGGTGAACAAATGAGTCTGCGTGATGCTGTGGAATACCAAAGCCTCGATGCGCTCTCATAATAGGAGATTCTCATTTCAGTGCTGACCACCGAGTGAGAAGGATAATGGTGGATCAGCTTATATTGCCTCTTAAACTTATATCAGCTTTTAAAGCTCTTTAAGTGAGAATGGCAGATATAGACTATGTTTACTGTTGATGAAAATACACATTGTCACTTGCTTTATGGTAGAATGGAATATTGGATTTTTTTCTAGTATGAAGCTCCCACTTTGTTTTTATTGAATTTAGGATCTATTTAGTGAATCTAGGACTTAAAGAATATGAGTCAGTAAGAGCCCCAAAAATACTTGCTTTTACATTAGGAGGAACAGATACATTATTATTTTTTTTTAATTTATCATAGATTTAGTCTAATCCTTTAGACAGTTAGGAACTTCAAAGCTAGGCTATGAGGAAACCTCACACAATCAAACACTATCTTAGAAGGAAATCTCTATGATGCACAAAGCTTTAATATCCAAAACGCAATAAGAGTATCACACATTCCATTGATGAGAAGAACACAATTAAATCTAAAAATAGACAGAACACAAATTTAACTTCAAAAAAGTCTGGGGTGGCAGTAATAATTCCAAATTTGAGTGGTCATTTTGAGAGAGGCTCCTTACTTTGTCCAAAGGAACATCCCTATTACAGGTTCCTTTCTTATGCAATGATTCTGGTGTTCTGGTTTATCTATCCCTTCTCCCCATTGTGAAGTCAAAGAAAATAAATAACAATCATTGCATAATAGAAGCCAAATGAAATTATTTGCCACGTGTTGTCTGATAATTAACTAAGTAAGATCCCCTCAAACAAGCAAATCTAACTTGTTTTTATGACTACATTAAAATGTGACTCTTAAGCAAAACAAGAACATAAATCTCACTAGAAGATGTTATAGTAAAAATCAAACAGGATTCTGAGTAGAGAGAAGGCTTTATTGAAAGCCATAAAACTTCTGCAGATGCCAGTGGAAAAAATTATGATAATAAAATCAGCTCCAGTTTAATGGCTTGGTAAATGAAGAGAACATTATGTGGAGTCCTGCAGGGTGCTTACAGTCCACCCTATTATCATCTCCTCCCTACAAACACAGAGTGCTTTATCTAAATGCCTCACTTTGAACTATTTACCTTGGGGGCCACTCCTCTCTTCCCACTGATGGAGGTTTTGCTGTCCAGTGCGTCTTTTGAAGGACATACAACTCTGGTGAGCTAAAACCTGTCACAGTCAGAGGCTGTGGTCCTTACATAGGTGCACAGCCATCACTCTGGTGAGATGCCTCAGGTGGGTATGTGCAGCAGGCTTAGCATGTCAGCAAAACACACAGTTACGGTGGTGGTTTGTATCTGGAGGAAGGGTCAATAATATCCTAAACCTCCTAAATTCTGCACATTATATTAAAGGGTCTCCTTTTTCCCCTTATGGTAAAAAAGACTGAGCGTAAAACCACCTGCAGGGCTCTCACCATAAAGTGGGGGAAAACCCCAGCTAAAAATGAAAAGTGAAAATAACACGACTCCAGGATATGCAGCTTGGAGGCAGTCTGGTTTGGGGACAGGTCTGAGCCGTGTGGTCCAAGTTGTGTGGTTTGGTGAGAAACTGGATTGTGTATCACCAGTTTTCTATATTTTGCTTGAAGTCCTGTTATTGTTATTTCTCCCTCCCTTTTCTGTCCCAGTAAACTGTCCTGATCCCAACCCACAAGGTTTACATTTGTCTTCCCATGATTTTTTTTTCCTCCCTAACCATCCATCCTCCCCCACCCAAACTCCCCCATGGTGGGGAAGGGGAAATGGAGCAAGCGGCTGCATGGTGCTCAGCTGCTGGCTGGGGCTAAACCATGATATCTGTGCTGAGGACCCCAGAGCAGGGTTCAGTACTCCAGGAGGGGTCTCACCAGAGCAGGACAAAGGGGCAGAATCATCTCCACCTTCAGATCACACTGCTTTCAGTGCAGCCCAGGATACAGATGGCTTTCTGGGCTGTGAGCAGGTCGCATCCACTGCTGGTTCATGATGAGGGGTAAAGTTTCCTTTTCCATCCTTCATGGGGTCTGCAAAAGTAACATTTAGACCAAGGAAGTGAAATGCAATTTGCATATCACCTTTCTCAGGTTCTGTGTGAGCCTGTATACTAATATAGACGATGGAACTGGAGGTTTCCTCCAACTCTTCTTTAAGTGAGCTGATAAAAGATGTGACGCACATAGGCATGAGCACATTGTTAAATGAAAAGGTAGGTGAATATCATCTAGAACCAGCTATATAGCACAAGCCACCCCCATTAAAAAAATTCTGAAACATCTTTGCGTGGGCTCAAGTCACAGCTTTGGGTCATGTGCGTTTGAGGCACTGCTGCAGTGAACAAAGCGTTGCCCTTACGTGGTATCAGCACAATCCCTCTACATTGGGCGATTTCCACACGGAGCAGGTGAAGAGCTCCATGCCCGCTATTTTCTTGTCTCTGTGCTTACAGTATTTTCACACAGAGAAATTAATGATGGTGTTTGTTCAGCAGCCCAGAATGAGAGCTAATCTGACAGCTTGTGTCACAACAACAGTTTGTAGTGGAATTATTAATGAGAAAGACAGGTCTAAAGGGTAAGTGTCAAACACTTTAGGTTGAGAGAGAGAGGGAGGAATACGGATCACGATGCACTGAAGCAATGTGAGAAGTGGGAAGCTAAAAAATTCCTTGAAACAGCAGGAAAGAGCAGAGTCAGGTTAATTTTATTTATTTTTTTTAATCTGTAATACTGGGAAAAGGTAATTTTGCCTATCTTGACACACACACACTTATCCATGTCAAACCATGTGGCTTTACACACATATTATGTCCCCAGTCACATGCTGCTTTAAGGATTTGCTGCTAGCTATTCAGCCTGGGCAACCCAAAAGTGAGATAAAAATGAAAAAAGTAGTGTGTGTGGATTTCAATGCAAGCTTGCAGTGCCACAGATTACTGATTAAAAATGAGTGTACTACTAACATCTGCCTTAAATTGAATTAACAGGGCAGGAAAAGTGGTGTCCTGCCCATTTTTGAGTTTCTTCTCTAAATTGTAAAAACTGAATTGGAACTAGAATTCTTGATATTACATCAAGTGTGGTTCATGAGCATTGTCATCAATATCTTCCAGAGATCTTTGAATGTGCTGTTTCCAAATATTAGTGACAGAACAAAGCAAGACAATCTTAATATTTCTCTTTAGGCTGCATCTCAGCCTGCCAGGAAAGTATCTACAGAAGTAAAGGTTACGGTTGGGAGCACTTTGAATGTTAGCAGGGCTTGAAAACACTGTAATTAATCAATAAATGGTAAGTCAGCTTCTGGCACATAATGGTGCTATACCAATATGATATCTAGAGAGGGACAGCACCATATAACAAGCGAAACAATCTTGAGATATCAAAGGTAAAATTTCCCAAATGTATTCCAAAACAAAAGTAATTAATCAGAAAGACTGAACAAGGTGAAAATCAGAGTATCTTACGGATATAGCTGACATCTCTGCTATAAATCAGAAAGAGGACATTTGAACTCAGCTTTTATGTATCTTAAGGTGAACTAAAGCTGTGATTTACACAGGTTTTCTGCATGATTTATTCATTCCAGCTATAGTGGGCAAATAGGGCAAGTAAGAATTTAAAAGCAATGATTTCAGATAGCATTTAGGTACATATTTTTTTTAATATCCCTTAATTTCTTATTACTCCAAATGAAAAAATGAAAGGTTTTGGAAGTATTACAATGTTCTCTTTTGATTTCTTTCTGGAATTTCATTGTGATATTAATTTATTTTTTCCCCTCTACCCAAACAGTTCACTGCATGTGACCTTTTCCTAAGGGTATGTCAAATTTAATGCTCTGGAAAAATTCCAGCCTTGTTAGTTAGCATGTCTGTACAAAGAACTGATTTACAAAGTATTACCTCACTTTGGCATCCTGTCCCATAAGAAGAGAACTAAGTGTCTTTCATAAAAAAATAAAAGAGAGTCTACTTTAAGCCAACAACAGCAAATCATCATGCAATTTAATTTCAGCCTGTAGCTTTCTGTACCACTCAGGATCATATATTTAAATATCAGCCTGAGACAGTGTTACATTTCTATTTGTTAAGTACCAGAATTTGTGTTCTGAAACACAGCTGTTAAGGCCTCAGAGCACTGCCAGCTCATAACATCTATAAAGAAAAATGCAGTGCAGGTGAGACTGGGAAGGGAGGGCACTTGTTAAATCCTCTACACCTTTTGTCTAACTTAATATATTGCATATATATTTTCTTATTCTAGAATAATGAAACCAATGGAAGAGAATGGAGAAGAATGACAAGCTATGAACATGGTTTATTCGCCATTTGGTGAGCTGATATTCATCAGGCACAAGCCGAATGCCACGGACACTGAAGAGATCAAAATTCATCTCCAGTAATCTCTCTTCCCCATATAGTGACATAAATTCTGCAAGAATCTTTTCAGTGTGGATTGACTGTCTGAAACACAAAGATTTGGCCACTGCTTAAACCAAGAATGGAGGTAAGACTGAACTGTGGCTCCATCTGATGTGACTACTCCTATACAACATCAGCGGTGAGAGCACTCATCGGATAAAAGGGCAGCACTGATGAGCAGAATCTTGTCAAAGTCCTTGGCAAGGTATAGGCAGGAAGGAAACCTGCATGCAGAGAGACTTTAGGCCATAGGAACTGACAAGGAATGAATTGAAGACAGAAAAAAAGAGGTTTCCAAATTGCCACGGACTCGTCTGGGTATACCATCCTCAGCACTGCACCACCAGGGAACTGTCTCTGATTTCTTTCAGAACTGATATCCAGCTGTGACTGGAGACATGGAAATTGTTGGCCAGAATACCTTTAATTGCCTATTTGCTTCATATTGTTCCCTTTTAAACATTTCTGCTTGTTGCACTGCCCCTATAGATATATTAAAAAATGACATTTTATTCTACCTTTCAGTCATCTTGTTAATCAGAAACATTGAAAGTGTTGATCTGATTTTGCAGCTGCCTGGAAAGAATGTAAGAGAAAGCCTGAAAGTTGGCTATTAAACTTTGTAGTGAAATATTTTTGTCTGAAAATGTTAATTCATTAAAGCAAACTTTTCACCTGTACACATGAGTTTTAATGAATCCTTCAATAAAGACCTTCCAGCTCTAATTTGAGATTTGGAGTCTGAGACACACAAAGAGACAGCTCGATTCTCTAAATTATTTCTTACGTAAATCAGAAATCCCACATCACTAGTGAATGACCTAACCAATCCATTCCTATCCATTCTGGAAAATGTACTTTCTCCTTATGATTAAATATCTTTTTTTTTGGTACACCAAACACATACAGTGGTGTTATGGTTTAACCCCAGAGAGTAACTGGGCACCACACAGCCACTCACTCACCTCTCCCCTGAAGGGGATGGGGAGGATAAAAGAAAATAAACTCACAGGTTGAGACAAAGGCAGCTTAATAGGGTAAAAAAGAAAAAAATAACAACAAGAACAATAACAATAAGTGATGCACAAATGCGATTACTCATCACATGCAAAAAGAAAATAAAACAATATGAGCAGCGAGCCTGCCTCCTGTCTAGCTTCCCCAGCTATATAGAGAGCATATGTAGAAGACCAGACACTGGAAAAAGGCTTTCCTTTAGAACTACACGACTCTCCAGACTGAACCAAAGGGCCTTACACTGGATTTTAAACAAAATAATTAAATAATGAACAGAATGTGAACAAACTTTGGTAAGCAAGAACCTGGAGTTTGTAAACCACAACAGTTTCAGAAGGAAAGGCTCTGAATCCCATTGTCCATTTCCTGAGTGATACAGATCCTAAAAAGATCTGCCTGATAGAAATTAGGGATGCTAAAACTTCAATGATTAAGCTTAGTTAATACACAGAAGTTCATATAGCTTTTCACTACCTCCAATTCCATTTTAAGAGACAAGTCTATATTGAAATAAATAGTGACACTTCAATGTTTAAATAAAAACAGACATTGAAGACAATGTCAAATTCTGCTCTATTTTCTTTGTCCTGCATGTCAATGAATGGCATAATAATGACCATAATCATACAGAAATGCAGGTATAAAATTGCTTTAAGAGGTGCCAATGAACACTTCATCAATATAATTACCCAAAGATAAATTAGGGAACATTTCTTCAACACTTACGAGAGACCTTAACTCTAAGGCACATAGGATTTTGAAGATATCTTTCTTTGTCTGTCATTTGGATTTTTAATATTAGATTGAATTAGTGTTTAATGAAAATATTCAGTGAGATATTACTTCTGTGACATCCAAGGAATGATGCCTTCTCACACTGCTCTTTAACAATGAGGGGCAAAATCTGATCTAACATCTGGAAGTCAGTGGTAATTGCATTTAATTGACCAGTGTTAAATCAGTTAAACGGGATAAACATGACAGAAATTTGATTAAACTGGTTTCCGCAAAAAGGAATAATTACTGGGAAAGTAGACAAAGTATAAGAATCAGAGGCAGAGTAGGAATTTCACTTGGGGACAGCATGGACCTCTCCATCAAGATCTTAGAAATTTAAAGCAATAATTTAAAAGTCTGGATAAAACCAGTAAACAAACAAAAGCCAAACAAACAAACAAACAAAAACAAACATCAGAAGAAGATTAAGAATGAAAAGCACGAATTAGAAACTAGCTTGTGTAGACTAAGTGCTAACTTCCTAAGAGAACTAGAAAGTTAGAAAAAAAATTACACTAATACGATGCCCTATATTACATGACATAATAACACTATGACTGAACTATCTGTAGGGTGGAGAGATTTGTAACAGAAGTTGCAGTCTCTGCTTTCAGACTCCTTGACTACAAGGAAAATTTGGTACACTATTCATGCTTTCAAGCTGGGACACATTAGCTAAATAGTGGTGACAGCTATGAAGTTTTGGGAAAAGAGTGTTAGCAGCACCTTCGTTTTGGTTAGCCATATAGGGGACCAGGGGTACTTCGCTTTTATTGGGATTGGCAGTTTAAGCACTGTGGCCATAACTTCAGAAAATTTTCAATCAGACATACTAGAATGGATCTCTCCTTTTTGTTTGTTCTTTACTCTCAGTGGCACAATCCAAAAGCCCATCATGTTTTGAGAACACGTACCGCAGGGAAGCCCTGGTTTCAAAGAACACTCACAAGCCAGCGAGGGCTGACTCAAACAAAAACAGACAGAGGGGATGTAATCAGTGTGTCCAAACTTATAGTGCACTATTCCATACGTAAATATTGAATAATAATCAGTCTGGCTAGAAATACTTTTTGTGCCAAAAACTGAAGTCCAGAGAGACCGTTCCTTCACATCAAAACACTTTATCTGGATGTGGATATTATTATATGGATAACTGAGGAACCTGTATTTCAATCATTTGAATATAATTACTTTCTAGAGTGCATTTTGAGAAGTCTGTTCTTCAGCAACAAGTTTTTCTGTTAAAAGGTTTCCTGTTACAGCAGTCAGTACGGCTGCAAAATTGCCCTGCATTCCTCTACATCTGTCTTAGACTTGTAGGGTTTTTCTGGGCAGATTTAATGACTGAGGTCAGCATATGAAAATTACACCTGGAAGGAAGGAATATTGTTCAGACCCCTTTCTTTTGTTAAGGACAATATTCTTCTTCTGTTGGTAAAAGAGGATATAATTAGATCTTGCTCAAAAGAGCCCACTTACTTCTTGATTTTAGCCAATACACTCGTGAATGTGAAAAACTCACACCTAATGCTAGTTTTGATATATACTTACAGCTGATGAGCTTGTATTTGTATCTCATCAGAAATGTACTTGAACTGATGAGAATTTACGTAGAACTTCTAATTGCAATTTTTCCTTGTATTTGAACAAGTAATGATGCAGTGTTCTGATATTATGCACTCAGAGTATAGGGGATGCTGACATGATGAATAAAACGTATTTATGTCTAGGAGAATCCCTGAAGAGGATGAAGGATATAAATTACATATGTATACATGATCTGCAGGGATTTGGGTTGTATTAGGTTTTTTTTCATTCCTGTGTGTTTACATTGTCTTGCACTTGACAGTGGCTTCACAGTGCTTATGTCACACCAAGCTCAGACAGAGCAAAAGCCTGTGCATGTTACTGGTAGCCAATCCTTAGAGAAAAACCTGAAGGCCGTTCCCTTGGAGATTATGGTATGGGAATGGCATAAAATGCAATTAGTATGACTATCACTAAATCTTCCCGTGTAAAAAGATGAATAGAAAACTCTCATTACTGAACAGTGCTTTAAATAGCTAAGAAGAAAACTGCTCTCTGGGAAATACTTCTAAAATTAAGTGTCTCAAATAATATTACTTTGATTAAAAACAGATCAGTAATTAGAGATTCCAGAGTTCATTTACATTTAGTAGAGCTGGTGGTAATGCTTCTATTGTGTTTATCACATCAGTCCTATTTAACTGTGATTACCTTTCATCGTCACTAGTGCTTGCAGAGCACCAATTAGAATACCTCCATACTAGCTTATTTCAGTACAAACACCACGTTGTTGGTTACTAGGTTCCTATAAGAGACTGAGTGATTTAGAAGAAAGCTCTTAGGAGTATTGAGAGTGCTGAAACTTATTAAATAACATATGGAAAACCTTATCGTCATGTCTACTTACAGAGGAAGTAGTAGACAAATTAATGAGTAACACAGGAAATCCTGCCCAGTTAATGTGACTCAATCTGAATATTTCGGTGGTCAGAAAATACCTGGATCTGAAAGAACAAAACAGAAATTGTTGTTTTATGCTGCAAGAGCCAATACAAGGATGACTCAGTACTACTGAGGTTGCTTATTACTTGATACCTTCGTTGTCCTGAGCTGAAGCACAATCTGAGCCCTGTAAGTACTCCAAGGGTCTAAAAATACTTTTGGAGCCTGGTCTGTTGTCACTCCACTGAGATTTCCACATTCTACACATTTAGTTAAATTCAAGAACACAGTTAACTAGTCTTTACACAAACAAATTCAGCACCAACTTTAATTAGAAACAATGCCAGAGAATACAGAATGTATTAAAGCTAAAAGTAAAAAGCCTACACTTTCAGTTTCCTACCTAAAACTTTTTTCCCCACTATTAAGCTGCCAAAGTTTTTGCTTGCAGGCATTTGCAGAGTCCTTAAAACATTTTTGAGAGAGACATCAAGGAAGGAACACTCTCAGGGCAACACTTCTTCCACCTGCTTTGTCAAAAGGCTTCATTTTACTATTTAGATTTGGAAAAAAAAATTATGCTAAAATTATTTTCTGGGTTTAATATTTGAATAAGGAGTTTTTCAACTTACATAAATTTCATATTGTATAGTAATACATCATAATATTTGTAAGTTTTATAGAATCCGCTTGTAAAACATTTTTTAATCTTAAAGTTTCTCTGTTATTAACTTTCATTGCAGCAACAAACAGCATAGAATTTAACTGACATATGTTTGACACTTAGGGATTATTCAACACTTGAATTGTATGTGGTATTTCTTGAATTTAGTATTTCATATAAAAACCCTGAGCACTGAAATTTCAGTGGAATACTACCTCTTTTCTGAAAGGTACTTTGCTAAAAAAATATGGAAAAGACACAGACTTTATCCAGAAGTTCCAGGAGCCCAGTGAAAGGAGTTTTGTTATTTCTTCCATATACCTTCAGAATGTGCGGTGCTGTCTTATCCAGCTCTATATGAAGCCTCAATATACACAATGGACGACACTGAATTCAATGTAACTCCTGACTATTCTCCACTGGACATTTATAGATAATTTTCTCCTTTAGGAGATTATTAATTCCCAGGTCAGGAATTATTCAGGGGACCCCATGTCATTTTATTTTAATGGTTAACTGTGTACTGACTCAGTTGAGTTCAGGTTGTGGCTGTTTACAGGAGCTGAATTTGATAGCACTTCCAAGAGTGAGTCACTAGCTCAAGCCGGAAGTTTCAGAGGTTTAACTTGGGAATTAAACAGCACGACTTCATGGCTGGAAGACAGGCTAAGGGCTTTCTCACTTCAAAATTCTGACTCATTTCCCTAGAAGCTGGATGGGTGCTGTTTCTATCCCATTCCACAGGTAAAGTTTCATTATATTGATTAAAGAGAACCTAGACCAGTCCTTGAAATTCCTTTGCTTAGGGCCCATAGAGCAGCACAAAGCAACCTTGGAAGTAATTTAGTTGTCACCTTTTTTCTGAACCTGCAACCCCCTGTACTCCAATATCCCTGCCACCAATCTCAAAAACCTTTTCTAATCATAAAGTTCATCACTGCATTCAGTACAAACTCAATAAGTTAGGCTTTGAAGCCTTGCTTTTTAGCTGACAAGGGAATAACTCCAGATGTTTTTAAGATGATAAGGTACTTTATCTTTGGAGTAAGCTTGGTTATGGATCCAATAGGAACTGTTAAAGGCATGTAGATGATCAGGTCATCAAGTATAGAAAGGATAATAAGCCAAAATAAATCTTATTTGCTATTTTGATATGCTTCAAATTACATCAAGACATCTGACATTATTTATTGCCTCAGATCTAAAGTTATTTTAGAATGGAAGCTACCTGGAGTGGTCAGAGAGACTCCTTATCTGCTCTGTGCAAATTTTTAGCAAACCAAGGCCATGTATTTTCATAAGCCTGAAGTGGAGTTATAAATAACCTTAGCTGAATTTATGAATTTGAATGCAAACCATTTGGAACCCATTGTAGTCTAATGATTTTAACTTCAAACCAGATAAAGCATTTCAGTAGAGTCAAAATTCCTTTAAAATTCACTTTGATTGAGATACCACTCCTTATATTAATTTCTATCTTTAGATTCCTGCTATGTTACTATTTACTGAGTTACCTACTCTGCAATGCAGGTGTTATTCTCATGCCAGAGTTAGATCATTCCCATGGGATGACCTGCTGTAACAGCACTATTGGGGTTGCCAGTGCCAGGCCACAAGAATGGGAATAAGAGTAGAGAACAATAGATTAATAATACCACATAGACTTTGGAAAACACTGTTACAGCAGCGTGGGTGAGAGGATGTAGTTACAAGTAGCAATCCCTTAGCATTACTAACGCTGAGAAACCAGGGTAAGTAAGGTACCATGGAACACAAGACAACTACATGTTATGTGTTGTGATGGAGTTTTCAAATGTTAGCAGCAATGAGCTTAATTCAAGCAAGTCCTACTTCCCCCATGGAGGCCTACTGTCCTCTCAGAATCAGAGAACCATAGAATGACTGGGGTTTGAAGGGATCTCCACAGATCATTTAGTCCAATCTCCCTGCTAAATCAGGATCACCTAGAGCAGGCTGCACAGTATGACATCTGGGCGGGTTCTGAATATCTCCAGAGGAGACTCCACAACCTTTCTGGGCAACCTGTTCTAGCACACCCTCAGAGTAAAGGAGTTTATCCTAATGTTCAGATGGAACTTCCTGTGTTCCAGTTTGTGCCTGTTGCCCCTCATCCTGTTGCTGGACATCACTGAAAAGAGCTTGGCCCCATTCTCTTGACACCTCCCCTTTAGCTATTTATAAACATTGATAAGAAGTCCTATCAGTCTTCTCTTGGCTAAACAGGCCCAGCTCTCTCAGCCTTTCCTCATAAAAGAGATGCTTCAGTCCCCTAATCATACTCATAGCCTTTTGCTGAACTCGCTCCAGTAGTTTCCTCTCTGTCTTGACCTGGGAAGCCAAGTACTGAACACAGTATCCAGGTGTGGCCTCAGTAGAGCAAGGTCTCAACCTGCTGATCACACTCTTCTTAATGCTCTACAGGATACCATTGACCTTCTTAGCCATGAGGGTGCACCGCTGGCTCACGTACAACTTGTTTTCCACTAGGACTCCCAGGTCCTTCTCTGTAGAGCGAGTAGTCAACCCCTAACCTGTACTGGTGCATGCAGTTATTCCTCCCTTAGTGCAGGACCCTGCACTAACCCTTATTGAATTTCATTAGGTTCCTCTTGACCCAACAATCTGGCCTGTCCAGGTCTTGCTGGATGGCAGCACAGCCTCCTGGTATAGCAGCCCCTCCTCCCAGTTTTGTATCATAAGCAAACTTGCTGAGGGTAGCCTCTGTCCCCTTGTCTGGGTGACTGATGAATGTGTTGAATAAGACCAGACCCAGTACTGACCTCTGGAACACATCACTAGCTACAGGCTTCCAACTAGACTCTCCGCCACTTACCACAAACCTCCAGGCTCTGCCATTCAGCCAGTTCTCAATCCAAATGATACTGATACTTCTAAATCATCTTGACTGTTGAGAACAACTGGCTGAACCATACGCTTTCCTAATAAGATATTAAGTACCAGCAGGGTGCATCAGTCCTTGATTAACATCCTATTGCAGATTCAGATCTCAAATGTTTAAGCAGGCTTTTCATCTGAGGACACTTTACCCAGGTTGCCACTGTTGTTAATGATGACAATTGGAATGTGATCATACAGAACTTTCACAACAACCAGAAATGAGTGTGTTGAACTGGGTTGCATTGTATTCCTTTTGACAGAGGGCTTATGTATGCACAGTCTTTTTCTTTCCAGCTTTAACAGATGACAGGTACACACATGAGCAGATGCAATTTGGTCCTACAGAGAAACTAGTAACACTTAGGTCCATGGAAGGCAGGATAGAGGCTTTACACACCAATTGTAAAGTGCATAGGCACAGCTACTCCAGTCCAGAAAAGGGCAATTTTTTTTTCATAAATCAACTATATCCAAAGACCACATGACACACTGTGAAAGAAGAGATGCATAGTGCCTGTTCAATATACACTATGAGCAGAATGATAGGTTTCCCCAAAACCAAATAGTTCAGATTTTCCTCAGTCTGTGAAAGCATCCCTGAGGCAAGAATATTGTTCTTCTTTTTCCCCAGAAAATGAGATGACTCAAGGCAGTTGCTTTTTCTGTTTCTCTTATCTTCACTTACACCTTATCTTACACTATACACCTTCAAGTTGCTTTTGGAATGAATGTGCTCTGCTCAGACCTTTTTATTCTATTACCCTTGGGAGAGTTTTGCTGCATAGACTAAGAACAGACTCTCTTGCTCATAATTTTGTCTTTCATTTGCATTTCCATTAATTAGTGAGAGGGAAGGAAGTTAATAGAAAAGAACTAGCTCTAAAACAGTTAACTGCAGACAAGTAGTGTATGAAATCAGTGAGCTACATGTTTTCCAAATGTCTAAATGGTGTGGAGGCCTAGAGGACACCAGTGAATCAGATCCACTGTACCTGAGCCACACTCTCTGAACTCTGTGCAAAGATGTGCTGGTTATAGGACAAAACATCATTAGCCATCCATGATTTGTGGACAGCCTAATCAGAGAAGCAAGAACTCGAACTACATGGTGCACACACAGCAAATCCGCCTTTTCCAGAAAGTCTAAATCTTGCCTGCACAGTATAGTTATTTCTGCATTTGCTGCCTTCTCAGTTAGTCTTTGAGAAAATACAGAAACTATAGCCAGCCTCTTGCATTCTTCTCTTGATTCACATCTGGACTGAGTAGCATCTATGTCCCAAAAGACAGCAGAAACTGCAGCTCTTACTGATCATGGCACAAGCAAGGAGAGAGTGACAGCTCCTCTGCCTCACCAGATGTACACATCTCTGCAAGGACAGGCATAGGAGTCAGCCTGAGATACAGGCATGATTAGTGTGGTGGGTTGACCCTGGCTAAAGAACAGATGCCCAAAGTTGCTCTATCATTCCCTTTCTCAGCTGGACAGGAGGCAGAAAATAGAATGAAAAGCTCGTGGTTTGAGATAAGGACAGGGAGAGATCATCCAGCAATTAACATCACAGGCAAAACAAACTCAACTAGGAAGAAAATAATCTAATTTATGACCAAATAAAAACAGATTAATGAGAAATACAACCAAATCTAAATTTTGTATGCAAGTCATGTGGTGGCTGTAGGCAGTCTTTCCATGCCTAAATAATTTATGCCATCTTTGTTTTCAAAGAATTCGTGCAGTAGAAACACACCATGCAGACAAGAGCTTCTCCAGGGAAACCAGGTTGGGAGGGTCTTGCAGCCACACTTCTGTTCTCCTCAGTTCACACCCTTATCGCTTCAGCAGCAGCTTTCAGGGAATTGCAACCTCTGACCCAGAGAGCCTACTACTGATGCTCAGACTTTAATGTTTGGAGAATGCCAACAGGCTGCGTGTGGAACAGGCAGCAGGCAAACAGTGCTCTAGAGCTGGTTTAGCTCCCATATCACAGCCACGCTGAAGTTCTGCAGTTGTCACAGGAGCCTGCAGAGATTGCTTTTTTACTCACCACAAGAGGCCATTTATTTGCAGATTTCCACTATTTACAAAGTAATTCTTTTTATGTCTAGATTTGGTAGGATTATATGTAGACCCCTCTGGCAGTTGTGTAACATAACCTTTTGATGTGGCCTGTCTTCCTAAGGAAGCACACTTCATGTGCTTGTGCTGGATGTTCAACCAACCATTCAGCTATTCATTTTTTCATATATTTTTTCCCCTAACCACGACTTTGACAGAGTGTAACTAAGCACAGGAGAAAGACTGAAACTGTGTCCAGTAGCGGCAAGCAGAATTAAACCTTCCTCCATCCCAAGGAGCAGTCTAACAGTACATGTACAAATTAAAGGTACCCAGAGCGCATGTTGCCACCCTCTCGAGCAAAGCAGCAGGGGATGTAGGAGTGTTTAGGGAACAGGAAAGGAAGTGAACATGTGTCTTTAAGGAATGAAGCGCACAGATCTGCATGAAATCAGCCTTCACTAGTTCTGAAGATCATGGAAGAACTCACTACTCCACACTTCATTGTGGCTTAAGCCTACAGGTGAAAGACTAAGCCACCTCTCTCCTCACCTGGCCCAGAAGGTCTCCTTAGGACACTCCCTCCACTTTGCAATGCAGTTACCCACTGTTGCCAGTGCCTTCTGTTTGGAGAAAGCATTGAGAGAGCATAGCAAATGCATTTTCTGCTTTTCCAATAATTGCTGGCATACGGGGCATTAATAATTGGCTTGAAGGAGCTGATGGCCTGAGGCACATCTCCAGCAATCAATAATCCTTGGAACACCCTGTGCTAAGGTTATTTCTGCCCACAGAAATGAAATAAGAGACAGGGAAATAATTTACTTAGCCTATTCATAAAAACATTTACTTCGAGGCGTGTAAACACAAAGCAATAAAACCTAAAATTATAATGTTAAAAATAAAGATAACAAGATGCAACATTTTAAAATAAAAGCAAATCTTGCAAACAAAGCTGTCAGCTAATGTACTCCAAATAAAGGATGGATAGAACAATCAAGAGCAATTAAACATGCAATGGAAGAACCGTAACTATTATGAAAAAAATTTCTCTGCTCCTGAAGTAACTCACTGTATACTCTAAAATCAGCCACCAACACTCATGATGCCAATTTTGGAGGTAATTTCACACCTGGGTTTGGAGCTGAGAAAGATGTTTGTCAGGCAAAGTAGATGAATCAGGTATCCTTAGTTAACCTCCAAAATCACAGCAGATCTAATTCAGCCTAACCCAAAGCAGGACAGGTACCAGATAGAAAATGTTGAAACATTATGACTTATTCATTTGGCACTATTTGATTCTTACAGTGTGTAGGGTACTTAGAGACCTGCACTACTTCAGTTTAATACTAGTACATGCTTCCTAGTGTTGCGCATTTCTAAAGGAAAAAACAGATTTGCTTTTGTCCAGAAAATTTCACGTATTTTATGTATGACTTGATCTTACTGGTCTTTTCAAATCTATAGGATTCTATGATATGGAAGATCTGCTAATTAAAGTCTGATGTCAGTACTTATAACTATAGGCATCAGTAGTACCACAACCAGAAGCTTGCTTGTTCTGTTTCAGTTTCCTCTGCGTTGCCTTCAAAAGGTCTTTCTGCAGGATGATTGCAACAGACATTATGCATCCATGCACAGTGCTATGCAGGTAAATGTGCTTATCACCATAGAGTTGTGCCACCTGTGAGCAACCAAGATCTGCTGTGTTTTGGCTATAGGACCCCTTCAAACAGAGTCTGGGGCCTGTACCTGCAGCCCCTGAAAAATAAAAAAAGCCCATCTGTATTGCTGATTATGGAAAAGGACATTCCACCAAAGCTGGCCACCAAGCAGGATGTGGTGCTGCAGAGATCCATTTGCATGGATCCTCCTCCACAGAGGTTAAAAGATTTCCATTTCTTTTGAGAGAATTCACAAAATACATCACACAACAGTTCTGTCTCCCTGCATAAGCTATGTTCCTCTTAGAAATTATTAGAGGTTATTCACCTTCTTTCCTACTGTTCTATTTTTTTCTAGTCATCTTGACCTCCATACATTCTTCCATGGTCTGGAGGGTTTAATTCAAGAGGCACAAGATTTAGTTCATGCTCCTGTGATTCTAGCAATATATTCCCAAGGTATATACTCTCTGCAGATCCTAGGTCTGGTGTCACGGCCGCCCTCTAACCTGAGCTTTTCTAGTTCCAGCTGGAACAAGAGCAACATCACAGACATACAGCCACCCTAGGTCAAAAGGGTGTAGTAGTAATTAAACTGCAGCTTGGTGCTGGAAAGTGACAGTCTAAAAGCGCTGCTGTAAGCTCTGTTTGCAGCTAAAGGATTACCTCTTTTAACCTGCCTCTTTAGACAGGTCTATGTAAAACAGTCAGGACAAGGTCCTTTCTTCATTCCCTGCATTACTATGAGCCATAAAGAGTATAACTGGTCAGAACAGGCCTTCAGCAACACAAGTATTCTGTCACATCAGAATTTATGCTTAGGTCTGTCTGACCAGCCTGAGCTCAATCCTCCCAGAACTGTTTCCTGCGGGTTCTACTTACTATGGCTGGTGATGGCTCTGCAGGGACAACATGCAGGAACATATGCTTACTGCTTACATCAACATATGAAACTGACAGAGGAAGGAAGCAGCTTTGCTGGGCAAGAAGGTGCCATTTCAACACAGCCATTTTTCTGCCTAGGATGGCACTTTCTATGAGCTCAGACCCTAGGGAAAATCACTTTATGATGATGGTAAGTGAGCTGAAAGCCAATCTCAGTCAGCAATAAAATGACAGGATAGGATTAAGAAAGAAGTAAGTGGTGATCTATCAAAAATATGGAGTGTTTTTGACAAAAGATGTGATGTGGAAGCCAGAGGCTAGTGAGAAGGAAGTAATGAGGATGAAAAACTGGAAAACCACAAGACAAAGAAAGATGAGGGAATACAAAAGAGCTGGGTTGAGGAGAGTGAGAATAAGGACTAGAAAAGCAACTGTGAAAACAAGGAATGGGAACTTAACTACAGAAACCGGAGAAAGGAATCATTAGAAGTTACAAGAATGAAGGAGACAACAGTGTTAAGAGGCATCAAAGAAGAGGAAGGGAATAACAATTATAAGTAAAACAGGTTAGGAAACAAAGTTTTGCATCACTCAAACATGGAATCCTCCCTCAATACTAATGAAATCAATCATTAGTCATCTAAAAAAGAAAGCAAAACAATGAAATAATAAGCTTTTTATTTAAGGGGCAGGGGGCATTTTGCCTGAAATTATACTTCTAAGGCAGGAATATTTTCAGTTTAGGGCATCCTCAAGGCTCTTTTGCACTATATAGCAATTTTGCAAAAAGGATAATCCCACTGGTTGTTCTCAAGGGCACTTGATAGTGGAAATTTAAACAAAGCAGAGTCATGTGGAATTATGACTATTTTGCACTTGTTCTTTTCCTGGAAGACTTTCCTGGGGCAATATGTCATTTCTTCTTGATTGCCCACTATCCTTATTTCTCTATTATACCTATCTCAGAAAGGCTGTCTACTGATGTTTATTCTGTGATCTGAAAAGTCACTTAATCTGTTCTTTTCTTATACACCTATCATCTTCTGCTTTGTTGAAAACAGTACCTAAACAAGTGAAGAGCTGGTATACTTTAGTCTTTATCACTTATCTTTCATCCAAAATAACAATAATTTTATTATTTTACTTCAGATTTATAATCCTTCTTTCCATTTATTTTAGCTTAGTCCTCCTCTGACTTTACACTTCAGTCATCTCATCTGAAAGAATTAAAGTAAGATCTGACCTTATATATGATCTCCCAAAGGTGTATTTGCATTGTACCAGGAAAGATTTAAGCGTCTGGCTGCTGCTGTCACCACCGTCATCGTATCATGGTGATAACTTCCTAAAGATCAGTTGCAGAACATGGTCTTCCTGGACTTACCCAGAGAATTTATAAGTACAGTTCAACTCTACCTGGAAACAGTTTTAATATGCATGCCCCTAAAGCTCCTCTGTGGCTGGTCCATAATACTCTTAACTGCTGCCTGGATTGCACTTGTAGGGTTTCAGATAATTCACAGCATTGAACTACACCATTTGAATGTTCCACAGGTGCTGTAGGCAAAAAATACCTGAATTGTTGTAAGTAGCATGCAGCAGATGATTTGGTGCATGTGCATGGGGGTGAATGTCTGAAAATGAAGTTTCAAGTTCTCAAGCAGAAGCATCCCACTTTCTTGTTGCAACTGTTATAGGCTGGTTATAAATTTTATAACAGCTGGACTGAAGAAGAGGAACACCCCGAATACTCAAATTGAGAGACATGAGGACCATCGCTTAGGAGGCTGGTTGCATGTGCTTCTACACATAGGCTATTGAGAGTGGGTTCCCAGAAGGAGGTGGGCTTGAGGAAATGGGAATGTAAAGAAGGTAAACATCTGGCAGTGGAGAAAGACCCTGTGGATCAGGTAGCACATGGAGACAAACACTGGGAGATGAAATGCCTTGGCTGATATGTCTAAGACTGGTAACTATGAGCAGTGGCACAGCACAAAATGACACAACTTTCTGCCCAGTCTTCCTGGATTGGCAGGGAGCAAATACCAATGTTTACATCTGCTACTGGTTGTGGTTTACGCTGTCTCCTAGTGACAGTGAATAAGAGGGATACTTTTCATAACATATCATGATGTTTTATCACTCTTTATAAACAATTTCCTGCTAAGAACTGTCAGAATTTTAGCAAATCTCCCATGCAGTACTAATTTGTAATATAGCATAAATTGTGCCTCTTGATAACAAAAAGTAACATATTAATCTAAATTCTACCTCACAGTAGAATTTACTGTACTCTAAAGAGGACACATGTAACAAGTGCAGAATAACTTTACCACAAGTGTAAGTACAGTTGCATCCTCTTTTACCATCCCCTTTACTTAACCTTCTAAGCCAGTACCCAAAAGGAAGTTCAGAAATTTTCTTAAGTAGCAGTTGTGTTCTTGCATTTTTCACAGAAGAGATTCAACTGTCAGTAAATTTAATGTGTGAAATCACCCACTTTGTCTGTCTCTACATCCCTATTCCTTTTCTAAAAGATACTGTATGGTGAGATTCTCAGATAAGGAAACAGAACTCTGAAGTAGAATATGGTAGGGTATTAAGACAGAATAACTCCTATAAATGCACTTGAAAAGCTCACACTGATTACAGACCATAACGTATAACTGTAGCTAACTATAGTATTCTAACTGTACCTATATTTTCCGTGAGAGGATCTCAAATGCATGTGAAGTGGAAAAAAAGTCACCCTTACACTGTTACACGGACAGCCTTCTAATGAATCTACAAAGGTCATGAAGGAAACCCAAAAAGTGAGGAGCTGAGATATTTGGAAAACTGTGTTAATGGTGGAAGTATACAATACGATGACAATCAATACAATATGGAGTGCGCAGAAATATATCCACACCTTTAATAAATGCAAAAATTATGGCTGCAAGGTGAATACAATAAACAAATCTTGTACTGTAAAGGAGGTTGCAACATGATATACAAAACAGACAGTGGGTTCTGAATACTTAGTCACAGATAATTATGAGCAACCGATCAGTGTGAAGAAAAAAAAAAAAATCACTGGAGGTTCTCAAACATCTGAAAGAACTGAAATGCTTCCTGTGCCTAAAGAAAAATGTCACCTGGTTTAGAGCAGAGAAAAGGGGAAGGAGCTTCCTTCTACTGCTGCCATTCTAGACCACTCTCATAATTAAGAGAATTATCGTATTTTGATAGTTTATGCAACTGTCACTACAGACAGGATCTAAAATCTGCAGAAAATTTTAAGACTACTTTTGATTTGTTGAACAAGAACAGAGTGTGAAAGATAATCTGGGAGACTGAAGCACATTGGATTGTAGGCATGGATTAGAGAAAGCACATGCTGTTCCATATCTCCTTCCCCAATTAAAGATGTTTCTCCACATCACCACTCAGGTTCTGCTGTAGTGCTGTGTAATTGCATTTCTGTGTATCAGGCTCCCTTTCCTCTTAATGCAGTTGTACTGCAGAGATCTGACATCCCTATCCCAGTTTTCACACACTATCTTACATAACCTCATAAGAATTTCATTGGTGACATGAACATCTTCCCAGAACGCATGTCAGTCCCACAGATCCTTTGCCAGGAAAGGCCATGATGTCACCCCAAAGCAGTATTTCAAGCACCGAAAGAATTTCTCCAGTTACTGAAGGGGAAAAAAACCCCAGAGAAAGACAACACACATTAAAGGAGGCAACAAAGAGGGCTAGGGAAAGAAACTGAAGGAGGTGAGAGTGTGTGAGATTAATATGAAATATTGATTTTAAAAGCTAAATATTTTAAAGCCTTATCTGTCTGAACAGTAGCCCACAGAAGTACAGCAATGCCCCTTGATAGCCTGGCAGGAACAGGCAAGACTATGTGCCTTAGTCTCCCCTTCTCTCCCAAGAGTTTTCAGTAGATGTAATGCTAATGAAATCAGTATTTACTCCCCTCCAGTCATTGTACATTTCCAGACTAAAAGGCAAGGCTGAGTGAGAACGCCATGCAGTCTTTGAAGCAAATTTAGGCAGTTTACACAAGGATAAGTACCTCCAATTTGTTAATACACACCACTCTTACAGTACCTCATCTCAATGAGGTTGGTATGGTTTATGAAGATTCATTACCGCAAATGTCATAATCTCAGCAAATCAAATAAGAGGTAGGTAATGACTATCTCCATTACACAGGTGGCAAAGAAAAGATTTAATAAGCTGGTGAAGCTTTACAGTGAGTTAGAGAGATCAAGGAACAGAATTTGGCAGACTGGCTTTCTTCCCTTCGGCATCAGGGAAGCAGTAAACAGAGATAAAGAACTGCTCACCACTCGAATTTAAAATGCCATACAGAACCTATTACAATCCTGGTGTTCTGCTGATATTCCACCTGTATAGGTAATAGGGAAGCTTTAAAAACTTTATGAAATTCCTGGATTAATTTTAACTTCATGATGATGCCCTCTGCAAAGACTACAACAGTGGCAGTACATGTAAACTAGTTACTTACTCTAATGTCTCTTCTAATGTCTTGTTGGGAATACATTTGAATCCACTTTAAAATAGCCTATTTTGATTGGGCTGTTCACTGAGAAGGGTGTTTTTCAACATCCTTCTACACAATATTTTACATGTTAGGATTCCTTGCAGCACACGGATAAACATGGCAAAATCACTCACGGTGAGATGTTCAGGGAACAAAGCATGACAAGCCAGCTTTGAGACAACAATGGGAAACTCCTTTTTTGTGATAGACAGAAGAATCAGGAATAAAGTAACTAGCCCAGAAAATGCCTACTTAGGAAGCCTTTCAGTTTCTATTCCTGTCTTTGAATTTTTCTGAATTTTAGTTGCTGCATGATTTTTATTTAACAATAAATAATTCATAAAAATATATAAAAATTAAATAGAAAATTTTAGAAGGGAATACAAGATGTTCATATTTAACATACATTGTTGCTTTTTAAATGCAAGGCAAAAGTATTTCCCTTCTCAGTCCTGTCTCTAAATCAGGGGAAAAAATGTGAGAAGAGTAGCAGATATAGTACTTCTACTTAAAGAAATACCCACTCAGTTTTGCTTTTGGTTAGCAAGCTCTGAATTTTTTGCCTTTACAAACTCAGAGTAGGCTGGCCACATTTAAGGTGTTCTAACACTTGAAGGGAGAAACTATATTTAGAATTGATGACACTATGACAGGAGTTCCTGTTCTTTGGCCATATTATGTAATCTATCAGTAGGGAATGACCTCTCAAACCTGGACAAAACAACCTAGAGGCTAGGGACTGAGCAGCCTTTAACATGTCCTTCCTCCTCCTCACGACCAGATGTGATGTCCTTCTCTCATTGATGCTGAGGCATATTGGCAAGAACAAACTGTCAAGCTGTCAAACCATGTAATACCCATTCAGGAGATAAACAGAGAGCTTCTGTATCCAAGGCTGGCAGCATAACACCAAAATAATTTTCAAATACAAAATTAAAAAAAAACCAACCTTCACAGTCATGTTTTGCCTGAAAAACTCAGGATTCCTCACTGCTTATTGTCCAATAGAAACTGCATTTCATCTCATTCCAAGATCTACACACAGGGTAGTTAATATCTTTTGCTTCAGCTGATATATGGATGAACTCAGATCTAATTAAAGAGGTTTCAGAAATAGCACAGTCATAAAAGTCATTCTGGAACTGATTATTCCTAATTGACAAATTATCCTGCCACCTCTGCAGGGTGGGCAACATATCAATTTCCTGTAATTCTGCAACTTTAAATAAAGAGTTCAGAAATCATCTTGCTCAGGGGCAAAATCAATAATTCTGCACTAGGAAAAGACAATAATAAATAGGAGAATAACTTCTATTATGTGTCATTTACTACTCTAATTTACACCTACTGGCCATGACCATTCACAATTATTTGGTAGGTGTGGGGAGTGAAACAGATTTGTTGGGTCTTCATTTCCGGGCACATCTTGGGTTAGGTCAAAGACACTAGCTCTACACTATACTTGCTGAAGCATCACACCATATCATTTCACACTTTAGGATGAAGCCAGGAAGCTTTATTTTGTACATATTTGGAAGTTACCCCTCTAGGGGTGTCTTCTGTACAGTTACTAAGGCAACACTCCAGTGCCAAAAGAGGAAGAACATAACACTGACATTCTCTCCCACCAGGACTAACCTACGGGCTAAGGCACTGTCTTAAAGAATGCTACAGGTCCATACTCTGGCCCTGAACTAGCAAAGTGCTGCTTTGCCAGTAACATGATTCTAGGTTCTGCTGCTGTGCCCCAAAACCAGGTTGAATCACTCAACTGCTGATGGGGAATGTCCCCTGGCATATTTTAGCTCTAGTACCATGTCCACACTTGATTTGGGAAAACACTACTCAGGGTGCTTTTATTAATATCATTAATATTAATAATATTAATATTAACCAGTCAACAGTTTAAGTGTGTGGATGATAATGAGGCAACGCCCAAAACTCATCTCTCTGGTGCCTGTGTAGTGATAAAAGCATAGACTCAAGTATGAAAGCATGGGTTCTCCTAATCTCACCTAAGAGGGTGTAGTCCTCTGGGTGGGCAGTACAAGACTTCAATGATCAGTCATAAAAATACTTGCCATGCTATTGGGTTCTTGTATTTCCTTTTTCCCCAATATTAACTCCGAGAGTCATAACTGGGCTGCAAAAGTACAGAAACAAAGCCATTACATAGAACTGATCAAAGAAAAGGGATGATTTAATTTTCAAATTGTAATTTTTTTTTTTACCCCAACAATGAGAGCCAAGGGCTGTTTGACTGTGAAATTCATCACACCATTGTTGTATTCATGATGAAGTGGCAATTATATAATACCATTAATCTAATGGTCCCAAAGTAAAGGGCAAACAATTAGTAATGTGCCCTGGGGATGCTTCTAGTGGAAGACCACAAAGAGAAGGACAAATCAATGAAAATTGCTTCTGGCGGTTAACTCACAGCTGCTGAGCTTCATCCTACATTCCTACTGTGCAGGCAAGAGCCAAAGCAATAAAAGGCTATGGATGGGACCTGAAAACTAGCCAAAAACAAGAGGTCTCTTGGAAGTCCTGTGTTCTGCTCAGCCTAAGGGATGTTTTCCTTTCTTGTATGGTACTCTTGAAGTAAAACCTCTGTTCTATCTATGACAAGACCACTGACTCTGTGGGCATTAGGTTGAGTCCTTTCACAGCATCCACAAAATTTAATGTTTCTTAAGCTAAGAGAACATACTGTCTAGAGAGGGTGCTATTTCCTGACCCTTCCCTGTGTGTGAAACAAGCTACATTTGCCCGGTTATATTTCCATCTGCCTACTTCTTTAGCTTTAACCGCAGTTTAACAACCTCTACATGTTTCTATGCCTTTGCTTTAAATCTGTCACTCACACATCAGGTACAGTTAAACAGCTGGGCAGGGTACTTTCTTTGTATGCTTGCTAAAAAAGGTATAACATTCAATATCAGGAAACTAGAATCAAATAAATTCTTGACATGAGACACAAGGTTTTAGCAATAAGAGTAATTAAAAGCTGGAGTAATTTATCAGGGGATGGGGATTTGCATCTGCATGGAATTTTTTTAGAGAAGTTCTAAAGCCTGAATATCCAAAGATCTGGCTACAGAAAATGAAAACATTCCTTTCTGGCCTTCAAATCTACATATTTATATGGACTCCTGGAAAGCTACAATTGGAACCTCTGTTTTTAATCTCCATGGAAAGATAGAATTCATAATAAAATACTTCTATGTGTTTGTTTGTTGTCTCAGTGTTGCCTAAGAAATAACTCAGTCACCAGTACAATTTTTGTTGTTATCAATGAATTACATGAATGAGGCCTCAGAAGTTTTTAAACTCTAAAATTCTACAATACGTAGTAAATGAAACTATAGGTTTACTTTGAAGGTTTTGATGGGCTTTTTTGGTTTGGTTTTTGAGATCCAGAGTTTCAAAAATTTCTTTATAAGGCAAGAAACACTTTTAGAAAAAGACCAATATTCTTACTGGAATTACAGGATATCAGAAACTCTTGTAGTATTTTTGTTTATGATAAATTAAGTCTCTAATAGTGCTTATTATAGACCACAAATTATTTTGTCTTTATTCTTTCTTTACTATATTCTGTATAGACTTTATAAAGTGGTTTCAGTTCCAGTTATTGCATTGTTTTTTTCTTTAACCAAACTTACTTAAAACACGTTGGCAGAAAGATAACTTAAATATTTTCAGTTCAATATTGTTAAACAATTGGTCTTTTATCATGGGGCTTACTTGTTGTTATTTGAGTTATCCCACTTCAGTTCAAATCACAACTTTTGACAATAAACATGGAGTTATATTTGTGCAGTAAAAATAAGTATTCAGCAGGGCTTTTCATCTTTTCAGGAGTAGTTATTTTGGTATTTTAGAATGGAAAGCAATAAGATTTGCCTTAGTCAAATGAGGTAAATTCCTTCAGAAAAATACGTTTCTCACATTAGGTGAGAATAGCAATTGCAGCTCTGTAGCAGAATTTAAGTATGGTGATGAGAAACTCAGAAACTGATAAAAAAAGGATCACACTGGTCATTAAAATGTTTTAAGTATTTTCCTGCTATAGAGATTTCATGTCTAGAGTGGCAAAGAAAAATGGTTACAGTTTTAGGCTGTCAAATTTCCCTCTTATCTGAGAGATATTTGGTAAATGTACTTTGAAATCTCCTGAAAGCAGGAATTGGTCCATCCTTTAAGAAACCTACTCTCACAGATAAGAAGCCAAGTGCACATCAGAGGTGATTAATGAGAAACATATAATCTCTTCTAGTGATGCAGGGGGCAGGTGGAGGACAGTGCAGCAAAAGGGTCTGGCAAAATAGTCATGGCACCACAATGGATGGTACCCTGCACGCTCTAGAGCCACAGCCAGCATTGTTGCAACTGCCATCGCTAATATCCTCCAGGAAATTGCTACTGCCATCACCATACCAGTCTATCAACAGTCCAGCTCTCCCACAACCTAGTACCAATGCAACCAGCACACTCTGAATTTGAAGTTTCCTTTAAAGCTTGTTCCTCAGCTTATATCCTTTCTCAACCAGCCCCCCTGTGCAATCTATTCTACTGCACACACATTACTGCTGTTGTAGCTGTAATCAAAACTAGCTATTGTTCTTGCAAACCATTAACAGCAACACTGCCATGACCATCCTGGCAAGTACTGGTGCTATTAATAGAACTTACCATCATCACCACTAACACTTACGGACTTTAAAGCTGCACTGTTCATTCCATAGAGCTTTTGCCTTCTATGATCTATTACTTTCAATTGCAATTCTCCTTACTGCAGTTGCACTGGCCTACAGTCTACCGCATGAGAAAGTTATGTGTTAATTTACTGAGTTCTCATGTGCTGCACAGTTTATTTCCAATATCTAGGCTAGCTCATTAAAGACAGAATTGGGTATCTCTGCACAGTACAGCAGGAAAGGAACGGTACTTTGGGATCAGAACTTAAACCACCAATACTACAATAAATTTCTTCCTGATACAGTTAAAATTAAGCAATCAAGTTGTTCTGCAGGCTGAACTCAACATGTTATAAAATCAAAGTTGACAGTGACAATTTCAAATGTGCAATTCTTGTCATTATAAAAATACATATTATTAGCAAGATGCTCTTGTAATGCCTGGTCACATAGGAAAGTCTTAGGTTCTTTAACATCTGTCATTATGTTGGGTCAGATTTTGGGCTTGTGAGGGTAAAGCCAGGTAAGAGATAGGGCAGAAGCATCTTACTGCCTCATGAGAGAAAACAGAACAAAAAACTGTAACCTATATACAAATTTTTCAATGTTTTTGCTGCCCTGTCACCTAGACTTCAAAAGAGCACACAACACTTTTGCTGTTCCAGCCCTTCAGTCCCAAGTGGAAGGTTTCTGCCAAGTGCTGCTTTCAAACTAGGTTGCCTGATGTGGTTGTCTTCTCATCACTTTAACCAACATGGCAATTCTCTGCTCATTCTTATACTTAATTTAAAAACGGCAGAATTACTTTGTGGGCCTTCCCTTTTTATTGAGTAAACAAAATATAAGCTTATTGTTAAAGGTGTAAAACACAGACACAATTAAATACTTCCTTAAAAGAAGGTTATCCACAAGGCTGGAGCCTCTAGTAAATTAGGAATCAAAATAAAGTTGTGCTGCTTGGTGCATTTTTATAGCATATTTGTATCACGCATTGAATGTTTCCTAGCATGTTGTTCACTCACAGTAAAAATGGGACAAATTGACTATGCAGCTCTAAAAATTAGGTGCTCTCTGTGATCTAGAGCCTAAGCTAATATGATTTCTATTACCAGCATTGCTGTTGATTTCTATGGGATCCTGAGCAGATTACTTCGTGTCTTTTGACTCTTTCTGAATATAATTATAAAGACAAACTAAAAACTAGTATTGACCTCAGCATTAGAGGTATTGACCTTAATGTACTGACCAGTTAGTGAAGAAGCCAAATAGGATTCTTGCTTCCAGGACACACAGAAGATGAAGATTTACCAAGATTTATCTTAGATTGCTAAATCTCTCACTGCCTTTGGAAAGAATCAGATTCCTTTTGTGACAGCAGCTTTTCTGATCCCAAAGTACCATTTCTTTCCTGTTTTTAATTGTCTAATTATGGTTTTTGAAGGTCTCTAACAGATGTTTTTGTACTGGAGTAGCATTTCCACAGAGTAGCATTTCATCTGTTATACTGTGAATGATAAGCTTTCCAACTCTTTATTTTTTAATTCATATAACATTCCTATTTTCATGCTCCCCCTTCTAACTTCCACATTGCCATCAGGGCCAGAATTGCTCTAATAATTCACACTGACATTACAGATACCATTAAGTCTACATACTTCAATGAAATTGCCTCTTTGCTGTCTCCTTTATGGTTTATAAAGATTCCTCATGGCTCACAAAATCCTATTTTGTTATGGAATCTGTTGCATTGTCCTCCACAAACCATGTCCAAGGCTAAAGTGATTTTTTTTTTCCATGAATCTTCATGCTGATACCAGCTAGGTGTTACACAGAACAATCAATGCTTTATTTCCCAAATTTTGGCCTCTCATGCAATTCACTCCTCGAAGTCACTGTAATTTGGTGCCGATTTTCAGCAATGAGCATAAATACAAGTAAACAGTAATTGTGTCATGTGGCCATATGGAAATATTCATGAACAACTGATTCTGCAAGAATGAACATTCACAGCAATCGGTATGAATCCTTTGATGTACAAAAGCACTCTGCATGGAAAATAAAAGGAAAAAGCAGCTTACTCACCATTCACCAAGATGTTTTTTTTTTTTTCCTTCATTGTTTACCCCTTTCTGCAGGATCAGGATGACCTCTAAAGTATTCACCCAAAATGAGAAACAATCAATCTGTGTAGTTCTGATCTCTGTAGGCACTAGTGCAAAGCAGATGAGAATGAAGGAACAGTAGATGCCCTTTCCCAAGTGCAACACAAAGTTACTGGATATTGTACTAATGTAAGGTCTTTCCTACTCTGCTGCTAAATGAGACAGAGGTCACTCCAAAAAGATTAGTCAGAGGAGACTCAGAAATGTAATTCCCACAGAACTGAAGTCAAGTCTGCCCTGAACACCTCAGAACCTGGAAACTATAATACTGAAGTGAATTTGGGAATATGGCGTAGCCCATAGGGAAAGAAAAAAACTGATGCATTAAGGGAATTTGTCTTTCGGACAGTCACAACAGCAGGAGAAACAGATCACTGCCATGCATTTTGATAAGGGGAATATTTTACTCACTGCTTAAGATATGTTTGCATTCCTCTTTTATCAATGCTAGGAACAGTAAACAATCATTTAACTCATACTCTGTTTATAAAGAAGTTTGTTTTACTCAAGGGTTTTGTTCTTTCTTTTGGTTTGTGGCTGTTTTGGGGTTTGTTTTGTTTTAATACTGCAGAAATAACTTTTAAAATTCCATTCTTAAGTCAGCTAATAGGCTGATCATAACCTCATTTTCGATTCATGGTGTCAAAGACTCCTGGAAATGTTGCGTGTTTGTGGTGGTTTAGCCCTGGCTGGAGGCCAGATGTCCAAAGTCAGTCTATTACTCCCCTTCTTAGTTGGATAGGGGAGAAAATACATATTAAGAGGCTCAGGAGACAAAATAAGGGCCGGGAGAGATCAGTCTGTCATCAACAACGTGGGCAAAACAGACTCAACAGAAAGTGAAGAGAGAAACTACCTGACTTATTACACTACACTAGAAAGAACAGTGAAAAAAAAATGAGTTGGGAGCGTGGCCAGATCTTAAAACAAACGCAACCAGATCTTAAAACACTTTCCCTCCACCACTCCCTTCTTAGCAGACTTTAGTCAGGATTTTGCTCCCTTCTTCCCCCCTGTTTGTAGTACAGGGGGGGCAGGGACTGGGGTAAATGGGGTTCTCAGTAACACCTTCCCTTCACCCCTCCATTCTAAGCAGACTTCCCTTTAGCCATGATCTTGCTCCCTTATTCCGCCTGCTCGCAGTACAGGGGGGCAGGGACTGGGGAAAAATGGGGTTCTCAGTTACTTCATTAGCTTCTTTTCCTCTTTCAGATCTTAAGACACCTCTAACCTCCACCCCTATCCCCCACTCCCTTCTTAGCAGACTTCACTCTAGTCATGATTTCACTCCCTTCTTCCCCCCCGAATTGCAGCACAGGGGTGCAGGGACTGCGAGATGGGGGCTTTGGTCAGTCCCTTGCAAGTTGGTTTCCCTCTCGGGCAGGGCGGGGGAAGGCAGGCATTCATTCCACAGCCTCCCCCTGCTGCACTGTGGGGTCTCACTCACAGGAGATAGTCCTCCACAAATTTCTCCAATGTGAATCCTTTCCCACAGGGCTTTATCTCTTCACCACAGTGTCTCTCAGTCCCAGTCCTCTACGGGATTCCAAGCCTCCCCCCAGCAAACCTGTTCCAATGCAAATATTTCTCTCTCATCTCTTTGTCTCTGTTTCTCTCCATGGGCTGCAAGTGCTGGCCGGGGCTTGGTCCAACGTAGAGTCACAGTATCTCCTCTATGTCTCCACCTGCTCCATCCAGCGCGGAGCCCCTCCACAGGCTGCAGGTGGGGTCTCGGCCTTTTCCATGGATTTCTCCATGGGCTGCAGGGGCATCTTTCTCTCCGGTACCTGGGCCGCCTTCTCCCCTGCCCTGTTCAGGCCTTGGTGTCTGCACAGCTCGTTACATCTTCTCGCTCCCTTCTCCGGTGGCAAAATGCAGCTGCTTCCGGGTTGTTTTCTCCTATATGTGATTCTCAGAGGTGCTGTAACTATCTCTCAGGCCACGACTTTGGCCTTGAATTGCTCGTTGTTTATAGTTCAGGCTGGCAGAAAACTCTAACTGCTGCTTACAAAAACCCTCTCAGCAGCACAGCCTTGCAAAACTGCCAACAGTGTTCAAATCAGCTTGTATACCTAAGTTTATAACAAGATTCATAGTGAGCACGCCTCCAAAAATAGGTTCCAATCCTTACTTAAAGTTCAATCGTGAAACGCTTGAAAGCATCATAAGGAAAATTTTTCTTTTAAATTAGAAAGTTTCAATTTAAGCAGTTATTAAAAACCTATTTACAGTCTCCTGTTCTCATAATGAAATGCAAGAGAACACTTACCTGAAAACTAGAGAGTGAAAGAATAAATCAGATTTCTGAGAGACATTCCATTTTAATAGCCCCATGTTTTTAGTAACATAGGTACCTATTTTTTAATGATGTATTTTTTAGCTTAACAATCCTCCTTTAATTTATTCCATTCTGCCTTCCTAGCCCTGGCCTTTTTCCTCCCACTCTAAGGTGTCATAAGGCTTTTTCAGACATTATCTTTTCACCTAAGTAATCCCTTATTTTCTGATTTTTCAGAAGTGTCTCAGCTGAAAGTCTAATCCTGGCTACTGCCTATAATGGCTCCCCAGGATATGTAATCATCTGAGCTATTTGACATCCACTTATGTTGACCTCACTGGGACAGTAGAGGAATAACATTGTGAGCTTCCTAACTTTCTTTACTAGCTGTGTCTTCCTACACAAAGTCCTGCAGACTTGTATGGACTAGGCAGCACTAGCTCCCAGAAATCAGATCAGCATCGTAAAAGGAGTCTTTTGGTTCCTAAACCAAAAATACCATTCAACAGGAAAGAATTTTTCACCACCATCTTCCCATCCAGGACATGTGAACTCTACCTGAATGTTTTATTAATCAACATATATTACCTTTTCACTATTGTATGATCCGGCATGGCTCCTACTTCAGGCTCCTCTCTAGTTACACCCATACAGAACTTGATGGCAAAGACTCAATACCCTTTTTCCTGGTTTGGCTAAGAGTTAATTCTCTCTAACAGCCAGTATAGTACTGTGCTTTGGATTTAGTGTGAAACTAATGTTGATAATATGCTGATCTTTTTATTTGTTGCAAGGTAGATGTATTGGCTGTGCTAAGTCAAGGACTTCTCAGCTTCTCATGCCCTGCCAGGTGCACAAGAAGCTGTGAGAGCACAGCCAGGGCACTGACCCAGGCTTGCTGAAGGGATATTCCCTACCATATAACATCATGGTCCAGATATAACTGGGGAGGCTAGCCAGGAGGTGGGGTCACTGCTCAGAAACACACTGAGCATTGGATTGTGGGGCTTTTCCTCCCTTATGATGTGGTGAGAAATTGCATTTGCTATCAAACTGTCTTCATCTCAACCTACAAGTTGTTTTCTTCATTCTTCTCCCAATCTCCTTGTAGATGGGGAGGGTGCGTAGGGATAAGTGAGGAGTTGCATAGTGCTCAGTCACCATCTGCGGTAGTGGCTTTTTCAGCCATTATCATACTTTTACTTATATTGTAAAAAGAAATCTACGTAACATACCAGATCCTCAGTTGTGTATAAGAAAATCTCTGCTGAAGAGTTGAAGCTGTTCATTGGTATTTACTAACACTCTTTTCATACTCAAAGGCACCAGATAAAATCTGTAACTTGTTAATCTGAGTTGGTTTTATATACCAAATAAGAACCAAATCCTGGAAAGTTTTTTCAAGGGGCAGTCATGACACTAAACCTTAGCAATGCTCATTATCTCCTGTGACCAATCAGTTGTAGAGAAGCAGAAATACCAATGGCAGAAAAAAGGGAAAGTAAAATAATAAGGGAAAAGTAAAGAAGAAACAGCAACTGAGAAAGACATGTTGAAGAAAGAATAGTAAATACAAGACAGTAAAAGAATGACTCCGAGTAAGTGGAGAGGAAGGGCTAGATGTGGGTAAACAAATCAAGCAGAGACTACAGAATCATTAGGTTGGAAAAGAACTTTGAGGTCATCCAGTCCAACCATACCTGTCCTATGCTAAACCATATCGCTGAGCACCTCATCTACCAATCTTTTAAATACATCCAGGGATGGTGACTCAACCCCCTCCCTGGGCAGCCTGTTCCAATGCCCAATAACCTTTACAGTAAGAACTTTTTCCTAATGTCTAATCTGAGCCTGCCCTGGCATAACTTCAGATAATACATCAGTTTAGCAAACATGGCAATGTGAAATATTATCACATCCAGAAATTGCTCAGAATGATCGACAAATAAAACCAAGGTCTTAGACTTCCACTGGCTGAGTGCTACACTGCCTCACACAGATGTGCCTGGACTCCAGGACAGAACCTATACCATTAGGTTAGAGACTTCACTCCCTAGAAATAAGAGGTACCACAAGGAGCCAAAGCAGTCAGCTACCCAATCAGGGAGCTACTAAATCTGAGGAGTAATCTCCTCAGTGATTTCTTCTATCTCTGCAGTTACAACTGCATTACTCTGAAGAAATGAGAGCCACGGCCCAGAGAGAGCACATGTGCACTAAAAGAATGTGATTATAGTCTAATTGCTAAGACACCAATTTTAAAAGAGAGATTGGTATACAGCCTGTTTCCAGAAGTTCATTTACTTCTAACACCAAGCACCCAAGTGAAAAACAAAACCCCTTGCTATTGCCCACTGCTCAATTTCTGGACAAAACCCTGGGTTTGCTAGTCTTTCAAATGAGACAAATTTCATCTTGAGTGATTTTAGTAATGGATACCTTAAGTGCCTCCAGAGTGAGGTGATCACTAGGCAAATTAAGAGTAGATGCACACATTATACTCTAAGTGCCTATAATGTCACATACTCAATCCTGCCAGTAGTAAGTTAGGCAGTTCCGCTGTGCCTGTGAAATGCTCTGAAGCTGAACTCACAGTGCGGAAGCCATGACTGGGGGATGCTGAGACTGTTGTAACTTGATGATGCTGTCAGCTGTCAGAAGAGGTTTGTATGGGAGCAAAGGAACACCAGGATAGAGCGGTGGAGCTCTCCTATACCCACTGTCTAACATTCAAGTCACCTTTGCTCCATAAAGAGTAGGGATGCCTATTTAATCCTCTTTTCCCTCTTTTGATTTATTCCATTTAGTAAATGGATGGGCTATACTCTTTTCTCAGCGAACATTATGTCAGCTTTGATATGTTATGTATTTTACGAGATGATATCTGTCTTAAATGGGCACAATGAATTTCATTCTGCCTTGATCTGATTTGCCCAGGTGATTTATGTGGTGATGATCCAACACCTGAATGATGGATCTGACAGAAAATCTATCCCACTGGGGCAAACATAGACTGACTGATAGACACAGGTGAAAATTTGTATTACCACCAGATGTATTGTCAAGAAGTGAAGCACTCAAAACCTTCTAATCCATTAGTATCCCTTAGCTCAACACCCGTACGCTTACAGTAAAGCACTGAGCAGAATGGATATTTTCCACAATATCAGATATAACAAAACTGCCATATGGGGGTTAATTCCTAACAGACTAATGTAACCCTGTGCTCAGGATGCCCTGAGCCTAGAAAACAAGGCTTAATGTCTCATGTATACAATCCTCTCAAATACTTTCAAGTCTTTTAAGTCTACTCCAAGTTACTATTAAAGCAATGTCTTCCTCAGCTATTTAAACCATCCACAGTTTGATGATATCAAGAATTAAAGAAAACAGTGTGGCTGTACCATGTGACCCAACTACTTTCAGCCAAAGAGAAAATTTTATTAAGAACACCTTTACTGCTTCCTTGTTATCACTATCTTCCAGTCCTGAAATGCAAAATTAAAGGTTTTAATTATGGAGTCCTACGCATAAAGGATGAATTTCAAAAGTCTTTGTTTTATGATTTTTTAAGCAGAGTCACTCGTCTTTTTAAACAAAGGTGTCTTTTCATCTATTGCTCTCTTTTCTGGTCTACGTTCTTTTAAGGTTTGCTGAACTACTTGAATCCTTTTATCTCTGTAACACCCATTATGTTCAGAAAATTAAGCTGCCTGCAACTAGTTTTTAGATTTCACAACCCGTTCAGTGCAAAAGGGCTGCATAGTATAAAGAACAGAGCAGTCATACATGATCCATTCTTCTGATGGCCATCACATCTGCAGCAACAGCAACACTCCACTTTTCTTTCCCTCCACCTTTACGTGACACTGCGTAATGTTGCTACTTCATAAATCGTGGTCAGGTTACTAGTTGCTAGTGATTTGTGGGAAAAACTCTGTCCTAGGATAAAAAGTAATGTGGAATTTGCTAAGAATGGAAAGAGGTTTTTTGCTCCTTCAATTCCAAGTCATCTATTATTTGTGATTGACCAACATTGTCCTGTGCCAGGGAATAATTCAGGTTGGAAGAAATCTCACAGGGCCATTTGGCACAGGCTTCTGCTCAAAGCAGGATCAGTGATATTTAAAACTCTCCAAAAACAGAGAATGCAGAGTTCTGGTGCAGAAACTGCTGTTCTGACACAAAAGAACTTTTCCATTGCAGAAAATATCCTAAACTTAGCATTAAGTTCCCATTCAGGCAAAATTAAACAAATACTTGTGAATGCCTTTGTGCCATTACCTTCTCCTTATTCCTTTTTCTTCTCAGCCTTACACTTTCACACAGCCCAGTACACAGGTTTCTGTAGGCAAAAGGCCCAACTGTTCATGCATTTTCAACTGAAATTAATAAGCTTAAGGAAAGCGAACTCCTCATCCCCATTCTCCAGCCTTAGACTGACAGTTCAGGGTCACTAATTTATCTATTTTCATTTATCCAAAATAACTAATCACTTCTTTGTAACAAGGCAAAATGTGAAAATATGAACATTAGGTGAAAACGTAGAGTCATGGAATTTGAGTTGGAAGGCATTGTTAAAGATTATCTAGTCCAACTCCCCTGCAGGAGCACCCTCCATCAGACCAGGCTGCCCAAAGCCCCATCCAACCTGGCCTTGAACACTGCCAGGGAAGGGGGAAGCCACAGCTTCTCTGGGCAGCCTGCGCCAGGGCATCACCACCATCACTACAAACATTTTTTCCCGTGTGTCAATCTAAATCTGAACTCTTCCAGTTTAAAATTGTCACCTCTTGTCCTATCACTATAAGCCTTGTTAAAAAAAAATCTGTCTCTTATAACCCTTTTATGTATTAAAAGGCTGCAATAATACCTTATTGCAGCTTTCTCCACTCCAGGCTGAACACAATTATTTAGTGCAATTTTAAAAGAGAGAACTGTGAGCAGTAGGATCTGAAAAGACAATTCCATCTAAATTTAAAGAACACATATTTGAAATGACCTATGTAATAATACTGCATCAAAACTTCTCAGGGAAGTTCTGTTCATGGATACACTTAAAATAAGACTGCGTAAAATTGCATTCTAAAGATATTGAAGAGAATGGAAACACTAACAAGAAGGTGGATTAGTCTAATGTTGCTCTTCTCCCCTGACCTCTCAGTACCCTTCAACACCGTCCAAATTGTATAAATTAACAAAGATGCATTGTTTAAGGAAAAGGAAGCTGTTTAAACCAGCTACTCAAGAAATGGACTAAAATAAAGACATGTTTGTGGATTATTCAAAACACATGAAAACTCAACTTTTAAAATAAATCCTTAAAGTGATGATCCAAAACACAGTAGGACGATTGTTGCATGGTACAGAGAGCAGAAAAAATAGAAAATACAGCTCTGAATTCAACAGAGAACTTCCAGACTATATCTTTAAATTAATGTTAACAAATCACAGGTACTCCTTGCCTCAGTTTTCCATACCCATCACCAAACACTGTAAATCAAAGCAAGTGACCGAAGACAGACACTGTCATAGCACATGGATTCTATATTGCTGATATGAAATCACTGTCTTTCATTGAAATGGATTTCAGCAGCAGAAAAACAGCTGAGAGATTAGTTTTGTTTCAAAAATGTGACAGGAAATAATTATTGCAAAGAAAGGGGAAGGTCTGAAAGTTTAGACTTGGAATGCTTAGTCCTTTAATTTCAGCAATAAGTCTGCATAGACAGTGGAGATGGCTGCTGTTATCTCATTATGTTTTCTATATGATAGAAGGAAATAATCTGCAGTGCAACAGCATCCACGTGAACACTCTAGTAGACAGAGATAAGGAGCCCCTAAACTCCCAGCTTATTTGGAGGTCTGACCCTAGAGAAAAGCTTTGTTTCTACCAGACTGGCCAATCAGAAGCTGACATACCAGACAGAAGAATACTGAAAGACAGTGAAAATTCAGCTGAGTAAATAGAAATCCCTGTATCTTCAAGTTTTTCAAGATGTCAGTACCAAAAATCAGACGGCCTCTATACACCTAAATGACTAGAAGGCATTTAAAAAGTACTGAGAAACCAGATTTCCCACTGGAGAAAGCATGCTTTTAGGTTTGATGCTCAAATACAGAGCCTATTCTTCCCTACATGTTTTTCAAAAATATCTGTGTATGACTGAGGAATATGGAAAGTTACTCTGCTAATTAAAGAACAACAGAACATTCAGTGAAATCAAAATGCAGCAAGTGCCACAAAGTGAATTTAAAATATTTTAGATTTATCATATTACATAGTTCAGCTATAGAACTCATTCCCATAAGAAATCACTAATGCCAAAGCTTAAGCCTCTAAGTGGGACTTCACCTTTATATGAAAAATGAAGACATTCACAGTTATATCAGGTAGCAAGAATAAATCTGATATATATATATATATATATATATGCACCTTTGTGTATCAGGAAACAAGCAAATCTTTAACTGTTGAAAATAGGACAAAGCCTTGGACTTCTCCCTAAAGCATCTGGTACTGGCTATTAACCAAGGCAGATGGATGACAGGCCTGAGTCATGATGATAAGTCTTACTCTAAAATGTAGTACGATCCTTTTTGCTTTCCTGAGAACATCATTAAGTGGGGATATGTAACAGATGTTTTGCATATAAGAATGAAGTACCACTGGTTAATCTCAGCTCTCAAAGGCAGCATTAGTAATGAATACACTAGCTATCTCTTTGGTAAGAGTTAATTATCTTACCAGTATTGCCCAGTAATGGTAATCACAGCAATCTCATGTTACTTAGCAGCCCTGAATTTGGATATTGCCATTGCTAACAACAGACCTTAAAACACAACAGGTTTTGTAAATTCACAAGGCCTCAGGACTAGGGCTTGTTAGACTTTGTTTGTCTGAACTCTCTTATCTGCCTGTAGCTTTGCTTCCTTTGTTTTAGCTGTAACAAAACAGGCTGGGCACTGGAGACCAGACACCTATGAACAACTCTCCAATGCCTACAGAAGTTAAAGAAATACAGACCTGAAAATTGACAAAACTGGTGTTAGGGCTAACAATAAGAAACAGCATCTAATCCACATAAAGTGTAGCATGTACAGTAAATTCAGGTGCACTGGGGAGCTGCAGAACAATGAAGAGTGAGCAAAAGTGTAAAAGGATGTTACAAAAAAACACGACTCCTAGCAGATCCTGGGCAGAGAAAGAAAACAACCATGAACATCATCTGTCTCCCAGTAAAGGATTCCACATACTAGTGACTCATTACAGCATTATCCACACACTTTAATGAAACCGCTGATGTTAGGACTCTAAGGAGCAGAGGAAGGGTGAGCAAAACAGCAGGAAAGCAGGGTAGAAGTGCATGTATAACAATTTTAACTGTGTTATTATTCCAGCTAGTCTTTTTCTATAATAATGAGCTAACAATGGCTCTTTGGTTAGATATCCAAGATTTCCTTTAGTAAGTTTGTAGTTTTATATATGTCAATAATTTATTGAACAATATATACATGCAACAATTATTGTATATGCATACACATTCTTGTTTATATAAAGTATGGGTCTCCTTAACTCGTAAAAGATTCTGACCATGACACAGGGTCTTCATATACTTTGCATATCAGAACTGAAGAGTAATTTTAAAACCATCATAAGGGGAGGAGGAGGAAGGGGGAAATAAGGAAACAAGAGGAGGGGAAGAAGGCTAAGAGGATGGAAATGAGTACTAGCCCATCCATCACATAACTTTCCCCAGCCTCCTTAACCTGTCATTTTCTTTCACATAGTTTCCAAATATCAATGCTACATGGAAGGAGAGCTAATATGCATTTATCTGAGGCTGTACCATGAAATATTTACTTGTTCTTCTCTGGAGGCATAAAAATAAAACTCCCTTGTGGCATTTCCCCAATGTTAATGAGAGTTGAACTGACAAGCCATTGACATAATTGACAACTCTTATTTTAGGTGTCTCTCTCACCTAATGATGTTTCCTTTTACTTCAGAATTCAAAAACTGGGACTATGAGCAATGTTTTCCATTTCATTATATTTATAATCTCTCACAGTTTTTCCAGGACTATTAGTACCATATTTCTGTTTTATCTTAAACATTTCAGTCTCCTGCACTACCACTGGCATTAACAAATCTTAGTTCACTTTTACTCAGAGTCACAAATACTGTGATAGTCACATTTTACTACATACAATAGGTCCTGAAAAGAAGTCATGCTTAATGGAGAAAAGAAATATAGGAAGGAAAAAACATAGATTAGAAAATGTTCAATAAAAATATAAGATTGTAGAAGAGCAGTTTTAAGTTTAGGCCAACTGCACACTTTCCTAGAAAACCAGGATATTCCCTAGTCTCTGATACAGAATGCTTAAGCGCTATCGGGCAAGTCACTCAAACTGAGCCTTTCAGAGCTGAACACTTATTACATGTCCTTTCCCTCATTTCCTGAGTGCCTGCCTTGTGATTCCAGGTCTACTCAGTGCAATAACTGAGCATTTCCAGTTGGAATTGAATTGTGCTTTGAACATATAATAGGCTACATAATGCAAAGAGCACTTAAAAAACTAGATCACAGACACATCGTAGTGGACACCTACAAGTACATGGCACTCTTAACCTTAATCTTTGTGCATAGGCTCTCCATCAGTCAATTGAAGTAATAATGGAAACTCTTCACATTAGGATACTAAATGCATTACCATTTATGACACATCTAGATGCGTTCGTAATAATTACAAAGGGAGGGGTAAAAGCTATAACCTTCACAGCAGGGGGTTGAATGGCATTTCATATATAAGGCCTGTAGCACACACTGAATAACAGAATAAAAACAAATAAAGTATTTTTTCACTAAGTGAGCACAACTCATAGTGTAGACTAACAGATAGGGAGATCTTATGGCAAGGAACACAACCAAGTCAAAGCAGCAATGCATATTTTCCCTTATGAAGCAAATACTAAGTTTTTATTGTAAGCAAAAGCTTTTTAAAGTCTGAAGTATCTTTAATAGCTTGCTTTTTTTTAAAGCTGAAAACCAGAAAATGCTAGCTGTAACATTTGCTTGCATCTCTGGGGGTTGGACTCACCAGTCATAATACAGACCTCAAGCAGTTGAGTTTAAGTAATAGCATCAGCTTCCTACCCTCATCGCAGGCTTGCAAATTCGTTCTTGTCAGGGCCTTTGTGTATATTTTACAGGACTCTCCCTGCTGGTTTGGTTTTCTGGTGGGTTTTTTTTGGTTGTTGCTAGAAAAACCCCACAACCAAACACCAACACCACCAACAAACCACCAAAAACTCTTTCAGCTCATGGTCAACATTCTACTGCAGTCAGACTAGATTCACCTCACAACTGTTCGCTTGTCACCTCCTTTTATGTGGTTTCTTACCAACTACAAACTCCTTTGCCCAGTCAGTACTGATTAATCGGAGACCTTCAACTTCTTGTCTGCTGCAATAGGGATGTAGGATAATTTTTATCAGCTAGACATTTCTTCCCCATCACATTTCTCTCAAGGATGCCAAGTCACAGGTTCCCCACATCCAACCAGGCACAGCCTCCTCCTGTACACATCTGTTTTATCTCAACTTCCAATATTTCAAGTCTCCTTCCTTTAGTTCTACTGGTTCCTTTTCCTACAAAGAAAACCCAAGCAGATTTTTTCTTTATTTTCAGTGCTTCAAACTAAGCAGAAGGTAACTGCATGGCTTCACATGCGCACTCCAGTCCTGTAACAGAGATGTCAGGGAATGAGTCATACACATTCCTTCTGTTCAGCAATAAACATGTGGTTTGGACACCAGTAGGAGCTATAAAAGGATTAAGCTGAAGATCATAGCTATAAAACTTAGAAGTTCATATTCTGCAATTCAGCCAAATTTGGGCTCTTTTCAATATGGATTTCACAGCAGATATACCCTGTTATAAAGCCTACCCTTCTTACAAATTTTACATTTTTACCTAAAGCATGGATGCAGTGGAGCCTCTGAAAGAAAGGTGTGAATCTTTCATAATTCAAAAGCAATTACTTACTTTTCCCAAATCTATTTCCAGAAATTGACAAAACATTCTAATGATAAAACAAATCTCTGAGCACAGTCGCTGATGAGTATTGCATCTTGTCACAATACTTCATGCTTCCAATACAGTTCTCAAAAATAAAATTAACAAATTTCTATGTTACTAGAATTCTTGAGTGATAAGCCTTAAATCCATATTCTGCAATCTCTACTCATTTTAGGAGTATCTCTACACATGAGGAAAGCAATCACACATCCACTATATGAAATGACTATGTGAATATATGACTCTCAGGTAGAGAGTTAAAAACCCCAGTGTGCACACACTCATCCTGAATGTCATGAAAGAGCTTTTCAGTTGACATTTACATAATTTTTCTGCCAGAGTTAGCAGGATATATTTACATATATAGTTTTCATTTAATATATATCATATACCTATCCCATTGCAGAGACACATGATAAGCTAGAGTTATCTAAATTGATGTGAAGCAAAACTGACACAATGCCAACCAAATTCCCAGAATGACAATTCAGTCTGTCATTGAATCACCCCTCAGGCAAAGGCCTGAGTAAGAAAGATATTGCTGTGTCCCTTGAAGGTCAATAAGCACAGGTTCAGCTAGTCTTCAGGAAGAAAAGAAAATACTAGTATTTTTCAGTAACTGTTGAGCTCTGGAGCTGTGCATGGAAATTTTTACTTGAACTTGAGACTTAGACCTTTATCTAATGGAAAACTGTTCAAGTCAAAGCTTTAAGAGTACACCTTGAAGAGATTTACACATTTTCAGACATGATAATATGTGCTATACACAATTATTGAGATATCCTTTCATAAATATCCAAGCACCTTACCTTAGAGCGGGAACAGATCATGGAATATACTTCAGAAGTGTGTTTAACCCACTCATCATTATCACCTTTTGCCTCATCTGTGTATTAAGAGGTCACCGCCTCTGTCTTCAGGGCCATTCTTATGGAGGGCAGTTTTACAAAAGATTCAGTTACCTGGTGTTTGACACTAATACTCCTGGATGTCGGGGGTAGGTCTAGACGTCTGTCATGTCATATCACATGAGCTATGACAAAGCTGGAAAGAGCAGTGTTAGAGCATCTCATTGCCGCTGTAACCTGATCATTCAGCATGCACTAAAGGATATCTGCATTCTTTTACCTGATGTATCTCAGTTTTTGAATACTTCTGAAGTTACTCAGACCTGTGTATATATACTACTTGGTATGCTGGAGAATGGAGTAGCACAAACCTGGTAAATTAGTACCAGGTGGTGCTAAAGTACTAAAAGGTTTGTTTCTTTGGCTGCTGCACAGTTGTACTATTTCACACTTACCTCAGGTTCCTGACCCTCAACAATGCTGCCTGATTCACCATGAAGATGGCAGCACTAAGTGATAAGTACATAGGAGAGTAATATGATGCCGGAGGTGCAAGGTAGTGAACAAAAGCACAGGTCACACTAACTCTGAAGGTGAAGGTCTGCCCAAGTTCCTTGCATGATCTACATTCCCTATACATCAGTAGTGTACATAAACAGTGATGGTTGCTGATGTCTGTCTTTATTTTCCTACTGTGAGAAAAATGATTTAGTGTTTCCATGCCTTTGAGACAACCTGCAAGACTTAAAAGAGGGAGAGCTGAAGGGTGCTGCTATGCTTGGAGTTGTTTATGGCAGTCAGCTGGTACTTGAGTCTGCTGACAACTATAGAACTGCTAAAGTGTGATGACTCTAATAACTGGAAATCTGACACACTCTATCCCGTCTCTTCCACATCTCATTGTCACCAGAAAGAGTTTGCTAAAATGCTAAGGTAAAGTTTATCACATTACATCTTCACAGGCAGACCAGAGAAGCTATCACTTGGCCCATCATAAGATGCCATGGACTAGCAGTAGCTGAAACGTTATTGCGAGTAATAGATTGGAGGAAGATACATGCTGGCTGTCAGAAAAAAAAATCATTTGATCTTTGCTACTGGAAGCCTGGTTCAAATCCAGTCTTGGATCACACAAGTGTAATGATGTGCAAATAGCTGAAAGCTTTTTTTCTTTTTTTTTTTTAATCTTTACTTTAAAAGGACATGAACACAGACACAGAAGGGAGCAATAAGTAATAAAAGATAAAATGGCCTGGGTTAGTAGTTATTAATTACTTGGAGGTGGTAGCTACCAGCACTAGGTATGACAAATAAAATGAGTGACACAGAGCAATAGAGTAGACAAGTCAGCCAGTTTTAAGATAAGGGGCTTTCAGTAGGAGATGAAAACCATAGACCACTGCAGTAGTGCTTCCCTTTTGTCTAAAATCTTTGAGCTCGTTGACAATGGACAGTCAGAATAGAGGAAAATTTCTTCCAAGAGACAGCTGTCTGTTTAAAGAGATAGTGTGTTAATCTAGGATAAATACTCTTGATAGTGTGCTAATTTAATATAAATACTCTTGAAGCAGATTCATTATTCTGGGCAGAAATGAAAGAGAAAGGAAAAGACAGAAAGCATGTTTTTACAAATTATTAATAGGAGATACGGTGTTATCAAACAATAATACATTGCAGTAGAGCTCTAAATGGGAGAGTTACTGTAAAAGCCTTCAAACAGTTAAAAGAAATGAAACTTAATTGAATTTAAATTACAGAAATCAGTGATATAAAAACATCAGCAAACCGCATAAAGATATCCATTCATGAAGCTCATTAACAACAAAAAGAAAGAAATAAAACTCGGTTTTGAGATTAAAATTTAAATTAAGGGAAAGAGTCAAAGTGGAGAGCTGTAAAAAGTAGCATGGAATGCCAAGTGCTGCTCGACTGAATAACAGCTGGGTTACACACATATGAATCAGAGAAAAGGCAAGCACCTAGGAGGGAACAAGGAAATAAAGGAGTGCTCTAAAGTCACCTCTGGAAATCCTATGAAGACCTGTCTCAGATTATAACTTGACATAAGTGATGAGCTAGTTCAAAGTGTTTAGAAAAATGGCAGTGAGGTTGAGTCTTACGGTAACTAAAATTACTAATACTGAAGTTAAAACTGCTAGAAACTGGCAAAATCTGGGAGTTCTCTGAATGATATAGTAGAGAGTAGACAGAATTAAAGGAGGGCTTCTGTAAGAGGACACCTAATAATACACTGCTGTCTTGAGCAGGTTATGAGATGGTTTTATATGTGCAAAGACCACTGGCATCCAGTATATTAAGACATCACTGGTAATAGGAAAAACATCAGATAATTAATTTGAAATCCAAAAAAGAAAAAAGAGAAGTGCATTTTACTGAGAATGGTGTGGAGGCTCATTTTGCTTCAGAAAGCCATTTCAGTCCGAGACTTCTAAGTGACAAAGAATGACAGAAAGCCATATGAAATAGTGAACATCTTAGCAACATGAAAGCCTGTCAAAAGGTATGTTTACCTGAGTGCCAGAACTGTGGAAATCAAAATTAGATAAGTTTCATTCTGGTCAACTCAGTATTGTAGTATGGCAGTTGAATACTCTAAAGTGTGCTGGGTACATTATTTTTGTGAGACTTGTCATCACATTATAAATACTTTTATCTGTTTCGGTGAGTATGTTCGGTCTAATTACTCGAGCTTACTTTTCTCACAAAATTTCATTGTACTGATATTGTCGCAGTGGAATAGGAATCAAATTTGCTCCCCTACTTTTGAAAGCATGCCAAGTTTTATCAGCAGTTCCCAGGGTTTGCCATCCTATATATGACAGGATAGGCAGCCAGCCTGGAGCTAAAAGGTTTAAGTGTTCAAGTCTCAGTGAAGAGCACAGTCTCTTCGTAGCCATTCAATGCCCCCTCATTCTAGAGAATATAAACACAGAAGTAGCATGTGAAGCCACTACTAAATAAAGCACAGTTTGCTAATTTTGCTAGGAAAAACACAAACTGATACTCTCTATCCTGGCAATGTGTTAAACATTTTGGATGCTGGATCAGTATTTATATGGTTGAGATTTTTTGCTTTGTTTGTGGGTTTGGATGGGGTGCCGTGTGGGCGTTTTCTGTTGTTGGGGTTGTGCAGGTGCATTTTTCCCCTTTCTCTGACATTTCAAAGCTAAAAGGAAAAGCTTGGAGCTAGACCTCTAGTTGGTTAAGTAATATAATTGTCATACCTGTACACAACATCCCTAGAGAAAGCAGGGAGTTTTGGTACTCGCTCACTGCATGCATACTACCAAACCTCTCTGCACTTTTATAGGTATGACAGTTGAGAGGATAAAAGAATAGAAAAGGCACATACACTGCCAAATTTCAAAAAATATGATGCTAGATAATGAAGATGGGAGGAACAAAGAAAATTGAAGAAGCACAGCTCATCTTTTAACTTTTTAACTTGTAACTGAATTGTTACAGAATTTCTTATACCAATTTCTGGACCACTTCATATTGGCCACAGTCAAACATTGGGACACCAGCCTCTGTGGACTGTTGACACTTCAATTCCAGCATAGATACCCAGCACAAAGCAGTTGAATTTCTGCCTAGCATATCTGTTTTAATGGGTCCAAGGACTTTTCATTGACTTAGCCCTTCAACACCATGGACCTTAGCTTACCACCATCAGATGTAGACAGAACAGACTCACTAACTGCACAAATCACACTTCTGGTGTATTTGCCAAAAGTATTGACTGGTATCCTATAGCTGCAGGTGTAGGAAAACAAGCAATACAATAGATTTTTATAAAACATGAATATACTATACAAAAAACATGTGCCAAGTAATTGTCCTCCTAAAGTCTAATCACCAGCATTTGGTCTTACAGCAAGATTCTCTGTTGTATGCAGCCTAAGAAACAGCTCTGTATCTGCAAATGGGAAGGGGCTTTTCTCTTCAATCCTAGCTCCCCAGCAAGAAACCCTTCAATTTAGCCTGAGGAGGTTACTACAGTCAAGCAGCCAAGCAGGAAATTTGCATTTGTACCCCATGTTGGAACAGGGAATTGTTTGCTGGTTGTTTTTTTTTTGTAATTATGGAATTGTTGGAGAACAGAGAACACAAGGGCAGTGGGATACTTGGAATAATGGAGGCGGGGGGGGAGGGGGGCGGATTTCCTGTCTTCTTGATACACTGAAAACATGGTGAAAACTCCTAATATAAGTTTATTCTCTTTAGATTTAAAATGGGGGAACGTGACTTGACTGTTACATCTAATAAAAGATATGCTGTGTACCTGAATTCTTAAAGACTATTATGCTTCTGGGATGGACTTCAAAGACTCTATTCCCTCTTTTCCTTCTTGGATGAATACATGTATTACAAGGCTGAATAATATTACTCCTTCCTTTTCCGATATACAGAAGATAAACCAAGAGATATAGCTGTTCTGCAGTCCTTCATACAACACACATGAAAAGATTGTTTCTCAGACAGTTATATCTGGTAAGGAAGTATAGTGAGATAAATATCAGATCCATCCCTTGTCTTAGCTATTAAAAAAGTGGAAAAAGATTTAGAAACAAAGACACATTTATATATGTTTTAAATTAAAATAGGGTAGCGTAAGGTTAAGCAAAGAAAAATGGCAAGAAATGAATGAGGTTCAAAATGTCACAGAGGGACAAGTGCACAATTTGAGAAGGGCTGGATGGGGCTAATGTAGAAGATTTTTTTATGAGGCAGAAACTCTTCAACTCTCCTTTGTTAAGAAATACCTTAATTTTAAAATTCTCAAAAGGAACGAGAAGAAAAACATCTTTGTACCCAACCAGAAGATAAAACATCTTTGTCCCCTACCAGCCTCCTTACTCCTCACTTCTTCAGCAAATGCTTCCTTCCAGCAAAAGCTGCCCTTTATTTCACTTGATAATGTAATAATTTTTTCAGACAGAATGTCAGTTGTTAGACATTGAATTATGGTCCATGTTTCTGTCTTGCCAATGTTTAAGAAACATAGTGTTGAATTTAGTTAAGTGAGTAAGACATTGAACTCAAAATAAAAATCAGTGCCTACTGAAAGATACTCAATGGCCACAGCCTAGATCCTATCAGATAAGCCACATCAAGTACAATTATTATCTAATGTTTTCACTAAGACAAGGTTACAGTCCTGTTACAAGGTGCCAATGAGGCTGGCACTATACAAGACTGCTTACTCTAAGTACACAGTCTACTTACTACTGGTAAGGACTAACCAACCTGTTCTAGAGTAGGGTCTATTTTATCCTTTAAATGTTCAGATAGATAGACCTTATTATCATATCCCACTTAAAAGAAGTCTATGGAGGCTCATGTGTAATTGAGTTACCTAGCAGTCATGAAACAAAGGGTCCTCAAGACTTAACTAACACAGAAAACAAAATAGGAATGGCAAGTCACTTAAATAAGATATGTAGTATGACAGCAGTCGGGCCACCATTGCCATATTAAAAGGCTACATGTTCAGATGCTGAGCTAAAACTTCTAGAAGCACACAGTGGGAGAACAAGGTTAGGGCAAGGATGTTAATTAGGAGCTCTGCAAATTACCTCCAACTGAGGAAGATCAGTACAAAGGAAGGTTTTTCCTGCTGAGGGTAGATGTAAATTCAGCAGGAAGGTGCAGGACTTTGCCTCTTTTCAAAGGATTGTATGGAGATGGAATACAGTCTTTACAGCTACACCTAACGTAGTGACTACTGCACATAATGGACCAAGCTGCCACAGGTATTTATGTCTGCCCAGCTCTAGCACTATTGATCAATGCAATACTTCCAGTCTTACCTGAGAAGCAGTCACCATATGTAAAAAGCAAATCTGGATTGTATGTGAATTAAGAAACACACTGTGCATAAGATTCACAGTGAGCATTATACAGTACCAAGCTCTAAGCAAATGCATCCAGAACATGCTGGGCACGTGAGATCCATTGTAGAAGGTCTGATGCAGGTTACGCTAAACTGGTGACTTACGGATTTGCCTCTATTGTCAATTCTAAACACAGTTCCTCTGCACCAGAAACCCTGTTAAAGAGGAGAAAGATAGACCTCTAGCATAGCCAAATCCACAGAATTTGACTTATGTCTGTTATAGAAGAAAATTTGGTTAAAGTTTTTATGTAGTTCAGTATCAAAACTGTGACTGTACGCACTTAATGCATCAGTTCCCTGCAGGAAATCCCCAGTTAGTCTTTGCATAAATGAGACATTGGTCTGACATGAGTCGATAGACAGACAACTCCCAGCCCCAGTCATAACCAAAGCCTTTGTTTTGTTATTACTGGAGCGCTCTGATCTAGGCAGGCCCTGCTACGTATAGGCTCTATTGGTATGCTTCTATGCATTGACTAACATACCAGGTGGAAACTCCAGATCTCACAGTAACTCCTCTAGGTAAGAGTCAAACCGTACATGAAAATACTTTTAAATATCACTAAAAACTGTTCCTACACGTGCAAAGCTGTCTTCTGCATGTACCTAAGATCAGAAAAATTCTGTACATAATTTAAAATAGCAGTAGATGATGGAATGGGCACTGGAAAGCCCATAAAGGACCCTATATCACCTGGATATGAGAATATACTAGAACAGCAGTTCAGAGACCTATTGAATCTAGATGAAGATGCTATTGCAACAGACCTTCCAATGGAAACTCCTGTTGACCTTCAGGCAATGATAGACCATCCTGTTCACAAGTTTCAATTCCCACAAGAGCCTTACCCTACTGGATTCTTTTCCATAGAGTTTTATAATTTTAAGCATTTTGACTGTGACTACCCATGCAACAGGATGAATTGATTTCTAAATACGAAGATCACATTAATCAGCAATACTTGGTAATTGTAAATCAAGAAGGAAATGATCTGACTAGTCTTTTTCTTTTAAGGGCTTTTTGGGGGGAGGCGTTGCTTTCCCCCCCCCCAGTAAATATACACAGCATATTCACCATCTAAAAGGCTGGAAGTGAAGGAGTAGAACACAAAGCACATCTCATATGCAGTACCACTTCAACTTGCAATGCTGACAATCTTTTGAAGAATATCAGTTTTTACTTTGGCTTGAATCCTGAGTAGAAAACTGACACAGCATTCTAAGATGATTGCATTAGACTGGTGTCCCCAGTCCCCAGCACCTCCAGAGTTACTCCACACAAACCACAAATCTATTAAAGAGTTTAGCAAGTAAAATATTACTTCTGAAAAGCAGGGGGGGAAACAGAATCAAGAGCTGTTTGGATACCACAAAGTCTCTTATTGATGGTCTGTTATTCTGCTCTTATAAACAAGATCTAGTATAATTTTACCTTGATTTTTGCTTTTCCCTTCAAACACTCCCTCCCTGCATTCAAATTCATCCCTGCAATAGTGATGTGGAACACTGCCAATATGTTAACTGCTTTTTTCAGTTAATAATGGGATGGCAGAAGGAAGGGAATGGGAGATACAACATTAAAAAACATCTGTGTTTCAAGCAAATCTTAAGTGGATTCAAATACGCTCCTTCACACAAACATTCTAAGGGAAAAAAAAAAAAGAAGCACTTGACCTTTTTGGCACACATGAAATGAGAATAGCAATGCTGCATTTCCTATACCATAGTCCCAAGAGACAATTGAATGGTGTATGAATAGATTATGTTATGTATTTTTACATTAAATATGAAACTGGATATAAAGGACTTGTATCACTTACCAAAGGGTATCTGTTGGTTTCACTGCTCACTTTCCTGATTTTTTTTGGACAATAATAGGAGATGAACACCTCCTTCCAGGATTTGGAATCAGGAATACTAACAGTTAGTATGTACACAGTACCTCGCTCAGTAGCACTAACGTATTCCTCTGTGCATCCCCCTCCCTATTCTCTTGATGGACAGCAAAATCACACATTACAAATGTATTACAGTAATTCCACAGCTTACATTATTTTAAGTTTTTAAAGTAAACTTTATTTGTTGATCATAGCAGTTCATACTGTTACAATTCATGCAGTGCTTATTCTTATTTAAAAATAAGACTCTACAAAAACACTGCTTAGGACATGAATTGGAAATAATTAAAGTTATGTCTAGAAACTATACTTTTATTTAATCCCTCTAGTAAATAAATATTGTGCATTGATTCAGTGGTAGATTTTAACAGCCTGAGACCTCCAGTACTTTTACAAGTATTTTAGAAGAAAAAACTTTCTCCTTTATCTTGAGCAAGTCCATTTCCATGCCTAAACTGTTTTGCCTTTAAAAATGGAACAATGAGGACAACCTTTTGGAAGAACTGATAATATCAGTACGCCCCAGTCAAGCAATATCATCCCTTGAAATTTATTCAATTTATTATTCCAAAACCTATCTAGTAAAGTGATTATTCATCAAGAAAACATTACATCTAATGTCTTAGTTTATCATTAATTCTGGCTTTAAATCTGCCTACCTTTACTAGTCTCATTGCAATCAATGCACCACTGACTAGACAAAAAGCTAAGCATTTTTCCTACGTTACTATGTCCAGAATTCAAATATAACGGAACAGAATGTGCTGTCTACTGTTTTCTCTTGAATGTCATAGAATCCTAGGTGACACACACACTGCTCTGTTAACTTCTTTCAAAGTGTGACCACACTGAGATTGCTCCAGAGGTGCATGTGCTGGCCGCATCCACAAAGCATGGAACATCCTTAGCCAGGACATTTGGCTAATAAATTTTTGATGTATTCCTGGAGGTTGCAACTCCACCTAAACACTACTGGGAAGACTCTGAATTCCAAGTAGACTCCTTGCTAAGCCAAAGGCACTACAGGTGATTAGAAAATACAGCCTTTACGAACTCTGTGTGACTGGACCAGGGCAGGAAGGGGTGGAATTAGAGCACAGTATGCTGTAAGAGAACAATTACTGACCTGCAGGATTTATACACAATCAAGCTAAATTCCTCTCTTGCTTTTATGGAAAATCGCTCCCATTATCTTGTGATGAACACGCCCAAGTCAGAGCAAGCAGTAGAAAGGATTTTGAATGAATAAATAATATTATTAGCACTTGTGTATCCTGGCCATAAGCAGACTTCCATTCAGGCTAATTTAAAGAATAGCATTTAAAAACAGCTTCAGTGAGAACCACAGACTAATCAACTCCAGAAGTCCAGCCTACCACTCAAAGAAGGGCGTACTAGTGCAGGACCTTGCCAGTTAAGTTTTTAATATCTCTAAAGATAGAAGTACAGAAATTTATACAGGAAATAATGAGAATTATTCACATTGGTAGTTAAAATGGGAACTGAGTAAACTGTTTTAACTAGAAGTAGTTCTCCCTAATATTCATTCAAAGCATAAAATATTAGATTATCTGCAGACCTTCAGAATGATGTGAAGCTTTGAAAGGAAGTTCTCAATGGTATATTCTTTCTAGACAGCCTCAAAGGCTGAAAATTCCTAAAGTATCTAAGAACATCTGACCTCCCAATATTATTTGCCAATTAAGAGTTCAAACTTGTCCTGTAATTCTCATACTGAAGTTATACTGTGGTCAGAACTCATTTAAAAATGAGAAAAAAGAAATACTGTAAAAACAGCCTTTCACATGAACTCCTACATGGGTTTATGCTGGGTTATAAAGTGTTGAACTTCAAAAAGCATGTCAAACTTTAAAGAGGTGTTCAACCCTCCTCTAGCCTGTTTCCCTTTTCCATGAGCACATGTATTTGAAACCATAAGTCTTAGCAGAGGAAAACATGCAAGATTGCTGTGTCTTAGATAAGAACTGTTCTTTCAGCTCCTGCTCATTGCCTCCAGTTGTACTCAGAACCTGAAGGAACAGAAGCAGCTGCAAAAATGTAACGAAAACAGAGTTAATTAAAAAAATATTCAAAGAACATTTGGGGCATAGTTTTGCTCTTTGTTGATTTGGTTTTAACTTGATTGCCTGAATAAGGCACATTATGGTCCCTAATTCAAATTCATTCCGTGGGGCATATTCCGTTCTGGGGATTGGTTAAAAGATTTTTTTCAGAGTGAAGATGAGGAGAGAGAGTGGGGCTAGGTCTTGAATCCACACTACTTCCCTCTGTCCCTATCTGTTGATAACTAGACTACTGAAATTTAATAGCTCTGCTAGTGAAATTTCAGATTGTTGTTTGTATAAGCATCCCACTACTGCACAGAGTCTTTTACAGGTAGCCAGCAACAGCACTCATGAGTCATACTGTCTGGCTATTGTGAAGCCCATGCATCACTGGTACAGGATTCCACTGTGACATAAGTGCTTAGGTACTTAGGGATATGGTTTAGCATAAGACAGGGATGTTTGGACTTGATGATCTTAAAGGTCTTTTCCAACCTTGTGATTCTGTGACACTGTACTCGCTCACTTGTTAAAGGGAGGATTAAGGCAGGGAATGAAAGGGGACACAATTATCATTTCTTAAACTCTTCAGTTTGGATTTAGACAGAAAGAACACAAACTTCAGGGGATTTGTTTAGTTCTACAACTAATTATATGGAGTAACATTTCTCCATTACACAACAGTCATATACATAAACAACATAATCCCATATAGAAATAATCCTGTATACAATTCCCTCAACTTCATCTGCTCAGCAAAAGACTTGTTTGCAGAGTATATATGCATGGGCTGCAATGGTTCCACCAGGAGACTTCAAACCAGGATTTCAAAGCTCTGTTCCTGGCTGTGCTTCTTACAGAAGTTATTTTAAAAGCTATACACAGAGGATTGAGGATCAAAACACTTGTCTTTACTGACAACTTTAAGGCCAATGTAGTAACAATTCACAAGAAAAGATTGTTCAGTAAGCTTCTTTGCTTTCTTGAACAGTACTTCTGTGGCACAAAGATACTTGTCAGAGTTGTAGGTGAATATTATGGACAATCAAAATATGTCAGTCATAATGCTTCTCAGTCTGACTCTGCCTAACATTCAAAGCATAAATTTAATCTCTCACTAAAATGTGACTATTTTCATCAGTGTAACTTCAAATGCTTCCTACAGTGGCATTCCCCTTATTTTCCTTGAGGGATCTTTTTGTTATGGGACAGGGAAGTGTTTTGTCTTATCCCACTTGCCCTGCTTGTTGCAGGAAGAGGAATTCCCAGTGAATTTTTCCTGTGAAAAGTATAGATCCTGGGGCTGCAGAATTTATTGACAATTACTGAAAGAGACAAGCCTGGAGTATATGCTACTTGTTTCCTTTTTGTAGAATGGGAGAGTGCATGAACGGAAAGAGGGAAAGGGAAGACAGCTGCTTTGATCTGCACATGATGAAATTTGTTTCTATTTATCTGTATTTTTCTGGGTTTTTAACATGTGTTTATTATGCAGCAGAAGGCACATGCCCACTAAAAAAATAAATTAAACCTTAAGCATTTACAAGTAGATTATGAAAAGCTCTAAGAAACTCAGTAAATATCACTACCTCCTCTTCACAGAGACTAAAGCATAGTGATATGAATATTATCATTCTAATGGAACCCACTGGAACAGCACCCAGGCTTTTTACTCCCAGTTGTGTCCTATTATGCCTTTATTCCTTTATTTTTGTCTCTGCACATTGTGCATATCAGTGTTGCTGGTAGCTGTCTCCTAAAATAGCTGTTCCTTGGTTATGAACAAGGAACACCCATTGCTGATCTCACCATTATGAATTTTCTTCCTGATGATACTCAGGGAAACAAGATTAAATTATTGGTTCAGGAAAGCACTAATAAAACTGTAGGGAATATCTGAAGCAAGACAGAATTTTAAGGATCTTCTTTTAATCAGAGCTGGAGAGCTGTCTTCTGGAGTCCATTTGTGGAATTTATTATAATTGTTTTGTCCAGGAGGGGCTCCATGTGGAACCTCAGAGCATGAGTAGCAGCCCCACCTTGTGTAGGCGTTTTGTAGTGTAGCAGGTAATTAGGTGACATTTCTATACAAGCTTTCAAGAGAATGCTATTTAAATAGGAATGAGAACAGAAGTTGAGACAAAAAGGTCACATTCAAAACACATGTTCCTTTCATTTTCAAGGTTGTGGCACATAATTGAGATAATTACTTCTCTTTGGATGTCTCCCCTTGAGCAAAATCTAAAGAAACTAAATGGCTAGTGTCCTTCCTTCAGTTAAACACTATGTGCAATTTTTGCTTTGGGACGGGGGAGAGAAATGCATCTACCTGAAGTCAATAGCACAGGAATGCTCAAGTTTAAGAGGCATCATATTCTAAGCTGCAGCACCTTAATATGAAAGCTCCTGAACAGAAAGATTTAAGCGGAGAAAGACAGACCAAGACAAGAAGTATCATAATTATATGCAGATGAAATGCAGACAGTAGGAATTCTGCTTTAGTGCATAGCCCTGATGTCAGAGATCCCCACCAAGTATGCATATTGTAATATGCTACCACTTAGCCTGCTGAAGTGTTCATCAGTTACAGTGCACATTGTTTCTTTGCATTTTGCATTTCAGAATCAGTAGATTAAAGCAACATTCTTCTTTTCCCCATTTATAAGCTACAAATGCAGAGCCCAGTCTACAGGTGGAACAGAGTTAAGTCATTTGCCACATCTTTGACTACATTTTAAAAGGCTATGAAACCCATTATATGCTTAAATTGTAAGACTAGACTTAGAGATTTCATGTGCTTATGTTCCAACATCCACTAGTGAAAACTCATCAGCTGTCACTTAATACTAGTCAGCTAAATTCCCTGATGCCTGTGGCTTCAGGCATGTGTGCAGTCACTTCCTAACCTAGCTCTGGCAAAGCAAAGGGGGCCACAGTAAACCTTTGCTGCTAGAAGTGTATAAATTAATCAGGGCTGTTTTCACAGAACCAGGCTGAGGAGCAAATAGGTCATTGGCAACTAGATTAAGTAAGTAATTGCCATGAGCAGAAGTGGGTAGCGATGAGCACAGATGATGGCAACCACTTTGGCTCAGCTTTAGCCTTGCTGGTATTTTGCAGGCAGATCAGCTTGCTGTCTAGCACACAACTATGGCCAATTAAGAAAAAGGAAGCTAGGTGTTTCTATGTCTAATTAGAATAAATGGCCCCAGTAAAACTGTTGTACATTGATAAGATCAGACTCATGGCAACTACATTTTGTTACCATAGCTGGCTATCTTCTAAAAATTGATCAAATGAAGGAGATGGCAGTTGCACTTCATGTAATAGCCTGGCACTGAAGCAGGAATCAGCAGGTGCAGATTTCTTCTCTTGAGGGTGTTAAAATCCACATGTCCTATCTCCTGATAGAACAATTGATCAGCATACCCAGCTACTCATGGTGATAATGATTGCCACCCTCCTTTGGGAAACTGTCACAAAGTATAGTGGAATTCAAGATTTCTGTATCAGGAATTCATAGTGTTGGAGACCTATATCTGGGATACATTCCAGGGAGGTAAGTGTTCAGGTTCACTGCCCAAGTACTACTGATGCCTTTCTGCACTTACCAGCTAACAATAAAACACAGAAACAAACTTGGCAGTAAGAACCCAACACTCCTACCCGCCTAAGGTGGGTGTGGGCATGCTAGCAACTGGGCTGAGCACACACCTCGTGTTCTCCTTCCATTTACCATGACCTTAGCTCTGCACCAAGGCATGACTAAAGGAGAAGTGTAGCCTGCCTTTAGTAGCCCTACAAATAGTCTTTAGCACATCAGTAGAGCACTTTCTGAAGCCATGGGTTTTAGACTCAAGGCTAAGGGAGTAAATCCCACCTATTGTAGTGGGTCCACTGCAGATACATTCCATCTCTTTTTCAGATCTCAGCAAGACTTAAATCAAAAAACCCAACCACCAAAAAACCAACTCAACAACTCATCATGCACCAAAACAAGTACTCAGACTGCAGACAATCTTAGCATACACCAAGTACAGCTGCAAGTCCCTAGAGAACTTTCAGTCTTAATGGAAAAGCTCCTAAAGAACCATAGGTTTCACGGGGTTAGGTGACAACTACACAAGAATTTTTGGATTAAAAAAATTAGATTTTGGAGCAGATCCAAAGTAATTGAAATGAGCTTCAAAGTATCTAAAACTCAGTCTTAATCTTTTCTCTATATAATAATCTACTTATCAAATACATTAAGCTTATAAATTTGTAGGCTGGACCATTGTTCTTGGGCCGGAAGAATCCCAGACATGGATACAGACTGGGAGAAGAGCTTCTTGAGAGTAGCCCTGCTGAGAAGGACTTGGGGATTGTGGTGGATGAGAAGCTTGACATGAGCCAGCAGTGGGCTCTTGCAGCTCGCAAGGCCAATGGTATCCTGGGCTCCATCAGAAGAGGGGTGGCCAGCAGGGACAGGGAGGTGATTGTCCCTCTCTACTCTGCCCTCGTGAGGTCCCATCTGGAGTACTGTGTCCAGGTCTGGGGCCCCCAATACAAGAAAGATGTGGAAATGTTGGAGAGGGTTCAGAGGAGGCCACAAAGATGATTAGAGGGCTGGAGCACCTGAGGGAGCTGGGCTTGTTCAGCCTGGAGAAGAGAAGGCTGCGGAGGGGACCTCATTGCAGCCTTCCAGTCCCTGAGGGGAGCAGAGAAACAGGAGGGGAATCAACTTTTTAAAAGGGCAAACAACAGCAGGACAAGGGGGAATGGATTAAAACTAAAGGAAGGAAGGTTTAGATTAGATATTAGGGGGAAGTTTTTTTACAGAAAGAGTGGTGAGGTGCTGGAACAGGCTGCCCAGAGAAGTAATGGCTGCCCCGTCCATGGAAGTGTTGGATGGGGCCCTGGGCAACCTTGTGTAGCTCCAGGCCTGAGGTTGGTGGCCCTGCCTGTGGCAGGGGGGTTGGAGCTCTATGATCCTTGGGGTCCCTTCCAACCCATGCCATTCTATAATTAGGACCTGTCATCTGAAACAGACTGAGAAATACTGGTGAATCCTTTAAAGGTTCTGTTACATGTCTGATTTCCCCACTCTAATAAGGGACAGTGTTATTAAATTATTTTTAATTGACCTTGTCAAATGGAGTAATTACTTTGGTGGTGGTAATTAAAGCAAATACTGATCACTCACAGAGTATGTATGAGAGGAAGTGTGGTGAGATCAGCTTTAATTTTTTTAATCTATTTATTCTTAGACTAACTTTTCACATTTTCTCTTGGGAAAGACTGAAGTAAAAATCTAAAAGCTCCCTAATCTTGTTAAAAGAAAATAGCATTGCTTCACATTCCTACTTTAAAGAATTTCCTCTTGGCTTCCAGTTACTTGCATACTGCCTTTATACTATTTCAAATGAACCAGCAGTAGAAAATGTTTCCTGTGGATTATTATTCCAGAACAAATCTATTAACTTATTTCAGAAAAAAAATAGCTTTGCTGGCTTTACAATGTAGGTATGTTTCTGGTGTAGAAAAGTCATATTCTGATAGAAACAGAATCACAGAATCACAGAATCTTAGGGGTTGGAAGGGACCTCAAGAGATCATCGGGTCCAACCCCCCTGCCAAAGCAGGCTCCCTATCTCATATTACACAGATAGGCATCCAGACGAGACTTGAATATCTCCAGAGAAGGAGACTCAACCACCTCCCTGGGCAGCCTATTCCACTGCTCCGTCACCCTCACTGTGAAAAAGTTCTTCCGCATGTTGGTGCGGAACTTCCTATGCTCCAGCTTACAGCCATTGCCCCTAGTCCTGTCCCCACAGACCACTGAAAAGGGGCTGGCCAAATCCCCCTGCGTCCCAAGTCTAAGATATTTATAAACACTAATTAGGTCTCCCCTAAGCCTTCTTTTCTCCAGGCTGAACAGACCCAGCTTACTCAGCCTTTCCTCATATGGGAGATGTTCCAGGCCCCTAATCATCTTCGTGGCCCTTCTCTGGACTCTCTCCAGGAGATCCCTGTCTTTTTTATACCATGGAGCCCAGAACTGGACACAGTACTCCAGGTGGGGCCTGACCAACGCAGAGTAGAGGGGGAGGATCACTTCCTTCGACCTGCTGGACATACTCTTCCTGATGCATCCCAGGATCCCATTGGCTCTCTTCGCCACCAGTGCGCACTGCTGGCTCATAGCCAACCTGTCATCAACCAGGACCCCCAGGTCCTTCTCCACAGAGCTCCTTTCCAGCAGGTCATCCCCCAGCCTGTACTGATACAGTCGGTTGTTCCTCCCCAGGTGCAAGACTTTACACTTGCTCTTGTTGAACCTCATCTGGTTTCTCCCAGCCCAGCTCTCCAGCCTGTCAAGGTCTCGCTGGATGGCAGCGCAGTGTTCCTGCGTGTCAGCCAATCCTCCCAGCTTTGTATCATCGGCATATTTGCTGAGGGTGGATGCTATACCCTCATCAAGATCGTCAATGAAGATATTAAACAGGACTGGACCCAACACCGAGCCCCTGGGGAACAAACACTGGCTCTCCAATTCCACTGGAGTCCAGATTATTAGGCTGTTACCCTCTACGAGCCAACCATGAAAAATGGGAAGCAAAGCAGTGCATGAACAGGCATAGAGAAAGCACAGGAAAACAGACTTAAGAGTCTTTCTGAAAACCATTCCCATGAGTAAAGTGGCTCTTCCCAACAAGGGTTGCAGGCTACAAGGCATATGTAATTATCAATCAATTCCCAAGTTTGCTTACCCACTGTTCTACTCATGTACAAAAGTGAGTACCTCTGCCAAGATGACCACAGGTACCCCAAATTGAGGTATTGTCTCATTTAATAATACTGTATTCCTCTGGCTTTCTTTGTTCTACAAGAAAATGCCTCTGGCCACCCAGAAGTGTCAGTAAGTACCAATAAGTATCTGTACACCCCTTTTCCTGAGAGCTCAGAGAAATCAATTAGCCAGTGCTGGTCTGTTTCCTTTTCCAGTATTCCCTAATTGCCCCCAGTTACCTGTATTGGGGTTATTTTTCAAACATTTCACATTGCTGAGTCACTGCTGAGTTGTAACAGAGCTTTTCCCCTATTAATTTTTGATTGTGGATTGATGCTGAGTCACCACCCCCTGAGGTATTTAAAAGGCACGTAGATGAAGTGCTTAAGGACATGATCTAGAGGTGGACTAGGCAGGGTTAGGCTGTGGTTGGACTCAATCTTAATGATCTATTCCAAACCAGGTGATTCTACAATAAGTGTGTCTTAAAAATTAACTGCAGCATTCTACACACAAACTTCATATAGCACACATCAGAGAGACTAAAATAAAAGCTTTCAGTCTGAACTACAGTGATCATTAGTTGAAAGCAAGCATTATGGTGAGAGGTGTTCCACAGGACTAACCTTGGTGGTACAACCATCTCATTAGATGACAAGCATTGATATTTCACCCCCGAGACATACCTACATTCACCCCAACAGCAAAATGGCACCATTGAAATGCAACACAGGAGCACATGCAAGAGGAAGACAACTTCAACATGACCAAGTGCATGCCTGGAATGACCACCAACTTCTGCACATTCTCATAAAGCAGACTGCATAAGAATCCAGTGCACCTATTTCTAACTTTACCCTTCCATGTCACAGCTACTGCTGCAGATTTTTTTTTCTTTTCCCAGTACTAAGATTCCCAGCCACTGGCCTTCTGCAGAGTATAGAATTACGAGTTGTGTACTATTCACTGTTTATATATTACTTTAAGGATTTGTAAGCAGCATGATAAGTATATCACAACGGGCTTACTTCTCAATTTAGTTCCTCAGTAATGCTACTGAAATCAGTGGGACAGGCAGTTTTATTCACTTTATACAATACTTTACTCTTCATGTAGTCCCAATAAAGGTATGAATCAGAGCGAGATGTCCAGAACCTCAGATTTGGCCAAAGCTCTAATTACAGGACAGCCTGAATAAGCCACCTTCAGAAGTGCCCCATACAGCATGGTCTCAGTTCAGCTAATATGTTCTACAAGACTTTCACCAACACAGTCTCACAACATGCCCAGCAATCCCCATATACATGTCACTGTACAAGCCACAACTAATAAGTCAACCAGCTAACTTGCCAGCAGAACTGTGGCACCCATGCTCTCAGTGTAGTACATTGGCTTGCATTGGATGCCTTTAACTTAGGCAGCCACTGATTGCACCGTCTGCACATTTGGCTCCTTTCTTCCACCAGCTGGGAAAGGTTGCCAGCCAGCTGCATGGTTTTGAACAGACATCAGAAGATCTGTACAGACACACAGATGCATGGGTAGAAAAATACAAATAGAACTGGCCTTTGGCTAGGAATCATTTCTTTTGACACATGGCTGTTCCTCCATAGTGCTCAATCCCATCCATCCTCTGCCCATCTGCTCCTCCCTCCGTGCTCTCAGCCCATGACATTTACAAGGTCAATACCTTGCTGACTGACAAGATGGAGCACAGATTCATATAGAGAAAATTTTACATTCAGGCCAGAGTGTGGTACATGTATGAATACAAATCAGAACAGACTGAATCACCCAAGGACAGCACAGTAATATTTCAGAAGGAAAACCTTGGCTTACCTTCTGCCTGGGATTCAATTAGTCAGCTAGGCCAATCTTTAATAGCAAAGGAGGGCTTTTTGGACCAAAAGCCATAGTACATCTAGAAGTGAGCCAGAAATCGGCTGTCCTGGAATATCTCAGGAGCATACCTCTGTCCACATCCTACCCTGACAGAGATGCTTATGCTGATAGCATTCACATCTCGACTTCCAGGCCAGCTGAGGAGGATGTAGAGTTACTTTTTTTGATCAGATTGGGTATAGTTCTACAAGCAAATGGTATTGTCCTGTTTGCATGGTTAAACCAGGGGCTGCGATTGGAGAGGGTGAATGAATGAGTCCCCTCTGAACATGTTGCTTCAGATTAGTTTATGATGGACAAAAATACAGAAGGAATTCTGCTGCCTTGTTCCCTGTGTGGTCAAGGAAGTGTTCTCCAGAAACTGTAAGGACTTGTTTATTGCCTACAAAGGAATATTTCTTTACAGCAGTAGCAAGTTTGAGCCCTTTTCATGATCAAGCTTTATAATACATCCTGTCCTAACTAAATTCTATTCCACCCACACAGAACCCTAACTAGTGACCCTGTGCCATCTCTTTCAATGATTATGATTTCTCAGAAGAAATAGCTTCTGGAGTTTCAGTAGGCTGAAGGAAAATGAGAGCAAAAAGCACATCAGCACATTTGCAAAGCAGGAGAGACATCATGCACCAGGAAGGCATTCAAGCAGGCCAAAGTCTGTCAGGATGGAAGCTGGCAACTGATCTTTGTGGGATACAGGCCCAGACAGAGCCTGAGGGAGCAGGACAGAAGGCTGCCACTAGTGCAGTCTTTGGTAACAATCCGATAGAGCAGATCAGAGGCAGTAATTGAGATAAGGCAGCTGGTAGTGGAATGAAGTAGCACCTGCTGATTGCCTCACAAACAGGACCAGTCCTACAGAAGGAGGAAGTCAGGCAATATTAGATACAAGTTGGGGTTGAATCGCTGGAAATAATGTGGGAAGGCTGTGTGGAAAAATATTAAACAGGGACTTGAAGAGTTTGTGCATCACCAGAGCTCACATAAAGTTGTCCCCAGCCTAATAGATGCTATGGAAAAAACCCACAAAGCTAAGAAGGAAGAGAGGCAGTGGAAGTACAAGAAGAGAAAAAGATGTGTGCTATCATGGGAGAAAAAATGTAGGTGGAAATGTGATCATTGTTATACACAGGGGCAAACAAATGTTTAAATAAAACATGTCTGGGTGGTTTACTCTGCTACTCTTCTTAAGTGAAGTGAAACCACTGCGACAGAAGTACTGTTCAGTGTATTTAATAATTTCATGGAGGGTGGGATATTTGAGGCTTTGGGAAAATACATCAGAAAGATGCAGAAAAGATTCAAGTGAACAGCATGGGATTGAAATAGATTTTAAACCTGTTTCAGGGCAATAGGAGGCTGAGTATCTGGAGTATGCAGTTGTCTCAGATGAAGAGGTGGATGTCTCTTTAGTATGCTGTTACTCAGCTGCATCATTCAAGCTTGATTAATACTTAATGTGATTGTCTTAAAAATCTGTCAGCATTTGGCATAGATCAGATAAGTGGCTGTGACAGAAGTGCAAATATTTGTACTGGAGTTTTGTAGTCTGCTGTGGTTATGATTATATAAGTTTTGCTTATGCATCTCCAGAGATTGTTTTGTAAATTATCCTGCCTGGTTTATATTAATTCAAAACACTCAAAAATATTTTCCTATGGGTTTACTATTTTAAATAAATAGGCAGCAACATTGCTTAGAGGATCTAGCTAGCATATTTTAAGATACTTAAAAATCACGCCAAAGAAGTTGAACAGATATTAAATTGATCAGAGAGGGATCAAACCACAGGTGACATCCCCTGATAAGGGCAGGAAGTAGTAAAGCCACCCTTGAAATCAAGAATTTTCAGGAACACAGAGGTGAAAGCTTCTTTAATCAAGATAATTAGAGATTCTAGATGCTGTAAAATCCACACAAATCAAGCTGTAAAAATGATTATTTGGAGATAGAGCACAAAGGATGAAAGATGTTACCTAAAATAGCAATGATCCATCAGAGATGCTTTGCACCATTGCTTCTTTCTCTGAAGGATACAAAACATTGGGGTCTTCTCAAAGTGGCCATGCTGGTAAAATTCAAAGGTAAAAAACCAAAGATTTCATTTTGCCTCTGTTCCTCTGAACAATCTCCATCTCGCATAGGTGTGTAACAGTGGACATAGCCACTGACTACACTAGGTAGAAAACAGAAGCCAGGACTTGTTCCAAAGTCATAGCTAAAGTTAACTTAAAGCAACAGGGAATAACTGGGGAAGATGGCTGGTGAAAGATGAAAATACCTAGTGATATTCTTGATATTTATTAGATCATACATTCTAGTTAGATGCTAGACTGTTAAGGAAGCTGAAGGGTCCGACACAGGAAAAACCCCACTTCCTTAGTCATGGTATGACACTGGTTTGATGGGATTCAGTCTCTGAAGGAAGAAAATTACAGCTTTTACTGCAGAAATGCTTAATCCAATGGATCCAAACTACTCAGGCACAGGAGACAGGGCAGGTAATGCTGATGTCCTTCCTTGGCTTTCAGTTCAACAGTTAGACTTCCAAATCTGAGTGTGAGCTGCTTCCTTTCCTCTCCCACACAAGGTTTTTACCCTTCTGCATTTTCATCCTGCAATGGACCCATTTCCTAAAGTAACTTCTGTCCTTCACACCCTTTGGAATTGCATTTCCTGCTTTTGTTTTCCTTCCATAAACTCTCCTAAACAGTTTTTTTCCTTATTCAGTTCAGTTTGAGTGAAAGGGGCAGGCACAGTTTGAAAATATTTGTTAGGATGAAAATGACAAAGTGAGCTGTGACATCTGAAAAGGCCCTTATTAAAATAAAAAGCATTAAGTTATTCCTAAGTCACTGCTTATCACTGCCTAATAGCTAACTTCAGCCTGGAAATTTCCCAGCTCCCACATCAGACCTGACATCAACTGTAGATAGACTAACAGTTTTACATAAGTATTTTTAAACACTATTCCTGTCCACATCTGATTTCCTTCCATAAGTCTGGAGAATGTTTCCAGGGAACACATTCAGATATCACCCTCAAAGCAAATGTAGTTGCTAGTTCAGAACGCCTCAAAACATATCTTCCTTTACAAAACAAGTAGCACCAACATTTGATAGGATTACGTGGCTGTGCAGATTTTCTTGGACCCTGCAAAGAGGTTCTGTTGTTCCTTTGAACTGAGAACCATGAATGTTTGCACACAAATACAACTTCTGTATCTAGCTACATTCTTCTGTATGTGCTGGTTGTAAAAAGTGAGATGCTTGAAACTATCTTGAGAGTTCTGAATTCATAAATTGCAAGCTACACCCTGTCAGTAGTGACTATTGCACCCAAACAACAGATTGACAGCTAAATTATTGTCTACATTCTTGTCATCTTAACACTAAAAGGTTCACTGAAAAGCAAAGTATCTACAGAAGACAGATGGTCCCCTTCTGTCCTTCTAAGCCTGTGGGCCACAGATTGTGGGCTCTGAATAGCCAAATCTTTGTCTTGCTTTTGCAACAGAACCCTCACAAGTGCAGTGTTCAGCTTCTGGGTCTGCTGCTGTATGTGCAGGTTTCATCACATTCTAAGAAGTGTTAGAGTAATGTACTTCAAACCCTGTCAGGGCTTCCTTCCCCTCTAAAGGAAGCTCATCAGGATAACATTCTCAGTTGCAATTTGAAAATAAGACCCCTGAGCCAGCATCTCTGTTTCTTAAAATCAAACTATTTGAAAAAGCATCTTTACTGGTGAAAGCTGAGAATCAACAAGCTCTCAGATACTTAAACTGTTTGGCAGGGCCTGTGAATTCAGGTGCTTGGACTTAGATGCCTAAATCCTATCTAAATTCTATTTTGAGTTCAGCACAAGGATTAGAGTGTCTTTGTTGTTTATTTTTTATTTTAACTGTTATTTACCTGCTCTGCAGTAAAAGAGAATGCAAAACACCCTTGAAATTTTTCTACTTTCAATGTCTTTCCAGATACTTCCCTGCTGACAGAAAAGCTTACAACAGCTGGGAGGAAAAAAACCCTCAAAAATCTCCAAGAACTATGGAATATGCACTTGGGCAAATGAGGACAGAAAGAGTAATTTAAATACTACTTTGAGATCAAGTGCTGGTCAGCCAAGTGTATTTTGGTTTCTCAAACATAGGTAACAAGCAGTCACAGTGAAAATAGCCTTAAAGCCTAAAACTTACTTTAGTTCACAATACCTCAGGTGTCTTAGCTCTTGTATGGTAAGGGTCATCTATTTGTGGTTCTGTAGCTTGCCTTTCACTTGCAGCTCTGAAGCCTTTCACCTCAGCTGCTGCAGCAGCATTCCCTCTGTTGTTCTCTTGGTGCTATTTTCATAGCCTTGTTCCTGCAAGCCCTAATACTGCTGCCATGGTGAGTTTTCATTTCAAGTCTCACTAGTGGGAGATTTCACCCCTCCTCAACCCACTCCCTTCCTACCTCTTGCTTGTAACTTTTGTTTTGTATTAGGGGACCCAATAATACTCAGGCACAAAGCTTGAGAAACTATCCAGCAGGGAGAACTTGTCCCAAATTAAATTGTGCTCCAAGCAGTACCAATACCATAAGTATGAGGAACCAATAGTTAGTCCTAATCCTTCTTTAAATCTGGCCCCAAGTTTTTTCTGAGCTTCCCAAAAATCCAAGACTATCTGGACCATCTCCATAATGGAAAGACAGTCAGGGGTTCCAAACCAAACAGTTCTATGATTCTATGAAATTATATCATGCAGATCCAGCTCAAGACTTCTTAGCAGCAAGCCCTCACAACAGTACTCATGAGGATCCAGCCAGGTTCACCCACCCGACCTCTCATGGAAGAGTGGGGGCCATGGTCTTCTGGGGAAATTCAGAACAGTTCTGCTCCGAGCAGGACAACGGAAGGTTTCATGGGTGTCAAGTGAGCAGTTCCCTAATGGGAAGGGCTGGGACCACAGGCACAACCTCCCAGCACGCAGAGAAACCTTCCCAGGGAGTTTAACATCCGAGCCTCCACATCAGAAGAAACAATCTCAGTGCTCCAACAACTTCCACGTAGCTGGAGCCTCAGGTCCCAAAGCCCCACGCAGACCACAGCAGGCACACACTCACCCCAGCTATTCACCCCTCTGCACAGGACTCAGTAACTGGAAAGCTTTAACCTTCCCTGGTCATTAACAAGCATAAGACAAAACAGTTTTATGCCAAATGCCTCTTTTCCCCCAGGAATACAGATAGGATTGCCATAAAGGCAACACTCCCTGCAGCTACCGTGGCTGCAGCAGGCCATCCACAGGGAAAAGCTACACTCAAGGGTGGTGGGTGCCCCAGCACCCCTGGTATTTGCTGCCAGTGCTCCTGCTGGGAGGGTGCAGAGGAAGCTGTGGGTTCCCATACAGCCAGCGCTGCTCCATTTCCTGCAGAGTTTTGAAAACCTGTTGGAGTTCCAAAGCGAGCTTCAGTTTCACTGTGACCAGCAGGTCAGAGGCTCAGTTACTATACAGCCAAATAAAATATTTTTTCATAAATTTAACACCAGCATGTCTGTGTTTGTCACCCTGAAGTGAGCACATGAAAAGTGCAAAGGAAAGAGGGAGAAACTGACCTTCAGCAATAGAAGACTCGCTGCTCTTGTTACCAACAGGAAATAGGATGTTTAGGGTGAGGGATTTTTGTTGGGTTTTTGTCTTTTGTTTCAAGGAACATGCTTCCTTCCCAGTCGATTCAGCAGTTAACACGTCCCAGTCCATCCTGACTCATACTCCTAATGCCCTCAGCAGGAAGCCTTGCATTGCTTGACAAAGACCTCCAAAGTAGACAGCTGGACCATTGCTGCTTTCCTGCCTCTTTGCAGTTTGGTCTACTACTTAATTAGCAGGTATTTTGCATTGACTACCTCTGAAAGTCAACAACAATCATTAATAAACCCTGGAAATGATAAAATAACACTCACTGGTGATCAGTCAGTGTATGGCAGCCACCATCTATCACTGAAGCAAGCTCCCAGAATGTTCCCACAAACTGATCATCAGTTTCAAGCAATTACTGACCATGGTCCAGTAATAAGTCATGGATGAATCAGATTGCCACCAGAAATTAATTGTTGTGTTATTCATTATTAATTACTGATACCAGCTGTTCATAAACCACTACTAGTCACCAGCAATCAGCATGTGTAGCACTAGAAATCATTTGCTTTGCACATTAACTCACAAGAGCTGTGATGCTTTATATAATCATGTTCAACAAGTTTAGCACATCATACCTGTTATTATTCCTAACACAACAGAATACTACCAAAGGATGTCCAAAAGGCACACTACACTTTCCCACGCAATCCAAAAAGCCCAAATCCCTTGGTTTCTTCAGAAAGGCATTTCAACATGCACATTCAACATTCATTGCCAAGTATAAACTGCAAACAAACAGAAAAAACATTAAATAGCCAGAGAGAGAGTTCTAGCAAGCACCTGAGTTTCAGAACAATATTGACTAGCTGGTCTTTGTTTGTTTATAATCTTGTAAATCACTGGTGTGCAAAATACCAACCAAAGTCTTTGGAAACAGTCAACATATGTAAGACCACTCTAAACATTAATGAGAGCTCTGTAAACACTGGAGAAATTTATCAGGACAAATTAAAAAATATTTGTGTGAAAATTTAGAGATATAAATATTGCTCAAGATTTGAGCCACAGCAGAATGACACCATCTAGTCCACAGTAAATAAGATTCTCTCAAGCATGTGAGGAATACCTAAACTGGTGGACAGATGGACACAAGGATTTCTCCCCCAAATATTCTTGCAATATCAGTCACCCTCCTGAGTAAAGAACATCTGCCAGAAACCTGCTATGTTGTATCTAACATTTATGGATGTAATCTTGTATCATTCTTCTCTGTATGAGATTACTATTGCCTCTAATTAGACAAAATTATTCCTCTTTTTGAAGCGTAGATTATGCTTGATAATCTCTTCTGATGATTGACATGTACATGTGTATTACAATATTGGTTCTTGCTAATTACATATATTTATCCTTACAGATTTAATGCAAAAATAGCTATGCAAGATACTGGTAACAATCAAATTCTTATTGCCATGGAGTCATCACCTTGCAGCTTAAAGTGAAAAAAATAGATGAAATGGCCATATGATGTAACAGACTCTGTCCTTCCTACTTGTCAACTTCACCTCATTTCTATTTGGAGTCTGTCAACCTATGGATGTAGAAAATCATCTGGAAGTGTTTTTCCAATAAAAAGGGGGGAGTGTATCATGCCAAACAGCCCTCAGAGGGAATGCATCACCCAGGAGACAGCATCTAGTAACTCCAAGTTGACTCAAATGTTGTCCCCAGAGATTCTCAAAAAATGCCTTCACATGGTAAGGAGCAAGGAATGAAAATCATGGATGCAAGTCCTTCAGTACCGCATGATTTAAGGCTTATTAAAGTCAGTAACTCAAAAATAAATTTGTCTAGTTCTAATCCTATAATGCAGGAAATCTCAGGCTTACACAATATTCAGTAGGTTTCTCAAAATGTCAGAGATATTGGCAGCACGACAGAGTCAGTACAAGATCAGGGTTTCTGAGTACTGATGAATTGTGACCACATAATCTGGAATGCCCAAATCACACTAGGCAAGATTTTTGATTTCAGAAACTTCTATCTAGTTCTAACTTTGTCACATACCAGAACTGGTGTATATGGCTGCAGAAAAATTGAGAAGTACTGGTCAGAAATTTTCTTTTAAAAATTAGAAGACAGCAAACTTGGTCATTTTTGTTTTTTAAAAATCACACCACCAAAACTAGTTGCGCAGCACACAACATGTCACATTCTGTAGTTTGGGAGAAATAAACAAGGTATCACAGCAGCGTTTTCAACTATCCATAGCAGAATCACTCACAGGGCTATCTGAAGCAGCTCTGTACACATGGCACAGAGTTAACATCATCTGCTTCAAATTAAAAATGCACAGTTTTTTTATGCCAGATTTCTAGCTGGTACATGAGAAATTTTTATATCTGTGCAAACATTTATGTGAGGCACTGCCTGAATTACGTTCTTTATACCAAATGTTAAAAAACCCCATTGTTTCACTCATCTCAACAATGACTGAAACAGAACGTCAGCAGCTGGGCAGAGTGTGATACAGCTCTAAAGACAAAATAAAATATGCCAAGTAACAGCAGTTAAGGTAACAGCTTCCAATTTTGCCTTTTTTTTTTCCTCTCCCTAACAGTGCACAGTTAGGTCCTTTGCAAGTTTTACCTTGAATCTTTGACTAATTAAGCCATTTCATCCATGTGCTCCTTCTGTACTGCAGACAGAACTGTGGAAGGCAAACATGATTTGCAGCACCACAATAATTCAGTTGTGCACACTAAGGGGAAAATATGATAAATCATTGATTCACTTCAGTAAAATGTAGGTGCTTCCCACAATTTATTACTGCTGAATTATATCAGCACAAGTAAATACAAAAGTGTTAGATGAAAGCTCAAAACAAGTAGTCTCCTTAAAGGTTACTCCAATTAGCAATTAAGATGGAATCATGCTACTAGTTTGAACCTAAATTTTCCAGATTAAAAGTGTTTGCAAAAACTTTGTTTTTACAGCAGAGAAAAAGAGTCATTAACTAGCCAAAGAATACTTCCTGACAGTGAAGTCTTCTAGATGTGAAGTAATATCCCCAGAGAAAGTGTCAGCTAACCACTAGGATTATTTAAGAAAGTGCTAGATTAAACAACAAGCAATCTTAAAAATTGATTTCCTATATTCATTCCTGTGATATTCTGGTTACCAGACAGCACACACAAGCTTAATGTAACAGAATAGCCATAGGAAAACAACAGGCAAGAAGGATTTGCTTTTATAATGCTACTAATTTTTTTCTCTGATTTCTTTCAGCTATCTTATAGTGATTATTGCTGATTTGGGGGTTTATTAAGCTTACTGTTTGAGCAAGTGGAGGAGCCTGAAGTTAGTGATTTAAAGAATCATTGTCATTCCCAATTGTGGGATTATTTAACTGAAGTTTTGTCAAACTTTTATTGCAATTCATATTTCTGCACCTCACACTCAAAGCATGTCCCAAGTCCATTTGCCCTTAAAAGCAGTTTCACAAGCAGAGATTCTTGAATTACTGTGCTTCTCTTAGCTTCCCATAAGTTATATATACAAATTCATAACTTCAAGTCATAGCATTGCCTTTTGGTTGAACAAAATTATTAAGAACATTTCACATATAAAAAGGGGGCCTCTAGAATCTAGATGGTTCCAGCCATCTGTTGTCCAATAAATACTCCCCAATTAATAATCAAGCATCCCCTTACTATTATTTATATTTGCATGTACAAATGCAGCCCTTTATACAAAAGACAATATTAATTGGCTAGCTAGTCACAATACCGTTCAAAGTATGCATTTTCTAACAAGTACTATATACTTTGTCTGCATACAAAAGGCATCTGGTTCGGGATATGTGAATACATTTGCACAGCCAAGATACAATACAAGATACATTGCTAATCATTAGGGCTACCATCCTAAGCATAAATTAATCTTAAAGCCCATCCCATAGGAGTTTAGAGAACCTTCATTCATATAGCTAGGCAGCAGAAGCATCTGATCAAGAGTTTATATCAAAAGAGGAAGACAAAGGTCATGGCTTATAACCAACCTTAGCCATCAGTACATTTAAATCAAAGTGTGATATAGGATAGCAACATGCACTCACCCATCAAGAAGCTTTCACAACATTTCAGGTGAGCCCTACGCTTTCTGCTGAGACACATTCATGCGACTTTGTCACTACATGCAGAGCAGCTTAAGCAGAATAAGCACGTACAGCCTAAGAGGAAAGCAAAAGGAAGAAATGGAAGCAAAAGGGATGGATCTGAAAGCCACATCCTCAAGCCTGGTAGCAGAACAATGTAGACCAACAAAGTATGGTGGTTCAGCCCCAAGCAGCAGCTGAACACCACTCATTCCCAGAGGAGAAACAGGCAGAGCCTCCATGGGCTGGGATAAGGACAGTTCACTGACAAAAGCACCATGAGAAGGGAACAATAACAGCCCATGGCAAATCACACTCACACCTAGTGATAACACAGAGTACCTTACAGCAACAGAGTGCTGCACCACAAGCAGTTCTACCTGATACCCCTGGCCACACTCAGCCTACCTCAGAAGCAGCCCTGGCCTGAGCAGCCCCTTTTATGGAGGAGTGATATCAGGTGGTGTGGGAACAGCCCAGGCTGACTCAGCTCACCTGGGCTAACTCAGCTCACCTGGGCTGGCTGCTCAGGGAGCTGAACTCTGGCCTTGCCAGAACCTGGTCACAAGTTTAGCACACAGTGACTTGGGTATGAAACATCATGAGACCAACTTGTCACACTGTGTAGGTCTGCACATTGACAATGTGTCACTCAGCTTTTCAAGGTTCAGCTTTGACAGCTTATACTAAACAGAGCAAGGTCAGAATAGGTAATTATAGCTTGCTACCTTGTTTTGTGAGTCCATGCAACAAAAAATAGTTGCACTGTATTCTGACTCATAATAAAAATATTTCAAGTAAATTCTGACGTGTTTTTTAAACTTTGAGCCTTTTTTTTTCCCCCGAGAAGAAAAAAAATGTTCTTAGGTCTTCAGTAAAGTCTTAGTAGCAAAATATTTGCTACTAACATTAAAATAACTTACTTCAAAAAACAAAGCACAGGCCCGGTTCCTCTGTTACTGCCTCTGAACCTTCATCAGTCCCATTTTATAATCTCTTTTGTCTATTACTACTGGCTGCAAGAGGTAGAAAATGGAATAGGAAGGGGCAGGAAACTGGAAACCAGGGTAATGCAGGATTTGCTACTTTTCAGACAGGGAATAAATAGTGTTTGTAGGATTAATTTGACTTGACACAAACTACATTGTCTGAATAACAAAGTTAATGGAAAAAATCAAAGTAAATGGTTCAAGTTTCTGGCATGGGTAGGACTTTAATTGCATTTTCATCTTTCTAATTTTACTCTTAGCAGGAAAGCTGTAATAATTGAAGGACAATCAGCCTTGGGGCTTTTTTCATTCTGCTGCCTCTTATTAGTTTGTTCAGGTTAATGAGGTGTGCCTCTCCTAACCTTGATTGTAACAGGGGGTAGGGAACTAACCTGACATCTACACACTAAGAAGTACTCCTTAGCACAACCTGGTAATGCTGTAGGAATCCCCTAATAATATCCTTTTATTCTTGGTCAACAGGGCTTTTTAACACTATAATGTGTCTTCTGTTAAGATTGTTTTCCACTGCACATGAAGGAGCTCCAGTACAGAGGTCTGTAAGTCCTGAGAACTTTTCCGCTTCATCTGAGTACAGGGGTTTTCTTTGCTACCTGCCCTGAACAGCTCTCATTGCCCATTCCAGAGAAGGTTGCCTTTTAATTTGTTGAAGTAGTTAATGAATGTAAAATACTTTTTGACCCTTGGGGAAGAAAACAACTTGCAAGGTTCAAAATATTTTATGATGCACTACATCAAAGAAGAGTGTATGAATAAACATACTGTGCGCTAGCTCAATAGTGCTTCTGTTACTTCCTCCTGCCTGGCTCTGCTGTTTCAGGTTGCAGAGAAAATCAACACGTTTTGAATGTCTAGCCAACCCGTCACTTCATCTTTGGTTTCTGCACATGAAAGAGAACAAAAAGTGACATAGATTTGTGAAGACACTATTTACCCTGAAGTGCATGTTTGCTCATTGGCTTCACCTGAGCCACTGGAAAAGTGTGCATGTTGGAGAAAGCATTCCTCTCACTCCACCGACCCACAGCCACAACAGCAAAGCCTCAAAGCAGAGAGAGAAAGGCATCTGCCAATGCAATTGCAGCCAGCCGTTCCTTTACTGCCCTGAGGAAACTAAAACACAGTGTCTGTCTGAAATAGCACAGCGGCTGCTGTTTCTTGCAGGATCTGTATTCAGTTCTATCAGCATCTAAACAAATTACAGTAAGGAGATGGCAGTACCTCTGTGGACTTTAATAATCTGAGCAATGACAGAAACCAGGATTAAGCAGCTGTAATTTAGGCTGGAGATCAGCAAATCATTTAGACTGGTGGGATTAATAGGACAAAACTACCTCTCAAAGATCAGTTCATGTAAACCAGTAAAAATTGAACCTGGAGCATGATGATCTATCAGGCAGGTTTTCCCTTTTCCCTGCACAGACAGGCTTCTCAGCCTATACGTTCTACGATTAACACCCTTACTCTTTGCCAGCATGTAGGGCCACTTTTGTTATACAAAGGCATGAAGTGGAGAAAAAACATCACTTTGGTTTCATGTTATATTTCTTACTGCTACAGGAATTTGCATGGTGTCTGAGAGTGCTCAGTTTTAAATGTTCACCACAAGCTTCTGCACGTGTTTGTCACTCACTAAGCTTGGGTCTTCCATAAGTGTCTTTCTTAGGTTATCTGTCTAAATCTTACTTGCAGTTGGTCGTAATATTAACAATATTAACATTAATTATCATTGACAAAGTGCAGATAGTACTTTGGATATTGCATCCAGACAAAGGAAAGTAATCCATTCTAACAGAGGCATGTCCTGCAGTTCAGCCATCTTGACTTGGCAGTCCTTTGTACATACACTCAATATTTTGACACCGTCTTCATCAAATCATTGGACTGGAGATAATGCAGATTAGCAGTAATACATATATCTAATTGCAGAATGCTTAACTTCACTGCCAAAAAAATTATCACCCAATTGTAAAACATTATTGCTTGAGGTATATCATCTCTAGAGAAACAAGGTATACATAAGCACCTGTTTAATTGCAACACAATCTCCAAAGGCCATCTCACAGAAAGTAAAATATTATTTAGAATATTTTCTGCTTCAAGGACCATACTCTTCTTATGCCATCAATACAGAAATTTTGCTGGATTCCACTTGTGGTTTCGCAGGTGACAATGTTGCAAAGCTTCCAAAGTGTTGCTGCTCTGCCATTCATATCTTGGTCCTCAGATGAACTTTGAGTAATTTTTTCAGTGTTTTTGTGTAACATTTTAAGGAACAAATCCCAGTCATAAAAATTCTCCCTTAAACAAGAAGGCCCAGAATGTTTTCCAAATCTCACACTTCTAATAATTTCGGTTACATTTGTCAGGCTCTCCATTCTCAGCATTAATATCAGTAATCTCATTTCACATCTTGACCCAGTCAGAATAGTGTTCTTTGAAAGGAAGATTGATACTGCTACAATTTAGGTTGAAATTTAGTTTGCTCATCTTACGTACTTTAGCTACAAATTATGTCCCATGTTGCATATGCCCCATATTCTATTCAGAGAACAAATGTATGTGTTTAATCTCTCTTGTTGTCAGGTCTCTCTCTGTCAGTAACAATAAGTTGGTTTATGGACAGCTTTAGCTACCATGGCCCCTGGTGCATAGACACAGAACTTCTCATATTCATGGATTCAGTATGAGATACTCAATAATGCAATACTAGTCTCCAGTTCTCACTGTCCTGCCATTTGTGTCATAAACTGCTTAGTCTTGTATTTCCTAAGGACATCAAACTTTGAGTTTCTTTAATGCCTTAAATTTATTCAGCTCAATTCACATTTGCATCCTGTGAACATACATCCAGCAGAGAACTGTTCGAGCATCTACAATAGGTACTAATTTCCCTGTCTTGTTCATGATCATGTCCAGGAGTCATTAAAAACACACACATGCAAAAAAAAATCACAGCGATTATCTTTTATCTACAAGGACAAAAATGCTGGTAGAAGCCTTATCCTTATCTGATCTGCTTGAGTACCTTGCTTCTAGGAATGTTCTTTCTCATACATATAATTTACATTTTTGTTTATGTTTTGCCAGCTTTTTCAAAGCTACATGGAGCCTGTGGCCATGCTCTTCCACAGCATTTCCATAGATCAAAACAGCATTTGTGAAGACTTACCCTCTACACTATCAAAGACATGTCTTATTTTCCAGTGGAAAAAATCAGGTGCCAAGCAAAGCCCAGAAGCCAGTCTGCAGAAATAGCATTGCCTAATGAGAAAGTGGGGTCTGTTTCTTAAGGTTACTGGCCAAAAAAATCTGATGATACCAAATATTTTTCCATGGTTGATGCATCCACCATAAAAGACATTTAAGAATGTCCTTCTTTAACTGGTCAAAAACATTTTCATCTCTCTATATATTTAGTGTCTTTTGGAGTGAATACAGAGGTACTAATGCTTTTGTCTGCAGGGGCTGATATGTAATGTCATCTCTTGTGGTTCCCTTGCTTGCTCTGTGATTCTGAGGGAAGCGGCCTCGCTCCGTTTTTTCCTTTGGCTTTCTTTTTAGAGAGAGTAGGATTTTCCAAGACTCCTGGAAATAGGCTTCTATTCTGTTCTCTTTAGAAAGTTTCCCTTATATCCTGGAACATGTTTTCTGATATTCTGTTGCTTGAGTTTCCTGCTTTCCAAAAAGTTGCACATTTTAATGAATTATACATTTTATTTTATGTAGTCTTAGGAGCTGCAACTTCAAACATTTGTTATTTATCTGTGCATTTATTATTTCATCTGCTTCCTTGTGGGGCTAACCATAGTAAAGCTGAATATAAGCAAAATCTCCAGCTTTGCCCTCTTACTTGGCGCTATCAGTGTTCCTTCTGCAGCGGTAATATTTTCTGGGATCGTGTCGACTTGAGCACTGATCTCCATCTTTGTCCAAAACTTTCCATTTTTTCTCTGAATTTCCTTATCTACAGTGATCCTGTTGTCATTCTTTGTTCATGCTGTGGGCATAAATCATGATTTACTATGAGCTGTTACTGTATATACCGCACTGTTCTAAGTATGAGGCAGTTTTTCAGCTTGTGGCATTTCCCACAAGAAGCACAATTCACTGTACTGATTTTCATCTTTAGTTTTTCTTTGCCCCTTAGTTTAGGGTCTTGCAATTCCTAATCTGATCTGTGGCTCAGTTACCTCAGTACAATGACCAGAATGTCCCACCAGCTTTAGTAATTTGCATATCCATATATGTTTTCAACTTCTTGTGCTAGGGGGAAACAAGTCTCGATGGGAACTTCTTTCAGTCCAGCTTCTGAAATCTTGGTCATTCTTCAATTTGCAATAGTATGTGATACACATATCCCATATTCAGCTTGCTCTCAGTTCTCATGCTCTTAACTACATTTCAGTCAAAGAAACTGTGGTTGCAAAGAATAAGCATTTTCTGACGCTGTGAAGAGGCTAAATTATTAATTTTGCCATCTGTGACGATTTATTGTACCAAAGACTGGTTTTGTTGTGCAAAAAACCAGTTACTTCTCTTGAAAATGCTCTTCCTCAACATTCTGACAAAATTCACAGCAAAACTGTAAAGCCGTAACTTTACCAATGAAAAGAAATTTCTTTCTATATAAAAGGACAGCAAGGCTATTAGACAGAACTGTATTCTCACAAAAAAAAATAAATCAGGAGATCAACCATTACTTCACTCTACTATCATCATCTCTGGCACATTCATTTCTTTAAACCAAAGGAACCTGTACAATTTTATTGATGGCTGCCCTCATCACAACAGTGACATCACAGATTTGTTATCCTTTTAGGAAGTAGGGAACCAGATCAGTAACCTTCCACAAAATAAGCTGACCTTGCTCACAGCATCAGAAAACCTTCCTCCCTCATACAGTTGTTCTGATAGCACCATTAAATCAATTTAGCCTGACCCCTCAAAACAGGCTGTATCTATTTGCTTGTGTTCAGAGCTGTAAACCAAAAATCCCCACATCACCACATGTATTTCATCTGTAGGTTAAATTCTGGTCACCAAGGAGTAACAGAGCCAAAGTCCCCCACAGAGGTATGCCAAACAATACATTTTTTTTTCTGAAACCTCCTCATCCTAGGTGCTTAATTGGTCTGCAAATACTTGTACAGTTTGTATTATCTTCTAGCTCATTCTGCTAGAGAAATGATACTTGAAGTACAAAATTTGGTAAAAACTTGTGAATACCACGCATTGCCATGGGCAATCATTATATCAAATCCAGGTGCAGTCTTGTTGGGTGAACACTGAGAAAATTTCTGTGGTTTGGTAGAGAAATCTCTAAACTCATTTCTTGAACACTAACCATAAAGAGCTTCCCAAATGTACTGAAAGATGGATTCTCATAAACACTGCACTCTTGTTAGTTTCCATTCACAAAGGTAATGAAGCAGGAAACACCATGCAGTTGAGGATTTATAACCCTAGGGAGGCTGGTAAATAAAAGCACCAGATTAGCCCAATGTTATTGAATTCTGCCATTTAAAGTCTCTTCTGGTGGACTTGATAGGCAATACATATTAGCTTTAGAAGAGATGTTGGAATGAGTAGCATCTAAATCAGAAGCACAAACAGTCAAGTAGGCTGACAGAAATGTATCTTTTACCTTGATGACAGTAATGCTTGCAAGAATTTGGAGAGATTTATACCAGGAGTCAAGGAATATAATATTCCTCTTGAATTAACTAATTTTTGCAATCAGTGTACTGTGAGTGATACACTGCTGCCAGGAAAGATTTGTGGCCTGCCTGAAGTACCAATTACCTTCCATTTTCCACAGTAAAAGTGTCAGATAATGTGAGTGATAGCAGCAAATTTTACACATCACTAATGATGGAAATGAATGAATCATGTCTAGGAACAAATTTTGTAAATAAAATACAGAAAGGAAATAATTGGGATTTGTCCAAGAAAACTTCATTTGGTATTTTTACATTTATACATATTTCTTCCAATGATACTTCCAATTACAACTGATTTTTCAGCCTGAGGTCACACTAGAGAAGAGCGTTATGAGGAGAGGGTAATTCTGTTCAAATGAAGGGTGAGCAAAGATCGTGTAATCTAAAACCAGCCCAGTGTGAACTAAAATTTCTATCTAAATCAATGCTTCAAAACTAATTCAATCTCACTCTTGACACATACCATGGAAAGTCTTGAATTTCCTAGATCAGTCTTGTGTTCCAGACACTTGTCAAGTCCACATTGCAGACTGTGGATCTCTCCCATGTGATCCTGTCTCACACTCTGTTCACAGTGCTGAAAAATCATTGATTCCCAGACCAATTCATGGCTTCTCTCCTGCCAGGTACAGATGATCAAACTATTTGATTAATTCTACCTATAGCATGGATTTCACAGGTACTGTAGAAATATTTTTTCCAACTAAGCAAAAGTTGCAGGTATTTGAATGAAAAGATGTAAATATACCCATAGGTTTTTTCCACAATGTTGGTAGTTTTCTGAGGCTGTGCTGCTGAGAAGGTTTTTGTAAACAGCAGTTAGAGTTTTCTGCCAGCCTAAACTATAAACAACGAGCAATTCAAGGCCAAAGTCACGGCCTGAGAGATAGTCATAGCGCCTCTGAGAATCATATATAGGAGAAAACAACCTGGAAGCAGCTGCATTTTGCCACTGGACAAGGGAGTGAGATGTAACGAGCTGTGCAGACACCAAGGCCGGGAAAGAGTGGTGGAGGAGGTGGCCCAGGTGCAACAGAGAAAGATGCCCCTGCAGCCCATGGAGAAACCCATGGAAAAGGCTGAGACCCCACCTGCAGCCTGTGGAAGGGCTCCACACTGGATGGAGCAGGTGGAGACATAGAGGAATTGCTGTGACACTACGTTGGACCAAGCCCTGGCCAGCACTTGCAGCCATGGAGAGAAACAGAGACATGTAGGAGACGCTGTGACCCTACGTTGGAACAAACCCCTGCCAGCACTTGCAGCCCATGGAGAGAAACAGAGACACAGAGATGAGTGAGAGAGAGATTTGCGCTGGAACAGGTTTGCTGGGGGAGGCTGGTGACCCCACATTGGACTGGGACTGAGAGACATTGTGATTTATGACTGCCCACCATAGTAGCGACCCGTGCCAGGGCAGTTGGTGAATAGATAAAGCCCTTGAGAAAGGATTCATGTTGGAGAACTTCGTGGAGGACTATCTCCTGTGGGTGAGACCCCACAGTGCAGCTGTGGAATGAATGCCTCCCCCCGACACATCCCGGCCGAGAAGGAAACCAACTTGCAAGGGACTGACCGAAGCCCCCACTTCCCAGTCCCTGCACCCCTGTGCTGCGAGCAGAGGGAAGAAGGGAGTGAAATCATGACTAGAGTGAAGTCTGCTAAGAAGGGAGCGGCGAGGGAGGTTAGAGGTGTCTTAAGATCTGGAAAAGGAAAACAGCTCATGAAGAAGTAACCGAGAACCCCATTTTTTCCCAGTCCCTGCCCCCCTGTACTGCGTGCGGGGGGGAAGAAGGGAGCATAATCCTGACTAAAGTCTGCTAAGAAGGGAATGGTGAGGGGAAAGTGGTTTAAGATCTGGTTATGTTTGTTTTAAGATCCAGTCATGCTCTCAACTCCGGTTTCTTTGCTGTTCTTTGTAGTGTAGTGTAATAAAGTAGAGTAGTTTCTCTCTTCTTCACTTTGTGTTGAGTCTGTTTTGCCCACGTCGATGACAGAGTGATCTCTCCCTGTCCTTATTTTGTCTCCTGAGCTTCTTAATATATATTTTCTCCCCTGTCCAACTAAGAAGGGGAGTAATAGACTGACTTTGGTGGACGTCTGGCTTCCAGCCAGGGCGAAACCATGACACACACAGAGAAAAAAAAGTTCTGTGCCTAAAAAGAAGAGGCTAAGCCAAAATGTAGGTCAGACGTGCAAAATGGCATGGAAATAATCATCACAGAGGCACAAGGAATGAGCTCACATTACTTTGAGTATTTGAGAAGCTCTAAGCATTTGAGAATTGTCTCTGGAGCATACCTAAAAGAGAACTTCAGTAAGGTCTTTAAATACGCTCCTGAGAATCAATGGGCCGTAGGAGAATGTATCAGAAGTGCCTCTTGGTCCCAACACACATAAACACACAGCCACTTGGAAGCTTATTTTAGTCAACTGTGTGTGTATGTATCTGTCTCTGTCTGTGTTTATTAGCAGAGAAATGGGTCTAGATTTGACTCTGACAATTAGAACTTTTATGTACCCAGGGGATTTTTTAGTTACGTGGTTTTTTTGTTATGTGTTTTTTTTGTTTAAACTGCAAATATACAGTCTATATTGGAGTTTTAGCCTGACTGGTGTCATCAGATACCAAAGATGCTCGCTCACGTATGGTCCACTACAGAGCTCACTGCACTACATGAATCCTATTTTGTCATTTTCAGTATTTCTGTCTTTTTGTAAGACCTCTCTTGGCTCAGCTGCTTATAAATTGCTAGAAGGTGTCCCAGACTACACATGAAGCTGTAGGTGAGCATCTGGGTGAGAAGGGAGTAGAACCACAGCAGTGATATCTCATTATTAGACAATATCCCCAAGCACACTACTGAGGTACAGTAGCTAACTTAGAGTTTCACAAATAACATGGTTGTGGGGTTTTTTCTCAGTTTTAAATCTAAATACAATGTTTCCCTCCGTGCAGGAATAAAACTTTTATCTTGAAAATTTCCCTGTACCTTTCTGTCAGGCTCATGCAAGCAGGTTCTGTACTTCAGCAGTCAGAGGAGTCCTCTGCTCAGAGGAAAACTTGGAATGGGTAGAGGTACACAGTGAGAATCATAAGGGGAACCATTGTTGCATCTAACTTCAACGCCACTTCAGTTGTCCTTGAAGGTTACTAAGACACCAGGGCAGGTTAACCAGCTTAGAGGGAGAGGCTGGTATCTGACTGTTCTGAGTGAGGCAAGAGCTCTATTCCCTGGACTGTTACTGGAAGTAGTTTTATAAGCCAGTTTGACAAAAGAAACAAGTACCAGAAAATCAACACATTAGATCTAGTATCCAATTATTGTAAAATGATGTGGAAATCAGTGGAAAGCCTACACCTGATTTTTACTTGAATAACTGTCCAAATGGCGTAAACTGAGGATTACAGAATGGAATTCCAGGGGCAAAGATTTGAAGAGCCAGGGCTTAATTTAATGAAATCCTAACTTCCGTCTCAGCTAACCCTCCCTTAAAGAAAAAAGGATATAAGTTCCTCAGAACAGATCTTAGATGCCTTTGCAGTCCTAATGGCACAATTTAAAGGCCAAAAATCATGAAACTAAATGATAAACATAGTAAAGCATCTTTGTCAGCTGCTGGGGGCGGGGGGGTGGCTGTCAGTGTTGAGATCAATTAAAAGGACAGTGTGGAGCCAACTGACATCTTGCAACCATGCTAGCAATCAGTTAATGGTTTGTTCAGTAATTCTTTTATTGTAGCTGTTACCCAACTTCACCTTTCACAAATGAAGGGAAAAATATTTTTAAAAGAAAGAGAAAACACCTCTTCAGGGAGGTGTTACAGAAGCTTTATTTGTTGTGACAGCCTGACACTGTTGAGACTGTGAGGAGTGAAAACGTGGCAGAAAGTGTGACCCAACAGGCCATCACACGCTTTAAGCAGTGCAGGAGGAAAACCCTGTAATTGACTATATCAAACTTTTGCAGAAAAAGTCATGAAAAATTAAAGTTGATGGAATGCCCAGTTCCATCCAGGAGAGAAGGGCAGTAGAAATAAAAATCAGTGTCTGGAAGAGATTTAGCATGTTGGGCAGGGAGACAATATTTTCCCTTCTATTGGTACAGTCTATCTGTATCTGCTGCTATCGGTGGAAGACAAAAGATTAGATCTTACACTCCTTTGAATGTGCTGGAGTCACTTAGGACTAAACTGATTCTGTAGCAATTTATAGCTACTTTGAACTAATATGAGTTACAGGGAGTGAAGAACCACAAACAGAAAATATACATATACCACACTCTTACAGACTGTGAACTGTTTGGATTCACCTTCAAAATCTCTTGTTATTTGCTACATCCAGATACGTACAGATCACAGACAGCCTGGGGAGATAAAGTAACATTACGAAGGGGCTAGTAACACCTCTCTTTTCTGATGTCCCTGAATGTGCCAACTCAGGTGTTGGACCTCGTGGTTTTACATGTCTCAAGGCAGAATTTCACAGTTCTCCACTCCTAGATGAAAACCTGTTCTTACCCATTCTTGGTGACTGAGTTCAGGCACCTCTTGCCCTGCCCTGTGTATAATCTGTTATTTACAAATGATCATGGTGCATCAGACCAACATTCCACCTGGCCTAGTACCTTCTCTCCTGCACAGGACAGTGGCAGATACCGCAGGAATAGTAAAAACACAAGGGAAGCATGCAGTGACCTTTTGATTCAATGAAATGTAATAATACTGAATAGATTGATATAGATGTAGCTTAAGACACAATTAATTAATATAACTTTAATATAGGAAGAATTTGTGGTTTTAGAATAGATTTGTTTTGGATTTTAGTAGAATATGGTTGCAGCCATTTGAGCTGTTTCGTGAGAGCAGCTATAAAATTTAACTGTAACAGTGAAACAGCCTTGAAGATAAAGTGAAGATAGGGGAGTCATAAATAATGAGACCAATGACCAATTAAGAGAGTATATCTTACTTTCAGCTAAAAAGGGTTACTAACTAGTTTGTGCAGGAATGTGTTTTGAAAACTAGAGAAAACCATAAAGAACATGTGCTGAGAGAGAGGAAGACGTCCATCCTGTATCCCTGGAGACCACCAGAAGACTCCGTGAGTGTCACTGAGCATGCTTTATCTAGGAGAAGTTAATGTAAATTACTTTCTGGACATTATTTGCATAACCCTGCCTTTTCTTAGAAATTATCATGAATATGTATCGTTGATCTGTATAAATATGAAAAATTTTGCTTTAAATGGCACATACATATGGAGGAGCGATCCACTGTGTGCCCAGCACTGCAATAAAGAATACCTGCTTCATACTCACTAAGGCTAGTGAGTTTTGATTCGGGCTTTCCAAGGCTTCACCTTTGCTACAACACTCCTTTGCCTTCAGTGACCACACAAGTGTTTCCTGTGCCTAAGGTGGAGTGCATCCATCACGTTCCCCTCCCAGGCTCAGTGAGCCCTAATGCTTTACAGCTGCGCCTGCATTCTGTAAGGCAGGGAGGGCCTTACAGCAAGCTGCCAGCAAGCAAAAAAAAGGGTGACAACTTCCTTCCAACTTCAGCCCTTCCACATTCTGCAACTGGAGCAGACAGGCCATGCGCCTGAGGGGAGACTGAGGCACAAGGCCATGCAAAGCCAGGAATGGCCTGCACAAGGCTGCGCAGAGGAGGTGCAACACTGATACGGTCCATGCAGCAATAGCTCCGGCACCTAATAATGTGGATCATGCTTAGCATCACACACTTCTCCAACTGTTACACTCTGCATTGCTAGTTCCCACTCATTAATTTTGAAGTGGCAGAAATTTTCTTAGAACAAAAATATGCACCCAACAGTTTTGCATATGTAGGTTTGATCAGTATATACTTACTGATTTAAGTGATTTTGATTTAAGAAAATTACTTTGAGTACCCTGTCTGTTGCACAGGCAGGCTGTGACTCTTTTTTTCATGGCTTTTCATTAATCTGAGCCTGCCTTTTGAAAGGATTTTATTCACTTTAGGCTTGAGTTAAGGATATAAATGTCATGTTGCTGCAAGTATACAACTGCTACCAGAAATGCAGTGAACATGTAAGAGCTTTATGGCATGGTACTGAGTTCCCAAGCACACACAGTTCTGGAGGCAAATTGAGCCAGGGATAGAGCTGAGATTGCCAACAAAAGAGGAATCACAGGAAAGGAGAATAAAGAAGTTGTGGGAGCCTACAAAAGACTTATGGAGAAGATGGGAAAGTAAGAAAAAATGGACTCTGTGTAGTCCACAAGGTCTTGTATGTTGACTTTTGCTCATTCTTGCTTTTGTTGTCTAGTGTTAACCTGAACACCTTTTAAAGGCTTTTTCAGGTCAAAAGGCAATGACAGTTTCTATGGAACAAGGGAGGCTGCAGACAGTTACATGCTGTAAAGCTGTGATGATTTAGTGAGGAGTTTCCAGAGGATTAGGCCTTTCTTGCTCCTGCAATAACCAGTAAATCAGTACAGGTGTGTATTTATTACTATGTGCATTTAATTTCATCCTTATTTCATGCCCTTGTATTTTTCTGTAGTCATACTAGCTAGAGTAATCTGGAGATGCAGGTTATCTTGAATACATATTTCTAGTAGATGGCACAGGTAGCTAGCATATTCTTCATACAAAAATTATTTCTGCCTTAAGAACACCTTCTCGTTTTGTACAGCACTTGTACATAAAGCTACAGGATGCTCTTGAGCAGAAAAACATTGTTTGCAAGAGTTGGTTCCATGCTTCATAATACGTTATTCCAAACTGCATTGCAACCTGCTCTAGTGGAAGGTGTCCTTGCCCATGGCATGGGGTTGGAACAAGATGCTCTTTAAAGTCCTTCCAACCCAATCCATTCCATGATTCTATGATTTTTACTTCTCTGCAACTATAAATGGTACTCAGACACTTTGACAGCTCTACAGCCTACTCTCATGTGGAAGAATTAATGGACTGAATGAACTTTTGGTGTAAAACAACTAAATTATCTCAAAAGGGTGGGCTCTCTGAAGAAAGTTCTTACCAACACCTATTTGTCCTGTTAATGATTAAACAGACTAAAAATGTTATCATACAATGTCTGTAAATAGCCAAAGTATGGAACGCGCTTGAAATTCAGACTTTCCAAGCAAAACACATATAGAGAAAACAAGAAGGAACTATTTACTATTGGATTTAAGTATTTTCCTATCAGAAACAAAGAAATTTAATCAAACTGCAGGAAAGAATCAATGTGAAATATTGAGAGCATAGTTAAGACCTTTTTTTGTTGGGGAAGGAGAATTGCATTCAGTTTTCAAGAAACATTAATTTAGATATTTGAGGTAGTGAAGTACTGTGGTTGTTTTTAGATTATGATAATCCATGAACACAGTCTGCCTGGGAAGTGTTCACTTTGCTCCTGCCTCCTCACTCTCCAGACAATATAAACTGGGTACAGACTTTTACTTGTCCTGACAGTAGTTGGTAATGAACAGGTATCACTTTGCTTCTCCTTCACACTTTGAAAAATACAATGCATACCCCAACTACTCAGAGGAAAACACAGATCATGGATTCTGCTCTGTCATCTGGATTTCCTATTCCTGTGTAAATACAGTGCTTCAGACAGGAACACTGTTCACATATACAAATGAGGCAGGCCAAGCTGTTCTCAGGAACTGCTGCTGGAACAACAAGATGCATACGATAAATTGGAATGTGTTTTCTAATTCTCCCAAGTTCTGCTACAGTCACATTTTCAATACAGTAAATCATCTAAATTGAACTACTGCAGCACCATTCGAAGCCAGAGGTGTTCCTAACTTTCCTGGGGTTTAGATGACAGCAGAAGGCATTTGAATGGAGAGCCACTCTGTCCATTGTTTTTCATTCTGTAATCAGAAAAGTTTGAGATCAGATAGACTTTTTTTTTTTGCTCCCTTTCATTCCATCACTTGAAAATAATTTGCTGTCATGCTTAGTCTTTACTTTCCATTTCTGGTTAGGGACTAGGATACAAAAAAGTTTTGCTAGGTTCTGCATGATAATTTTCCAACTGTTGACTTTAAACAAGCTTAAGCATTTTCACACCTACAAAGTAGGGCTGCCAGACTCACATGGACAGAGATTTAACAGGACTACTAACGGTCCATAACCGACTACAGGAAAACAAGTGTTTATATACCATACATTTCCCTCATAGACGGCATGTGTGACATTCAAGTCATTCTAACCTGCTTATTGACTGAGATCCTATTAATTCAATGTGCAAGCCATCAGAAAGATAACGTTCTTTGGTACTACAGCACCACTTCCACTTTAATTTTCCTACCACAATATTCTTCCCAAAGTATTGGTAAAGACTTACCCACTGTTTGTGAGAAAAAAGCAAACTCATCTGTGGCAGAGAAGTATTCAAATGAGGCATGAACTCTAGATTTTCTTCTTTGGTGCTATTTCTTTTCAGGCATCATCCTGTTGTTGTCCCAAATCTGGGGGTTTGTTTACCCAGTGTGCAATAGGCCACTACACATACAGAGCAGAGGTATTTTATTGCATATTTGTGCAGATATGGGTGCCTGTCCCAAGACTGCGCACCAAAGCTCCAAATATCTATACACAGTATTAACACATTCATGCTTCTACTACATATGTATTACTTATCATTATATGATTGGTTAATAAAAACCTCCACCTCCCATGTTTCTTCAAGGTTTGCTGGTTAGACTAACGATATTACAATTCCTCTTGTACCTTTTGGCAATCACAAACATTGTTTTGGGCAACCTGGTCTAGCAGAGGGTGTCCCTGCCCATGGCAGGGGGTTGGAATTAGATGATCATTAAGGTCCCTTCCAACCCAAAACGGTCTGTGATTGTTTAGATGAGCATTAACAAACCCAGGGGTAGGACTATACAATGGATCTCTTTTGCTGTAACACTCTCAGCACCATTATTGCTTACTTCTTTTGTTCTAATCTTGATTTGCCTATTTGCTTGACAAAGGAAGGAAGAGACAGAAAGGTGAGAATAACGCTGTTTCTGAAATGTCACTGTCCATACCCTGAAGAAAGCATATATTCCAGCTTCTGCCAATGCCAGAGAGAGATCAAGTGCACGATTTAGGTCCTTTACAGTTATGTTTGCTTTTGAAAATATGAATGGTTATATGGCTCGTTTTGGGTTTTTTTGAAATGGAAATTCAGTAACTGTGAAAGTAAGAATTATGTTGTTGAAAAAAAAATAAAAACAAACCAACAAAACAAAATACACACCCAACCAAAACAGTATTTCTCTTTTCTGACCTCTGGCTTCTCTGGAATGGTGTGTAGATAATAACCAAATCTTTGTTTACACAGGAGTTGAAATGGATCATCACTGCACAAAGATCTGAAAATGGAATCAAATTTGCATCCAAATGAGGGCTCAGTAGTCTGTAGAAATTTGATCTCAGGTGGATTACCACTTTCCCTTCTCCACCTTAGTTTACTGCTGCACATTAAATGCTACAATGCATAAAAGCTTTTCGGTATGGATTATAATAACCAAGTGAACTGTTTTATTTCTGATTGTCAGTACCAACAAATGAGATCTGCTCTAGTACCCACAGTGCACAGCAGTCATGTAGGCTATATTTCTTCTGGGCTTTTATGTCCTTGGATGGTTGAAGGCACCTTGCAGTCTCATTTCTGACTGTGATTAAAGCCTTCAGATCAAGTCAGAGCCTTTGGTATTTGCCATCACTGGAAACTTACTTGAACAGGAGCAAAAGACTTCAATTTTTCAAGCAGAGCAGAGAATGCCTATTATCAATGCCAAACTCAGCCAGTAGAGAAGCCCAGATTTCAAGTATGTCATAATTTTCTGCTGGATCTGGTACAAAACCAAAGCAATAGACTTCAATAGGCTACCCAATAGTAGATTATGACCCTTAGTGCAGAACTGTGTAATTTCATTTAATATCTAATGTCTTAAATTCCTTATTATGGCATTCAGAATCATACTGGAACTGAGGCAGCCTTTAAGACAGGTAACAGTTCTACACTTTCCTGTTCCTCTCTTTCCTTCTCCCTGTCGCTGCTTTTTACCCTTTTGATTTTCCTCCCTGTACCAATTTCCTGTCTGGGTTCCTCACACAATATTTTTTCCTTTTCATCTCTTTAACAATTTAATGTTTGTGTTTCCATTTTAATAAGCATTTCTTCCAAAAGAGACAAATAGGGAACCAGTGCATTCATATTTCAGGACTGTTGTTTCAGATTGTATGCCTACTGCACATACACCATAGTATCAAGTCTACCTTCAGTTCCTTTTAGGAAAGCTATCTTCCTAACTAGATGGACTGAAAAAAACACTTAAAGGTGGTGAAAAGGGGAGAACAGCAGCAAAAACTTTGATATAGGTAGATCCAGACTCCTATCAGAGCATCTGACACAGCTGCTTTAGACGTCATTAGGCACATTTCAAATGAACAGAGCCACTGATATTACTCAAGTGTTCTGTCCTTCCACTTTTACATGTTTTTCCTTATAACTCTTATATTTATATTAATTCTAAAAGAGGTACCAATGTCACCATGTAGAGGTTCCTAATCACCTTTTACAAAATTAAATTTTAAAAATTGTTTCCTGATTTGTTATTGTGCCAAACCCCACTCTTTAGCTCACTTAATCTCTCTCCTTTTCTAATGCTTTCCCACCTAAGCATTTATGAAGACTTCACAATTCTCCTTACAGTGTCCTTTGGCAGGCTAAGCAAGCCAAGCTCTTTCAGGATCTAAACCCCACAACAGGGCTCACCTGAAGCTCAGCACTGCATTTACCTGGCTCAGCTCACCCATACTTGCTTAGTCCTGCATATTTGTATTAGCACAGCAGCATTCCTGTGCTAATTAGTGCTGCCACTCAGCACAACTAAATTAGCTGCAACAAAATGCTGACACCACTGTATTGTTTTCAAATTTTGGACTGCCTTTACCATAGCTACTCTGGTCTCTGCACAGCGCTGCACTGCACAGTGTAAACAGTGTACACATACTCTTTAACATCCTCCCATGGAGCATCTTACCTTCCTCTGACCATGCAACTAGTCCTTCCTTGCACTTCTTCCTGTTTGGATTATGTCTATTCAACATGGGTGACCACAGCCATACTCTATAGAGATCTCAGCAGAGCCTTGTACAATAGCATTAGTTCTTTCTTACCTCTGCTGGAAGTCTAATGTCATCTCTTCCTCTTCTCTTTTCTTCCCCTCCCACCTCTTACAGAAGCTCCCTCCTTCACAGCAATCACATAAATAGTACAGCCTTCAGACCAAGCCATGGGGGACAAAATAAGAGAAGGAAAGTGGGAATAAAAATGGCAGCCCAGCCATGGACACGGTGGCAGCAATCATCTGACTGGATAGTAGAGGTGGGTTTTTTTCCATTCCTGTTTCCCCTCACTTTCTGGGATGGCAAGACAAGGTGCAAATGGATAGTATGGTTACATCAGCACTGTAGCATGACTAGACTAATCTTCATAGGAAGGAAGATACACTTTCTGGTGATATCAAAGATGTCATGGGGCAAGGCTGCAGGCAAAGACAAAACTCCACTGAGGTTATGTGGTTGAGACAGTCAGGTGCAGTTTCTGACAGTAGTGAGAAAAGAGCCCTGGGAGTGCCAGGAATGCCATGACATAGAGGTGGCACAAGTCAAGTTCCCAGGAAGCCCTAGCCAGGAGAAAGAGTGAAGGATTCATTGACAGGATTCAGCCTAGTGAAATCATTGTTGAGCTTGCTAAAGCTTAGGGCACAAGGAGTTTGGGGTACAGAAGCTTAGGCCATACAAATTCTCAGAAAGTATGTAGAAAGTATGAAAAGGCTGAACTAATGTCTTTCTCCTCCTCTGTCATTCTCCTACCTATAGCTAACAGCAATGAATCCTGTCACTGGTCCCCAAACAGACATCGCTGTGCGTTGTTTAAGCACATTCATTGCATTTCTGTTATTCCGGTTTCACGCAACTGTCTCGGACGGACCAGCTTCCCTATTCTATTCCACTGGGCACAGAATACCTAGCTAGTACAATCCAAGGTCAGAAACCCGTACTGCAAAACACGAGGATAAGGGTTCAGAAGAATTTCCTCTTGATGGGAGGAATTACTACCAGCAGAATGAGCTAGAAAAACAATTTTGCTCAGAGGAAGCTGGGAGAAAAACAAGGTTTCAGAAAATCTGGTGGTTATGGCACTTGCACGGAATAAAAGTCGCATCAATTACTACAAAAGATTTGAACCTGTGGCCTTCATCTTCCAAGTAATTAACCTAGCCACTGATTTCTAGCAGCAGGCTATTAAATTACCCTGAGCTAAAGAATATTTAACTGTGTATATAAACGACATGAGTTCTAAGCAAAGGACTTGATAAAAGAAAATTGACCTTTTTAACAAACCGCATTTTCCAGTGAAAAACAAATTCACACACACACAAAATATCCCACCTGATAAGCTTCAACTGCCATTTGAACTCCAGGCGAATAAAGGAATCCTAAGACCAAGCTCTGGGCAATTTTTAGAGCACAGTTACTCACTGCTGATCTCTTCCACACTAAATATGATCAGTAGCAACAGTTCCGTTTAGTGTTAACAAGAATTATTATGCATATTTGGCATAGCGACTTCTAGCATACCATGGCATTTGGCTGAAAGCCTGATGATATTTTTTGTATTTATAGTGCAGTATGCGAACATTTTTTTTTTCTATCTTTCATACTGTAAATTATTCAGGCTTTATTTCTTGGCCCTGGGAAACAGTACTATCCTGGGCTGCCATCCAAGAAGGACTTCTTAAAGGACTAACAAGTTTGGATTAACTCCGTAAGATATGAAGTCACTTAGTTATTCCAGAAAGAGAAATAAAACTCAATTCAAATAACTTTAATTTCTCAGTAAATATTCCTGCTGGTGGAAATGCTTGATGGTCAGCCCAGGAGAATTGAGGTCTCACAGCAAGTGCATCACAGGTACCTAGAGCTGCATATGCCTGCCTTATATTGGCTTCTTTCATGAGGAATAGGAAGACTAAGAGGCCCAGGAAACCTCTCCTCCTTCTACTACCACAGTCCTTCTGATCCATTCTGACACTTTTTGGCAGTTCCTACCACCACAGGTTTATGATTTCTGTGTTAAGTTTGCTACAAATACAGGAACATAAAGGTAAATATAAAAAGCCAAAGTAAGAGTCATTGGCAAGAGAAAAATTATTTGTTAACATTAGAACCTGTAACAGAAGTTAGAAACTGATGATATAAACCCCAAAATTCAAAGAAATAAAACAACCATCATGTTTTTGCTGATTTGGCTTTTGTAGTGTTCTCAGAGAAGAATCCCAGAACTAAATGTCACTTTAATACTACTTTGTATTGTTAGGCATCTTCTTCATCTGCGTGCTCTAAAACAGTTCGTTTCAACAGCAAGTGAAATTATTTCTGCCTGCAGCAAGTAGGATCATGTGCTATGATGCTTCTGAGTATAACTGATCTCTACTGATGTGTACCAGCTGGGGTTCTGGGGCTATCTCCAACTACCGACTTAGGTGCCTAAGGCAAGACTTGAACAGAACTAAGGCTCCTAAATCCAAAGCTACAATCCAAAATACCCATAGATAGCTGCTAGCCAAGCTTGGAGGCATCTAAACTAACTAGCTATCTCCTTGTTTAACCTTCAAGTTTCCTAAGCACTTAGAATTCTGCTTCCATGTGTGTCCTGGAGTGCCCCAGCATGAGCAGCTCTGTGTTTCGTCAAGCCTACATCATTCCTACATTTTTGAGTGTCTTACTGTGGCAGCAGTTCCCGAGCATCCCAATATACTGGAACTCTCCTTTTCACAAAACACAGCATTAACTTTTTTTAAATACAGATGGAAGATGTCATGCCTGTCTTCTATACTACATCCATGTAGTTAAAGTACTCACCCAGGCCGTGGGAGATTCTGATTCATTTTTCAATGGGTAGGAAAGTTTGCCAGCTGCCATGCTGGGCAAGAGGCCTGTCTGCTACTCCTGTCAAAGCTGTGGCACTACAAATAGTAATTCAAGGCTCATATAATAAAAAAAAAAGAGTTCAAGGTTCAGTGTTATGCTTTATCCTAATGATCCAGATGGGGGTTTTGCAAGAGACATTTCTTTGATAAGATGCCTTTCCTCGGATCAAGCAACTGTCCAATATTTACTAACATGAAAAAGGATCCTTTGAAATTATAAGATCTATGCAAATGTAAATACCCTTTTAATATCAACGTATTATGTGTTGCACTCTAGAAATAAAGAGTGGGTTAGGCCCCAGATTGGTAACCATCAGAAATCTCTCTCTGGACCTTTGCAGAAGAATTATTCAGAAAGGCAATGAAACTTCTGAACAAAAAGAAAGCCTTTGAATTAAAAACACAGGGTGCTAAACATGGGGCTCCCATGCTGAGAAAAGCATAAATGGCAGGAAAAGCTCTGCACAGAATAAACCAACCCAGATCCAGAAGAGTGACAGACTCAGTTTTACAGACTAGACATAACCAAATACAGTCAGCAGCAGCAAATTACATCTTTGTCTCTCCCAGTGATGTGTTCAATTACTGAGACAAGACTTTCATGCAAAGCGAACAGCACTGTAAGTAATTAATTGTAGTGCTTTGAACTCTGACAGCCGTGTTATGTTCCGTCTGTCACCACTTGTTCTGAAAAAATCAGAAGATTTCACGTGTCAACTTTTGTTGAACACAGAGTTTCTTCGGATTTTCCAAATAAAACTCAGACAGATGTAAGATGTGCCACAAATCCCAGAAGGGCTTTACTCAAGACTTTTATACCAGCTTTATAGGTGCATTAGACAATTCTGTATAAATGTCAGGTTTTTAGTCAAGCTGGGTTTTGGTGGCAGCTGTATCTAGGCTCTTTGTCAGGGCCAGATAGCATACAGGCTTAGTGGAGGGAGCAAGAATCATGCATAGGAGGAGGTTTCCAAAGCAAAGTGGAATAGCAGTGCTTGACAAGATCTTACTGGGAATCAGACCGCAGTCAGACACGCTTTTCTGAATGCAGTTAAACTGTATTTAGAGGCTACCAACTTCAACTAATCATTACAACCTTCCTGCCAGAGACTCCTGCTGTTCCTTCAGATCCGTTGACAGCCTACGCTTGCTGCCCCTCGCCTAGTCTAGTGTGTAAAAGTGATCTGGACTAATGAGGAACATTAAACCTGCCAGACACATGCTGTTATGCGTACATTGCATGGATCTGGATCATCTGATGGACTGAATTAGTTCTAACCAGTAGAATTTGCGGATGTGGTAGACAGAATGACTTCTAGTGTGAAGAAGGGGACAGCAATAGGTATCCTGTGCTCCTGGCAGTAAACGCTCTCTCAGAAACAGTTCAGACGATGTATCAGAGCACAGCCTTAATGATAGGAGCAGCAAGGTATTTTGAATGAAAATGAGATGCTAAACTGTAGCTAAGAGCAAGAGTTGGAAGTCTGCTTCCAGGCACTAGGAAGGGTGTGTGAGGTATGGTTAAGCAACTATAAGGCTTGCAAGTCAAAAAGGATTTAGACCACATTAGTTGTCAGAAGGTCCACAAATAGCAGCCAAGAGGAACTGGGGTGCTTGATAGAGGCCTGCTGGGATTCAGGCTGAGGTTTCAGGCAGACCATCAGAACAAATAAGCAGTGAACAGAAAAATTAGACCATTACTAGAGGAACAGAAGGATACAAGTGCAATTCTTGGAACACGGGTGCCATATGCCTTCTTTGGATGTTTGTCCTGAACACTAAATTAGCCTCCAAATGCACAGTGCAAGTTTATTACAGCAGTCAAGAATGGAAGTAACAAAGGCATTGGCTCCTGCTGTGCATCCAGATAAATGCAGATGAAAATCACATTTCTAGTTGAAGTTGCATTTAATTATTATCTTTAGATTATGGAAATTAACATGGAAAGAGGGCAAATCCTTTCTGCTGTACAGATCATAATTAACTTGACCTCTATCTCTGCCTGTTTCCCAAACTCTTACCTCAGCAGGCGATTAACTCAGTGTAGCTGTTTGGCTACAGACAATCAGAAGTATAATGACACTGCACACCTTCCATATACCTTCTGTGTAAGCAAACAAAGAACATTCAGAGTAACAAACTGATTTATTATAGTAATCCTATTTAAAAAATCAGAACAGATTACTAACAGGACAAAATAATCCCCAGGTTATTAATACAGCTGGCAGAAATGCAGTACAACTGCCTGTGTCAGATGAAGTCTGCATCTCTTCTCAGGGATTATAGATTATTGGTTTTTTGCAACAAAGCTAAATACTGAGAATAACATTTTATTCTATATTTTTGGCTTCTTTTTCATTAAAACAAACAAAGAAAAAGTGAAACAATATAGAAATTTGGGAACCCCATTTTATAAATAAAAACTTTTCGTTTTTCAGTTCAGAACAACTTTTAAAATATGTTTGCAATTTTTTGCAGAGCACTTCAGTCTATGGGAAAAGATGCATATTTCTTTACTTTTGAGGTAGATATGTCTTTTTTCTTTAAGATGGTATTTGAAAAAAAGGAAGATGGTTATTAATGCAACTTCAATTGTACTGCCAGTCACCATGTCAGCTTTTCACAGTACAGCATGCATTCCTCTGACGTTTTAATGCGGCATGTTTTGATGGAAAATTGATCTGTATTTTTTACTCCTCCTAAAACCACTCTTTATCAATATGTAAAATTGAATGGGGTTTCAAAGCAAAAGATGCATTTATTTTCACGTTAATAAAACTACCAAAAGACCCACTATAACGCACAGAGAAAATACATGTCATTATCAAAGGAACAAGAAATTAAAACTTTAGGTTAATGCCAGGCTAATATTGAAAATAAAGTCTCCTTTACAGCTTTTGCAAAAGATGAGCGATCTCCTAAGCCATGGTTCATATTTTTTGTGAGTTACGGAAGGCATTTACAGTTTTTGGAAATAATGCATTAAATAAACTGTTATAAACCTTTCTTTTAAGCTTTCTCTAAATTGGCAACTGCCTTGCAGATTGAATGCAACTCCAGGCTTTTCAGCTTCTATTTCCATCTAGCTATAAGCCCAAACCCTATTTAAATTATTGTATTAATCATTATTACCACTTTTGATGTGACCCGCTCTATGGAATTCAGACTTTTACATTCAGGTCTAAGAAGATTAAGTGATAAAGTCACAGAATCACAGAATGGTTTGGTTTGGAAGAAACCTTAAAGATCACCTATTTCCAGCCTTCCTGCCACGGGCAGGGACACTTTCTACCAGAACAAGCTGCCCAAAGCCCTATCCAACCTGGCCTTGAACACTGACAGGGAGGGGGCAGCCACAGCTTCTCTGGGCAACATTTCAATGCCTCACCATCCTCACAGTAAAAAAAGTCTTCCTCATATCTTATCCAAATCTACCCTCTTTCAGATTAAAGCCACTGCCCTTGTCCTATCACTACATATCCTTGTGAACAGTCCTTGTAACAAAGTAAAAAAAAGTTAAAGAAATTGTATATTGACATTTCAGCTTCCCCTATTGTTAAAAATAACAAGATTGCTGGTAAATAGCCATTGTTAGTTGTAAGTTCTTTGTGCTATCTGAACCACAAAAATCTTTATTTTAATTTCTTGATCGGTAGCTAGTGATGTTCCAACAGTTTTTCTCTAGTAACAGGTCTACTTACTTATCTTTATATGTCAACTTCATAAAGATCTTTGTCCTGATAGATAACTACTTTACATTCTAGTACTGTAAAATGTTAGAAATAAAGAGCATGGACCTGATTTTTGTTCAGCATGACAACAGCAAAGGTATCCCTACAGTTAGGGAGTAAGATGCTGGTTGTCAAACAATGAAAACATCTGGAGGGTACTCTCTGAAACCACTTCTTTCTTTGGTGAGGTAGAATGTGTTGTGAAAAGGGCAGCAGAGTGAAGCATTCAAAGAATAGAACAGATACAGGCATTAGTGTTCTCAAATAGGACAGATGATTCGCACGTTTGCTAGATGCTAAAAACTGAGAATAGAAGGAAGCAGGACTAACCTAGCCTGTCCAAATCCAACATCCAAATCCAAAAGCTGTCCCAGATTCCTGACTGTGTAACTAGGGAACACAATGTTGCCTGTAAGTACAATAGCTGTTGACTAATTTAACTTTTCTCTTATGTGTCACTGGGCTTTTGCAGTGTATCTGGGCCATGCCAGGACCTTCCTATTCCTCTCCAAACCGAGAATACCTTTCCATGATTTCAAAGTGTTTACATTACTTTTGATGAAGAACTGCAATTTAGGGGTGCCATTTTACCAGTCTTTCCCAGTTTAGTACAAATGCAGTTAACTTTAATTATGGGTACAGGATTATCTGCAATTTCACGTGGTTTCAAGGCTCTTTACATTCCTTTAAGATGAAAATTTGCAGGGTGCGAGTGCTGCTTGTTAACAATCACAAACTGCATAGATCCCACAGGAAAAAAAAAAAAAAGAGAAATATATTTTACAGTGTTTTCTAAGCTCACACCCTCCCCATTTTTCACCTAATTACATAATTATTCTCTCATCGGTATAAGCTTTGCACAAAGAGCACTGAATGGGGCTACAGAAAGGTGATACCAATTCATTACTAACAGTAATTGTCATTTCATAATCACATTAAATTTTAATTTGCTGCTGCCAGTTTGTTAAAGTACCAGCTACATATCTCCTTTGTCATGTATTAAGAAAAAAGAGTAATCCTGAATTTACTGCTTTTATAATTCCTAAACTAATTCTGCAGCAGCTTGAGGTATGTCTTCAATACTCTGCAGCCATGCTGAGCTCTTTGAAGAGTACAGTGAATGGGAAATTAACATACCTGAACAGCCTCATTAGAACCACATAAAATGCTCGCTCAGAACACTTTATTCTCATCCATCTAGAAATATTCAGTGAAAGGAGATATGAAGTGATACCACAGCTTCGGAGAGCACACCACTGTCATGATTTAACCCAGCAGGCAGGTAAAACAACCACAAGGCTGTTCTCTCACTCCCAACGTCTCCAGTGGGATGATGAGGTGGGGGAGAGAACAGAAAAAAAGTTCAAGTCCTGGGTTGAGATAAAGATAGTTTAATAGGACAGAAAGGGAAGATGATGATGATGATGATGATGATGATGATGATGGTGATAAAAATCTATAAAATGAGTGATGCCCAGCACAATCCAGAACCAATGCTCAGTTAGTTCCAGAGTTGTGCTGCCTCCCAGCCAACCTCTACTTATATGGAACATGACATCATATGGTATGAACTATCCCTTTGGCCAGTTTGGGTCAGCTGTGGAGGGTGGTCTTCCCTCCCCCTTCTCCATGACAAGCCAGCATGAGAAACCAAAAACTCCTTGACTGCACAATTGCAGACAGAGAGAGAAGCAAAAATACATGAGAGGAATTTTTAAGTGCTATATCTCCAAGACTGCTTTATTAAACAAATCATTATTAAAGTCACTGCTTTCTGTGCCCATTTTTAAGCAAACTTCAGTTTCAGGATTCTTCAGGATATCTATTCAGTATATTCTGTTCCAGTTGGTTTGGAAAGTTTAGATTCAAATTGTTTAAATTAAGACTGTATCTCTATTACTGTTGTCTGTTGTTGTTAGTACCATAAAGAAGCTAATATCCAGATCACTAAGAAGTAAGACTTTATGAAGATTCACCAATTTATTCACTAGGTGCAACCACATTTTATCTCTTTCCTTGGACTCCTCATGAAGAATGTTGATCACAGGTCCTGTCTCGCTTATTCCCATCACTGCAAGTATTCTGTATCTGTGACAAAAAATATAGCAAATTACTTCCCTGTGAGAACGGTCCTCAACATTTTACCTGGGATTTTACCAATAGCAAAGTTTTCTGTAGTCTATGCAACCCAGTAAGAATCAATAAGAATCATTACTACCATGATATTCACAGGCTGCATACAGCCTCTGTGACCAGTGTACCACTGATGTTTACTGTACAAGGCTAAACATCTACAGGGTACTGTACAGTCATAGCTGCTAAGATCAAATGCAACAAACCTTCAAGAACAGCAGCATTAACAAAAGCATGGTAATAGCAGGTGAACTTGTAATGGAGAATATGCTTCTGAAGCCAAAAGGCTGACATGGGGTCTGTTTTAAAGTAGAGAACCATCTTAGTTAAAAAGATTGTCTAGGTGATCCTGCTCTGGCTAGGGGGTGGGACCAGATGATCTTTTGAGGTCCCTTCCAACTCCTAATGTTCTGTGATTCTGTGATCTGGGTGTGCTACAGTTTTACTTATGTGCTCTCCAAGACTTTGAAGTGTCAAGAGTAATTTGAAAAAGCAGATAATTTGTTCACCAAAGTCTGTCAGGAGAAGACATGACATATCAATACATAACAATTTCCTCCATCAGAAACCATGTCAAATCCCTGAAAATCTCAGTTCTTAATAGTAATTTTCCGAAACTTCAGTGTACAATGGAGCTATTGAAGGCAGTCATTAGGTGGCAGGCTTTCATCTACTGAAGAAGGCATTGAATTTAGTGCTCTCAGTCTGCTGGCAAGGCACTTGTTGCAATAGCAGATGGACTTTTTAATGGCATCTGTCCACTTCAAAAATACTCACAGAAAATATAATATGAAGAGAGCCAAAACCACTTACAAAACTGATTCTTTTTGTCATGCTTTTAACTTGGTAAAAATAATTTTCTAATAATTTGTCATGTTTGATTGTTTTATAACTTACATTCCTGCTTAAATGATTTTCCTTTCTTCAGGTTGCATGATCTATTTAGTAGCTTTTTTCAGTATAACAGGAAATTTCTTGAGTGGTGTTAGTAGGGCTCATACCATTATAATGTTGAGTATAGGGTATGAAAACAAGCACATAAGGATAAAAAGAACAGTAAGATTTTAGGAAACACTGCAGTCACTGCTGATGTAAAGTGAAGATGTTCTCCACTTAAACTGGATGGAGTATTGGAATTGTCTAGGTCTGCTATCATACATCTTAGTGGAGACTATAAAAACCATAAAAAGTGTTTGGAAGATATTTGAGCAGTTACAACCACTCTGAATGTTATGTTACCATAAGCACTCTGGCATCAGAACTGCAACTTCTAAGACTTTTCATTCTTACATAGCCACTGTAGTAGATGTATATTTAGAAGAGTGCATGCACACAATTAAAAACATTCAGTGCTGCTAACAGGGTCAGAGCTTGTACTTTCAGATATTTTAGACAATGTGGGCCACCAAGGTATTTTGAAAGAGATGTACCTCACCATCACATGACCCGCTTAATGGACAATGCGAAGGCTGTGGACGTGGTCTACCTGGACTTCAGTAAAGCCATTGACACGGTTTCTCACAGCATTCTGACTGAGAAACTGGCTGCCACTGGCCTTGACAGGTGGACCCTCAGCTGGGTTAAAAACTGGCTGGATGGATGGGCCCAAAGGGTGGTGATGAATGGAATCATATCCAGCTGGAGTCCGGTCACGAGTGGCATCCCCCAGGGCTCAGTCCTGGGTCCAGTCTTGTTCAACACCTTTATCAATGACCTCGATGAAGGGATTGAAGGCTCACTCAGTAAGTTTGCAGATGACACTAAACTAGGAGGAAGTGTTGATCTGTCTGAGGGTCGGGAGGCTCTTCAGAGGGATCTGAACAGACTGGACCGATGGGCTGGGACCGATGGGGTGAGACCAATGGGATGAAGTTTAACATGGCCAAGTGTAGAGTGCTGCACAGGGGACACAACCCCATGCAGCACTACAGGCCTCGGGGAGACTGGCTGGAGAGCTGTCAGGATGAGAAGGACCTGAGGGTGTTGGTTGACAGTAGGCTGAATATGAGCCAGCAGTGTGCTCGGGCGGCCAAAAAGGCCAATGGCATCTTGGCTTGTATCAAAAACAATGTGGCCAGTAGGTCTAGGGAGGTAATTGTGCCCCTGTACTCGGCATTGGTGAGGCCACACCTTGAGTACTGTGTGCAGTTCTGGGCTCCTCACCATAAGAAGGACATTGAGGTCCTTGAGCAAGTGCAGAGAAGGGCAACCAGGCTGGTGAAGGGGCTGGAGGGCAAATCCTATGAGGAACGGCTGAGGGAGCTGGGGATGTTTAGCCTGGAGAAGAGGAGGCTGAGGGGAGACCTTATCACCACCTACAACTACCTGAAGGGAGGTTGTAGAGAGGTAGGCAATGGTCTCTTCAGCCAGGTGACAGGAGATAGAACAAGGGGAAATGGCATGAAGCAGCACCAGGGCAGGTTTAGATTGGATATTAGAAAAAAAATTTTTACTGAAAGAGTTGTCAGGGCCTGGAACAGGCTGCCCAGGGAGGGGGTAGATGAGGTACTTAGGGATATGGTTTATCATAGGATGGGAATGGTTGGACTTGATGATCTTCAAAGGTCTCTTCCAACCTTGTGATTCTGTGATCACTGAGTGCCAACAAAAATGTGTTGGATAATATCTCATAAGGTTTTCAAGCAAGGTAGCTCCTTGCTTAATGTACAACAGGCTCGTCCAATGCAAAATCTGAATGAAATAAGCAATTAGGTATGTGCTACATTAGTTGATTATTGTGTCTTGAGACACTCCAATCCAGTTTTACAGAACAAAACATTTAGGTTTAAATTTTAGAGTGGTCCCTCTTTGATTAGAAGAAATCATGGAAGCTCTGCGTCTCCAGAGCTCCTAGCACCCAGTGCTTTTGTATGACTGCTTTTGACAAAGGGCCAGTTGTTCATCTTAGGCTGTTGGAAGAAATATTATTATTTTAATAATAAGCACATTATACTGTGCAGTGTCCTTGCCACAGCGATCAGCAGGTGGGCTTCGGTGCTTTAATACGAATAGCACTGTTGCTGACACTAATAGGAGTTGGAATTTTGCAAATGAGGAACATACTATAGCATGCAGAAGTAAAAATGGGGCAGCAAATCACTGTATTTATAAACTCATTTAAAGTGTGTTCTGTCTCCTAGTAGATGGGATAATAGGGCTTCATAGCTGCAGAGGCTGGTTACTCAAGCTGATCAGAGGTACACAGTTAACTAGTTCTTGATAATGATCTCTTCTGAATTTCTCTCTTTCTCAGAGTAAGGATTTAATCTAGAGGGTAATGTTTGTTCTATCTGATATTAATTAGGGAAGTTGCAATTTGCAGCAGCAGATTTCTGTTTTCTATCTCACTCAGAATCAAGGAGAGATAAGAATGAAACTAACTTTCTTATACTAATAAAACTTTCCAGTAGTTTTTAACATTGCTACTCAGCATTATTCAGTAGCAAAAATATACCTTTAGGATCAGCTCTATTTTTCTATTTCTTTTCCAACTGCATATTCCTTTCTGTGTTCCCCTTCTACCATCAGGTTTCAGTCCTGTTATCTCTCATTTTTCTCTGCTTTTTATTTCCCTTATTTTTCATCACCTAAATGAGACAAGGACTCTGGGGGGGGGAAAAATCACACAGTCATGTGAATAAAATCTATGCTTGACAGAATACATTATAGCATCTATATCATAAAGCGTATGCATTCATGCTAAATCAAGCTTTCATACAGAACTTGAACTGACAAGTTTTGGAACATCTGAGGACTTACTTTGAAACTATGTTATTTTAACATTATTTTTTAAAAATTAATAGTGAAGAATCAGGTAGTGAGATGTATATAAAAATACAGAGATATAACCCATTCATCAAAATAAGGAACAAAAGATCCACAGTTTTCAATCCCTATTAGAGCCAGTTTGCAGGTTTCAAAAGAGAGCATTGTGCCACTTCACAATGCATTTACACCCAAAATATTACCCTTTCAATGACCAGAGCTAAAAATCTCCCTTTTAGTGAACAGACACATTCTGAATATGCCATGTGGGCTATTGAAACACTTGTAAGTGCACCATATCCAGAATATGAACTCAACCATTTGATATCTCTAATTCAGAATATAAATTTTGGGATCAAGCATTAATATCTAAAACGGTATCATTCTGCTCTTAATGGAGGTTTCTTTGAGCTATTGGTCTATAAATATTTAAAACAAACAGGAACTTATTGTCTATGCAGTCTGTCCTACATCCTTCCTTGTATTGTGGTAAGTTCTTTAGGAAAATTCTTGCCAGGAATGCTCACCTGCCTACTAAATCTGAAAAACAGCATTTCAGATTCTGTCCCCTGTACATAACTCTCTTCAAAGGCAGAGCCAAAGAACTGCTGCTCTGGGTGATTCTTTCATTGCTTACACAAAGGCATTTCAGGTTTCTCAGCCAGCATTCTGAACGGTCACTTAGAAAGAAGCCTTTGCCTTGCTACAATCCAAGTCATCATATGCTCACATGAAAGCAAGCTGTCAAAAGCCCTTCTAACAGTCAGTACTTGAAATAAGGTCAGTGGCTTAGAAACATAAGACATTTCTTATTGCATCCAGGAAACTCAAGTGTGTCTTCCTTTACAGTCAGTCTCTCTTGACAGTTTTAATGCTTAGTCCAATAGTTTCTTAGAATCTTCTTACCTCCTTTGCAAGCAAAATGCCAGAGGAGACAGTTTCAGACATTACGATAGTTATGCTGCATATAGTTTTCTCCAAAGATGCAGTCATAGCCCTGAGTCTCTTTACAGTTTCATTGCAAAAGGTTTCTGATAACACAGTGATACCATGGTAATCCCTACATGAAGCCTTTTAAGGTCCATTATAATATTTCATTATTATCTCAAAAGTCAGTGGTAAATCCCCATCTAGAGCAATAGATATAATACCTTACAGAGGCACAGCAAGAGAAAACCTAGCTCAAAACATCTTACTTGGTAACATAAACCAGTTAAAAGTGTAGTATTTCTAGGAGTTCTTGTATTTTCTGGAAGGTTTCAAATGTTGTAAGACAGGAGTGTAAAGGCCCAAGGGAGAATTGCTAAAACAGTGTGATACAACAGTACTTTTCAGGTAACTTGGTAATACAAGCTAACTCTAAGGCAGCTGGTGTTCACACCGCTATTCCAAATAGTGAGAAAAGACAGTTCTGGCTACAAACTGCAAGAAATTCCACTGTCATTACCAAGGGACACAGAGCAGGCTTCAAGTGAGGTTTTCCAAGAGCTGCAACTTTTTAGCAATGATTTCTTGGTTACTAAACTCTGGATTAGAAGTCAACACACTACAACATTCTCATTTATTTTTCAACTGTCTGTTTTCTTTGAAACATGACTAAGTTAAGACTAAACAAAGAAAAGGGGTCATAACTCTGATTATTTCATTCCACACCAAATATTTCATCAAGTAGTTGCTGCATAGTGGATGTTGTATACGCAGCTACGTGTTCTTTTCAGAGTACACAGATGGCTGTTGAAAAATCCAGAAAATTTCATAAAATATAGGCAGCTAGCAACCCATCCCTTTCTCACATCTCAGAACTGTAGTTCATGTCTACAAAAATCAGGATTTTTTTCTGTGTTTCTGTGGCAGGATGTAACCCAGACCAGGGACAGCTGTATGTGAAAAATCACAAGAGGGAATAAAATCATAATAATTAAAAAAGCTTAAATAATTCCATCATTCAAATACTGCATTAATTTCTTAGCTTCCTTATTTGTGAAGTTCACTGTATCAAAAACATCCTATGAATATAAGGGGTTTTTTTAATAGAGAAATCTCAAAAACAGTGATCATGGTGAAGCTGTTGAAAAGGCATGAATTGTGAAAGGCCTCAGGCTCACAGTTCCTTGTTTGTCTGCATTAGGAATTGGGCTGGAACATGCTCCTCCACATTGCAGATAGGAATGACGCGTGGCTCTCTCAGGGCCCTGGCCACACCAAAGAATCTAATGGCCCTGACCAACCTCTTGTCCCTGTGAACTCCACCCATTGGCCTGGGAACTGAGTTTAAGCTCTGGCTTTGGCCCATGTCTGAGCAATGCTGCACGTATGCCGTGCCTCATGGTTGCAGCTTCCAGCCTTGACACTGCAGACCAGAGATACTGGACTATAAGCTGAGCAGCTGACCCTGTATGCTCTTTTCCTTTGGCGTGGTGAGCCCATGGTCTTCCTCCCCTGCTGTACCCCTGAGCTTCTGGCTTGCCTTGCCTTCTGGCTTGCCTTGCCTTCTGGCTTGTCTGTTCCTGCTGCTCCCAGACTAGCTGAGCCTCACACTACAGGAGACATACACTGCAGCTGTGATAGAAATGCTAGCTTTCTCCCCTTTCCGTGCTCGGTCTCCTTGCTGAAAAGATGCCTGTTTCATGCTAATATCTGACTGTAAATCAATGAATTAAACACTGCACAAAGAGTAGAAACAGGCATTTAAGGCTCAGAGGTTCTCAAGAGCAGGGAAGGAAGGGAAGTTGCATGGGGTAGAACACAATGACACGCTTAGTACCATTTTTAACCGAAAATGAACTAGGAAAAAGAAGCTGTCTTACATCTGTGCCTGTAGAATGCAAGGATTATTTAAAGGTGCCCGTGAGCAAGGACCATTTAATGGTGCCTGGAAGCCATATATGTTCTATTTGTCAATACACAGAAAACAAAGTGCATGTCAATAATTTTGCAGTTACACATCTAACAATGTAATCACTCATATTACAAGAAAATGTTGTGAGCCATCGCAAAACTGCTAAAGTGGTATGTAAAGATTTATCTTACCACTCACATCATACAGGCTGAAGCCACTAACCTGCAGTTAAAAGCCTCTAAATCGTTTTTAGTTTTCCTGTCCCATTCAGTTGCTTTCAGATTATGATGGCATCTGCTTATGTGAATGTCAAGGCAAAAAAATGTCCTTCTCTTAAACCTACCCACTAGAATCTACCCTTTCAACCTTTGCTAAGTAGTTTGTATCCTATTTCTTATTCCTCCACTGCTACTAACAATGACCTGGTAGTAGAAAGCATCACAGACTCATTGAAATGAATATACCAAACTAAATCTCAGGAATAGCTCTGTTGTTATTCTGATATGTAGCATGAAAACTGCCATAAAATTTTCACTCCTAAGAATTAATTTTTAAAACACTGAATACAATATAGTATTCAACAGACTTTTGTCAAATGACATTGAATCCTAGTTCAACAGCCTTTGTGCCTGAATATTCATTGCACAAAGTTAAACAACAAGAAAAGAGATTTGTTTGTCTCAATTTTACTTTATCAGAAGTTTACTCCTGGTTGGGTTTTTTTGTACTTTTGAGACATGGGTTTTCTTCTGTTGCAATAAAAAGCTCATGTTATTAACAAAAGAAAATATCTGACTCTTCTGCCAAAACCGAATCAATGAAGCTACATTAGAATTATTTTCTTTAGTAGATTTCCTTTACTGGTGTAATGTGATAGATATACCTGTCAGATAGCATTCTCCAGTGCTAAAATACCTTTTATACCACCATGCGCACCTCCCCTGAGTAACTGGTATGCAGTGAAGGCACATCTTTTCTTGATTGAAAGTTAAAGCAGGCATTGTGTAAACACAAATTCAATCAGCACATTCAGTTCTGTTTCAGAGAGGAGTGCCAATAACTCATCTATATTATGTGCATGCATCACAGAAAACTGAATCCATATAGCTGTGTCTTTCAGAATTCTTCACACAAACCTGGATTTTCTGTGGCTCTGTTGTTAAAATCCCCCAAGAAGTGCTGTAGCTTTTCTGGCCAGAAGACACTTGAAATAATCTTACCAGACTTTGCTTAGCATGGACCACTGAATTTTATCAACAGATTCCTTTATAAAACCTATATCCTCCAGCAGACTTGGATGTATATTCTATGAACAGATCTTGTCTTTATTTAAAGACTTGAAGGAAATTAATCTAGCACATTCATAAAGAAGATGTTTGAGCAGTTAATGAAGCACTTTATTAAGAATTTGAGTCTAATTGCTATCTTCAGTATAGTTTTGTCTAGGAGATTGAGGAGCCCTTTAAACCTAAAATCATAGATATACAATCCAGGCAAGCTACCTGTAACCTGCTTGTTTCCTTTTGTCACTTTTTGTGGTACTAACGAAACCCTACTTATGTTGGACATTCCATTCTAAATATATTACAAAAGGGATTTGTGCTTCCTTTGGGTGACATTGCAAATCATGTATGAATCATGTAATTTGCTGCTTTCCAAAACAGTGCTTCTCATTCTTGTAGTCTGTCCTCCATTCTTGACTCCAAGAGTGAGTGTCTCCCATTCTGCTGTATTCAGCTCTGAGCTTAAGAGGATCCTGCTTTTCAGGACATTCAGAAAACTGTTGAATTTCCCTTTCCCTATAGCTTAGTATGACACAATCTTCTGTCATCTGCAACCTTCTCTAGCAGAGACTTCGACCTCTACTTTTATCCTAGGAGCTCCACAGCTAAGATACAAAGAATCCATCAATTTACACCGTAAAAATAGATAAAATTTAGTCTTAACTAAATAAATCTTCCTCTGCCACCGTGCAAGACAACTTACTGGGGTGCTGTGATTTAATATAGCAATTTCTTCAGTTCCTATTCTTTCTAACTCTTTTGCAACACTTCCTTTTCTACATGACATCCAACTATATCTCAGTTAAAAAAATACACACATACTTATTTAGATTTCCATCCTTTAAGAACTGCTGGTCTTACTGCTCCCCTGACCTACTTACAATAATCCATGCGTGCATAAAAATGTTTAAGACTGGATCCCTCAAATTGAACTATGTTTGGGTGCAAATACACATCTGGATTTGGTCACAAATCCAAAGGGATAGTAGGTTCCTGTAACATGGGGAAAGGGAGCTGCAGGCAAAAGCAGGCTGTAGTTGAAACCTCAACTGGAACTACCTCAACTACTCCCACCTTGGTTCACTGAGGCTAGGTTTCTCCATCTCATTCTGCTGGTTTAGATTTGCTTGGATTATTTATAGGGAGGACTTTATTCCAGTAAGAGTACACCACATTGGGTCACGTAGCTCTCACAAGATAAAGCCACCATAAGATAATGAGCTGGCACAAGCTCTTGTGTTCTCTGGCCAAACCAAGGTAAGATGTATACTGTCAGATAGCTCACCAGTTTGTGTATGGATCAAGCATTTATTAGAAAAATTGTATTTTATGAGGCCACAGAAATGCTGTTTTCAAACTTTTGTAATTCAATGGCAAAAAGAGATGCTAACATCCTTTCTGTGCCAAAGCCTGAGTGATATATAGGCTACCTGTACTTCAGCCCACCTTTTATGTGGCAGTAGGAATGTCTCCTGCTCAACAGTGACTATTGCAGCCTTACTTTTAGTTTCTATAGACATAAATTACATTGTTGGCTGAACTTTCTCCAGCACTATGTAAAAATAAGAAACACTCTTAAGTGAAGATGTATTGACTTTATCATCCATAGAAATGTGGGGAATACTGAATTTATCTATTACAAAAATTGTCTTGTGAGTATACAGTTCTGTTCTTGAATTTACTTGAGCTGTGTCCAGAAACAGATGAGTCCATAGAAATTAGCAACGAATTCTGCAGTTATCAGGTCTTATGTTCTAGAATATGTGGCCAATATTTCTGAGTACTTTGAAGTATTGAAATAAAATCAAGAGCAGGAAAATCTATGTTTACTTTTTGAAAAAATGTCTTCATGTTTACTTAGTGAAAATGAAATATTCACACAGAAATTGAGAAGAATTTTGGAATAATTCAGTATGTACAATAAGTCAAAAAATGGTGACAATTGTGATAAGGAATAATCCTCCATTAATCAGGAGCAGAGCTGGTTAATTAGCTAGGTCTCACTTCTCCCTAGTTTCTATGATAAATATTGTACTTTGTACTGGACTTTGGAGATATCAGGGGGGACAGAGTGTCTCCACAAACTTTATGGGAGCACATCACCTAGAGACTGGACAGAGATACTTTGCATTCTTCATCTCCTAGAGTTCAGAGATTTTGTGTCTTTTCTGCTGGCTATCCCTGGGATTCCTCTCAGTAAGATTTTCTATAGTACAAAATGGCCTGTGAATGTCTATCTCCTTGAATGTAAGGTAGGGAAGATCAAGATCTTTTCCTGGCTTGTTCTTTGCCTTTCACAACCTGTTTCCTCCCTCTGCCTTTCTCTCTCCCTCTCCACTTAGAACTATGAGATCTGAAACAATAGTGTGCACTCCTGGACTAGCTGCTGAGCAAAGAACAACATAGTGGATGTCTGCAATTGTTCCTCCAACAGTTGTTACTGCATGCCACCATGCTCTGCAGGAGATCAAGTAGAAACATGACAAAATTCAGTAATTAAATGGAGAACCGTCTTGTGGGGATAAGTAAAAGAAAAAAAGTTAGAGAAAAACCTGCATGGGGATGAATTATTTCCAGTCAGAAGTCTCTCTCATTAAATCAGATTGTCCAGCTACTGAGCTATGTGCTGGACATTTTTTAATGTTATAGTATTAACAGGAGTTGCTAAAGAGATATCTCTCCTGACAGCCTTGAGTGGGAAGGAAATGTGAGATAGCTTTCAGAGCAAGCAATTAAAGTCCTTGCTGCTCATGTCTTCTAGAAATCCTTAGCATCATTACAGGGCAATAACAAACCAGGTGTTAGCCTTTAAAGAGACTTAAAATACAGTGAATCTCTGCTACAAAAGGAAAAAAAAAACCACAAACCACCGAGTGGCAGAGTGACTACTTAGGTTTCCTTTGCACAAAAATGTGTTTACACTGAATAATTCACATTTGTCACAACCTTTTCCTCTCTCAGAAGATTTGCATAGCCTGCAAACAATCCCATTACATTACAAATCCTTGACACCTCCAAACTGAAAGGAAATCAATGCCAGTGGGTAACCCATTACATTACAAGGTACAAGACATATACCTGATAGGCTTATTATTGGCTGTGGTGGGTTGACCCTGGCTGGACGCCAGGTGCCCACCAAAGCTGCTCTATCACTCCCCCTCCTGAGCTGGATAGGGGAGAGAAAATATAAGGAAAGTCTCATGGGTTGAGACAAGGACAGGGAGAGATCATTTAACAATTACTGTTACAGGCTGCAGGTAGATATCTGCTCCGCTGCTGATCTCAGTGGGCTGCAAGGGGACAACCTGCCTCAACATGGTCTTCACCATGGTCTGCTCTGGTGCCTAGAGCACCTCCTCCCCCTCTTTTGTGCCTGACATCGGTGTCTGCAAAGTTGTTCCTCTCACATACTCTCACTCCTCTCTCCAGCTGCAATTGTTGCCCCCCTGCCCCTTGTTAACTCTGTTATCCCAGAGGTGCCATCACCGATTCACTCAGCAGCAGGTCTGTCTTGGAGCTGCCTGGTATCGGCTTTGTTTGACATAGGGGAAACTTCTAGCAACTTCTCACAGAAGCCACCCCTACAGCCACCCTGCTACCAAAACCCCACCAAAACTCCCAGCAGGAGTTATTCCAGAATGCCTGTGTGGTAAGCTGGAGCTTATAGATAAGCTTCTAGCATGGTTAGGAAATTTCAAAAAACAATTCTTGCTGGAGACACAGCCTCTCTGGTGTTCTCATTTCTTGGATCTTCTAGCTAGGAAGATTTCATTATGAAAGCGGAACACTGCCATCTTACCTCTGAAGAAAGCAAATAGCCTTAAGCAATTACGAACCATTATGTATGTATTGGCCGTATATTTTATATGGACTGTTGTAACACAAAATTGCAATAAGATACAAAGCTGTACCTTGTTTTCAGCAAACAAATCATTCTTGCACTGCTGTAATGGAAGAGGGACTGCCCGAAATAATAAGATAAGGCTGAAGATTAAACACACAGGTAGGATCTCAGGAGCTTAATAAATAAGATACCCCAGAAATCGGTAATTAGAGGGGAGACAGAGGTCACAGGGTCAGCATGGCTCTGAACCTACTGTTTAGATGCTGGACTGTGAAAAATTGAATGTTTTATCGTCTGGTTTGTGGTTTTGTTACCTTTTCTGTTAAAACCTGTGAAGGTAAGAAGAATGCAAAACTTAAGTAAAGCTCAGTTTTAGAAATGTCTCTTTTTAATCGCATAATTACTTGTCTTATTCTGTCAATTTTCACATAAAATCCGATTCAACTCCTTGGCACCAATCACTCATGATCTGATAGCTACAATAAAATACATTAACTATTTAAGAAAATGAGATACTGATAGGAATGGAGAGTGTTTCTTGGAAGGATTTGAAGGATCAAATGAAAAAAAAATACTGCAGAAAGAGTAAAAAGACAAAAATACAGAATTACAAGAGCAGTATGAAGGGCTTGTCTTGTGTATCTTGCAAGTGAAAAGGCATAGAAAATCTTTGCCATCTGGGAAGGTAGAAGACACAGAAGACTCCGCAAAAGGAGAGAAACAGCTTAGTTTTCATTGAAACAGGTGGTCAGGTGGATAAAAACAAACATTGAAGAGGCAAAGCTTGGAATCCAGAAGCAGTAGTCTGTAGATACTCATCTTTGCAAGGTTAAAGAGGTCAGATTTCAAGAAAAATAACAGGTGAAAGGGCAGGGAGGAAACAAGAAGGCAAGAGCCTGGGATTTCTGAACATTTTGCATCCTTCTCTTATTACTAATGGAGAACATAGTTGCATGCATGATCATTTTTGGTGGGAAGAAGAGTAGCTATTGTAATCAGTACTGCCCATCAGGAGCTGTAAAACTTGGGCCTAGACTCTGTCACCAACAGCTGGCAGTGTCTGGCCATTCCATACAAGCAAAAATGGACCATTCACCTTTTCTGGACCACTTGGTTTCTAGGAGTTACTATTTTGACCCCAAATGTGAACTGTGATACATTTTAATATTTTCCTTCAGCACTGTTTCCATTTCATTGGTTATAATTGAGACTGAGGTACCAGAAACAGAAAGGAATCTCTGCAGTTTAAAACATTCCATGATATAAATAAGCAGAAGCAAACCTAGAAAGGTTATCAGAAAAAAAGGTCTACAGCAGCTGCGCGAAGAAGTATTGTGTGCAAGTTTTTCTAAGGGCCACACCACACCCCTGACTAAGACTAATTATGAAGGTTTGGTGCCTTTAGAATTCAGCCATACTGGAAGCTTTCCTGGGCCAACTAAAATTCTGAACATCTTGTCCAGACTTGCACCACATACATTGTAAAATGTGGAATTAATTCTTCAAGAGCCTGCCTACTGCAATTGTCCTGAAGCCTCATCTAACAAAGGAGAAAACAAATGTGTGTGTTCCTAGTGGTAGCTAAATCCCTGGAAATGAAAGAAAAGGATGGGATGTATTAGAGAGGGAGGGAAGTATGTAATTAACTGTTCTAATCAGTGGAATGATCAGAACTAGAAGCATCGCTTCAGTTGACCCAAGTAGGCGCAGGCCCATGTTGTGCCATGTTGTACTTATAGCTTGGCCTTTGGGACAGCCTCATGCTGTGCAGGTTCCAGGAAAGCTCAACCAGCTAATGGGAATAGAGGGATCTGTAGGCAGAACCCACTTGGTAGCAGTGACACCACCACTTGTATGTCCTTGCTTTTATCTAAAAGTTCAGCAGCAGGTTCTCATCTGAACTTTTTGTTTGACAGTAGAAATACTGAATAGTGGGGTTTTCTTCCAACAAAATCCTATAAGGGTTCAGAAGACAAAACTGTTGTATAAACTTCCCATGGATGGGATCTGCAGTGTGCTGCTCTGATCAGAGACCTCTTGATCCTGAGCTACTCAAGGGTCCTAGCATCTGAAGGGATGCAAAATTATTTGCTACCTTCTCCTCCTTGATAGTGTTAGCTCAAATAAATGGCATTTTAAGAGACACTTCACAGAGTCTGAGTGCTTTTCTTACTTGGATCATAATGAAAATGGGCACTTCCTGAGGCAAAACTAAGAATGCATCATTGAGAACGTGATAGGTCAGCAGGGAAACAGAAAGGTTGGTTTAAGGGTTCAACATAGCATCTATTATAATGCTATATAACATTATAATTAAAATTATTATCTGCCTTCAGGATACTCAAACTCATTTTAGATGGGTGACAAGATACCAACATTTCTCAGTTCCATGAAGAAATACCTATGCTTTCACCAAACCTACATGTCAGGCTTGGCATTCCAAGACCTGCAGTGGTTTTCCTCCCACCAGATTTCTTTTAAATAACTTTCAGTTTAACCTGGTATTAACTGTCACTTTGGAATGCTGAATGCTTTTTTTCAAAATTTATTTCTGCTCACAGACATTTAATTTAAATTTTTTTCTCAGCCTGTCTACTTGTTCTTAAATGCCAGTTATTTTTTCTTCAGAAAGTGTAGCATAATATGTGCTTTCTGTTAAGTATTTAAGTATGCTAGCAATGCTAATGCAAGTCAAGGAAGATGCAGACACCTCAAGTGCCGGGTGCTGTACCAGAGCAGCAGTTCAACTATGTGGTTCAGATAAACCTTGCTCTTTTGACTTGACAGATAGCAACTTCCAAAAGAAAGTAGGGATCTCCATCAGATTTCCAAGTAAGAACATTACCAAACCTGACCAGCATTTGGATACATGTTTTTCTTTGGATCCAGCTGCTTCTATCTCAGTAGCACATTCATCAAAACTCTGGAAACACAAACTCTGAAAAGATATAAGTGCACATCAGGCCAACATTTCAGTAATTTCTTTGTAATTCTGTATTTAGTGAGAAGCTGTACATCCTTTCAGAAAGTTTAACAGTCCTATGGACAAACCATTTAACAATATTTACGTTACAGCTCTAGTAGCATTCCATATGGACTGCTCACTTAAAAGAAGCCCCAAACCACCAAGCTACCAATAGTGTCACTTCATTGCCCACAAAAAATAGTTTTCAAAATATCCATTGCTGTGCATGTTAATTTGTGCTTCTGAGTTGGTGCACCAGTCTGAGCCAGTCACCGCTGCCATCTGGGAGACCCTTTTCAGAATTTTGAAACCACCACATAAAAATGTACATGGTGCTATTTTACTCCTGTTCTGCTGCTTTGTTTCTTGAACTTGTTTGAGTATGGTGACTTTCGAGGCTGCTCCCAGTTATTCTGCAAAATGTCCAGTGAAGATAAAATCTCTCTACACATTCGTATGTAAGTATACACACACAAATATATACATACACACACACATACATATAAAACCACACATCTGTACACAAACACCTCAATGCAAAATTTGACCACTAAGGCTTTTCAAAGGCCATCTCAGATCTTTCTGTGCTTACTCACTCTTGCCCACAATTGGTTTCAAATTAATATCTTCAGATTTTCCATTAAAGGCTTTAATTACCACAGAATTAAGTGAAACTCTTTGTTCAGAAACAGTGAAAACTAATGTTTCCTCTTGAATGACTGCTGTCGTTGCTTTGATGCATCATAATTTTTTGTTGCTCTTTGTACTGGTCTACTCAACTCCACAATGTAGAACATCACTATCTATACAAGTAGACTCCTCTGCTGTTTCCATCCCTGTCAGCTAAAAAGGGTTTTTATCTTTACTGTAAACCTGACCAGCTTTCAGCTCTGGCAGCTGTTGATTTCTCGATCACAGAATGTTTTTATTTTGCAGGGGTCTCAAATGCTATAGTTCATCTGATTTTGTACTAATAGACTGCTTAGTGGGAGAGTATTCAGGTTTTCCCACACATCATCTGTTGCTCAGAGGTGTCAGTGATGTCTTCTGTTGGGCCTGTGCAGACCTCCAAGAACAGCTACCCTTAGTCTTGCTTTTGTTTCTTTCTTCCTGGCCATCCTCACTGTTACCTTTCCAACAAAGTAGCTATGATACAGTGCAGTATTATATTTTCTCTCTCTCTCTCACTGACATGAACAAACAAAAAAAGCAAACTTCTAAGTGTCTAAATCTCAGGATTCTGGCATTTTAGGCAGCTGGGCTCCTTTTTTTTTTTCTTTTTTCATTAATATCCTATTTGCTCAGTAATTTACTCACACAGAGGCAGATTTCCATCTATGCCTTCTCCCTTCCCTTTATCCTGTCCCCTTTTCCTGCTTATACAGTAAAAAAAAAAAAAAAAAGAAGTGGGAATGCCCAAGAGAGTCATGGCAGCAGTCAATTGCTGTGAGAGAAGGACTAGAAGGAATTGGAATTTGCTGTAGGGGAAGCAGACCTATAGTAAGAATGAATCCATGCGCTTCAGTGATGAGAGCTGGTTATTTTCAGCAGAGTTGTTTCTCACATTACTTCTTTGCTGTTTTGCCATCAGGGGGTAGCCAGCCAGTCAAGAGACACAGTAACCTGTTTGGGTGGTTATGAAAACAGCAAATGCCACCATTGGTTTTCTGCTGGGAGTGAATGAAGTGTTCAGGAAGCATAATGGTCTTACCTAAGGCAGGTTTTATATTATATTGAGAGGTAACTGCCATTCCCTTACTGTCTTTCATCAGTTCACAGTATATGAAATAGTAAAATTGGCACCAATTTACATAACACCTTTCATCTTGAAGCATCCCAAAGGATTTACAGGAATAATTTTCCCTACTGTTAAAACACAACCAGCTTTAGCATCCAGCAACGCTACACAAAATTACAGGACAGGAAGTGGAGTACTAACAAAAATCGCATGCCCAGACTAAGTTTGAAGATATTTACCTACACACTGAGCAGATTTGAGCAGAGTACAGAAGTTTACAGGCTTGGAGAAATAAATCTTCTGCACAACTCAACAGAGCTGTCCTACCCGTGTGCTTCAAAGTCGCTCTTGAGACATCAACACCTTGACATCAAAAACATGTCAAAGCTTCAAAGACTATGCTTAGGCTGCCAGTAAAGTATTTCATACTGCATCTTTTTGATGAATCCAGCTAGGAAACTGTGTCAAAATAGACAGTCATTTGCTAAGAATCAGTCATTAATCAAGCATGACATGCAGAGACTTTGTACATACAGTAAGAAGACACTGCAATTGTCCTGAATAAATTACAATATAAGCACCGAGACAAAGCAATGATAGTGAAAACAGTAGCTTCTTCACTGAAGATAAAGAAGGATCAGTCAAAATATTTAAATTCAGCACAAATATAATGGGTACTAAGCTATTCCTTAAGTGTAGTGTGACTACTGCAAAATAAAGACATTCTAAAGATGGGTTTACCTGCATAAGGTACTATTTGATCATTATTCTTCTGGATTGTTTCTATCTTAGTAAAACTGAACATTAGCAACTGCAAAGAGATGATGAAGCTGTAAAGATGGGTAATACAAACTACAAGATGGATTAGTATTAGTGAGAAAAGGAGTAAAAGGAGATAAAGGCATTAGAGGAAGGAAAAAAGAGCCTATGCAGCATGACAGGCTCAAAAAATCAGCTTAGGTCAACAGTGCTAGTAAAAGGAAGGGAAAAAGTATTTCATATGCAAGTAGATTAGCAGGGATATCTTTTCAGGTATTTGGATCCATCCATTTATTCTGTTTCTGATGCAGTGTCTGTAGAACAAGGTATCTGCCACCTGAAGGATTTAACAGTCACTTAAATTTTGCTACAGCTGAACTAGCTATTACAGAAGTATGAATGTGCTGTGCTACTCCAAGTCAGCTAGACCAAATTCCTGCTGCAAGCCTGAAGGATGCAAAACAGTTTAAAAAAACCTCAAAAAAACCCCACACCTGCAGTATTTGAAACAGAGGGGTAGATGACGTCTGCATTGGGAACTTGGAGGGATTCCATATGGTTCAAAAATATCCTTCCACTACTTGACAAGCATTAAAACTTTCTTCTTTACACTGGAAAAAAAAAAAAAAAACGTCAATAACACTGTGACTACTAGAAAAACATGTCACAGTAACAGTCTGTGGAAATCAGTGTCTCCAGTAGGGAATTCTGGCTCAGACGATACCAAACACCGTGCACTAGTGCTGAAGTTTAGAGCGCTGCTGCCATCTGCAGGGGTTTATCATTGATGGAATTTTAAACTTTGTGAGTTTTTAGGAACCTAAACACTCTCTGGAAATTTCCCCATTCAGCATCATGCTGTGGTCAGTATGTCAGACTCCACTACCGTGTACTTCAGGAAAGCAGATTTTAGCCTCTTTCAGGGACCAGCTTAGTTAGAGTAATAAGATGGAAGAGGGGCCCAGGAAAACTGGATTCAAGTTCAGGAGAGACGCACTCCAACAGAGAGTTAAGTCAGGCAAACATGCCAGGAGTCCAGCACGGATAAACAAGGATTTCCTAAGCAAACTCAAACACAAAAAGGAAGCCTACAGAGGGTAGAAGCAAGGGCTGTATTCCTGGGAGGAATACAGAGAAATTGTTCCAGCAGAGAAGGATTAGGTTAGAAAAGCTGAAGTCTGGATAGAATAAAATCCAGCCCGGGACATCATGTGCAACAAGAAAACCATCTACAGGTAGGTAACTGATAAGGGAAGACTAGCAAAAATCTGGGTCCTCTCCAGAAGGAAACAGAAGACCTGGTGACCAGGGACTTGGAGAAGTCTCAATGACTTTTTTGCATCACTCTTCACTGGCAAACGCTCTATCCACAGAAGACAAAGGCAGGGGCTGGGAGAATGAAGAGCCGCCCACTATAGAGGAAGATCAGGTTTGAGACCACCTCAGGAACCTGAAGGTACACAAGGCTGTGGGACCTGAGAGTTATTACTGGGCCCTAAGGAAACTGACTTTTCATACTTAAGAAGCTGTGGCACTGCAGTTAAAGTCTCACTAACTGGAAAAGGGGAAACATAACAACTATTTTTAAAATGCTTCATCCCCCCATCATTGTTGTTTTTCTCAGAAACTTAATTTTTCTATGCTCTCTGCTGTATCATCATCGCTGCCTTGGCTACATATTTTCTATATAAACAGGCAAATAAGACCTACTTGTTCAACTTCTTGCACACCTTCTCTTAGACAAAATTGAAAATTAAAGTTCAGGGTTAGGTATCTCACTCTTGCTCTGCAGAATTTGCTTTAGGTTTCCATTATGTTCTTTAAAAACTGACAAACAATCAAACCATCATCCATTTTACAAGTCAGCAGTCAGGAGAATTTCAAAACATTAAATGGTTTGTTTAAATAACAACACTTGACACCAGAACCAGTACAAACACAACAAAATTCGCATCTGAGTACACTAACACCAGGAGAATCTTAGTTCTGGTTTTTAAAGACCTCAGGCTATTTAGTAATCATTTTCTTCTAAAAAGCAAATCATATTTTTACTACCTATATAGTCTGCACTAGCTGCCCAAGGAAAAATAGGTCTCTTGCCAACCTCTGGAACTGGAAAAGAACCCTATCTATTTTAAGTAGTAGCTTGCTTGAGGATGTTAGGAAGATTGTAAAATTTTTCAATTACTACATTATCACATACTGGTTCCTAAAGTACAGTGTTATTTGCAACATTATTTTCAAATGCAAATGACAATGTCTCCAGCTGAAACATGGTTCCAGCTCTGAAATCATTTAACACATTCCACTCAATGAAATCAAGCATGCTTTTCAGTAAATCCAATTCTTCATGCAAGTCCTAAACCTGGATTAATGAGTTTAGGATGGTTTCCAGTACATGGATACTAACACCCAGATACTCATACCTGATGTAACCTATAATTTTCCGGTAAAATTGAAGCCAATTCCACCAGCCACATTCATAGCCAAAACATAAAATGAACACACATCAACTCGTTATTAATCTGTCACTTCTGCCTATTATTTCCATCAGGACAGGCCCCAGTGCTCCTACCTATGGCCCTGCTTTACTGCACCATGTGAGCAAACTTGCTGTAGATGTGGGATGCCCACTATTTTTTCTATGTGCTGTGTGCACATAGGCTGCAGCAAGTTCTTAACAGGGAAACGCAATTCCTATTACTTTTTGTGTTGCAACCATGGTATCTTAGCAACAGTCATGCTTGCTTTCCTCTCTGCAGATGCTTTGCTGACTCACCTATTCACTGATAGAGCAGCCTTATTTGGCTGATTAGCATTTGTGTGCAACACCTATATATAGCCTATGCATCTCCTTCCACGGGGCAGTGAGCTAAGCAACTTTCAGAGAACCAAATGAAGGTGGTTTTGCCCTTTGCTGGACATGTGCTGCTATGGGCCCTGGGGACAGAATTAAGGCATAGCAAATGAATGGGTGCAATTTGTAAACTAAAGTGTTAAGTACTCTGTAAAGCATACTTTTGGGTTTTGGTTCATTGCCAACACTTGGCGTTCTAGACTTTTCTTCCATGAACATGCAACATTCCTATGAATTCTCTACACATCATGCCAAGTATCAAGAACTACATAAGCTGTCAATTAAAAAAAAAAAAGCTACTGGCATTAAACACTGAAAAAACAACCTACATGGCTTTTGGTAAAAGCACTGAGAGTTGGAGCTGTCAGTTGTAGAAACAAGAGCTGTCTTAGATTATTGTAAAATACTGATTTTCTGGGGGAAAACTTTTATATTACATCAGTCACTAAAAGAGAAGAGAAGATACAACTCTGTGAAATGCATTGGTATTCTACACGCAAAATCACAACAAGGAAATTTATACAAGGTAGATGCAAAGCAGTAAATAGCATGTGTAACTTGTTATTTTCATTTTTACTTTCTTTTAGATTTCTCCTTCACTTTCACTGTTGGTATTGCTTCTGATACTTGAAGCTTTCTGGGTTGTTTCTTTTAATCTCAATAGTTGGGTTTTTTTCCTTAATAATCTTCTCAGGCAACGGAAACATTATCAAACACAAAAAATAAATTAAAAAGCCCAAAGAAAAAAATCTGCAGAGTTCTATCCAGAACACACTGGACTGAAAAAAAGAACTGGCAGAATTAAGACATTAAAGTCATTAAATACCATTTTTGTTTTAGTTGCTTTCTTTTGCAAATTTAGCTTATTGGGTAGTTTGTCTTCATCTACCACATGGCATTTACAGACTCCATCCAACAGTATGGCTGGTAATGTGACACCTGCTAACACAGCTGCCAGCTTCTTTCTTTCTGACCTTGGTTTGTCTCTCATACAGAGGCTGATGGAAATGTCTGGAATACCATTTCAACCCCTGAAGAAATGTAAGAATTGGTTTCCCAAATAGCAAATCCAAACTGCCCAGTGACATCAGGTATTTGGGTGAGAGTCCTTTGGACAAAATGGCATAGGCAGCTGCTGGAGTTCTCATTTCTATGTTTGGGGGGTTTGCATATGGCAGATTTGCAGAATCACAGAAACACAAGATTTGAAAAGATGATAAAATCATAGAATCATAGGGGTTGGAAGGGACCTCGAGAGATCATCGGGTCCAACCCCCCTGCCAGAGCAGCTCCCTAGCTCATATTGCACAGACAGGCATCCAGACAGGTCTTGAGTATCTCCAGAGATGGAGACTCCACCACCTCCCTGGGCAGCCTGTCCCAGGGCTCTGTCACCCTCACTGTGAAAAAGTTCTTCCGTGTGTTGGAGCGGAACTTCCTGTGCTCCAACTTGCAGCCATTGCCCCTTGTCTTGTCCCCACAGACCACTGAAAAGGGGCTGGCCATTTCCCCCTGCATCCCATACTTTAGGTATTTATAAACATTAATAAGGTTCCCCCTTAGTCTTCTTTTCTCCAGGCTGAACAGCCCCAGTTCACTCAGTCTTTCCTCATAGGGGAGATGCTCCAGACCTTAATCATCTTTGTAGCCCTTCTCCGGACTCTTTCCTGGAGATCCCTGTCCTTTTTATACCAGGGAGCCCAGAACTGGACACAATACTCCAGGTGGGGCCTGACCAGGGCAGAGTAGAGGGGAAGGATCACCTCCTTCGACCTGGTGGCCACACTCCTCCTGATGCACCCCAGGATCCCATTGGCTCTCTTAGCCACCAGGGCACACTGCTGGCTCATGGCCAACCTGTCATCTACCAGGACCCCCAGGTTCTTCGCCACAGAGCTCTTCTCCAGCAGATCTCCCCCAGCCTGTACTGATTCAAGCAATTATTCCTTCCCAGGTGCAAGACTTTACACTTGCTTTTGTTGAACCTCATTTGGATTCTCCCTGCCCAGCTTTCCAGCCTGTCCTGGTCTCGCTGGATGGCAGTGCAGTGATCCTGTGTGTCAGCCACTCCTCCCAGCTTTGTATCATCGGGTACTTGCTGAGGGTGGATGCTATTCCCTCATCAAGGTCGTCAATGAAGATATTAAACAGGACTGGACCCAACACCGAGCCCTAGGAAACACTACTAGTCACAGGTCTCCAGTCAGACTCTGCTGATCATCAAGTCCAACCATTCCCATCCTATGATAAACCATATCCCTAAGTACCTCATCTACCCTTTTTTTAAACACATCCAGGGAAGGTGACTCAACCCCCTCCCTGGGCAGCCTGTTCCAGGCCCTGACAACTCTTTCAGTAATTTTTTTTTTTCTAATATCTAATCTGACCCTGCCCTGGCACAGCTTCTTGCCATTTCCCCTTGTCCTATCTCCTGTTACTCAGCTGAAGAGACCATTGCCCACCTCTCTACAACCTCCCTTCAGGTAGTTGTAGGTGATGATAAGGTCTCCCCTCAGCCTCCTCTTCTCCGGACTAAACACCCCCTTCACTGACTTTGTGATTCAGTCAACATGCCAATATTCTGCTTTCCAATATGCCAATATTTCTGCTACTTTTTTGAATTTTCTCCCATAAATTGGCTCTTATGTGAGAAAATTCTCATAGGCTAGGCTTTTGGACTAGGAGGAAGGGAAAACATTTCTTCAGTTTTACCCAAGTTGAGTTTGAAATAGCTGCTCTTCCTCCCACAACTGATCCTCTCCAGACACTGTGGAATCCTTGCAGATGAACTGCTTCTCCCTCTGCAAAAGGAAGAGGTGAATCTCATCAGCAAAAGGCTGGCATATTCCTACATGTCCAGGAGAAGAATACACAATTTCTGTACTCACAGAGAGAAATTACTCCTGCAGTGATGGAATGAATAAATAAGCCAATCTGAAGAAGGGAAATCACACATTTGTGTGGTGAGGAAAAAAGCTTGGCAACATGCCCTGCTCTCCTGTAGATATGTGAGATTCATAAACAGCTCTTTCATCAAAATGACATAATCCTCCCGAATGACAAGAAGAGACAGCTAATATGTCAATTGAGAATGTCAGAGGAAGAAGAGATTTTGATCAAGGATAAAAACATGCATTTAACTACTCTACAACAGTGCTGATTATACTCTCTGACACTTTGACTGCCAAAATTTCCGATGTCAAGTAATCAATAACTCCAAATCATATTATACAGGAAGAAAATCCATTTTCAGTTCCTGGTCACTATCCTGTGTCCTGAGATGTTTTAGCCCTTCCTCAGCTCCCAAACTCTTTTTACCTCCCTAGTATGTTTTCACTACATGTTCCATTTAAAGTACAACCATCAGGTTCTTTCCCTCTTTCAACATGCTGCTCCCTCCCTTACACCCACAGAATTGCAAAATGGTTGAGGTTGGAAGGAACCTCTAGGGATCATCTGGTCCAATCCCCCTGCTCAAGCAAGGTCACCTACAGCTGGTCTCCCAGCACCAAGTCCAGACAGTTTTTTAACACATCCAAGGATAATGACTCCACAATGCTTTGAGCAACCTGTGCCAGCAGTCAGTCATCCTCATAGAAGATGAGTTATTGAGTAAGGCCTGAGTAACCACAAATTCTTTCTTCTGCCTTCTCTAGTGATTCTTTCACCACTGCTACGACAACTTCAAGACACTCCTTATATCAGATTCCCACACTAAAGAGGTGGGTTTCTGAATTGCACAGCAGCAGACTGAACTAGCAATGCTGGTCAGCAATGAGGAACTGAATCACCTAGGAAGCCACACCTTCAGTAGAAACCTTCCCTGGTATTCTGTATTACCCACCAAGCAAAAACATGTTTTCAAGCACTAGCAACCTGTAGATTTAACTGAAGCTTATTTTTAAAATATGAAAAAATATTTTTTTAGGTAATACAGCTTCTGCCCATGGTGAATATTTACAGAATCTGATTTGCCCTCATGCAGCTACCTTTGACTTGATTATCTGAAAGCACTTTACGAACAGCTACTTATGCCACTGCACCTTGTAATGAAGGAAATGTAGAATTTACAGCCAGGGAACAAAAAGGCACAGTCAGGCTAGAGACAAATGCCTAAATATCACAACTTGAATTTGCATTTATTGTAGTAAGTAAACTGTAACTGATTTTAAAGGAACCAGAAGACAATCTAGGTCTTTAAAAAAAGTATCTCTATTAAACCTTATAAATACATATGTTCTTAATTTTAAGCAATGCATTCCTAGGCTGAAGAGAAGTTGACTGTCATCTTTAGAAAGTATATGGGAAAAAATCTTACATCTTTGGGAACCTTTCATCAAAGTATCCCAAAGGACTTCACTTGATAAAGAGATTTCACAAGAATGAAGATATCTGTACTGTACTGTGACAAATCCTTCCTAGCCTGTAGGAACTTTTCAAAATAGTCTAGAACATGAAATAAGAATAGGACTGTACTCAAGTGCTGAAACTTCTGGGAAAATCTAGGTCAGCAAAATGCACTTACTAGAGCTGAGTAAGCAATGGGAAAAACATCCACTAATATTCATTAGATTTAAAAAAAAAAAAACAAAAAAACCAACCACAAACCCAAGCCTTACTTTAACTTACAAAAATAAATTTAAAGGTGAAATATTAAATAGTTCCAAAATATATGTTTGAATGTGATTATTCACATTTTATATTCTAAATGGGAAATGTGTGGGTAAGCTGCAGAAGTCACAATTACAATGTAGAAACTGTACTACTTAGGAACTGAATTAATGCTATAATTTAAATCATGAATATCCACAACAAACTGTTCATAAAATATTCACACATATAAATATTCACATCAAATAAATTTACAAGCTCAGGCATTAAAGTTATGTGAGAATTTTCTGAGCATTTTGTGAACACAAAGAAAGAAAATAATGTACTGAATAAATTATGCATTAGGAACTACCTCCCATTTTGTGATTACTGACTAGATTAGCAAAAGTAACAAAAAGTTTCATGGAATTGTGTATCAACAGCTTGTATAACTGTACAATTGATTTAAACAGAAATGTGCAGACTTTAAAATTGCTGTACCTTTCAAGTATCTCTTATTTTTACACAGTTGACTAGGATCTGTTTCCAGCACATGTGGACAACCCCATCCTAAATACTATTCTAGGGGGAGGAGAGTTGTATATTCTGCAAGGAAGGGGCTGGTTTTTCTGTTTCAAAAACCACTTGAACACTGTTATCACTATTGAAATAGATTTTCTCACAGGATAGTTGGAGTAAGGTTCTTTATTGTGTGAAATCTAGGCGTAGGGCACTCTAACAGACATCGACAGAAACAGAACCAGGTACGAACTTCAGACCTAAGCAAACTAAAAATAAATTTAGTTGTGCAAAGATATTTACTGGTAGCTATATTTTAACATGCAGAGTATATTATAGAAAATTTTGGAGCAATACTGATGAGTTTAAACAGCTTGTTACCACTCTTTCCTTTACATGATATTTTATAAACATTTCCCCTCACACCAAACAACGCTATGCACCCATTACCCAAGGGTATTACCAAGGTACCAACGTGGTGTTATTGTGCACATACACAACACACACATATGTTAGAAAGAAACATTACCAACAGTGAACTGCTGGTAATGAACTGGAGTGTTCCCCATCTGTGTATTGCTTAGCTACAGAAAACAACTCCAGATATCTGTTTAAATTCGCACATATGTTGGCTAAAAGTAATGTCTTAATCTGGAATTAAGTCAAAAAGGAGCACAATTCTTATTATACCAAACACAGTATTGCATCTGTCAAAATATCTTGCCAACTACTGTGAAAAGCAGCAGGATTAAAAACAGATCAAATTTTAAGAGCTACTTCGTTTGGGGGTTGGATGTATCGATGATTTTACTGATGGAGGAAACTAGAAATAGGTTTCATGCAGAAAGCAGTATTTTAAGCCCTCTTGCACATCTGCATTCCTACAAACAGCTATTTGAGTTCTAAGAGCTTAAAAGGATTATATTTGGAAGTTTAAATATAACCATGGGACCCATTATTTCTCACTCATTTCTCTCATTATTTGCACTTTTTGAGCACTGAGTTTATTTCTGATTCTAATAATATAACTCAAGCCTAGCCTGTAACACCTTACATGAATCAAGTCTTGGGGTCTCATACAGCTTTGCACGTTCACATAAACAGCTTCTCCTTTTACTCATTGCATTCAAAACTCAGTGTTGAATGTGGATTTCCACAAGCCAAGTCCAGTAGTGTTCCAGCTTCAGCTGAGATAGAGCTAATTTTCTTCACAGTAGCTAGTATGAGGCTGTGTTTAGGATCTGTGCTGAAAACAGTGTTGATAAAATAGACATGATGTTGTTACATAGAGATATTTTTGTTATTGCTGAGCAGTGCTTACACAGAGTCACGGCTTTTTCTGCTGCTCACACTGTCCTGCCAGCAGGATGGCTGGGGGTGCACAAGAAGCTGGGAGAGGACACAGCCAGGACAGCTGACCCCACCTGGCCAAAGGGATATTTCATACCATATTACACCATGCTCAGTATATAAAACTGGGGGAAGAGAAAGGAAGGGGGAAGCAGCATTTGGAGCAATGGCATTTGTCTTCCCAAGTAACTGTTACATGTGATGGAGCCCTGCTTTTCCTGGAGATCTCCAAACACCTGCCTGACAATAGGAAGCACCACGAAGCTTCTCACTCACTCCTTTTCTCCCAAAGGGATGGGGAGGACAATGGGAAAAAAAATGCCAAACTTGTGGGTTGAGATTAAGACAATCTAATGGGACAACAAACGAAGATAATAACCACCACAATAATAATACCACAAGTGATGCACAAATGCAATTGCTCGCCATATGTAAAAGGACAATAAAACAATTTGATGCCCGGTCTGTTTCTGAGCAGCAAATCCATCTCCCAGATAGCTTCCCTGGCTGTATCTGAAACATGAAGTTTTATAGTAGTGAATATCCCTTTGACCAGCCTGGGTCAGTGTCCTGGCTGTGCTTTCCCAGCTTTTTGTGCACCAGGCAGGGTGTGAGAAGCTGAGAAGTCCTTGATTTAGTGTAGACACTGCAACTACCTGGCAACAACTAAAAACATCAGTGTGTTGAGCTGCTAGGAAGAAACTTGACCCTATCTCAGTTGAATCCAGGACAAAGGAGCAATTTACAAATGTGATAAATCACAGCTAAATATGTTAGGAAATCTCATGAGCAGCATTTGACAAGTGGATCTGTACAAGCTAGGGAAGGCAAAGTATAAGACAGTGATGAACCAATGCACTTTGGAAGATGAGGGCTTTGAGACAGTCTCACACTATTTTCTGCTAGAACATTATTTCTGAATTTCCATAAGGTGATCGTGCATCTTCCTAAAATGCATCAGATTCCTAACTCCTTTTGGCTAAACTCAATATAGAAGCTTCTCCAAGATTGCCATATACAGGAACAATTCAGTATATTGCAAATGGAAGCTTAAAAGTCAACAGGAAGTAATTACAAGCATGAATTTCCCTCTGTGCATTTTCTCTCCCATTATTTTCCTTTTGATTTAAATAGATTATGTACAGGCATGTGTAACTGTACAGAAAAAAATAACAATTGTTTGTAGCAATAACAAACAATAAACATGGGAGCGAAAACCAGCCTTAAGCATCATCCCAGATTCTACAGCCTCAAGTAAACACACTTAGCAGTTAAACGTGAAAGAGTGCAGTTAGAACTCACGGGCACACACTTGTTGGCAGTATCTTCATCCTGTATAACCTTGGGCAAGACAGATGCCCAAGTGGAAAACCACAAGATTTTCCAGTAGCGGAGTTGGACATTTCCTGCAAGACAGGAGGTGCAGTGTTTCTATGGCACTACCCAGGATAGGCATCTCGGGGCTAGGATTTCCAAAATGGCTTTAAAACTTCTAACTTGATACTGCTTTTGTTCCTACCTCTTTGACTATGAAAACACAGGTTACAACTGACATGCTTGGAGAGCAGCAGTACGCATTAGGCAACCCAGCTGAGAGGGGCTTTGCAACCGGTCAATAGCCTTTGCCTTTGCAACTTTCACTCAAATATGTTTTGGTTTTTTTTTTTAATTCATCGCTTTACCTTGAAACTTCGACGCCACAAACTTGCAAGGGCCCCCCCTCGCCCGCCCTCCTGCCCCCGCGGCGGCCACCCCCGCCTCCTGCCGACATGGCGCCGGGAGATCCTTTAACGGACCGCGGGCAGCAGGGGTCGAGGCACGGGAAGAGGCAGCCGGGTCAGCGGCGGTTCCGCCTGCCTGCTCCCGGGGTTCGGCCCGCGGTTCGGGTGCGTGTGAGGGGCGCTGCCTGAGGTGGGCGGCGGCACTGCCTGTGAAGCCGTGGCGGGAGCGCAGGGCCTCGGCGTGTGAGGGACTAACCGCGGGACAGCGACAGCTGAACCCCGTCTGCGCTGTCTGGGCTGGGAGGCCGGAGCGCGGGGCGCTTTTCTGGGGCGGGTGGTGTTTGCTCCCTGCGGTGTCGCCGGCGGACATCCGTGGGAAGGAGAGCTGAGGCGAAGTTTGGAGCAATGGGCACGGGAGATGTGAAGAAGGAAGGAAAAGGTGAGCGTGAAACCGGCCGGAAGATACGGGAGGAGAAAGCAGCTGCTGGGCACTTTGCCGCAGGACGCTCGGTGAGAAAAGCAGGCGGCGGCAGCGGGAAGTGCTGCTCGTGAGGAACAGAAACCCGCGGAGGGACAAGTAGCATCCAGCGCTCCGCCAGGCTGGGTAGACGTGGGAAAAGGTGATGGTGAGAATTCTTAGATCCACCCTAAAACCCAGCTAAGTGGGGGATGGCTTTTTGCATGAGTGGCTGTCCAGCATGGAATTCTTGTTTGCTTACCGACTGGCATGCCTGTAGATGGTCAGTTTTTACTTCGGTCTTTTTAGGCAAATAGCTAGCTATTTATATACAGTGTTACTTTATACAGTTCTATTAAGGTGACATCTTGAATAGATGCCTTAGCCCACATTCCTCCTATCATCATATCCTTGTGCCCCTCTAAAAAGACAGAACAATGATTCCAGGTTTTTTCCACTGGTCTGCTAGCATCCAGGTATCCACATTTTCGAGTTAATAAAAAAGAATAAACACCTCTCCAGAACAATCTCTTCTCTGCACAATGACTGTTTCATATTCACAGCTTTTTGAGAACCCATTTGAAGAAAAATGGTTCTTTTAATTGTCATCAGGCATTTCATTGCAATTGCCTTTTCAGTTTTGGACCACAATTAAGATGCTGCATAGTTACAGTACCTGGACTAAATAGTAAATGTAATATACAATAAATATAGTGGAATTAGGTCAGTATCTTTTAAATGTATGATTTTCCACATGCTTACTCCAGGAGTTTATGAATACAGATGAAGTTTACCCTAATATAATACTTCTCTGCTATAACGCATGGATTGCTTGAGGATTAAAGCATTCACTGGCCACAGTTGCCAATGTTTCCAGATGCTAAGCACACAGGCAAAGCTTCCTTACCACATGAGAATTCAGGAACAATAGTCAAAAATTGTGACTAATTTGTGATCTGCAATATGTTATGCCAAACTAAAGGGGTTTGCCTCATGTGATCAAAGCTGAAGAGAATAGGAATAAAATGTTTGGGATTTCTTTAGCTATAAACAAAGAAAATATGATAAAATGGGAGGGGGAAGCTATTCTTTTTATATCTGTTTTTCCCATTAGTGCCAAATAAAAATGTTTTATTTTAAGTTCAGTTGTCTCTCTCTCTTGTGTCCGTCACTTCTTAAAAAGACAGGTACTCATTAAAGATACAGAGTCCCATTGTTGTTTAATGAACTTCTGAATGTGCTGTAACTATTTTCCTAGACTCTTCTAGTAGAGGATGATACCATTTGCTTTAAGGCTAGAACGAGATACAGAGTAGTTGCTTGGAATGACTGTGTGCTCTAGAACTGGAGGAGGAAGGTTGTGCTTGTTTGCACATTCTTTTTTCTTTTGAGCATTGAAAGTAGTGTAACAGACTAAAAGTTACCACCTTTCTATAATGCAAGGGGGAAAAAATTACCTTCCCTATAAAATAATAATGTCAAAGTTATTGGTAAAAAAAAATTCCTTCTCAACACATGAAGCCTGTGTGACAATGGAAGAAGTTCCTATCCATGACCAAGCTAAAATCCTTTCAGGTGTATCACCAGCACATGCATCAAATTGGACAATAACCTTGAATAAAAATGTAGGACTGATTTTCATTTTTGCTATGAAATCTGAATTGTTCCAGTTGTATATTCAGTGGTCCATAGCAGAGCTATTTACAGAACTCCTTCATCCCTTGGGCAGTTAGGTAGATTTAGTGTTTGTCCTTCTCTAGTTCAGTGAGGGCTAAAAGGATTATTGAAGGGTTAGCAGAGAGCTACAACACAAAACTTCTTTTTAATAGAAGTATCGATGCTAAGATATAGGGCCTTGCACTACATTTCAGTACAGCAGTATCTCCCCCTTCAAGCACAATGTCTGAACACAAGTGGCCGCTGGTTAAAGACTGACTTTCCACAAGGTAACACTTTCCACAGAAACTAGTCGCCTGGGGAGGGAGGGGAGAAGCTTAACCTTACAATCATTTAGTGAATGGACAGTAAAATTGCAAGTTGTGCAGCTGATGCTTCTCTGCTGCTGTTGCAGATAGGGCTTGGCCCACCCGTCGCTAGGGAGGGGCAAGGGAAATCTGCCTCTCTGTTTTGGGGAGTCCTACCTGTGCTCAAGGCCTGATCTCAGCACAGCTCTGTGTCCTGGGGCCAGCCTGTCAAGGGGACACAGAGCTGAAATAAGCATGGGAATTACAGCCAGGTGCCTTCCCATAGAAGAGAAGTATTCAAACAACCTGTTTGCCATGGCTGGAAGGGTAGGTCTGTTTTCCTGCTGGGGTGACAGGAAAAATGAATGGTTCGTTTAGTAGCTGCAAACTTGCTGGCGTATGAGTGCAGGATCTGCCACTGACAAGCTGCCTCTGCTGTTGCCTGAATGGAATATAGAGCCTGTCATGTCATAAACAGTGCATTCCTCCATGATCCTTCTGGGTGCAGTGTCATGGGAATGGTGTCCCTTGTTATCAATACAGGCTGTTCTTGTAACCCTTGTTCTGCTGCTTCTCCCAGTGCTTTCTCACACATGTATATTTCCTGCCAATCTTCATATTTCTGTTAAGAATCTCTCCACAAGGACTGGCCTGGCTAGATTGCTATGGATGCAGTTTGGGGGAAGAGCTGGTGTCCCAAAAAAGATGTTCTGCCGCATCCCTGGGAGGCTTTGTATATGTGAAGGTTTCCATATGGCCAAAGTGGGTTTGATCGAGCACCAGAAGCAGAAATCACAGCTTCTCTCCTCTGTGGCAGCACCCCAAAAATGGAAACCTGCAGGGAAACCTCTCAGTATGCCTGGTGCTCTGTCCTGCTGAAATAGCTTCCAGACTAGGACTGCTTGAGGGAGATGCCTATTACTGTCCCAGAAGAGACTGAGTACACTCATGGATATGGGTCTAGGACAATCCCAGCTGTGATTTATGATGCTGCTTTCCCTGCTTCATGAAGTACTCCCTTGTCCAGCAGGCTGGGTGGGATCAGTGACTGTCCTGTGCTGCTCCTAACATCCTGAGCTGAAGCTATCTGTGGAGAATTGCCCTGGGGCAAGTGAAGGGTCACATACCCAGGGTGAACCTTGGCTCAGTCTTTGTGACTAGCTGTACCCCTGCTCTGTGCAACAGGGATCAGACCACCCCACATGCAGCTGGGCTCTGCTGGCTGCTTCTTGGCAAGGAAGTAGCTCCTCTTCCAGTGGAATTAGAAGGGGGAACAGCAGGGTCTTATCATCTACTGGGTTTCTTTTTTCTTAACACAGATTACTTTAATTTCCCATTAAAAGAAAACTTCTGATTATTTTAGCAATACACAGATGATCACGGCTTTATTAAATTCTCAGTCATTGCCAACAGTATTTCAGAGCTCTTTTCCAGAAAGCTCATCTACTGAAACCATTATCCCTCCTTCAAGTGTAAGAACTGAAATCACCTGAAACTGCCTTTTCATTGCTCTGTGGAACACCTTAATCCCACTTGAAATTCCTCTCAAAAAATAAATATCTAGAACATTGGTGCTCACCAATCCACCTACAAGCTTTTGGGTTTGTAGTGTTATTTCCTCCATTTTATTATGTAGGGGCTCAGAAATCACAACTGTCAAATATTTTTCCCTGTAACTGCATTTTTAACAATATCTCAGAAGGGCAACTCCTTTTGTGATAACCCCACTTGACTGCTGTGAGTAACTAGAACAACAGATCAGAAGTTGAACCCATATTGCAGTGTCTGAAGAACTGAAGAAATGTCTCTTCTAAAGCAGACTCAAAATCACTATGCTCAGAGACATTTGCACAGCCACTGTGCATACAGAGGGAATCTTCAACTGAATTAAAGTTTCTCTATCATCAAGTTAAGTTAGCATCAAGACCGATTCTTCTTCAAATAGTGTAAGTACAGACAGAGCTTTGAGCAAATTCTTGCAAATTGTCTTTTTGGGGCCTCCTTGAGCAAAAGTAAAGAAATTAATAATTTGTCACATAAATTTTACTCTGAGATTCAAATTTATTTCCCACTGCTCTTTTCTAGAAATTCATTTCTATGAGAAAAACTCCAAGGTTCCTAGTGCTACAGAGTAAGAGCAGGAAAAGTACCTGCTTTTTCAGACTTAAATATCCAAGTATTAAATACCCAGGTTAGTCATATGTTTAACTATCTGTCTATGCGGCTAGAGTTAAATAGTAGCTTATTTTGTTCTTAGATCTGTCACAGGCTTGTCTTGGTCAGGAGGATGCAATTTTAAAAGTGTGATTGCAGGCAAAGGCTATGAAATGATCTCTTCTAGAGCTCTGCTGTTCTTAACACCTCTCTGTCCTCCGTATGAGACCAGAAGAGGAGAGTTTAGTTACTTGCCTTGCAAAAAAAAGTTCTTCCCTAAAGAACTGAAGATGTCCATGATCTCTGGCAGCATTATCTACTCCACCTCTTGTCCTGTGATTGACTGAATGTATCTGTAAACTAAAAATCGTTTGCAGATAAACAAGCACCTATAGCTGTCCCATGCCTACCAGAACTGTACAAGGAAAACTGGAATAGGAGGTACCAGTCCTTCACTGGCAGCAGTTTTGCCTTGCCCATCTTTATTGCAATTTAAGGATATAGGAGGATTGTTAAAGGAGATGTATTTTTTGGAAGCCTGAATGTTAGGTTGGGAAAAGAGACTGGATCTAACAGCTTTTCCTGCTCAAGACTATAACATTAATTTGTAAAGTTTGTAACTGGCCTCTTCAGCTAACTAATTAAACGTATGATGGTGTCCACCAGGGCAGGTTTAGAGTGGACATTTGAAATAATTTTTTTACTGAAAGAGTAGTCAGGGCCTGGAACAGGCTGCCCAGGGAGGGGGTTGAGTCGCCTTCCCTGGGTGTGTTCAAAAAAAGGGTTGATGAGGTACTTACGGATATGGTTTAGCATAGGATGGGAATGGTTGGACTTGATGATCTTCAAAGGTTGGAATAGGAGGTGCCAGTCCTTCACTGGCAGCAGTTTTGCCTTGCCCATCTTTCTTGCAATTTAAGGATATAGCAGGATTGTTAAGGAAGATGTATTTTTTGGAAGCCTGAATGTTAGGTTGGGAAAAGAGACTGTATTCCTATCTTCCAACCTTGTGATTCTGTGATTCTGTCAGCGGTATACTGTAGAGATACATCTATGGATAAATGAAGGGAGCTAAGAAGTAAGACCACATTGACAGTGTGTATGGGAGGGACTACAGGAAAATACAAATGGAAACCTTTTTTTTTTTAAATGAAGCTTTTTATTCAATTGTTAAATAGAAAGAGGTAATAACTTAACTGTGCAGACAAAAGGGGGAGCACACCAGATGTATAGAATTCATACATTTATATGGCTTGGGGAATAAACTTTCTCAGGAAGATGAAAACTTCGATTCTTAATAGAATTAAATTTCTTACTGATCCAAGCCAGGATAGGAGTAAAGTAGGAAACACCTAATTTCAATATTCACAGACTAGGTTCTTCTTCATTAAGTCACTTGTGGATGCTAGTTTTTCTCTGGTTCCTCACTGTAAGTGAAATGAGAGAATGTTTAGCTTTCGGAGCTCTCTGAAAAGAGATGAAATGTATCAAATCACATTTTATCTGACAGCTAGGATTGTTTTATAGTTGTTGACACATCGAAGCAGTGTGGGGAGTTCTCTTATTCTTCCTTCCTTCCTTAGCTACCATGGGCAGAAACAGATACTACAGAGAGGCAATGCAAAATTTGTTTTGTTGTGGGTGTATAGTTATGTTCCTGCATTCCAGTAGATTAATGCAAACTCTGTGTGCTTGTTCTTATCCCATGGTAAATAAAGGTCATATGACAGAGCTGAGCATTCTTTCAGACTAAGGCAAGCTGCACTACTGTAAAGTTGCTGTAGGCTACGGATACCCACACAGGCATTTATTTATTCCAATCTCTAATTCCAACCTAATTGTATAGTTGTGGCCTTAGTTCATATTTAAATGGGACAGAAAAAGACATATTTTAGGTGGATAGATTCCTAGGATCCTGACCATGGAAATACTGCCTGTTGCTCCTTGCCATGGGGCTGGGTGACCTGGCTCACCATAGATCCTTTTTGCCCTCTAAACTAAGTGATTAGAAACTGTGCCTTTTTCAGAGGAGCAATATATGTAAATATGGCTTTATGATTTATTCTCTTTCCACTGTGCTACTAACACTAGCAGTAACATTAAACTGATGTCACCCGTAATGGCACATGCTTTGGAACAGCATATATCAGAGAGGCAAGACAAACAGTGGAGCACCTGGCTAACATCACTTGTCCTGAGCTCAGCCCCATCTGCCTGAATGAAAAAATGCTATTGTTATATCAAAAACAAGGTAGGAAGTGACGGCTCCTGTAGAGAGCATTTCCTCAAACAACACTTTTCCTCTGTGAAAAGGAAAGTTGATTTGACACAGATTGTTTTTCTTTGACATTCTCCTTGTTCTCAGACCTACCAGAAGTAAAGGCGGCTTGGAAACCAGAAGCTGTATCAGCACCATCTGTGACAAACTCTACAAGCATAAGATTACTGGAAGAAACTATGTCGCTGGGTATCTTTGATCCACAGGTCTTATTCATTAGAACTGCAGAAGACTTGCTGGATCCATCATAAACTTTAACATAATCACTCTGACAGCCTTTGGTTTTCTGCAGCTCAAAGGCTTGAAAGTGCAGGGAAATCTGGAAAAGAAGAGAAAACCAACCTTTAATATGTGACTTCTCTCAAGGAGTGTCCTTTAAAACAGACCAAATCCAAGCTGTAGCCAAGCCTGAACTGGAACTGCTCACCACACCTTGCCTCTCATCCCCTGAAGTTACAGGGCTCAGATCTAATGGGCCCGCCACTGAATGCTGCCATGCTCACACTGCTTTGTCTTGATTTTGCAAACCTGAAGTCCAGCATATGGAGATTTTTCAAAATTGCAACTCTGCAGTTGTCTTTGCCCATATCTGGCTTAAGGACTCGAAGTAAAGACTAGTCTGAAATCTCTCTCGTGGCAGAGATCTTGTCTGGCTACTGGTATGCAGATGAAGCACAAAATGCTTACCACAGCCATATTCCAAAACCAGCATGAACCTGTGGTTACCTTTCTGGATCGGGTTCGGATGAGCCAGACACAGTTGGTGTTATCTGAGTAATTTCTTGGGTAGTTGGCAGATCTCACTGACCCTGATGCTGCATCAAGAATAGTGCTGCAGCGACCTGAGAAAGAAATGAAGTTTGCTTCAGCACCAGGCTTGCAGAAACTTCCACTCATTTACCATTACAATCTCTTCAGAAAGGACTGATCTTGATTAAAATAAAGAATCGCCTTGTCCTAATTTTCACATGATACATAAGTATCTGCTTCAAAATGGAAAGTAAAGTAGTGCTTGGAAGAAGTACTAGCTTTTATTGATTAGCTGCATAGTTTAACAAGGGATCACTTTCTGCACCTCTATAGTGAGAGGTTTCAATTCACTGCAGTTGGTAACACCATTTTTGATTGAGACAGAGAAGTCAAATGATGTTAAAAGACTCAAGCACAAATATGATGTCTCTGCAATGCCTAAATTCTAAGCTTAGGAGGAGGGCTTGGGCTTTCTTCCGTGCTAATAATAATTTATTCATCGTGGTTTTTTCCTTTGACCAAAATTTCTCTGATTTTATGGGAGGTTAAAATTAAAGAGTTAACATCACATTCAAACTTAGAATGATATTTGAGAGGCATCATGAAACTCTTCCAGTTCAGAGGATCTTAGAACTGGTTTGGTTTGACTCAGGTCTTAGATACAAACTGCAATGAGGAACAGAGATGCCTAGTCCTTTGTGGGGTTTATATTTGTCTCCTGAGCTCTAAGAAACTGAATTACTCCAGTGCAGCATGCAATGTGGTATGCCAGTTGCACAGCAGCCGCTTATGCCAATAATGAAAGTGCTTGATTTAATTTGGAAGCAGAAAAATCACTAATCACAATGTGTCTCCAGCTTCACCTTCGTGTTCTCTCCCAGAGTAACCCCAATGGGTACCATGAATTTCAGACAGTACTCTCACAGTATTTGACAAGAAACTGCTGCCTCTGCAGTGTGCCCAAACATGTCTGAAGGATCTGAGTAGGAGATTTGGGGATGGCTTTGAGATACTTACTGCAATTGTAAAGTTTGTTGATTTTGGCCACATCCAAGTTGCTCAGTCCCTGCCTCTGTCCAATATGTACTGATCCATCAGGAATTGGCACGATTGTTGCTTTCCCAGTGGTATTAGTGAATGTGTATCTGCAACAATTAATGAAAAATCATTAAGTACAATTCCTTATTTCAGGATTTAATAGCATGCTGTGGAAGTAGAACAAGAATTGTACACAGGTTGTTGTGACTAACAGTGCTGTTCAAATGAGTTTAATTGAGATGTCTAGCAGTAAGCAGACTCAATTTCAAGATTCCCTCCTTGCTCCCAAGTTCAGCTGTGAATGGCTTCTCCATGGAATGCTAAAGGATAGTGAATTAATTTTTGTGGCTTCTCTGAACTGAGTCACAGTGTTTTTCTCAGAAGGGGAAATTGAGAAACTGGTAGTTAGGAGAGAGATATTACAGAAACAATTCTAACATAAGATTAGGGTTCCAACAAAAGCAATGCCTTGCTGCTACTTACGGGCCATAGTGCATTACTGAGGAATAGTCATATGGAAGACCCAGGTTATTGGAGTTCTCAAATTTCCTGAAGTCTGGTCTGTCAGCTGTAATATAAGATATTGTACTTAGAGTATGCTTCCTATGTACTGCCTTCAGAGAAGGAAGAGCTGGGAACAGTAGGATGTATTTGCACCATTTTCTGCTTTGTGGAGTTCAGAGGTACTTACCTGGACTGATGTACTCCCACATGATCTTTACATGTTTGTCCCTGTCACTTCGAGAATGTTCATGCAAAAAGCCCAGAGCATGGTCCAGTTCATGTTGAATTATTCCTTTCCACATGCAGCCTCCTTTCATCACAGAGACAGTCTGTCCACCTCCTACTTTCCCATAGTTGGACCAGCAGCTGAGAGAAGAATTGAACACCAAGAGAAGACTTATGGGCAAAGGGACAATACAGAGAACTTTGTTTCACATTCCTCTTGTGGAAGTGGAAGGAATCTTTCCTGTCCACTGAGATCAAGTCCACAGGAGGGCAAAACTGACCAAACAACAAAAAGTATGATCATTGCTGAAGCTTTCTGGAAGACCTTCATTAACACTGAGGCTCCTGCTCTCTGACTTTCTGTACACAATGACTTGCACTTCCTAGAGATGACTTTTTTTCTTTCCATAATACTGAACACTGTATCAGAGCTGGAGCTAAGGTGAACAGCGCTTTGAAGCTAATGCATGTTGAACAGTTCTCTTGTAGGCTCTAATTCTGACCTTGACAGCCAACTGTGTGATTCAGATAATGCTGTGTTACCATGATCTGCATCACTTTGGTGTCTTCAGTGACTACCTGATGAAACTGCTGAGTCCTTGCACTACAAAGGTATCCAAGAAGGATATCACAGGACCTTGGCACTGTGATAAAACAAAGTTTCTTCTCTAAATCTATTCCTCTTTCCTCTCTAAAGTCACACAGAATGAGTGTAGTGAAGAATTGAAAAACAATATAGAAATAACTAATTAATTTATCATTCAACTCACCCATCGGCAGATTTAATGTTGAGGTAGTCACGTTCTGTCTTGCGCTTCACAAAATTAATACAAGTCAGTGTTTCAAATTCTGCCATGGCATCATGAATCCCCTTTATGTGGTTCTCCTCTGGAGAAGAAAGGTTTAATTTCAGGCGGTCACACAAGGACAATGACAGGTGCCATTAAAATCTCGCATGTACTCAAAACCAGGGTAAATGGACAGAAACATTCATCATTCTTCAGCTCTTTATTGCTTTTTGCTCAGTAATTAATTTGAATTGAGATATTAATAGCCTGACACAAGATCTTTTTATACTGATATTTGTCCAAATAAAGGTGGGAACCTTTATTTTTCCCTCAACTACTTGTAAATTCTAGTGGTGATTATTGATGTATCTTCTGATTGGACAGTTGGAGACTGCTATGGGAAGCTATTTTGCTATTGAAACCACACTGCAATTGATGTGAACCTTACAAAGGCAGGTATTCTAGCAAGTACCATTAGAGGGAATGATCATTCCCATCTTCAAGAGACCAGACCCAAATAATACGGATGCACATGTCTCAAGGAAACTTGATCTCTTTTCTTTTTCCTTTTCAAGGTCTTTGTAATTTACAGTTCGCGTGCTTGCAGAATTGATTTAATTAACTGTGGCCACTAGAAGTAGGTTTCTAGCTAAAGCTTGTTGGATAAAGTACATTTTTAAAAAAATCAAAATTTACACCCACCATAAGCAGGATCCAAGACATAGGGAACACGAACAATCCCATCGCTGGACTGGGGCCAGTTGCAATGGCGACAGTTGATGGCACTGCGAGTCCTTTGTGGAACAATGTCACCTTCTTGCAAGAACTGAGAGCTGCCTGTGGTGAGAAAGAAAGGGTGGAAATACCTGAACCATAGATTGCTGAACACTTGCTAAACACCCTTGGAAAAGTGTCCCTCCTTACTCATCTTCCTTTGCTGTTTTTCCCTAAGCGTCTGCTCCTGACTAACACAAGAAATGGACTGTTGGGCTCTGTGGACATTATCAGCTTCCCTACCTTTCCTGCTGTTAGATAGGGTTGAGGTGAGACAGGGAATGACTGAAAGCAGTTTTAATTGTGATAGGAATGCTGTGCTTTGGTACTATTTCATCATCCATCATGTGACACTGACTGGCATCAAATATTTGCCCAGGAAGAGTGCAAAAAGTAACAAAAAGAGATCTATTGTAAGCAGGACTTTGCTGGCATTACCTTTGTTGACTTCCAGAATTCTGTTAAAAATAAGTTCATCCTCGGAGTCTGTCTCTGTAGGTGCAGTAGATTCTGTGCAAAAATAGAAGAGTATCACTTTCTCATTCCCAGGGAGAATACAAATCCTGATTTTTAACCTAATGAATTTGTAGGAGCTCACTTAGATCAGGTCCTGATCACAGTAATGCATGTAAAACTTACAGAGCCTATTTAGGAACTGGCATGTTGGTCAGTCATTTAGATATAAGCTCAGTGACACAATCTTCTGATCCTCACAGCTGTGGTTATTTTAGCATTGAGGCGGGAGAGCTGTTCACTTTCAGTATTTCCCCCTCTCTCCTTTTTTTTCCCCTTGCCATCACATTTTATGTTCTGGATCTTTGGTTCTTGTAAATCTGTATTGTCCTGCTCAAGTGACCAGCTGGCTGCACAGCTCCCTTTGTGCACTCAGACAGCACAGTTGTCCTTCTGCATTCACAGCTCACACTAAACCCCCAACATAAGACACCAGGAGCAAACAAGGATGGAAAGAAGTCCTGCTGCCTGCTGAAAACCCCTTGAAACCCATGAAATTAGAAAAGCATTCCTATCCCAATGATCACATTGATGTCCCCAGCTAAGCCCAACATCAGGGACTCCAAGGGCTTACAAGTAGAATCATCCGAATCTAAGCATTATTAATCTTGGCACTAATAAAAAGCACAAACTCACAGCCTCCATGCTTCCTGTAACTTTTGGACATGACTTTAATGGGGACATTATCTAAGCAGAGCTATATTTAGCAGAAGTAACAGCTGAGGTTTTTAGGAAGGCCAAACAACTGGCCAAAACCAAGAGGCACTGCTTTACATGAAGTAAGTGCATTCGCTTAAATTCTCTTCCTTAAGATTAATTTGTGTTAAGCATGTGTTATTTTCTGGAGTAACTGGTAAGTTAACAATCAGTATAGCCTATCAGCTACTTACATTTAGAGGGATTAATACATACCGTATATATCCTCTTGTGTAGTAACCTGCAAGAATGATACAGTAGTATTAGCTCACAGTTTATATAATATAACAGGCTGCCATTGAAAGTATCTTTCACCAGTGCAGTCTTGACCTTTTATATACTGTGCCATGTGTAGAGAACTACCATGGTGTGCTAAATATTCTTCTCTAATATCTTGGCAAATATGGGTATCATAAAGGGAAACAGCACAGGAGACTCAGGAAATGCAGTTTGAAGTGTGGAGTAAGTTTTAGATCTTCCAGATTTATGTATGTCCCTGGAGAGGAAGGTTGATGAAATCACCAGTGAAGTCCTCCCAGTATCACCTCGCAAGGCAGTGGTGAAAGGCCATGGTATGCACTGCTTCTAGGGAATTTTGGGGTTGATACCCAGCTGTGGGGGTCATGTCTGTAGCAAAACAGATTGTTGTGCTTTCCTTGCCTTGTATAAATAAAAAGTGAGTTTGAGTTTCCTCTCTGACTCCAGAGAAGGCAAAAGTTTCCTGGCATGTAGGCTGTGTGTAGGACTAATTGCAGAGCCATACATGGAATAGGGATGGAAACTGCTCACTCTGTTAGTGTTAACCTGACAAGACTTTCCCACACAGATGGAAGTATGGGTGGAGCACATGAGCCTTGACCTCACTTTTCCACAATGCTGAACCTCAAAGTGATCAAAGGAGTTGATTTAGCTGTCCTTACCTCAGTAGGTTCTGTTGCTGTAAAACAATAAGGAAGAAAAAGACAAGAAAAAAGGGCAAATTAGATTCTGAATGCAATTTCACAGCATTAGACAAACAGCTATGAAAATTCCTAGTAGATCATGCTGAGGGACAAAATCCTGGTCATTTACCATCTAAGAACCAGCAAAGTATTTTATCAGCCTCAGTGTAGAAAATGACAAAGAAAACAAGGGACAAAAATATGTTTTGTCCCTAGATTTCTCTGCAGCAGGTACAGGCTGAGCAGCTCAACAATCCTCTCTTGTTTCATGGTGTCAAAGAGTAAAGTTATAAAATAGAATGAAGACTATAATTTAGCATGGGGCAAATAACCTCAGCTACAGCATGTAACAGACAGCAGCTTGGAACCTGAGTCCTAGGGTGTCCTTCTGGTATGGCATCTTTTGGTTTCTATCAAACGTCAGTTTCTAGATACAACTGTAGAAGCGAAAATCTGATCCGATATACAAATCTCTGAGCAGAAACTTCAATGACCATAAAAGTTTGGAAATTGCAGGGGCCTCCAGAGGTCATCCTGTTTGTCTGCTTTCCCTAAGGCAGAAGCAGTTTTATCTGTTATTCCTGACCACAGTTTGCTTGACCTGTTCTTAAGTATGATGGATATGCCACAAGCCTTTCTGGCAATCACTTCCAGTTTGCCAATAAGTGTGCTCTTTCTTGTCAATATATAAAGCCATTATTTTTTTCCCTATCCAACACTGACACAGAGAACACTTATGCAAATTGTGCTTATTTCTAAGCCTGTCTGTGTGCCTTCTCTTTTTTACCATGCTTTTTCAACAGAAGATGTGCCAAGCTCTGCCACGCTTTGCAGCACCTTTACTTTTGCACAGTGGCTACTGCCCAAATGTACTGAGGGGAATTCCTCCTATTCAGAATTTATCTAGAACCTGCAACAGAATTGCTTTTATTGAGCCAAAAATACTTCAGCCTGTCTTCCCAGACTGTTACTTCAGTTACATGGCAAAGCCCACTGTAATAGTGGTGGTTTATTATAGAAAAGTGCAATTGGTTCCCACCAGCTGCATCAGAGAGATCCATGGCACCTAAGATTCTGCAAGGACAGTTTAGAGATGGGCTGACTGGATTCCGAATTCATGTGCTCAGGAGTCACTAGATTGAGTAATCAAAGTCAGTGGAAATTAGGCTCCAGATTCCTAAGCACACAAAGTCTACAACCCCTTTTTAAAACCCAGATGAGTCATCACAGAAGGCATTTGCCATATCCTTGATCAAATGAGCATCTGGTGTGATACAGCTTTCAAAATGATACAGTTCACGTTTTCCCTGCACTGTAAATACTGAAAGATGTCTCAAAAGGCACAAAAACAACCCAGTAACGATGGCAAATTACAACTGATTGTGTGCTTTTGTCCCAGTAACCCTGCAACTTTGAGTCCCAGCAACCGACTGTTCTGAACTTGAGCAAATGTGTCCTTTGGCTGTCTCCAGATATACTGAGCAGCAATTTTATGAACCCTTGTGCTTTCATGTCATAAATGACAGCTCAAAAGAAGAAATGGCCAGTTTTTATTGGCCATTCAGTTGCTCTGATTATATCAAGCAAATTTTTCTCTCACAACACATCACCCCAAACCTGGCAGTTTCTTGCTGTACTTAAAGTCTACTTGCAGATTTATGTGCATTGGCCTTCTCTGGAGATCTGCAACCACTTCCATATATTTTGTGAGTTGACAAAAGCTGTTCAGATAAACCTGTACTATTTAGTTTTTATCCCAGCATAAAGCAAAGCTTTCTCTGTTACCTGACATGCCTTTCTCTTACTGCAGCACCAAGGTGGGCTAGGAGGCAAAGGAGCAGGAGTCTTTAACAACACTGAACTTAGTGGAAAGTTACCATAATGTCTTATTAAAATGTTATTTTCACGTCTGTGAAAGCACATCTAAATTAGCCTAACAAACCACACTGCAAAAGTATGTGCAAAGCACATCTGTGTGAGAACACATCTGCATTCAGCCCAATGACAAATTAGGTCTTATTTGAAAGGCCTGAGAGTCGGTGCTTTCACATGATCTAAAGCCAAGTCACTCCTGCACCAACAAAGTGTGTGTGATACACAGTCAAGAGTTAACAGTTGTCTTTAAAATGCAGTAGAAATCCTACTTACTTGTTGTGGTGTTCTCATAGTTCTCCTGCAAAACCAATAGGTAAAAGACATTATTCTTCCACAGCTTATAATGCAGCAACAACAGCATCAAAATCAGGCCAAAGGGAGGAACTAATTATTAAATTTGCTCTATAAAATATTATATCACTAATATTTTTCTTGCAGAAAATCGGTTCTCCACAGCTTCACTCCAGGAAGATTAGGTGAAGTAGAAGACAGAGCACAGTTGCATGGAACTGCTCTCACCTGAATAGGGAAGCCCAGAGTAGCGTGAAGGAAAAATGCAGAGAAGACGAAGAACATCTTCAGATCCATTCTCCAGGCCTGACAGACCACCAGTGAGTGTCCTTATCTCTGCCCCTTCAGGAGGGCTGCCGCTAGATATACCAGTGGAGCCTGCTCTGCCAGGGCTGAAAAAAACCTGCACCAGCCAATGGGGATCCTAGGAGGAAGCAAATTTCTTTTGCAGCCTCAACAGCCAGTTTAGCCTCTGGGCATCTCCCAGTGCTGTGCTATTGCTGTCACTGTGATCTATAGCATCCCTTGTCTTCATACAGTCGCTCAAGACAGTCTCTAGAGCGCTGCCATGCACTGCCTCTGTGTCTTGGAGGATCTTTCCTTAAGCATTCAGTGTGACTGATACCACCTAAGAAGCTATTGCACCTGGATAACTTTCCAGAGTGCTGTCTTGTTGGGATGTCAGATGGTAGGTGACCTTTTTCTTTATGTCATGGAAAGCACAGAAGGCCACGATGGTGTTGTGTTGCTTTGGAACATACAACTCACTGCTGTGCATTGAGGTCATGCTTGTGTCTTCCCTGAGAAGATATCTGTCATATTCTCAGATTATGCCTCTATAAGTAGAATTTTTGTTTCCTCCTCTCTGCTTCCTGATGTTTCATAACATCAGGAACGTTTCCTGCACTCCACAATTTTTGGCAGCTTGACAGTTATAGATGCCTTCATGAGCTTTGTGACCAGCAGAGAGGGGAAAAAAGGCATCAGCAGCATAAGCAAAACTTATTTTAGGAATGATTAACAGATCTGCTGCCTGCTGGAGTACACTTGTCCAGAAGTGGATTTAGGAAGCAGTGAGCCGACCTAGCAAGAAATGCTTGTAGGAGGTAAACCAGCAACCACTGAGCCTCTTGGCACAACCTCTTCTCACAGCAAAGCTCTGCTTGGTGAACCATTTGCTGAAGGTGCTGTAGCTGGGGAATTGTCTGGTCTCTGATACACTCTCGTTTTGTGTCAGAGTACTTTTTCCATGCACGGAGAAGGAAACAATTGTAGAAAGTACAGATTCTCACTCTAGACCATGCCAGTGCTCAGGTACCCTCAGAATAAGTTTTAAACCCACTCACACTGTTATTCCTTCTTTCTGTGTGAAATATGATGTTCAGGAAGTTTTCCATGTTGCCTGCAAATCAAACCAGTCAAGAAGACTAGGAGTTACATGGAAATGTAGTCTGAATTGCGTTGCTGGACATTGCTCTTCATTTTAAGTGGAGAAAAGTTCACAGTCACACACTGCTGACTATTTTAGGAGTTAGGAAAGTCTGGACTGACAAAATCCAGGGATAAGCTTCCATTACCCCCACAGGGAGGCAGCATAGAGGAATACTACTTTTCCTTTTCTCTCTCTGCACTACGGCTGAAGTCAGGTATGTCCTAGGCACCAGAGAGTAAAAAGCAGGGCAGCACACAATCCTTGTGACCGTGAAAGAACAAAGATCAAGCAGACATTGCCAGCATGCTAATCCTGCTGACAAAGGCAGCTTGTGTGTCCCCTGCACCAATAAGTGTTTACACTAATTAGTGCTGAGTGCCTTTCCTCATATTCAGGTTTCATAGGGACGAAAATCTTCCTTGTCCTGAAGCAAAGTTGTGCATCTCAGGTCTGCAGCCCTAGAAGGATTCTCCAAGTTTTTCACTCAATACAAGAGCAAAACAAATGTCCATGATGTCAGATACCTTGGTATTCCAAGACCGTACAAAAAAAAAAGAGGCTGCAGAGTGGGGCAGTGCTTCCATTAGACTTTAGGGGGAAAAAAGGAAAGGTCAGACTGCTTTCAGGAGACACTAGTCCAGGAAGAAAAGGAGAGATCAAAGATAGTGAGGGAATAAAGCAAAGTCAAAAAGCAATTTACAAAGGTTGATAACCTTAACATCTTTGTGGCATGTCACTGGGAAAATAATAGAGCCTCCTGAGTGGGAGGACAAGTTCCTAACTTGTTCTCAGGAAAGAGTGAAGGACCTGGGCTGGGCAAAAGGATGCTGCACATTTTACGCTGATCTGCTGACAAACTAAGCAGTTCATCAGACAGACTGCTGCATGCCACCTTTTCCATATGCTGATGCCAGTGGTCATAGAATCATAGAATTGGTTAGGTTGGGAAAGGTCTTTAAGATCTTTGAATCCAATTGTGAACCTATCACTGCCAATTCTACCACTAAACCATGTCCCTAAGCATCACATCTACACCCCAGGGATGGTGACCCAACCGCTTTCCCTGGGCGTTCTGTTTCAATGCTTGACAACCCTTTCTGTGAATAATTTTTTCTGAACATCCAGTCTAAACCTCCCTTTGTACAACTTGAGGCAATTTCCTCTTGTCCTATCACTTGTTATTTGGGAGAAGAGACTGAATCACCTGGCTACAAGGTCTCCTCTCAGCCTCCTTTTCTCCAGGCACCTCATAAGACCCAGACCCTTCACCAGCTTTGTTGCTCTTCTTTAGATGCGCTTGAGCACCTCAGTGTCTTTCTTGTAGATGACAGGAGAGGTTGCTGTTACAATCAAGAATGTGGCTGTAAATGTTACAGCTGGCAAAATACACACAACAACAGAGTGAGGGGGGTGGTACTGACACTCATGCCTGCTCCTCATCCTGAAGACTTTATAAGCTTTGGTTTGTGCCTGATGTGTAGCTTCAATATTTGGTGGTTTTCCTAAGTGTGGTATTCAAGGGGAAGGAATTGTCAGCAGTCCTGTTTTCACTAATCAAAGCATTACCTAATCTTTTCAGGTAAAAATAGGACACGGTTTTACCAGATGCATTAAAGCTGGCACCTCTTCCAGGAAAAGCATCACAGAAATTGTCTTGAACCTTTAGGAAGCAAACTAGGGCTTAGCAAACAGAAGCTTTCTTTACAAGTATAGAAGAAAAACAAGTGGGAAATTTTGCCAGATGAGTTCTACTGTCTGTTCGGTACCATCTGTGGGCAGTAGGTACCACACAGCCTGTACACAGATGTGAACAGCGATTGGCAGGTGTCCAACAAACAACAACAAAATGCCAGGAATTATTTGAGCAGTGTCACAGTCTGGAAGAAGTCTGTCAGCAAAAAGAGCACTCACTGCTCCTGAAAAGGCAACTACAAAACTTGGGTTTGTGCCTGAGGACATATGTTGATTTGCAGAGACCTGTATGCGTAACCAAGGAAAGGCTTTACAAGACACTTGAATGAAAAAAAGTGTATCTTCTCTTCTATTGCATATGGGAGTTCACTGTGAGGTATACATAGCCAGAATCACAACGACAGATGGACAGAAGTTACCACACTTCTGTAGACATCTCTCAGATCTCGCTTGGTTGCGTGTCATTTAGCCATATGTGTTATACAATTACTACTCTCTTCAGAGTGTTTCATTGTAAGCAGCTCCCAAGACAGGAGGTAAACTATTGAGACCTGGTTACAGAAAAGAAATTAAGCCTCTATTATAGCTAACTATTAACCTCTTTAACTACTAGCTACTAATTGCTGCGTAGTAAAATGCAGGAAAAATAACTGTGGGAAAAGAGAAGATTTATGTTACCTTTACAGTCTGAAGTAAGTGACAAGTCTGAATGAGGAATATGTTCTTTTAGGCAGAACTGCTCAATATCATTTTTCAAGAATGTCTGCTTTGTGGGGCATTTTGGTGTTTTGGCTTATTTTTATTTGGAAGAGGAATTCTGGTTTCAGCCCAGATCTGAGTTCATTCAGTCTGAACTCCAGTCCTCTGGCCAGAAGTCTGCTCCCATGCAGAGCTGCTTCCACCTCTGTGCTTTTAAATCTCCCTCTCACAAATTCCAGGTGTCCTAATACTATTGTCACACAGAGTTTGCTTTGTTTTCTGTGGTCTCTTTATTATCAGATGCTTTTCAGGTATAAATCAGTCCCCAAACAAGTTTGTTGGTTTGTTTTTTTTCTAGCCTTTAGTCTTTCTTATAATTCAGCTCTTCTTGGTTCTAGTATCATGTTTTAATTTCTTCCAAACTGCCCATACTTTTTTGGTAATGCAGTGATGAGGAGTAGATAGTTTCAGTTGAGTTCATGTCAGTCAGTACTGTACTTTGCTGGTTGAGACTATTTTTCAAGTGCTGGCAGTTTCTGAGGATTTCAGCATAGGTAACCAGCATAGTCACTGTATAGAAGACTGACATGTGTCATGGAAGACAACTCTAGGTAAGGCACAGAGCAGTTAGAAGCTGTTTTCCCACACCTGAAAACATACTTGTTGAACTCATCCTTCATATTCCTCTCCACACTTCTTTTTTGGATCCTACCTCCTAGTGAAGACCTGGAGTCATTCAATGTGATTCCTATCCCACTTTCTGTTGTGCTTCCAGTTTCTGAGGGTTTCTTGAGGGATCCTCCTGTCCTTGCTAACACCATCTGTAGCAATAAATCTGAATGGTCTGCAGATTCCTTAGTAGTCCACTTACACATCCTCCATGTTATTAATGACTAGCTCAGCTGTATTCCTAGCCCTGACAGTGTTTCTGTGAGAGGACTCAAACCTAAATGATGAACATGGGCTTGCTATTCATTTGTCACTTTTCTATTCAAAGAGCCAAACCTGAAAACTTTTATCTTCAGTCTGAAGAGGATTTTATCTCCTCAGAAGAGGATAAATGAAAGGGGGGTTTTGTCATGATTTGTTCTCTACAAAAGAAAAATCGCAGCTAGGAAAAAAAAACCCAAAACAAAAACCCACCTTAGGAAGGAAACAGATTTGAAAAGCCAAAACATTATAACTTGTATAATAAATGTTGAAACAAAATTGATTTTCCTTTCAAAATGAGATTTCAAGGCCAAATTTACTGAACTGTAATTTGCAATTAAACTAACTTTTGTTAAACTAACATATGATCCAATGATTATTTGAGCTGAGGGAGTGGAATGGAGATGATGAAACTGGAACTTTAATTTGGACAGCTCTAGTAATGAACTTCTGATTGTCTTGAAAAAAACCCAACAAATTCCTTTCTTTTATCAGGAGAAGCCATCTGATTTGTCTGCTGCCCTTAGGTGAAGAATGGACGGATCAAAGGTTTTACATGATGTTTCCAACCTGCAGAACAATGTTATGCTGATTGCAAAGGAATCCATGGGGTGATGGGGCAAGGTGCGAGCTGTTGGAGCGGTGCCTGGGGTTATCTCTGGTCCCTCTGCCCTCTGAAGGGAGACATGCCATCACCCTGGGCTGCCCCGGCTGCACACGTATCACACTGGGGGAGGTCTCCTGTCTGCATCTCTGTGTGACAGGTTGTGCAATGCCAGCTAGCTCTTCTGCTATGGGTAGCAGCTTCTGGTCACATTAACCATGCCATGAACGTTAATTTTGGGAACACTTGTTTGGCGGTTTAACTAAGGGAATCAAAGCATTGTCTCACTGTTGTCTTCTCAGATGAGTGCATGGGAGCTGACTGCATGGGCCGTAGGTGAAAAGCACCACATCCCTGCCTTTACACAGATCTCTGCCTGATAAAAGAGTCCAGTGGTAATCCTAGCCATTGTCTCTCACCCTGGAACAAATATGCTCCCATAGGCTATCGTCCCCATCTGCTAGCCGCACTGCACTTTGCTTTTTTCCCTTGTACCTCATCAGAAAGGCTGTCTGTCCTGCCTATCTCAGTACCTTTGCTTGTTATTCACTTACTGGCTTCCCAGCTGTCCTCTCTGTGGGACTTTTGAATACTTCAGAGGGAGTCTTAAGAAGACTGTGTCTGACTGTGTCTTTCTGAATGCAAGTTCGCTGCGCAATGTGAATTACACCCAGCTGCCAGGTTAGCATATGGCTTTGCTTCCTCTAGTTTGTAGCTACTCTCATGCCTCCTGGGCAGGTGAGTTTGGACACCTTCCCCTGCTACTTCTGACTTTATCTGGATGTACAGAGAAGTACTTTAGGAAAAGTTGAGGCATAGCTCTTGCAGCCCCTGTTATGAGAGCTGCTATCCAGGCAGTGTTTAGTCACTAAACACTAAACAAGCCAGCAAGTTTGTTTTGCTCCTTGTCTGTTGTGAGCAAGTTGGCAAATCCTGATGGATCTCCAACAGCCAAACTGAGCAGTACAGTCTGGCTTGAGGATTAGAGGGACTGGAACATCAGGGCCTGACACCCCATTGTGTCAGACAGAGGTGCTGCCACAGAGCAGGGGATGACAGGGAGAGTGTCTGGGCTATTGTGTTTGCTGCAGGGGAGGCTGAGGAAGAAGAGCTGCAGTGGGTAGAGGAAGAAGGGTCAGAGGCCAAAGGCTTTCCTTCTCTGCACTGGCAGAGCATCTCTGGGGCAGTTTGCAGAGAGCAGCCTCAGCCTGGGCTAACCACTCCTGTCACTTCTTGTTGCTGTGGTTTTGCTTTTACAGATAAATAATACACATCTTAAAATCTACAACTACAACTCAAGATTTAACCGTGTCATCTGTCACAGGAAAACATCATCTTTCAGTTTCTGAGGGCTGCCTGTTCCTCAAGGAGCAGAAGATTGCCTCTTTCGCTGTGCCACGCTAGGGCTTCTGCTATCAGCACGTACAAATGTGCCATAAATTGTTATGGATTCACCCTTCCAGCGCTCCCATCTGGAAAGGAAATAAGATTTTTTTTCCCCATTTCACAGCAGGAGGAGATGAATGTGTCCACACATATATGCACTCCTCTCCCCATCCCACTGCTGATTTGCTCCAGGTCACCCAGGAATTGCAGGATTTTCTACTACAGGGCCTGGAAGAACCCTGACGGGATGACAGGTCGGTGCCTTCATCATTCCCTTGGGGAAAAGGGGATCCAACAAGGAGCGGAGGATGGCTGCTACCCAAACCGTGACCGATCTATCCGCGATGCTTCCCAGGGGAGCTGTGGCCACATTAACCTTGGCTTACATCTGTGATTACATTAAAGAAAAAGCTTCCAAGGGGACCTCTCTTCACTCATCTGCAGTGCCTCTTCCATTAGTTATTGAACACATTAAAGGGACATTGATGCATTACCTACGATTACCGTTTCCCAAGCACTTACCAGTCCTCTCTCTGTTGCTCGATGAACACACCCCTCTCCTTAGAGAACTTGTAGTTGAAATGTATTAGACAGGCTGCCTTGAGATCTTATGCTGGAGAGAAAAGCCTAGCTATGTTTTCATATTTCCTTTATTTCAGATTTATGGAATTGATTGATAGAAGCACACATGGCAAAGCTTCAACCTGAGGTTTTGAAAGTCTAGCTTTCTGGCTTCGGATCCTTCTTTGCTGTAGTTTCAGTTCTCCTCAGTGGACTCAGCTTTGTCTGTCAGTTCTCAGGCTCGTACACAGGAAAACCATGTATTTGTACGGCGAGATTTGTATTGCAGCTCTGGTTTCTTACAGGAGTGCTTCTGTTGTGGATTGGCAAAAGATACAGTGTGATTTCAGCAACAAATCAAGGTCATGGCACTCTGAGAAAGCTTGTACTTAGAGGTCTGCTCCCATCCTTTACATATGTATCTGCCTTCTATCTCTGTATGAGGAATGTCATAAACAGGATCTGTAAGGATATGTGTATTCCTCCTTTAAATAAGTACATTCTTTTTGTAGGAAAGCGAAGAAGTGGGTGATGTGGAATATTCACGGTGGTTGGTTCCTGCAAAGGACAGAAGGGTGGAGTACTTATCGCCTCCTTTATTTTGGTAATCTTCTCTGATCTTTCTGATCTAGAAAAGAGAAGCCCATGTGCTACTCATATTGGACAATCATGAAAAGGAGAAAAGAATGCAGAGTTTGTCTCTCCAAGAATTTATGAGGGCTCTGTGACCTGCCACTAGATTCATTATGACTCTACCCCAGACCATTGTAATTCTGGTATCTTGAGGTCTGATGAAGAAACAGTCTGATAAAGAAACAAGCACTAAGGTGCTGGTTTACTTGATGACATAAGTTAAATATTAAAATGCAAATAGAAAACAATAATTTGTATGTATCAAATGATAAAATCAACCTTTTTACCCAATTAAGCAGGAAATCTTTGTCATTTTATGCCTAATCAGCAATTAACTGGACAGCAGTCTTGATCTACCAGTCCTCACAGGAGGAGGATCACATGCATCTCCACTGATGGGTGTACTTGATTAAAGCACTCACAGATTGAAACTAATGGGGATGTTCTTTGCTGTCAGTGAAGGCAGTTGGCCCAAATTATGAACTGTTATGAGACAATGATATCTTTTCCACACTCCAGTGCATGGTTACTATAACAGATGGTTTGACTGCTATCCCAGGGTGATTTAGAGCAGCCTTTCATGACACAGTATTTCATTTAAATTCCTCACACTGCTGCTTACATGTACCTCTTTGCTATCAGCCACTTGCTAGGGGTAACAAACCAAGCCTAGGAAAAGGGAAGCAGTGGTGTTTCTCCAGAGCGATAGGCACTGTCACACTTTAAGTGCTTTTCACCTCGGATCATTCCCCCCAGGCAACTCTCTTGTCCTACCCCATGTTCCTACTGGTGGTCAAGGGGCTCCTTCACATCTACCAAAGTCGTCTTCTGCCCTATCACAGAATCACGGAATCACTAGGTTGGAACAGACCTTTGAGATCATGGAGTCCATCCATACCTGTCCTCTACTAAACCACACCCCTGAGCACCTCTCACCTACCCGTCCTTTAAGTCAGCGACTCAACCCCCTCCCTGGGCAGCCTGTTCCAATGCCTGACAACCCTTTCGGTGAAGAACTTAAGGACTTGATCTAGAGGTGGACAAGGCAGGGTTAGGCTGTGGTTGGACTCAATGATCTAAAGGGTCTCTTCCAACCCAGCTGATTCTATGATTCTATAACCCAGAAGGCACTGTGTATTGTGCTGTGGCTGGAACACCATACCAAGGTGTCTGCATTGGACTGTCTGCATTGTTGTTTTAAATAAATAGCCTCTGAACCTAATCATAGCGTGGTTTCTGTATCCCATAATTTCTGTGTCCTCATCTGTGCTGAGCTAGCCAGGCTGGGAAGAAAAGTTGCAGGCAGCCGTCTCTGCTACACACCTTGCCGTGCAACTGTTGATGGTTACACAACTGTTCCTGTTCTAGAGACAGGAGACGACCTTTCCCTCCTACTGTCTGATACCATGCGTGTCTCAACTTTGAACTGAAAATTTGACACAAGATTCATGTATTTTGCCACAATTTGGGTGAAATGCAAAATTCAAACTTTGTTGGAACAAGAAGGTTTTCTCTCATAAATCATAGCTTTGGGTAATTTAATCTTAATCACATATTCTTGACTGCTAGTGCCATAAAACATCTTCAGTGGAATTGGTACTTCCAAGCAGGTGCAGACAGCAAGAAGAGTCTGGCACTGACCAAGAAGATGTAAACTGCTGCTGATGTGATGTATATACCTTCCTGGGGATATCCAGGATGTACAGACTTGAGTGATGGGGGGCTTTTGATATGTAACTAGTGGTATGACAGATATTGGATGGTGAAGACAGTGAATAGGAAAATATTGAGTTTTAATATGACTGTGTTAGACTTCAGCTTATATGAAGTCTTTCAGGAGAAGACATCAGTGTCAACCTGAGCTTTCACACTGAAGAAGACAGATCAGTAAGATACTGGTATGGGCTCTATAAACTACTATGAAATATGACAGTAGGAATGGGTCAGGAAAAGATTGGGTGGAGGTAAAGCATAGAGGAAGAAGAATTATCCTCTCAAAGGATAATGGATTATTATATGATGAGGGCAAAAGAAGAAGACTTAGAAAAGAATAAATATAAGAAGTAAGAGAAGAAAGGGAAAGGAAAGGTTTATGAAAGTAGAGTTTGAAAAGTCGCAAATGTGTCCAGGAGAAAAGGAAAGAGCAAGCTGGCCACTGTAAGCACAGCAATGGAGCAGAGACTGCAAAAACTGAAGTGGAAACAGCCAAGTCAAATAAGGGAATTTGCAGTAAAGCCTTTACTCGTCGCCATAACTGTGCCAGATTTCCCTCTTCTTTACCCAGGGAAGAGGCTCTGACCCACTTTGCAGTTTTGCAGCAGGAAGACAATTCACTCAGGAGTTTTGTGAGGGACTGGGGAACAGCTGAGGACACAGGGAGTCAAGTCAGGGAGTCCACTGGGGAGAGGACTGTCCTCTCTGAAAAGAACATACATGGGAAGCCACCTTTCCCATTGGGATGCAACTTTTTCAGCCTTATGGTCCAGGAAGGTTCTGTCGTGACTACTTTGGAGGTTGAAAGTTGTATATAAAGCAAGTACAGGCCTCTGGGCAATCACAGGCAATGCCCCCATGGTTTCCACCACAGAAATGCCTACATCCTGAAGGCAGTGGCTATCTCAAGATCGTTTAGATTAAGCCTGACTGCAAAGCTGTCAATAACGGGTGGTGCTGGCTGGAGTGTGAAGTGAGAAAGACCTGTTGCTGTATTTCACTCTGGACAACATTGATTCTATGTGGCAATTACCTGTCAAATTTGACCAGGACAAGGTCAGATCTCACTACGATCTCAGTCTGAAAAGCTAAAAATAGCATATATTTCTGCAAACAGCAATCCCAATTCCCAGCCTCAACTATTTCAAAGGAAGGATGGGGGTCAGGTGGGTCACAGCAGTGGAGCAGTAAGGCTATCATAAGCATGGACCTGTGCCACTCTTCACACTTAACCCATTGTCAGTAAACTCACTGGAAGGCATCTATCCTGACAGGTGGAAACTTTCCTGAAGAGGCTGGTTTTGTAGAGGGTGTTTGTAACAACTCTTTGTCTCCTGACTGGAATGTTTGGGTGCAAAATTGTATGCACCAACTCTTCTCTGTCAGAGTGCCAGCTGAAATTTGTATAAAACCTGTGTATTGAAAATATTTCAAAGCCAGGCGAAATCTTGTGAGTCACAAGCAATCGTGAGAGGGGAACATGGACAGAGATGTAACTTCTCAGCTCCAGAACTAGAAGCTGTGAGTATCTCTTATCTGTAACAACTTCCTCCACTCTTTTCTCTGTCTCTGCTAAAGAGCAGGATCCAGCAACGTTATCTTAGGAAAAACTGTTGATGTGGTGTTCTTGATATTAACAAAGTGCAAAAATCAGTGCAAAAGGGGATTCACCATTTGGCACTAAGAATTACCCCTGCTGAGGGACTTACAGCTTCTGGTTATGGGGGCACATAGCAAAAGACCCCAACAACCGCAGTGAGTGACTAGACAAAGCAGATTGGCTTGCTGTCTGCTCACAGGAAACATGGAAAGAAAGAGTGAGAGGCCAACAGCTGCTGTCAAAGTGCTGCTTTACATGAGTCAGTGACTCAAAATAACGTTTCCAAAAAAGAAGCTGATTCTTAGTGTTTTACCCAAAAGATGTGGGAAACCAAATGTCTAGAGGATGTGATGTCTGCTAGAATAGCCACCCAGGATCTGACCACAGGCCTCCCATGTCCTCTATCTGACAGGGACCAAAAGTGGCTGCCTAGAAAAATCCACCTAAGAACAGGGCAAACATCTGATATTTCCCCTTTCTTTGTTTCGAACTTGGATCCTGTCAGCGTCCCCAGTACACTCAGGATTTCAGAAACCTCTTTTTTTCCTCTCCTTGAAGTATCCCTTTTCCAGGCTGAGGAGTTGCAGCTGGCTCGTTCATTCCTTGTGCAGAAGCTGTTCCACACCACTGGCCATCCTTTCTAATCCATCCATGGACTATTTTTTCAGATAGGCAACAACCTTTTTTCTTTAGACTGGGGAGGCAAGAACTGCACCTAAGGTTTAAGGAAAGGCAATCTGCTCCCAAAGCAGAATTAACTCACACAAAAGGAGATGCTGCTTTGGCCATTATGTTATCAGTTTGCTTCTTGCACCACAGTCAAAACCACAGCAGCCTTTTTATATGTCTCCCCTTTCTTTCTCTGAAAGTTTCTTCTCTGGTGCAGGTGGTTGAACTTGATGATCTTCAAAGGTCTTTTCCAACCTTGTGATTCTGTGATTCTGTGGTGTCTGTGCTGTGAGAGGCAGTGGGATGAGGAATGCAGTCAGGTGGAGCAACACAGCCCCCAAGCCTTGCTGCAAATCCAGAAGGACTACTTGCCTCCTTGGGCATTCTCCCACAACGTTACCTCCTAAAGACCTGCTGTAGGTTTGGGGTTTTTTTTTCCCAGTATGCTTAATACTTACCACACATGTTCTGGCATGGCTCCCATGGACTTTTGCTGCAGATGTGAGCACTCAGCTCTTGGGTTAATCAGACCACAAGGTTCCCAGTTGGTTGTGCAGAAAGTGAGAAAGAAACATGCAATTACTCTGCATTCAGGTTCAGGTTAGATGTTAGGAAAAAAGTTCTTCACTGAAAGAGTTGTCAGGGCCTGAAACCGGCTGCCCAGGGAGGGGGTTGAGTCACACATCCCCGGATGTGTTTAAAAGATGGGTAGATGAGGTACTTAGGGATCTGGTTTAGCATTAGGACAGGATGATCTTAAAGGTCTTTTCCAACCTTGTGATTCTGTGATTCTATCCTTCCAGCTGCTTCAACCATAAGGTCAGCCAGAAATCTGGAATCTTGCTTTTCTTTATCTACTCTTCCTTCGAGAGGGGCACACACAAAACCCAGCTGCTTTTCAAATATAAACACAATTCATTCCCCTAAAGAGTGCGTCTTACCAGAAAACTATTCAGAGCCCATTTGGAAACAAAACAGTGTGCCATCCTATACTTTTAAGAACTAAAATCTGACATGGAAGTGGATAGAAATAAGGCTTTATAGGCAACCATGATCATTGAGCTTCCTGGCTTCGCAGTCTTAACAAAGCTAGAGGCACCATTTCAGCTGTGAGACCCCAATGCTTCTGCAAAGCATCCTTTGCAGCACTGGCATCGTGTAAAGCTGAAACTCTTGGCAGGTTAAACACTCCGACGAGAAGCTGTAGGAAGAGCCTCGTTACCTCTAGGAGGCAGCATCTTATTGCAAATAACCAACGTGCAATCCGGCGTCTGGCACTCTGGAGGGTTGCGAGGCTTCTCCCATCTCCTGTGAGTATTTAAAATAAATAAGCAAATAAATAGCAGTAAGAACTAAAGATGCGCTTGCTGCGGAGCTGTGACCGGTGCAGAGATGAGCTCTGCTTCTCCAGCCAGCAAGAGCCAGCTGTCAGGCGAAACGGAAACAGGTGCAAATGCACCGTTTTCCTGGGGTTTCAACAGCCAGTCAGCAGAGCTGGGTGGAAAAGGGGGATATCTGGCCTTGTTCGGCCTCTCTCAGCAAGATGCCCTCCCCCATTCAGGAATTTGCTCATTTGTTTAACTTCACCTGCTGATTGGGAACTAACTTAACCTTGCGCTTGCTGCACAACTCTCTCCTTTCAGTTGCATTTGCAGCGATCTGTTTTCCTTTCACCCAGGCCTGTCCTGAGCTGGACCTGGAGTTTTCTTTCTGAACCTCCATTCCTGGAGTGCTAAGACCTCACACCGAAGCAGTTGACCTGCTGCTGAAGCACAGACATGGTTTATCTGCTGGGCTTTGCAGTGTGATGTGACTTCTGAAAGCACAGCTGCCTTTCTCTTTGCCTGTGGCCCTTTGGTGCTCTCAGAGGAACTGTGATCGTTTTAAAAAAACTGCCTTGCACATTAAAACTCTTTTAACACCCCAAGCGAGCCTTCTGTGAACACAAAACACTGCAGCAGTGGTGTCATTAGCGGTTAAACATCAGTTTAACCTGTAACTGAATGAAAATAATTCATGTAAAAGCCAGCAGCACAACACTAGTCTTGATTTCAAAACCATCCAAGGTGGAGAACCCACCACAATACCTCGGAAATCACTCCCACTGACACCATGCCCCTTGTTGGAAATCTGCGACTCTACTCTGAGTTTGTCTGGCATCAGCTTCTGGTCATTAGCTCCTGGCAATGCCCTGTTTGACAGAGGAGGACCTCTATTATCAAAGATTTATTCCCCTGGCTGGATAGTTTGGAATTTAGACTGAGTCACCCGCCACCTTTTCATGGATAAACCAGACTGACCTCCTTGAATCCCACTCCAGTCCACAGCCTTCCAGCCCTTTATTCATTCACATGACTCTTTCCTGAGCTGCCCATAATTTGCCCTGTTGGTGCTCTGCCCAGACTATCCAAATCTTCTGAATCCCACAGATCTTGGTCTCAGAAGAATATAGTGTCCTAGCACAGAATAATTTACCATGAGCCCTTCACCGTACCCATGCAACCAGCTATATACCCTTTTGCATGCTAAATCCAAACCATCATTCTGAGGGCAGCACAGTGGCAAAAGGCTACACATGCCACTGGCCAGTACTGTAAGCCTGGAGATTTCAGGACCTCTGTATCCATTAACACCAGCTGAAGCACCACAGGCTGAAGCTCATTTTCTTGAGGTTGATCATTGTATATCTCCCTTTTAGAAAATGATTCTTTGCCTTTCTCTTAATTACTTACAGTAACAGTGACAGTGATGGAGGAACCACACCCACATTCCACTCACAAATCTTTTTTTTTGGGGGGGGGGGGATATAAATACGTAGAGACAACCCCTTTGTCTTAATAGCATTGCAAAAGGTTATTTCAGTGGTCTGTTATACTTTACTATCTGGTGGAGGAATACTTCATGCAGAAGACAACAAAATCCCATTCTTAAAGCATTTACAATCTGAGGCAGCAGCACATAGAACCATAAGGAGGTGGTTGTAGCCATTGTAAGCACAAGCCTTTTACCTTTTGTTTTCTTGTTACAGAAACGCATGACAGCCACATGTGGTCCTCTGTCACTAACTGGCTATTTCAGTGACCAAAGCTGGGTGCTGGGTGATCTACCAAGCTATTTTAGACCATTTTAGTCCCATTTCTGTAGCACAGCATCTCAGAATCTCATTCATAACAAGTTAAAACAAGTGAAAACATGAGCTTACACCTTCGAGCTAAATCTGACTGCTACAAGGATTTCCCGGCAAAAAAAACCCTTCTCTTTCCCATTTCCGCCCGTTAACTCACACCTCTGCCTGGTGAAATGCCTCAGTGAGAACCAGAGTATCTCTGACAAATCGCAGAGCCTGACGGGGCAGGCTGGGTCAGGGAAGTAGTCTGCAACCACCCTCCATTCAGGTCTTTGTCAGCTTTTTCTTGGGACAGTGAGAGATTACAGGGCTTCTGATGCAAGAATAAAAGTTGCAAATCCCTGACCTGTTTACTCAGGTGGTTGGCAATTGCATTGAAAAGCTTTTTTTTCTTGCTAGGGCATGAACTACATCCAGGCAATACAAAAGCTCTTATGATTCTCCACATGATCTGCACTACCACTTCTTCCTCCATTCAGAGAGAGCCTTCTTCATAATGGCAATGGACAGAAACGCCCAGTGTATCGGTGGAAAGGCTCATGGCAGGAACAAAGGCTCTATAAGCACCAAAGGATGCCCAGGGCCTTATACTGTGTCATCACAGAATGTTCATGTCTGAGGTATCAGGAGCTGAAAACCATGTATATGTTTTTCTCCTTCTTATACATGTCTTGTATCAGAATCTGGAGAAAATATGTGGACAGAGTGACTATAAAAATACATTGTCAGGCCTGAACCTGCCCATAAAAACAGAATGCTTGCAAAAAATCTTTCTGGCTCTGCAAGTCTCTTTCCAGTGGCAGATGTGACAGATAAAAATGATACCTGATGCTGGACAATATCAGTGTGAATGGTCAGACAAAGTCACGGAATCACAGAATCACAGAACGTTAGGGGTTGGAAGGGACCACAAAAGATCATCTAGTCCAGACCCCCTGCCAGAGCAGGATCACCCAGACTACATCCCACAGGAACACATCCAGGAGGGTTTGAATATCTTCAGAAAAGGAGACTCTACAGCCTCTCTGGTCAGTCTGTTCCAGTGCTCCATCACCCTAAAAAGTCATTAGCCTGGCGTTATTTTAGCCTACTGCTTTAAGGAAAAAGAAGCAATTTTATTTTTGGGTGTTAAGCAAGTGTAAAGCTGATTTTGAAATACATTTATGGTCCCTTTTTTTTTTTTAGAACAGGATGTGTTAAAAATAAGCAACCATGATAGATAGATGCAGTGTCTGTGTGTGCCAAAGCTACAGTTAAATTATGTATCTGTACCACTTACACGCATCAGTGCACACAAAGAATTCTGCAGCCTTTGGCCTGTCACTTGTAGAAGCTCACATATTGCTAATATTCGATGTTTAGCAAGAGCTGGTTTGTTTTCCTAGCAGTAGCAGCGAAAGGTTGCTGTCTGGCTATTATTACAAAAATATGCTACCTGGTGATAATTCTGTACATCTTACATTTCGCAGCATATACAAATTCTGGCAAGGAAGACTTAATCTTCATATATGAGCTGCTAGAAAAACATCTTGGAGAGAGATAAATTAAATTATCGTCTTGCAGAGAGATTTTGATGTTGCCTTCCTTCCACAGCCTGGTTGTTGTAAACAGCCTTTATATAATTCTCAGAACAGCTTGCAAAAAACACATGAAGATTACTTCTCATGCATGGACTGAAAACCTTCTCTCCTCCAAATCTCTGTCAATGTATTCTACCCTTAGCAGCAGTGGCTTCCTTTTCACATGGTTTCCAAATCTCTGGGGCCTCTGATCTAGCTGTGTTAAATTTCATTAGCACCTTGAGGAAGAGCCCATCCTGTGGAGAAAACAAAAGACATATAAACTGTAGGTCCACCCTTTTTGTCCTCTTTCAGACTCTCCTCTCTTCTACTTGTCTTGAGTGGTGGTGCAAGCCTGTAACAACGTGATATATTCTTTGGATTCACGGTAAGACCTTGAGGCCCTATGAAGTAGTTGTTAAGTCAGCAAATGGTTACAGAGAAATGGCAGAGAAAGTTCAGACTGGCATGAGTTCCGAGGCTGCTCAAAGCTTTGGAAGCTCCTGAGACATGAAGAGCAAGAAGCAAAGGGAGCGTTTAGTCCAATTTCACAGTCCCCTCTAAGTGATGTTCTTCCCACTGCTGAGCACAGCAAGAGATGTGTCAGTGGCCCAGCCTGGTGTGGCCACTTCTATGTTCTTCATGGGCAGGACATGTTCTTTATTGACAAGCCTGGTAAGGTGAGGAGAAGGCAAGGTGATGGAATGTACACTGCATCTGTGAGGATGCTGCAGTGTTAAAGAGGAATCTTTAGCAATTAAAGGAAGTCATGTGTATGAGGGAAGCTTCATGCCAGGGAGGTGAACATGTCATCTATAATGGAACAAAAGCTGAGTGAGTCGTCAAGAGTAAGATGTGAAACACAAACACACACACACAAAAAAAAAAAAATCAAGAAAAATCCTCAGCAAAAAAAGCTGCAGAAAGATCAAAGCCCCTGAATTTTGTATAATTTGTGTACACTGTTCATTTTTTTCCTGATCCATAGGCATCAAATCAAAGAAACTCACAGTAGAACTGGGTGCGTTTTATCCAGAGCCTTATGAGGGATATTTTTCTTCTTGCTTACTAGTTCTACTCTGCCCCAGATATACAGTCACCCAGAATTATAACAATTTTCTGGCCATTAGGTACTCCTTGTGAAGTACCTGGAAAAGCGTTGTGTGTGTCACGAGAAACACATCGAAAGATGGCATTTATTCTCCTCTTCCCCGAGCTGGGCAGCCTGAGAAACAAGGCAAAAATAAATGAGTCAGAGAAAGTTAACCACTCCATCAAGAGAAAACAGAGACGGACATGTCGCCCTTCAGGTCTATTCATGTCAGTTCTTCCACCGTGTGCTCAGCAGCCCACCACCTGACACCGGTGTAGTAAGCAGCATGACTAATACCCAGCATATGTTGTTTGCTCTCTCATCCTCTCCAGAGGAAGCAGCGTGTGTGCCAGTGTGTCTCGTTTCACAGGATCTTCTGCTGGGTTTTTAAATAGAAGTGCTGCTCCGCTATGATGCTGCAGACAGCAGGTCCAAAAGGTTCAGACCCCGCGCTCCAAGGGGAAGCTGGTGGGGTGTGGGGCAGTGCTCGGTTCTCACATGCATTTGTTTGCCGGCCTCTGAACCACGAGAAAGTTTTGCCTGACTTACACACAGGCTTTACTCAGGCTACAGTGCTGCCAAACAGTGCGCTCAGACCAGGACTTCTCAGGCCAGGACATTCTGGCAATTGCTGCCTTTGCCTCAAGACAGAAAAATTCGCCCTCTCCAGCAAATTCACAAGCTAGCCCTCAGAAATATATTGCTAGGGAGCTAATCAAACATTTGGATGCACTTTCTGTGAGTTAGCTAGCAAGGCCCAGCCCCTTCTGCTGACGTCTTTCCTCTCTATCACACATCAGACTTTTCCCAGTGGAGCTGGAGAACGGGCTTCAATGAAAACTGCCTGTTTGCAGCTCTATGGAGATTGCAGGCACCACAATCACTATTTCCTCTACCTGACCTGGAGCAGGAACTCCATCACCAGGATAGAAAGGTAGCCTTGTTGCCTAGCAAAGGTGGGATGATTTATCTCTGTCTCTAGATTGGTCCCTTTTCTTTGCTGCACAAGAGAATTGTTTTCAGACTTCCAAGGAGAATGAAGCCAGGCTAGAAATCGGAGTGGATGTGCAAGAGCTGCTCTCCCAGGGAGGAGAAGGAGTCGCGGGGTTTCTGCGCTTTTTGTTCCTGTGCAGGGCAAGGACAATGGTTTTATCTGCCCCAGTTATAGCCCTGGGGGCTACCTTAGGGACTGCTACTAGCATCCTTGCCCTCTGCGGTCTCACCTGCTTCTGCAAATGCAAGCAACCTGGGAAAGGACTCTCGGAAAAGGACCAAGATGAGGACACAGAAAATACTAAGCCCAGTGTGCTTCAGCCAGTCCAGCAAGTAAGACACAGTCTCTAATTTACTCTGTGATTTGTCTTTAAATGTAGAGGGTGAGAATGCAACTTCTCTGTTAGGCTTCTCAGTGTGTGATTTATGCTGTCTATTTATCTGCTTGCTGTGTTCAGGGTGTAGCAACATGTTAATGAGAGGAGGTCTGAGGGGAAAACAGAGATGGGCTGGGTGACCCACAGAATTACCAGAGCAGGAGACAGCTGCCACATTACCAGAATGAAAGCTGCTAATGGCAAAAAATAGGGAAGGAAGATTGGAAATGCTGTTTAGCTGTTAAGGTAGATCATAAGGGAAATAATTTCCTGAGAAGACTGGACTTTACCAGGTGGCATGCAGCATTATAAAGGCGAGATGACTCCTGCTGGGATCTCCTATAAGCAGCTATTTCTCTAACTCTATTCACAGGATCTTATGGTTCCTGCAGGATAGTTCCCTGTCAACAGCTGGTTTCTTGTGAAAACCATCTCTCCTCCTCCCTCTGCCCCTCTAACTGAGGGGATTAATTGTGTGTGAAGTTAAAAAAAGGCATTGAAATGATAATAAAAAGCAAGGGAGAATCTAGAGTGTGATGACAACAATCTCACCACACTGTGAATTGCTTCTTCACTTACTATAAGAGCAATGCAGCGTGTGGCATCCCTGCGAGGTCTTTCTTTTTCTTAGAAATCACAAATTCTGATTCACTCCTGAGCCCCTTGCAAGAGAGAGCAAGGGGAATTACAGGACCCCCCCTATAATGGGAAGCTCCCCTTCAAAGGGAGATGTTTGCCTGATTTCCTTGGTTGCTTCTGGTCTTTAGCGTGAGCTGTAGCACTGGTCAGTCTCTGAGACGATAACCTGTTGGCTGTTGCTCTTGATATTTGATTGTGCCGACATCCTCTTTATTTTCATTCAACTGAACGTTATACAGTAGCAGACAACTGCAAAGGCCAGAGCTCTATTGTTTAACAGTCTTTGTTTGCCTTTTCATTATCTGAGCTGCCTATTATTTTTGTATTCTTCGAGTGTAGCAGGAGTCCTAATTGAACTTCTTTGTAATGTTTGTAATTACATATTCAGAGTCTCTCTGGCTATCTCTGTTAGGCTCTTGGAAAAAAAAAAAACAAAACTGGCATCCTCATGTTCCTGTTGCAGCTTGTTCTGAGGAAAGATGACCAAATCTACTAATTGTGTTGCAAGATCTGGTGTGGATACACAGAATCACATTGCCAGAGCTTCTGGTTGCTGGGGGGTTGGGGTGATGGCTCCACTGACCAGCATGGAACAACATCTGCACTGAGCCAAGGACTTCACAAGAGACTGAGCTGCTAATTCTGAGTGATTATCCATGACCTCGGTGAATACCTCCCAGTATCTGTTTGCATTTTCCTGGGATGAATTTCACCTGCTATTCTGCTTGATGGTTTTGTCATGTCCTTTCCAGGCACCTTCCTTGTCTTTTCTAACCCATGCAGAGAAATTGCCAGCTCCTGTAAGTAAGGATGTACAATAATGCTGAGATTTTCCAAGTTTAATGTTAAAATGAATGAGAAATGTGGGACTTTGACAGTCATATCACTTTACACAGCTATTTTTTTTTTCAGCTGTTGTTTGGAACAACACTACCCACAGATAACTTTACCACCAGTCTCTTTCCACAAAAGACTTTCCGTTGTCATCTTCTAGCTCAAAATCTCTCTGATCTTTACTCCATCCTTGGACAGGACATTTTTCTTTTATATAGTAAACATCTTGGGAAAGTATTAATCCATCCTGGAGTCTGTCCTCTGGGGTGTCATCCTGCTTGCATGACTGAAATAAGCACTAAGTCACCATGAAGTGAAATCAAGCCTCCAGTATCCAGCAACCATTAAGTTGTAGTCCTCACTGTAGTTCTACGTCCATCAAGTCTTGCCATAACTTAGTCCAGGGCATCAAATTATTCAACCCGCCCTCAGTGTATCACCATTACCTTAGTGACTGGATTCTTTTAGCATTGTAGACCTCCTAATTAGAAGTATTATTTCTGACATCACTGATTTTGGTTTGTGTGCGTTTTGGGGTTTTTTTTCTTAAAGAAATCTGTCCAAATTATAGCAGCTGAATGAACATTCTGTCACAGAAAGTGCAAAATGTTCTTAGTTTGCATATTCCATATGTTTAACGATTCTTTCCAATTAAAATAGTTTTCTTGCCAGGAACATGCATTCTCCTGTGCTGTCACTGATTCCAGAGCAGTCTATATACCTTGAAGGAATGAATCTCAAATTGAGTTCTGAGCTTGTGAAGCTTTATCATCCATGTCTGTGTTTATAAACTGTCCTGTCGGGACTTCTTCCTGACTACATTAGTACACTGTATGTCCTAGTCAGTGCTTGACATACTTAATTATTGAGGCCTGTCAGGGCCACCGATTCTGATAAACAGAGATGACAAAAGAAAGATGAAGCAAGGCTGCATTTTATTCACTTGGCATGTCTCCCGTGACATTGATGCTTGTATTTGCTACAGACAGAGGCTCCCCATGGACATGCCCTGCATACATGAGGAGGAAGAGTTCGAACACAAAGATACATCTAGAGAACAATAAAAAACCAGCTCTAAATTTTCAAAGCCTCATCAAAGTGGGCAGCATGAAGATTACTAAGTGCATCCAGCAAGGGCAACCATCTGGTACATCGTCTGAGGGACTCTGGGCAGGGTCAGCAGCAGGCTCCTTGCTACTCTTGGCTTCTTTGCTTTCACACATTTTATGCAGAACTACCTGAAGTCTTCTACTCATCCCTTTATTTAAGATACTGCTGGTGATTTGCAAAGGGAACTTGCATAGGGCACTGCTGCATAACTAGATTAGCAGACAGCACTTGGGAACAGAGCTGGCAGCAAAAATAATAAACAGAGGCAGATGCGGTTGGAAGAGGGGGTGGGCTAGTCCCACTGTGCTTGCATATGTCTCTCATCTCTAATTCTCCAGAGCAGACAATCAAGAGGAATATTTAGACCCACTGGAGCTCTTAGTTGCTGCATGCTGACTGATTTCCTTAGTAAATGTCTGGCTTTTAGCAAGTGGAGGAAAAGACTGTACTAAGTATACCTCACATTTGTATGGCATTTTTCATCCCAAAGGATCCCAAAGTGCTTTGTGTGCTAGCAGCACACAGCAGTGCAGGCACACAGCTCTGGTGTGATGGTCAGGGACTGGTTGGGCAGCAGCCTTACACCACAGCGGGCTCTGTATGTGTGTTAGAAGTAATGCCTTTGCAGAACAAAGGCGACCTGATTTTTCAAGCTGTTGTCTGGTGATTCCTAAGGTAGTTTGCTTGGTTGGTCTGTTTTAATTTTAGAAGAATGAAAAACTGCATTTAAGGCTTGGATAAGGAAATTGAAATTTCCTATGGGGAAACTCACATATCTAAAAGAGGGATTACACTCTCAAACCCACACCATGTGACTTACATAATGTCTAAACTCAGCTGAATGTAGGAGAGGACTGCACACAGGAACGTCTGTCTGTCTCAACCCACTCCTCTTTCAAAGCCCTTAAAATTAGGCAAGGCAAAATGCTATGTAACGTAGTGGGCTTTGTAAACACTGGTGCAATGGCTGCCTTGAGAAGATGGAGTCGCTGACCTACTTAGTTCTACCACTGCCAAGTGCATGTAACCATAGTGCTCTGATCTGAGCACAGAGTATGACTGAAGAGCTGAGGTCCAAGGCTGCTCTCTTTCTTCGGCTGTATTTCTTGAGGAATAGGTATGATCCCTCAGGACATGAGAACTGGGACCAAAAAGTCCCAACACAGACAAGTGCTTCAGGGCATCTTCTACATTCATTATTAATAGGAAACAATGAGACTAATGAAAAACTTTAATTACAATTATGAACATTTTCTGGCTCCCCCTCGATCTAAACTTAACACAGAAGAGGTTGGCAGGCATCGAGGTTGGAGAGAATCCCACTGCACAATAATCAACCAAAATGGCAGTTTTACTTCTGCTCTTTGTCTCTCGTGTTTTGGAAACATTAATAAAAACTGTTGTCGAGGGTCAGGATCATTTGCTAGTCAGCTTTTGTTCTTTCCCATTGATGAATCCAAATATAAATGAATCAGGAATTATTTCACTCAGGAGCAGACAGGATTCTTTCTTGGAACATAAGGAATTATGTTATATCCCTTATTTATAAGGAACTAAAATATTGTTCATTGTTTTGGGAGAACAGTAATGCCTTTGGGATTACTTTTGGTTGGACTGCCTGAGTATTACACCATCTTTCAGGTTCTTCTGCTCATTCCACATTCACGTTTCAGCAGGGAATTGAAATGTCAAGAAGAAACTCAGACATAATTCCAAATTTCAATCCCCATATAATAAAGGGGAAATGTAAGTCTGAGGGTCAGGTGGAGTTCTGGTCCACAGAGCCAAGAGGTAGTCCAAGAAGCTGAGATGATCAGTGAATCAGTTACTCTTTGATAAGCCATTGCAGGGCTCATTTCTTCAACCTATTCTCCTTTGTCTTATTACACCATGGTTGTACTTGTTCCAAGTGACCGTAGGATCCATGCCTTTGGCTTTCAAATGCTTACTACGTACTCACATAAAACATTTGGAAATCTGTGGGTGACTATAGCCTCTTGATCTTGGGTTTGACTACAAACACCAGGGTAAAAACCAGTATAATCATAGCAAAATTAACTTCATGGCTGATTTCTATGCTAAGAGGAAATCCAGACTTATGAGAGAAGGATTAACTGGTACGGGAAGAGAGGAATAATCAAACAATAAGAACAGACATTTTTCTCGCTGCAACCAAACATCTGCAGAGGAGTAAATCTGAAAAGACATACATGGAGTGGAAGGGTGTAGGCTTTGGCGAGAAAATCTCCGGTTATACAGGGAGTGGTTTCTACAACCCAAGAAAAAATGACAAGAAACAATGACCAGAGGCACTGTCTTTTCTCCCTTTGTCTTAGCTCATTTAACACTGAGAGAATTGAAAGAATTAGTCTAATTAGTGCAAAGTAATAAACAAGGTTTTAATTTTCAGTTCAACGTTAAGAAAACTGCAGAGCCAGTGCAGCCTCGAGCACTCCTGAAGTTTCCCAACATTTATGGCCCCAAACCAGTAGTAACTTCACCTGAAATTGTTAACTACACGCAGTACTCCCTGAAGACAACAGAAGAACCAGCTACTGGAAAACATACTGGTTTGGATGAGAACAGGATGAAGATACAAGTCAATGAAGAGCTGTTTGTTCTCCCTCAAAACGGTAGGAGCATTTGGTCTTCAGACTAGCAATTGTTTTCTGTGTGTAGAGCTGTACTACTGAGCATGATGTGATTGCAGAAATAACTCTGAAAATGAAGACACGAGGCACTTTTCGCTCTCTTATCACAAGCATTTTAAATGAGTTCTGTCTCCCACTCATGTGTTTAATAGAAAGTAGCCATGGACATCAGGACATTCAGATAACAAATCTGTAGTTGTGTCTGGTTGCAATTTCTTTATACCTAAACATCTTTTGTGTTGAAGAATGGCTTCTCTGGAAGCAAGCATTGGCTTGCTGGAAGCAGGCATTTTGTAGAAAAACATGTATTTAGTGTAGTTTTACTGAGACCAGTTGCCAGACTGTGGGTGAAATACCTGTCCAAAACTAGGCTGAGTATCTTCTCCAGGACCAATGCTAACTGTCCAGCTGCTGTCCTTGTCAGGGACATGGGCAGTGGGGGTTCAAGCTTCTACTTTATCTTCTCTGCTGCTTTTTAATCCACCTATTTGGTGGGGTGGTCCTGTCTTCTTGTAATGTGCAGTGAAACCAAAGGCTGACACGTCAGGCATTTTTGCCAAACAGAATTCTTGTTTTTCAGCCAGCCCAAAGGGTAACATGCCAAATCCTGGAACATAAGATTCCTGGAGCCCGAGAGAAAATGCAATATTAATTATATACATCTGGCAGCATGTCTGGGTTGCTTCCATACTGATTTTTACCTTCACAGCTGTCTTTTAACAGGATAATCGACTCTTATGGTTACCACATTAATAAAACCTTCCTGAGTATTTACCAGAGACACAATGCCATCTGTCATAATTTTTTTTTTTTAAGAGAACTCTTTTTGGGTTTTTTAAATTGCTTAAGATTATATTTTTGTTCTTCTGGGAGGACAATAGATACACTCACCCCTCCACCCTGAGGCTTGTGAGTATGGAAAAGAAAGCACCATGGGAATTAGCTGCACTGGAGGAAGAGACTGTCTAAGCCACAGCCTTAGGTGTCACAGGGAAGATTATAGGGTGGAGAGGCTGAAGGATGATGGCTGTATGTAGGCTAAAGATTTAAAGAAGTGTGTTGGTGTAAGAGCCTCTCTGCGCTGCTGATAGCACAAGCAAGTTTGCTTCCTGCTGTGCCTGATTTCATGGCTCAAGTGTTGCTGAAATAAGGCAAGAATTGCTGCGTTCTCCTTTTGGTGCCACATTGAATTGGTCTGCACTGTAGCTGAGAATTTTAGGACGAAATGTGCTGCTGTCACTATTGTTTTCTGTGTGAATTGGAATTGACCTTGTGTATGAGAGCTTTTAATGACAAAGCACTGTGGCTTCCCTTTTAGTGTTGCAATTTGTTTTATTTCAGTATGAAATATGTACTTGGTTCCAAAATCATACATGGAGAAATTTTCTCCCAGATTCCCAGGCTCATTATCTTCAACCTGGTCAAGCGCTATGGAAATAGATGCCTTCTGTATGACAAATTTAAAAACATTTAGAGAGGTGAGAACTAATGCAGAGTTTCATGGCAGCTCAAAAGCAAACTCAAGTTCTCATTCCAAAGAAGACAAGATGTAATTCATCAATTCAAGTTAAAAACAATTTATAACGATATGAGTGTAGTTTAGGCACATTGGCCTAGGCACAAGATGAAAAGCAAGTGTGTGATGGTAGAGAGCAGAACCCTTGTCTAAGTACCGTAGAAAGAGCTGAAACTGTGAGAAAAGCAGAGTAGAAAAGCGACGTGGAGATGGATGAAGAAGGAACATGAATGATATTCCTGCGTACAAGGCACAGGAATAGTAAGACACTTAGAAAAGTGGACTCAAGACAGGGTGGGTTTGTTCTCCTTGGAAAGTGAGAAGACCTGTTTGCTAAAGGGCTTATTTCAGTTCCAGGTGTAGTAAAGGACGTGTGTGTCACAGAGCACCTGAACCCCGAGAGGGCAGGCAGCTGTAACCAGGCCCCTGAGCTGCGCTACTCCCTTGCGTATGACCAACAAAAAGCCGAGCTGCGTGTGACTCTTCTGGAAGGTAAGGGGCAGAGATCTGCCACTGGTGGTTCTCAGTCTGGAGGGTACAAGACACCCATTGATTTTACAGAGAGTTTCTTTCCTACCTTAAAATCAACATATGTCCCCAGGACCACTGGATCTTTTACTGTTTGTGGGCTTGCAGAATAGAAATACCTGGTGATGTCACAGCTGAAGTGAGTGTGCTGGGCATGGCTTGGGAACAACTGTTTGCACAGCTCACAGTCGAAGTGAGAAAGCAGGATGGGCTCCTCCAGTCTCAGTCATGGTACAAAGGAACCTCTTCTGTTTATTCTTTATTCCTTGGGGGCAGGGAAGGGTGTTGCTATCTCCTTCCTCTCTGTAATGGTCATTCTTCAAGTTGACCAACTCCCTACTGCCTCTTCCTTAAGTCAAACTGAAGGTTGAGCTGGAGATACCAGACTCAGCTTGCAGGCTACTGAAGAAGGTCCCTCTGCTGTGCCTGGCCAGGCAGCCAAGCTCTAGCACTCTGAAGTGGGATCTGACAACCGTAACAGCTTCTCCACTCAAGCTGGAGCATCATCAGTTCCTCTGGGAAAGTAAAATAAGCTGACTAAATAATTCATGCACAGTGCAGATCTCTGTGGAAACCTAATCAAATCACACCCTCTGAAGCGAGAACTGAAAGGGTGCTAAGTGGCAGCTGCTGCTGTGGGTCTCCTGCCAGAAGCAAGCCCACAGCTTCCCCCCCAGCCCCCGGGTGGACACCCATGCCTGTGGGCTGCCACCCTGAGTCTCCTGCACACAGACTCCTCCCTGGGAACCTCACTGGGAAGGGTACGGCTCTGCTCCCTAGCTCTGTTCCCCCAAGAAGACCGCTGTGAACCCTGGGACCTGTAAGCTTGGGACCAGCTGTCCTTGAGCTAGCTACAGGACTTTAGTTTTGCCCACAAAGCCATACTGTTTCATGAAACCTCAGAGGAAGGAGTGCTCCTCTTGTTGTGGAGGGGGGAAGTCAATTTTATTGATGCAGTTGAATCTGGAATGCCATTCTCAATCTAGACTTTCCAACAAAAAAGGGATAAAAAATTAGGGATGAATGTCTCTTGACACAAAATTTTTGGTTGTTGCATGGCTTCTGAAATTCTGGACAAGCCAAACATAATAACCCACACTGTCTCACAGGGGTGGACATGTGCCAAGAGAAAGGTCTCTCCCACCTCTGAGGTTTGTGAGTGACCATCCTGCTTCTAAACCCTTTGTATAAAGTCATCTTTGTGTGCCAAGGTCAAAGTAATTGAGAGCAGCCCATCCCCACGCAGTGCTGTGGCTCCTCAAATTGCTGCTCTGTATCTTTCAACAGGGCATGTTTCCTTGTTGCTGTTGCTCCCCAGAACACTAATGGAATCCTTCTGCAGTGGGAGAAGGACAAGGACATTGTGCAGCACGAGGAAAACACCACAGCATGGAGTCATAGCTTAGTCTACCCCATGCAAGCAGGAACAGGGGTCAATGTCTGTGCAGCTGTTTTCTTTTATGGCTTTCATGAAATAAGCAATTTAGCCACAGATGTGTCAGGGCTGTCTTTCATGAGAGGTCCTTACAATCAGTCTTTTTTGTCCAGCTATGCACGGCAGAATGAGTGGGGAACAAGACGCAGGCTGCCATTGCTACATACTGGGCACACTGGCGAGCAAGTCTGGTATTGCTGAAGCCCAGACAGAGCTGAAGAAGAAGGTGCTTCACACCCTCTGGGAGGAGGTCCTGCGATTCCCATTAGCAGAGGAGGAGATTCCAGAAGGGACACTGACTCTCACCCTGAGAAACTGCGACAAGTTCTCCAGACACAGCATTGTGGGGGAACTCAAACTGAACCTTGCTAAGGTGGAGGAGTCCTTCGGGATGGCCCAGTGGGAAAGACTAAAGACCCCAGAGAAGGTATGGGCTCCGTGTGTCTCAGTATTCCGGAAACTCTAATGATTGTTTGGACAAGAGAAGCCCTCTTTCAGGATGGCTTTGTGTCAGTGGCTGGCTTTGTTTGTTTGGAGCCAGGTTTAGAGGGGTGATATGTGACTGAAACATCAGCACTGCTCTGTGTTGGTCCATAGTTAACCATTTCAGAAAGCAGTCAAAGACCCATCAACCCAGACCCACCAACCCAGCCCTTTCATCTACAGCTCCCAGCAGTTTAAGATGTGTCAAAACTCCCTCTTCTCCTCCCTCAGTTACGTGACAATCTGACACTGATACCTGTAATTCAAAGCCTATGTTCAGAAAAAGTGGTGTGAGTTTCCATGAATTACTGATGCTGGACAGTAGTGGCAAGAGCCAAAATACCAGAGTACTTCCTGTGGAAAGAGGGGGGCAGAAGAACTCTACAGACCTAAGCATGAGATACTTTCTTGGGAATTAGTGTTTGACTGAAGACCACTTATCCTTACTGGGATCAATCCAGCAGTGCTATTCATTCTGGGAGATGTCTAAATATTTCTCATTGCATTGTGTTGGTTTTCTTAAACGTCAAAGCCTCCCTTTCCTTCATTATCCACACCTTCCCACTGCACAGACAGAGAAAATGGAGGAGGCAAGGGTTCCAACAGCACTTGAAGAAGGTACAGGGGATGTTTCATGTGCTCTAACTCTTTGCAAATTCCCCCAGGAGCCTTTTCCCTGCCATGACAATTCTTCCAGCAGCAGCAACACACTTAACGAGGCAGCAGGGTGCTGCTATCGTTGCAACTAGTACATTGCTACAAACAGGCACCTGTTGTACTCTGGCATGGTACAGGGTGAACACCACAAAGCACCACCAGCACTGTCATTAAACATGCTGAAATAAATAATTATTGCCTGTCACCATCAGGGGTGAGAGCTCTCTGCTGGGTTGGCCACAGACAGACAGTACAGAGTTAGCATTTCTGATTTCCAATAATGCTAATTTGTCTGATCGCCACTTGAATGCTAATAGTGCTGGCCACTCTGAAAAAGCGCTGGCAGAGAGGCAGCAGAGTCGTAGAATCACAGAATCACAGACTGGGCTGGGTTGGAAGGGACCCCAAGGATCATAGAGTTCCAATCCCCTGCCTCAGGCAGGGCCACCAACCTCTAGGCCTGGATCTCCCCTACAAGGATAGGCTGAGTAAGCTGGGACTCTTCAGCCTTGAGAAGAGAAGACTAAGGGGGGACCTAATTAAAGTTTATAATTATCTGAAGCAGGGGATGCAGGGGGAATCAGCCAGCCCCTTTTCAGTGGTCTGTGGGGATAGGACAAGGGGCAATGGCTGCAAGTTGGAGCACAGGAAGTTCTGCACCAACATGCGGAAGAACTTTTTCACAGTGAGGGTGACAGAGCCCTGGGACAGGCTGCCCAGGGAGGTGGTGGAGTCTCCATCTCTGGAGATACTCAAGACCCGTCTGGATGCCTATCTGAGTGATATGTCCTAGGGAGCTGCTTTGGCAGGGGGGTTGGACCCGATGATTTCTTGAGGTCTCTTCCAACCCCTACAATTCTATGATTCTATGATTCTATGATCTACACAACGTTGCCCAGGGCCCCATCCAACCTGGCCTTGAACACCTCCAAGGACGGGGCATTCACCACCTCTCTGGGCAGCCCATTCCAGCACCTCACCACTGTAACACACGTGTGGTCTGAATCAGTTTGATAAAACTCGAACACAAGACTGAGAACTTGCCTGATAGCTGTAAATTGAGATGAGTTCTCAGTCTGCTTCTGTAAAAGGAGATGTCCAAAACAAATTATTCCAGTATAGTGATTTAAATTCCTTCATCCTTCCCCTCTCCCCCACCTAATTTTTCAGCCTACTGTCATATCTGCTTTTTAGGCAATACCCAAAGAACAGCCTGTTCACAGCAGTGGCCAGATGTCACTCAAGTACACCCGATGGAGTCCTGATACTGGGTGCTCTGCCTTAGGCTGTCTTCACAGCTATGCCTAGAAACAGGACAGCACTCATTTCTTCTCCAGGCTGACAGCACAAGGTTAACACTAGCAGCACTGCTGAACAGTGCCCCAGTTTGGGCTGAGGATGTGCAGTGAAAGCTGAATTTGCGTCATCTGGGACCTGAGAGAGCCAACCATTGCACAGATAGCTTATATACAGATCCTGAATCATTCATCGAGAACCAGAGCAGGAGAGAGCGAGGGAAAGCTGATCAAAAAAGAGGAGCTATTTTTGACAGCATCCATCCAGGAACAAAGTTACTGGGGTTTGTTTTAAGTCTGGCATTGCTTTGAAAAGCCACGAGCTCCAGAAATTTCATTCCTGCCTTCCCAGCAATTCTCCCGCACACCAGGCAGGGAGCTCAGAGGAGAGTTTACAGCTAACCAGGTAATGTAATTAGTATTCAGGAATTCATGGGCTGCCCTGAGCAATGCTGAGCGTAGATACCGCAGACTGATACCCTTATCTTGTCTTCCTTCCCTCCCAGTGCTTTGCTAATGACAGTGATGATAGCTGCTCCTCGCATAGCACCTTCCCTTTTGTGATTTCAGGTTCCCTGCACACGTAAACCATTGATGACCCCTTGATGCTTTTAATCCTTATTGCAGGGAAAGGAAGACCGAAGTTCTGGTGGGAATTTGCAAGGTTGCAGCACAAAATGCAGGTTATGGGTTTAATAGGGAAAAGGGGAAAAAAGAAAACAAACAAACAACCCCCCAAAACCAACCAACCAAACAAACAAACAAAAAAACCAAACAAACAAAAAAACCCAACCAAAACCCAAAAAACAGAAGGAGGGGTAAGGAAAAGTACCTCCAGCTTGGTCTCTTCATGCAAAACTCCAGCAGAGAGACCAACCACTGTAGGTTTTGGTTTCATGTAGATACAGGCTGGTCAAAAATGGATCAGATTATTAGGAGCTAGAAAGGCAGGAGATATGGCATGTGTGCACACAGTGCGTGTGCCTGCGTGCCTTCCTGCACGTTTACAGGGCCCTGCCACCCCCTCCCGCCTAATCTCCGCTAATCTGTGCCTGGAGCTACGGGAACCAAATTCTAGCCAAGAGCTGTAGAGTGGGACCCGGTGAGATGTGGGGTGGGGAGATAAATAAATAAAAGCAGTTTGTGACTTGCCTAATCTGTGGTTTTGAATTGAGCTGGTATTTGTATTCGCCTCTGCAAACACCTATTCTTTTGTCTCGGACATACAGCCATTGGAAACCACCTGTTTGGGTTTATGTGTAGGGTGTTTTCAAGATCCGCTTAGAGTTAGGGCATGATTCTGTAAGTGAAATGCATACGAGCCCTTAGTAGCTACCTAAGTGCATGAATAAAACCCCCAGATTTACTTGGGCTGATTGGGGATTGAATTTCAGGCCGCCTTGCTAATGGCCTCCCACCTGATTTGTGCAGGACAAATAAGTCATTCAAACCAGAGAGCAGTGACAGCCATGTTTTCTGGAGAGTCAATCAGCTCACGCAGAGCACACAGCTCCTTGCCTGTTGTGAAAACTTAATTTGAAATATTTATGGCTCACTTAGAGAGTGCAGAGCACAGGAATGGCCCGGTGAAGGGCTGTCTGTCCTAGAGCGTTTAGATCACGCTAAGGAATCCAAAGGGAGTCTATTGAATTGACATTTGTTTTCTGGACTCTTCTGGGTCATTAACCTCACACTAAACCAGATTTCTGTCACAAGCTCCTACTCACTGGGAGAATTACTGCTCCCCTTTTGCCCCTCACTGCAGGTTGGCAGCTCTGCACACCCCAGCATGGGCTTTCTCTCCTTCCTTGCCTGCTCCTGTGGAGGAAACAGCGCTGCTCTCCCAGGGGAGAGCAATGGGTAGCAGTGTCTTGTCCCACAGTTTCCCCCTCCGGAGGTGCTTGTCCAGTGCAGGTGGGCAACAAGGGGAGAGGGGTGAGGAGGCTAAGAGGTCAGTCACTGGTGGGAAGAAAGGAAAAGGGGAAAAGGAGGGAAGAAGGAAAGGGGGAAAAGGAAGGAAGAAGGAAAGGGGGAAAGGAAAAAACACGTGTGTGTCCCTGAAGTGAGCACCTGATGGTTCAGAGCCTTTGCCCTGGAGGAAATCCCACAGGGGCAGTGGGGAGAGCTGCTTGCAGGCCTGGGGAAGGAAGAATGACACTGGGCTGAGCTCATGGAAGATTTTGGGTTGGCTGGGTTTTTTTTCCCATACCAAGTCATGGTGCCAAAGAAAGTTCAACTTCAGCTCCAGGGTCTGCCTGTGTGGCACAGACCCAGGCCTTGTTCACCCTTTCCAAGGGAGCCCTACACTCCTGCCAGGCAGCATGGACTGGGGTTTGTCTCTGGTCACAGTCTCCTCACAAAATGGTCAGCTGAAATGAGGAAAGAATTACGAAAAGCATCACTGGAAGTGGGGGGCATAAACAAAAGATGGCTAGATAATCTCTCAAAAAAGAGACCATCTGACTACTGGCACGTAGTTCAATCCCAAACCCTCTTCTTCTGACTAAGTATTGCACTAGAAGGAGGTGTTGGGAAGCCATTTCTTTCCAGTGACAAAAGCAAGCATAGACTCACGTGATCGGGGTGTTACGAGTTGGGGAGCGTTCTCAGGCATCTTTGCCAGGTTAATTCTCATCGAGTGTAACTGGAAAGATCTCCTGTACAAAGACAGGGAGACAACCTGGTTGGTCCACGACCAGCCACCCATCACTTTCTACCAGTTTTCCTAATGATACAGCCAAGATTGTACAAAAAATTAACCCTTTCTGTGTCTCCATTTCCAGGAGCCGTCTACAGGCCATGGGGAGGTTCTGCTCTCTATCAGCTACCTGCCAGCAGCTAATCGCCTGCTGGTAGTGATTATTAAGGCTAAAAATCTCCATTCCAAGCAGCTGAAAGATCTACTTGGCAATGGTGAGTAAAATAGCAAGAAAACAGAGCCTTTTGTTTCCTCTATTATGTAAATCCAGAAAGAAAGTGGGAAGTGGAGTCTCTTGTTTCCACTATTATGTAAATCAAGCAAGAAAGTGGGAAGTGTCATGTTTCTCAGGGGAAAAAAAAACATGTTAGAATGGTTAGAAATCCAAAAAGACTTGAATATTTCTAAAAAGTGAAAATCAAATCCCCCAAGGTCGATGTTCCTTATGTTCTCCCTCTCAGTCTGACACCACAAGTTACAATTCTCTTGCATTCATTTTGTTGCCTGCTCATTAAAACGGTGTCTCTCTCCACTTCCTATCCAGATGTTTCTGTCAAGGTGACACTGAGGCATCAGTCCTTGAAGCTGAAGAAGAAGCAGACCAAACGTGCAAAACACAAGATTAATCCTGTGTGGAATGAGATGATCATGTTTGAGGTGCCTCATGAGCTCCTGCGTGCCTCCAGTGTGGAGCTGGAAATGCTGAGCCAGGATGGTGCTGGGCAGAGCCACGTGCTTGGCAAGTGCAGCCTGGGCTTGCATGTCACAGGCATGGAGAAGAACCACTGGGAAGAGATGCTGAAGAACCCCAGGAGACAGATAGCCATGTGGCACCAGCTCCACATGTAGGATCATCATGATTACTGCCAACCAGATTTCCACCAGGCCTCAGAGCTGGAGGTAATAAGCTGTATTTCGACCTTCCACCTTCCCCTCCACAAAGCTGCTCGATACAGCATTCCTTTTACACCACTTTCTCTGATTTTCCTGCCTCATCCTAGCCCACAGAACTGTCTGGAAAACATATTTAAAGGACGATCTCTCACCTAACCAAGTGGTTCTCCCAAACAAGGGATTTGGCTGCCTGGATGATTCGAATTAATTTTATTAGCCTGCCCACCGTGGTTTCTATGAAGTCCCTGTTTCTGTAGAGCAGAGGGAAGCAAAGGTATCACGGAGATGGAAGCCATTCCTTGGCACCCGGCACTGTCACCCAACTCCCTTGACGAGTCCTGGCTCCATCATCACAAACACATGGCAGATATTTTACCAGACACTGTTTGTCATAATACTTTACAAGACTGTGAGAAATGAAGATCAGAAAATGAACTTTCACTGCAGACCCGAAGTATAGGTATAAAAAAGAGAGTGGAACCAACCTGCGGTAGATGGGTGACTAGAAAAAGATACAGAACTAAGGGAGAGAACAGAGGGTGAAGAAAGAGCAATACAGTCAACACGATCACCCTGTGTGCCCTTTGAAGCAAACGCTGCCAGACAAAAAGTCAAACACCTTCCTTCACTTTTGTTTCCTAGAGTGTTTGATACCTTGCATTTAGGATTAATGAAAACTGCTAGGAATAGGAATGCTTCAGGATCCTTTACCAGAATACCTGTGTCTTCTATCTTTCTGCAGTGTCATCCAGGACAAAAAGTCATTGTGGATGTTACCTCCAAAATCTTGGACCTAATCTTTCTGCTTAGTGCCATCTTTTCTGTTTGGGTTTTTCTGAGCTAGAAAGTTTCAAGTGTTCTAATTATATTCCAGGCAACATCTATGACTAGACAAAAGAAGTGGGATCATTTCATACCTTAGCAGTTGATTGATGATTTCGGGTTGACAGTTAACTATCCCACTCAAATCCTCATACCAGCATTACTAGAAGACAACCCTTAAGGACTGCCATGTCTTTCATCACTTCCAGACAGAAGGAATTCACTGACCAGACAGACTCTCCAGGGCTTGTTTTCTTGTGTGCACTTTCAAAACTTGATGTGGCTTAAATGTTACTGTCTTTTTTTTGGTGTCTAGTTGGACTGAAAATCTGGTGTTGGCAGTGATGTTGCTATGACCCCATAAGCACATTGCTTGTCCTACCACTTTATTTCAAGTAGTAGACACAGCTTTAAGGGACTTGCATAGCAACGGCGCATCCAAAAATCTAAAACCAGAAACATACAGTTTGTAGCACAGAAAAAACTCAGATAACTTAATTTTTGTGGGGTCAACTTGATCCTCTGTTTAATTCAAAATATTAAGCCAGGCTTAATCTAGTATCCACCCCATTTTAATGCCTTAGTCAAACAAGTCTAGCAGACTGTCAAGTGAAAGCTGCCATCCTGTTGGCAAAGGGAAACCACAGGAACCAGTACCTGAAAACTGGCTGAAGCGCCAGGCACAGAGGTCCATGAACAGGGGAATGAAGTTCAGCTGGAAGCCAGTCACTAGTGGTGACTGGGGCTGGTAGTGGGACAGACACTGCTGAACATCTTCATAAAAGACCTGGACAGTGGTCAGAGTGTGCCCTCAGTAAGTTTGCAGATGACACAAGACTGGGAGTAGTGTTTGATGCACCATGTGGTCGTGCTGCTGTTCAGACAGATGAAGTTCAACAAGGAGAAACACAAAGTCCTGCACCTGGGGAGGAACAACCCCAGGCACCATTGCATGCCTGGGGGCTGCCCACCTAAGGAGAAGCTTTCCAGAAAAGGACATGGGGTTCCTGGTGGACATCAAGTTAAACATGAACCAGCAATTTGCCCTCACAGCAAAGGTGGCCAACCGTGTCTTGGGCTGCATTACAAAAAGCACTGCCAGTAGGTCAAAGGGGATGACCTTTCCTCTCTACTCAGTACTGGTGAGGGCACATCTAGAGTGCTGTGTCTAGTTCTGGGGTCCTCAGTGCAAGAAAGGTATGGACTTACTGGAAAGATTGCAGAAAATGGCCATGAGGGACTGGAGCATCTTCTCTAGGAGGATGAGTTCAGCCTGGTCAAGAGAAGGGTCTGGTGGGGAACTTATCAATATGTATAAACACTTGATCTGCGAAAGGAGAAAATATGATGGAGCCAAACTCATCCCAGTGGTGTCCAGTGACAGGACAAGAGGCACATACTGCAATACAGGAAATTCCAGTTGAACACATGAAAAACAAAGAATTTTTTTCTTTTTTTTTCCTGTGAGGATGGCCAAGCACTTGAACAAGTTGCCAGAGAGGTTGTTGGGAGTCTATCCTTGCAGCCACTCTCATATCTGATCATAAACCTGCTCTAGTTTACCCTGCTTTGAGCAGGGCTGGGTTTGGACCAGACAATCTGCTGAGGCCCTTTCCATCCTTGGCAATGCTGTGATTCTGTGAAGGTACTGACAAGGTTGATGCACGCAGCAAACTCTGTTATCTTTACACTGCTATTTCCTTTATAGGTGGTGTAGCCAGGAGTTACAGGACCATTTTGAAGATGATGATAAAACCTGCTTTGGCCAAACAAACAAGCAAGCTAAGTGTGCTAGTGAGACTTACACCCGGCCGTTTAATCTCTGATGCTGCTCCACTGGCTAAAGGGGATTTAAGCAAAAAGAAATTTGACTTCTTGTTTTGCTCTGTGAGTTTTTGTTTATGAACCAGGAGAGGGAGGATACTGTGGAAAACAAAAGCAGACACAGGGTTTTAGTTGCTAGTGCTTTCTCAATAGTTGTGTTCACGGTTTGCCCATATGTATTCCTATAGACTTGGAATAATGACTTCCATGTAAGTGTGAAATCCATTGACGTTGGCCTACCTTACATACAGGTCCCTGACAGCGCCACAATTCTTTCTTTTTGAATAATGATAAGGAAGAGGGATAACTTCATGGTACGGTGCTATTTGGCTGGCACCGGAATGCCTGAAGGGCCAAATATTTGCCTTGCTGCCAAGAGATTTCTCTAGTTCTGCCTCCTGCTTATTTTAATGAGCTTTTTATAACATGTTGGTGATGGATTGTAAACAGCGTTATCTGCCTCTGCCCCTGGTGATTTTGGCACGCCCTGTAATCAGCCAGCGACCCTGTAGCATCTAAAGGAATAGCACCCTGCAATCTGATTTTGCTGTGGCAAAATGATGTCCTCTTCCACAGCAGAAAAAGACGTGCATGCACACTGCTTACCCCCAAATCTGCTTTAGGAGCAGAGAGGTGCCATCAGCGTCAAGGCAGGGGTGCAGCTCCCTCCTTTGCTGCAGTGGGATTTAAATGGGGAAGAGAGAAAGGGTGAAAATGCATGCACATCTTTCCCGGCTGGATCATTTTTGTAGCCTGGGAAGAATGTTTCCTGCATTCAGGGAGGCCGAACAAAGCCTGCCTGTTTATTTAACGAGGCAACCATCGGCTGCGCTGGGGCTGAAAGCAAATGCAGTTAAGGGTGCTGCCTGTGGGGAGCAGGAGGAATGCTGCGTACGTGTGGTACTGGAGGGACAGGGAGGCTCAGCCCGGGCCCTTTTGAACTCTGTTAATTATTGAAGCTGTTTGTCATCGCATTCCAGCTCCTGCCCAGGCCCTTATCCCCCTAAACCACCTGCATCACCTGTTTAGCAATACTCGTATGCCCCTGAGCCCCCAGCACCCCAAGGGCCGGAGGTGCAGACAAATCTGGGGAATTGTTGTGGTCGATGACAACATCATGAATATAAATGCAAAGCATTTGGAAATGCTCAGTGCCGTCATATCCAGCGGCTCCAGCAACGGGAGCTGTGAAAGCATCACTTCAGAGCAAAGGTGGCCAGAGGACAGAGCCAGCCTACCCCACAGCTTTCACCTCCCAAAGCTGCAAATACAGGAGCATCAGCAAGCACCACAAACAGGCATTAAATTAAAGGGTGCTGGTTATAAACTGCATCATAAGAGAAGAAGTAAAAAAACCCAAACCAAACAAAACACAACAATCAATATTCCTGAGATGCATGTGTGATCAAAAAATAGCTATTAAGTTCCCCAGTAGCTACTCAGTGGCTGCACTGATTATTTTTCCTACTACAACCTTTTTACATGACAAAGCTGGAAGCAAAGAGACCATAGGGAGGAAAGAAAAAAAAGGGGTGTGTTTGAGCAGTCTGCCTGGTGAGGATGAACGATCCTTTTCACAAAGGGCTAGAAAGTTGCAGGTTTAAGGACAGGGATTCCAGTTCTTCATCCAGCAACAGAAACCAAACAATATGAGTAAAACAGAAAGAGAAATGCAGCCCCAGATTGCATCCAGCATTGCCTGGGAGAAGTGGTATCCTGCTGTGGCCTCTGAACAGAGGGGACTGAGAGGCCAGAGGAAATAATTTGTGACTACATTACGGAGTTACTTGGTTAAAATATATGGGTTGGAGCCATACGTTGCTTTGCCTCGACCTGCCCTCAGAGCTCCATCTACCCAGAGAAATTACCTAGTTTGATTTTAGGCAGTTTGCCCTACATTAGAAGAGATTAAAAAAGGACAGACTGTCGATACTTACTAGAATATCTCTGGGATGTTTCAGATTCATTACTACCCTCATCCCCCTTCCCTACTTGTAGGGGTGACTGATTGCAGCTGGTCTCCTGTAAGGATAATGCTTTTTCAGTGCAGTTTCCCCTTCACGTCTTTACCCAGACATCCTTGCGTGGTGACAGGAACCATGTTTGCTTTGCAAAGAGTTTAATACAGCAGAAATTAATGGAAAATTCCCTTCAACAGGGCTGGAAAAGTTTTCGGGCTCAACTATTCTCCCAGGCATTACTGTGCTCTCAACACCTTGTACTCTGCATTTTGCTAGCATCTGTCCTCAATATTATCTGGCAGTAGTGTCCAAAGGCACCAAATATTTCACTCTGGAATGGAGGAGGTTGCAACTTGGGGGTCTATAAATACAGCCAAAGGTTTGCCGAAGTTTTCCCGATGTCTAAGACAAGTTGAGATGTCTAGTAAGATGTCTAGTAAGAACTGGGAGTTAAGGTGGCTTGGACCACCCTTCTTGCACTCTTACAAAGTTTCATTGAATTGAAGGGCAGAACTTTGGCGGCTTTTTTTATGTGTTTCAGAATTTCACTAAGCCTCAAAATGTATGTGCTGAAAGACAAGCATGATGAGTTAATGCTAATACTCCACACTTTATATTGTATCTTCTGTTGGTGATAATCAAATTGCACAAGGATAGTTGCAAAGTGAAAATAGTGCTTCGTGGCCTTCCAGCATGAGAAGGTTTTTCTGCTTCCTCGGTCCTTTAGTGTCCCGGTGTGTTTATTGTGCAGCGCCAGGTATTGTTTGTCAAGTCTGTATTGTTCACACAGTCCAAAGCACAAAATCAGAGCATGAGGCTCCAGCACAACATGTAAATCACCACAAGTAAATAATTCCTAACTGTATCCAGAGTGTGTCCGCGCTGTTTACTCTAGGGTACGTCCCCTCTGCTTGCTGCTCCTGTCAGGAGTGCAAAGTACTGGGGGTGAGTCAACAGAAGGCCCTCTGAAGGGTGTCATCAGAGGATGGGGGTACGATGTGAAGGGGAACAGTCAGCCATGGAGTGCTGTCCTGTCCAAGCATAGGAAATCTATTGGCTTTTTCGGCAAGGTGGCAGCTAAAAAAGGCTGGGAAGATTTTCCTGCAGCAGCGAGAAGGTTCGGGAACAGGATCTGGGAAATAGGTTCCTCCCAGCTACTGGCTCTATCTCTGAAACAAAGCTAAGAAGAAACTTTGGATTCGGTCTTTTTGCCAATCTCACTACTTTGAAGGTGGTGCTGATGATTTACAATCACACATCCGTAAGGACGAATACCTACTTAGGTGACCTAATACCGTCACTGGAATTAGCTGATTGCTAACAAGACAGAGAGATCAAAAACTGCACATAAAAGTAAGAGAAAACAGATTTGGGTGGGTGGGGGTTGGGGGTGGTGCAGGAGTGGGAAGTATTTACTTCATTGACAGTTTGGGGGCACTCTCACCCATCCCAGTCAGTGTTAAAGCACAAGGCGGAACAACAAAGCGAATCCACTGGAGCCCCAGGCTTCTGCTGGTTTAGTTGAGGGTTGCCACCAGCCTGTCAGCGAGACTGATGCTACAGAAGCATTTGCCATAGAGGTGGAGGGAAAGGAGCTGGATTTTCACTGCACAGGGAGTGGAATGTGGCTGCTGGGTTTGCCAGGAACAGTCCTTCTGCCGAGGGCATAAGCACGGGGTTACTTGGTAATTCCCAGCCCAGTGTATTGAAAAGCGCAAATAGCTGCCGCAGAACCATCCTTCTCTTACCCCTGCTGTTCGCTGTCACTTTGGATTTATTAGAAGTTCTCCCCCACTCGCCTAGTATTTAAAAATTAAAATGGGGCTGGTCTGTAATCCTCTGTCTACTGGGAGAGTGGGCACCTAATCTGGCAGTTGTGTCACAGCCATCACCACTGCTAGCTCTGGAGGTTTGGAGCCAGTTCTCCTGCTTCCCTGAACTCTCAGTGACCGCTGAACATGGAATAAACCCAGTGAGGAAGGGGCTCCATCATGCCCATGAGGAGACAGCTCAGACCTGAAGCCTACCTACTTCCCACTTTTCCAGGACAGCTCTCACGAGCATCATGAGGTGCAGCAGTGGCCCAGAGCGCAGCTCTGCAAACCCCATCCCTGCCCCATTCACAGCTCCCTGTCCCAGCCCCAGCACATCTGCTTGGCTTTCCCACCTCTGTGCGCCTCTGGAGGCACCACCAGTCTCCCCAGAAACAGAGAGGCTGACAGTGGCATAGACAGCATACCTATTTTTCCCCTCAGATCAAAACAACTTCAAATGGTGGACTTCAGAGAGCTGAGAAGCCTAGCTAGCACATACACTGTTCCACAGGAGCCTTTGATTATCCTTCAGATATTTTTAGAGCCCCTTGTAAATGAGCTGTAGCTCTGCTCCTCTGGCAACAGCTTTGCGAGAAGCAGCCTCTGGTCCCCTGTGCCGACTGCTCTGTGCCACTGGAGAGCTGAACTGGGCTTTCTGATTTAAACATGTTTGGGGGTGGCACCCACTGAAACCCACTGATGTGCTTGGCTGCCCTTCTGCTTCAGAAGAGGTGGGTAGGAAGATAGCCCTCAAGAAGTGCCCCAAATCCCCCCTCTATTACACCTGCAAGCCCTCAGTATTGTAGGCACCACAGTCATCCTGTTTCCGTGAAGAAACACCACATTGTTTTTTTTTCTTTCTAAATCAAGAGTTAAGTTAAGTCATCTCTGTGGAGCATGTCCATGACACCAGCAGACCTGGGGAAGGGCGTGCCAGACTTCAGTGCTGTGACAACCATCATGGAGGATTTTTTTTTCCATTTCCTTTCCACTCACACTGACACGAGAATCACTGGTCCTGAAAACAGATGGCACCTTTAGCCCCAGATTGGATAAATTTGTGCAAGCTTCCTTTCCTGACACTGGTTTGGATTGTGTGCTTTGCTTGAAGGGATCTTGCTTTTAAGCCCCTGGTTTGAAGTTATCAGCAAGGAGGCTGAGCACTGCCAACAGTGGTGGTCAAGTGTCCGCAGCACAAACCCACTCCTGGGAAATTAATTAGACGTTGGCAGTGCATGTCACACGCTGCTCCTACGCTTTACACACGGTTGAGCTGCTGAAAGTGAAGCACTGTCCTGCTTTGTGTGCTGCTGCTGAGTGACTAGCGAAGGCAGACATCTGGAGATGCACCCACTGCTGGCTGTTGAGTGCCCAGCAAACCCAGTGCCCTTTGAGTTGGAACTAAGCCCTGACAACTGCTGGGGTTTTTCTGGGCTTGCTTACTGCTCAGAGCCAAAGTGATTTTAAAGAACTACAGTGACAGCTGCCAGAAAGCAGCAAATCGTTTGTAACACTTGGACTGCTCGGTGACTTCTAAGAAGCCACTGAAAGCGACCTTCCCTAGTGGGTCACTGATTTTCACTTCTGAGTCTGGAAATTGCCTCTTGCTTCCAGCCCCTGTGGCTGAGGACCTTGGTTAAACTTGGGGGTTCTCTTTGAAACCAAAGTGTCTGCACAGCCCATCACCTGTGGGGACTGACACATCCCCATGCACCCTCCCCCTGAGGCCCAGAGCCCTCTAAGCCCAAACCACCCTCAAGGCCAGAATTTCCACCGAAATTTCTTTTCCTTTGGGAGGACCAGCAAGCTGCATAGCACTGACACTTTGCAGCCTCAACAGCCACCAGTGGGACATAGCTGGGCGTCAGGTTGGAAGTCCAAGACCAAGCATCCATATGCCAGTGGAGCCTTAAGGGAAGATCAAAATCCTTTTTATATCATATGCCTTTACACCATACCCGTTGCATCAAACGTTTGCAAGAGGGCTAAACTTGTTGTCCACTTCATGTAACCCTGGCTTATCTGCTCATATCCATTCCCAGTTATCCGTACCCAGGATCAGTTGGAAAACTGAGATGCATCCAGACCCAGTACACTGAAGTGCCAGTCCTGTTTGTGGGACCTTTCACCTCTACATGCCGGAGCTCAGTTATACTACCACTACGAGGTGCCACATACAGGATCCATACAGTTGGCTGCACAGCTTCTTCCTGTGTTTTCTGGTTCCCCCCACTGGCACACAGACACATCTACAGCTGAGTGAGCCACTGTTGGAGATGGAAGGGATCTTTTTTTCTGCCTGTCTCTCTCCATCTGTAGTTGACACCCTGTAGCAGGGTTGGCCCAAACCTTTGAAACATCCTCCCTGATTGCACCGCTGTGCAAACCTGAACTGCAGCAAAGGAAGGACGACCCATGGTGCCTGCTGCGCCTTTGCTGTGGGGTGTATATCCAGCAGCAGCCAGGCTGAGGCCAAGGGAGCAATGGCTTCAGCTTTCATAGAACCATAGAATGGTCTGGGTTGGAAGGGACCCCAAGGATCACAGAACTCCACCCCCTTGCCACAGCTTTCATGGCCATTTGGTCAGAAAACACAACTCAGTGCTTATCCACGGGCACCCATGCTGGTTTCAGACATTGGCTCCCTTGCCCTCCCCAATTTCACAGGTGCAAGAACACCTACGTGCATTCATTTCATTGAACCAATTTAAAAGTCACAACTTTATAGTTAATCCACTGTGGAATCGACCTCAACCAAAACTTTCATGTCAGAGAAGAATCCAAAGTTAAACCAGCCCTTTCTTTTAAGGGCAGGAAAAGCCCAGTTTCCCCTAGCTTTGGAGTGCGTATTTGCTCAGGAACAGATTCTCTGCCCTTCAAGCCAAACCAGGCACATGTGGAAGGTTTTGTCCATGTGCATTGCAAGCACAGCCCACCACAGCGAAGCCAATGATACTGATGCTGTACCCAGCTAGAAAGGGAGCAGAGAGTCTGTAAGGGCACCCACTCTGCACGTCCTCCTGACCGTGGCTCGTGCTGACATACCTGTGCCCATGCTGACCTGGGAGCTCCTGCTCTGCTCCCCCGCAGCCACGGCACAGCGCGGATATAACCCAGCCCGTGGTGAAAAGATGCATCTCCATCCCAGGACACACTGGATCTGCTCACCAAGGTGAGGAGGTGGAGGGACTGCAGTTACACCCAGCATGTGAGGGAGCGAGTAACCCAGAAGGGAGAGCTACCAGCAACTCAAGGGGTGCAACCGACCCTTCTGGATACATCAGCACTGGACCCGCTCTTGACAGATGCATGCTGGGGAACAGGGAGCACGCCAGCTTAGTCCCCTGTGCTCTGAGGAAATACCAATAACCTCAGAGAACAATGTAAAGAGAATTAGCAACCCGAGTCGATAAATTTAAATGTTTTTTATTAACAATCATTTTACATTACAAGGATAATATGACAAAAGGAAGGTTCTCGTGTACATACTATAATATATCAACATAGCTCTATTCGTATCCAGTGTCCTAGGTCCTTTCACACAGGTACTATAAAGCATAGTCTGTAAAGTAATAACATTTTAATGTTCTCCAAAAAGAGTGATATTAACATATTAATACATATGTAGTAATAGACATCTAGATATTTTTCTCTCATTTCATATGTGTGTGTGGGGTGGGGTGGGTAGGTGAGTGGGTGAGAGAGATCGCTTGAAACAGTTCAGCAGGGCTGTGCTTGGATGTGGATGTGGAGAGGTATGAGACGAAACCTCCTGTTTTCTGGAAGTAGAAATGCATTTTTACCAACAGTCAGGTGAGTCTATGAGGATGCCATGACTGGCATAAAACTCCGTAGCCCTCCTATAGCATTCAGGACATTACAGCATATGAGACATGGTTTCCCCACGGAGCCCAGCGAGCTTATTCGACATGAGGTGCAGTGCATGGGAGCCCCTCGCCGGGCAGCAGCACCACCAGCACGGGTGGGCAGGCGGTGAGGCCATGGGCTGAGCCTACACGAGTGTCAGTGGCATCTGAAAGAGGGGGCTGGGAGCAAGGAAACCATCTCTGAGGTTTGTGAGGAACATGTGCCAGGGAGCTCCCCACCGGTGCTGCGCGGCTGAGGGGTCTGCAGCAGAGGGGGGAGCCACCGGCCAGTGGGTTGCGGCTGAGGTGGATTACCAGTTGTGTGGAGGAGAGAGGCCTGGGAGAGGGTGCTGAGGTGTGTGACAGGGCTTGGGGGGAGCTTGCACAGCATCTGCTCACACAATACCAGTGTAACGAGTCAATCGGCCTTCAGAATTAAAGCTCACTCTCCTCTTGAACAAAGCCAACAATTAAACAGTGAGGAGTGCAGTGATTGCCAGGTTCGGTATGGAGCTGTGAAGCCAAACCTCCATGCCTCCCCTTTGCCCCCTGTGGGGAAGCAGCATGGTGACCCATCACCCACTGCCAGCTCAGCCGGAGGCACCTCTCGTCCTCCCAGGTCCCAGACAAGGGCTTCACCCTGCAGTGGGGTCAGTGTCCTATGAGTGGCTGTGTGAAGGGAGGGATGGAGGGATGAGGCAGCTGTCCATCATGCAGGCATTGGCAGACACTGGGGGAAGGCTGATCCATTGCATGGAAATGCCTGTTGCGTGAAAACAGGCGTCTCTTTGCACAGGCAGGGGAAGCAGCACCCCTTCAGTGTGGCAAGGTTGGTCAGCATGCTGTGTATTGGGGTCCAAAGGCGTACACATGCCACTGACCACGTCTTCCACACAATCATGTCATTCCCTTTCCTCCAGAAAAACCACCTGGGCCCTTGCCCAGGCAGGCTGCTCAACAGCCAAGCAGCAGCTGCGAGACCTGAGGGAGCAGAGCGGAGCGGCCCCTGAAGCAGGGCAGCGGCCAGCCTGGCCCGACAGAGCTGCACGTGCCTCCCCACTGGGGTCTGCACACTCCTGTCCTTAGCGCTCTGAACCTGCGGTCCCTTCTCATTCGTGCTGCTCCAGCTCTGTACGCCATCCCTGCTGTATCCGACTGCACGGCAGTGACCCTCCAGCCACTCAACGACACCTTTGCTCTCCTGCTGCCTTTACTCCAGCCCCACAGCTGTCGCTTGGCCCATGCCCACAAGCAAACCCAAGCTCTGGCTGGGTCCTGAGCGAGTGCCCACCAGCACAAGGTCTCCCTCGCAGCGTGCCGGTGACTGCCGAGGAAGGCCGGGCAGAACAGCAGAAAGCCATCTTTTCATGGCACCAATACCCACAGTTGCCAACTGCATCCGTGCAGAGACAGAAAAGTGCATTATGAGAGTGGGATATGCATCTGTCCAAGTGTGAACACACAGGACCTCAGCCAGAGGTTTACTTGGGAGAAGACAAGGACACTCGAGCGTTTTCCCCCACCAAGACATTTCCCTATGACACCAAACCGTATTTAGCACTCGGTTAACATGCCAGCAAGGAAACCCCTTGCCCTAACCACAGCAAAGCCTCTCTCCGTAGAGTGCTTATACAAGTAAATGTAGGCCTCAGTGTATGGCTAAAACTATCCCAAAGTCCATAGTCTTCAGTGTTACATGCCTTGTGCCAGAACACAGGGCCAGCCTTACACAAGGGTGGTTGAATCTATCTCTATATTATATCTTTATATCTATTGAAAACATAGAAATATATAAATATATAGGATTTTATTTATAGATATATAAGCATGTGAATTTAATCTTTTGTACTGTGTGTAAATGTACTGGGATGTGCGTATATACAATATATAGACCATATGCATATGTACTGTATACATACACTAGCTTACATGCACACACATCATACGTGTCTCCAAGGGAGACAGGAATTGCATAGGCATTACTGCATTGAATACAATGGCTGGGGGAGCAACGTACCATTTCTCTGCTTTTAAGACCTCTTTCGACAGGGCTGAGAGGGGAATCTGCAAAAGCACAGGCCGCTGCCGTGTATTTGCAAGCCGGCTGTCTACGTTGTCTTACCCACTTCTCAAACAAACAGCAATCCTCATGAGATAAGAAAGAAAGACCCTGTGGGCCACCTGGTTGAGTTTGTGCTGTGAGAAAGAGATGGACCGAGCCTGAATCACATCTGAGGAGTCATATCAGCAAAAGCGTGACCAGCACGGGGGACATTACCGCAGTCAGCTCGAGACTCAAGGTGGACAACACACTGGGACCCTGCCTACCGTGTCCCCTCGCAAGCCCCCCATGGTTCCCATGTGCTTTTGCTGGTATGGGAAGAGCTTTGGTCTCTTGTGAGGATTATCCCTGCTGAGTTTGGTCTTGCGGCCGGAGGGCCCAGACCCCTGCGGCCACTGGCAAGCCCTGCAGAAGGACACATATGCATGTGCTTCTTGGATTTCTGCTTCACAGCAGGGTAAAAGAGGCAAGGAGCCTGAGCAAAAAGTGGGGAGGGGAAATCGGCAACAAAAGACCCACAGGCTAGAAATGCAAACCCAAGGGTCCGGAGAACTGTGTATTACTGACAGCCAGATGTCATAGCTAAGACGTGAGGGGGAGGAGAGAATCAACAGCTCGTCTGAGAAAAACTAAACTCCTCTCTCTTCACAGCCAAAGCAGTTCAAAATGCTGTGAGCAACACATTCAAAACCACCTCCTTTCACTTGCACAGCGCAGCAGGAAAGACATTGATTAAACCTGACGCATGGCGATCTCCAAGCCAAGGAAGCGTCCCCCTGTGTTACGCCAAGCCCTCCCCGTGCCTGCTGAGCCCCGTCCATGCCTTCCTCTGTCCACCCCCTGGCCACACTGCTTTCAGACTGGGCCTCAGGGCTTGTGAACATGGCACAGGAACACACCTGCTGCCCGAAAAGGCTTGGCAGGCACTGGGAACCCAGGGGCGCTTTGCATTGCTATTCCTCCCTCCTCCCTATCTTGCTCATGCCAGCAGTCACGTTTCCATCCACAGACTATCCATGGGAGTAACAGCTACAGATCTGAGATAGGCAGGTAAACCTAGAGGGAAAACTTGCAAAGCACCCGCGCTTGTCTAGGACAAAGGCCGGGTTTATTCTGATGTGGGGGCGATGGGAAATTGTCTGCGTCAGGGGAGCTGGGGGCCGGGCCGGGCCGGCTGCTCCAAGTGCTGGTTTCCCCCCCATCACCAATACAAGGGGTCTCTCACCTTTCCTATCACCAGTATCCGCAACATCCCTCATCAGGTAATTATGCTTCCTACCGGCACGGCTCACAGGTGCACGCAAAGTTATCTGCAGAAGAAACAAGAACTTTCCCTTTGCCAGTTGACAGCCCAGAAAGAAAAAACCCCACTTGCTGCACATTTCTCTCTGCCATTAGGAGTAAGAGCAGCCAGTGAAAAGTGTCACTGATGAAGGCGGGATTTGCAAACAAACCAAAGGAGAGGAGTGAAAAATGAGAGGAATAATTACTGAACAGGCCTCTGGCAGCCCTTACCTCAAGGCACCATTTTCTCCCCAGTGGCAAAAGTGAAGAGGCTCAGAGCAGAGCTGTAAACAGGCCTCCGAGGCTGCTCAGCGCAAGCCCGGGGGGAGCACTCCCATCTGCAAAGGTGTCTGGAGACTGTCCCAAGTATCCCTTCCCTCCATATGTGCCAGGCACTTTGATGGGCCTCTGTGACAGAGTCTCATGTTGAGGAGCTTCCACCGCTGCAAACAGAATGGTGGGTGATTTCCCTCCCCGCCCCACCAAGGAGCTATGAAGCTGAACAAAGGAAGAGAAAATGAGAGGAAAGGAGGGAAACTGTCTTTACAGCCTGTCTGACAGCCACCACAGTTTGCATTGGGTATCTTCGATACTTTTGCTTCTGTGGCCACCTTCACGCTGGACTAGAAAGCCTCCCCCACCAGCCCATTCCCCTTCCATGCGTTCATTCATTTCTTGTCTCCAACTACTACATTCACCTTGCCCATCTCCAGGCCAGAGACAAATAGAGCAGCAATTCTTATATCTTTTTTTATCTACTTTTTTTTGTTTTTCTTTTTACATCTTCTCAAATTTTCACTAAGGGAGCCTTCCACCTCCCTGGCAAGGAAGCAGCTCTGAGAGCTCTGTGGCAGCACCCCAATTGGAGCCGACTGGCCAGGCCTGGAGGGCTTCAAGCACCCAAGAGATCCCTATTTTATAGTCAGGCAAACAACCCCCAAATCTGCACAGCTGGCGGAGGGCTTCCAGTTCAACTTATACTCCTCTAGACCCAACGGGTCAGTTCGATCACATAATTTATCTGGAGAGACAGGAAAAATATGCAAAGAATGCCATTCTTCTGCTTGCTAGGTGTTGCATATCGATACCCCTGCGCTACGACAGCACGATGGCCCGACCTAGCTCGAGACATTTGCATGAGAACTGCAGAGAAAAGTGCCTGGTGCCTGCCTTCCAGCTGCTGGTTCTGCAGCAGGAGGGTGGCCCTGGCACAGGTGTCTCCTCCCACCTAAGCCAGCCTGAAAGCTGCACACACCATCTGAGGTAAGGCAGAGGGGGCAAAGAGTAAGTGCTACGGAGGGTATGCTGCCTGCCCAGCCCTCGCTGCTACGTTCACGGGGTCTGCTCTACTCCACTCGGACCTTCTGCCCGAAGAGCCCCATTTTACAGCAAAGGGGGTAGAGTCAGGACACAAGGACTGGCCACCGCTAGTGCTTCGCACAGGTTCAGCCCCTCCTCAGTCCCACAGGGACAGAGGGGAAACACTCCCGATACTCTGACCAACACTGGTCTGGCTGTTCCCAGGGCATCTGAAGGCCAAGCCAGTACGTTGCGCCCACAGGGACAGAGGGGAAACACTCCCGATACTCTGACCAACACTGGTCTGGCTGTTCCCAGGGCATCTGAAGGCCAAGCCAGTACGTTGCGCCTTGGCTGCATGCCTCTGCCCAGTGCTGGCTGCGTAGCTCTGCTGAAGGCAAAGGGGTTAGTGGGAGGTGAGTGAGACCTAGGTAGAAGTGCGTGTTTTCCCGGGGAAGACAGTGCGTGAACCCTGGCAGTGAAAGTGACTCCAAGAGAGATCGGTTCCAAACATGCTACATCTCCATTGAAAACAAACAAAAAAGTTTAAAAAATAAAATAATATAATATAATATATATATTTATATAAATGAAAAGCTATCAACTAGCAGCAACGGTTCTAGAGATATCTTAGCACCAAGACCAAGGGCAGGGGTATAACAGGAGAAAGGAAAGGTTCAGTGTTGCTGATACCACCATCATGTTTCAAAACAACACAGCTTGGCACAAAGCTCGTCCCTCTAGGAAATGAGAACATGTTGTCTCAGATACCTTCTGGTCAACAGATTCTCACTCCCTCGATGGTCTGGTCAGGTTGGTGCTGTCCATGCCACATCAGCGGGACAAGGCACTAGCATCTATGGAGTTTTTGCACCTTTTTTCTTTGTGATTTTTTTTTCTTTGCTGTTTTGGTGTTTTTAATGTTTTTTTTTCCTTTTTCTTTTTTCTTTTTTTTTTTTTTTTTTGCTTTTCTAACCTGAAGTGATATAGTGTGAATGCCTGGAGTTCATTCACTTTAAAGAATAAAACAAAGAGGAACCCCAAGCCCACAGAACAATCTTTGTGATGGAAGGTGCAAGTCCCCCATTCACATTTCAGGTGGACTCTGCATCCCTTCAAGAAAGGAAGAAATATGTTGCAGGAAGAAGCAGAGCATTCCTTCTTCCTGCTGTCATCAGTCTGCTGTGCTGTGGAACATGTTACCTTGGTCACAAGAGAATACATGAACCTTTGTAGGACATCATCACATGAATATAATCCAAGATAATCTTGCATTGATAGCTCCTGCCACCAAACTGCAGCAGGTTTTTCTTTCAGTCATTCCAAACAAAACAGAACAAAACAAAAAACCCCACAACAATCTAGGATTATAAAGACATAGTATAAATAATGTAAATTAGAATATAATTTTTAAGCCTTTGAATCTCCACCCAGAGATGGCTCTTGACTCATTGGCTGTCTAGCTTCCACAGCAGCCCTGGTTTTGAATGAATAGTTGTATATATATATATTTTTATCTCCTACAATATAAAAATATAAATGCAAAAATTTCCCCCGCCTTCTCTATTTTGCTATTTAATAGTCTGCACATGATCTCATGTCATAATATACGTATGATAGACTGGTACTACGGTTACCATAAAAGGAGCTGAAAGCCAAGTGTTACTCTACAGCCCAAAAGTAGGGAGATCTGAGAAAGGGACATCACAGTTTAGTGGAGAGATTTGTTTCTAACTCAGAATTAAAACCCCAAAATCACGTCCCCAGCCTTTCCCTCCTGCCCGTAATCACTGTGAGTGAAGGGAGGTCCCACTCAAGCAGAGAGAACCGGGTGGAGAGCTGGGGGGGTCGACATAAACGCACGGGATGCTCTGTCAGAAATCAGAAATCTGACGGTTGTCAACAGAAGGCTCAAATGGCTCAATAACTGGACTGAACAACGGAAAGAGAGGCAGAGATTAAAACTGAGGGGGGAAAACCACAAATGACCAACCCCAAAACAGAACAACACAAAAGAAATCCAACCCAACGAATCGACAACACACATACGAAGGAAACCGCCGGGAGGATGAGGTTGACAAAGACCCGTCGTCTAGCTTATAGATCCTTAGGTTTGAACATGTAGAGTATGGCCCCAGCACATGCTTCTAAAGAATGAAATGTTGCCACCTACACTGCAGCTGCCATGGTTGGAGACACCAGTAAATGTCTGAACATTGTCTCAAATCTTTAAAATTCTGCTTAGCTTCTATCAGACGCACATCGTCTTAACTTTTAAATTTTCAGTGTGGGTTTTTCCTTAATATATATAATATATATATATTTTTATATAATATATCAAAGTTTTAGAGTATAGATTTAAAAAAAAAAAAATTATTCAACAGCTTTCTGATCTGAGGCATTCCTTCCTAAATATCAGGGTAAAACTCAGAGCCATGGTCCATGCTCTGCAACATCGGCTTCTGATCAAGAGACGACATCCTGCTCAGCATTTCGGCTGACAGCGCGTAACTATTTCCCGACTTCTCCTCGAACCAGCTATCTAGCGCCCTTTTGCAATCGAAGTTGGCAATGGGCGGCCCGTTAACGGCAATCGTCAAAAGATCACTGAGCTGCTCCAGCGTGAGCCGAGAGCGGTTGTTTTTGCGCACTCTCTGCAGGGCGGTGCGCCCCTTCTCACAGCAGGCCGATGAGGTGGGAAGGACTTTGAGGATCTGAACTATTTTATTTAGGAGGGGGAATCTCTGTTTGTATTTACAGATGTGACTGAGCAAGTCTTTAAAACCATTTTTGGTATAATAATCCACCTTGAGTTCGCGCCACTCCATGAGCAGACTCCCTCGGGTGTCCATCCCCTCTCTGCAAACCTCTCTGGAAAATGATGGGACCGTCTCCAGGTGTTCAAATATTTGTACCATATCTTCCTTCCCATAGCTCATGAGCTCATCAGTACTTCTGGGCCAAGCTGCAAGGTCAAATACCTGACACGCCTTCACAAATGTCCGGCTACGGGAATCAAACCTTTGGGCTAGGATCACCTGGGTCTTCTGGCAGATCTTTTCTCTGATCGACTGGAATTTGGCTTCAGCCACCCGTAGGTTTTTCACAGCAATACCATTAAAGCTTTCACGGAAGTTTTCCTCGAATTCCTGCAAGTACTCCCCTGGCGAGTCTGCCAGTCGGCTGATCTCCTGGATGGCCTCCTCTATTTTATCATCCACCTGTGACACAAGAAGGTACTCCCCTTGGAAGACGTAGGCAAGGCGTGAAAGTACAGCAATCACATCCAGCAGGAAGTAGATGAGTTTAATCGACTGGTAGTCCATCAGGAATTGCAGAAGAGCCAAAGCAATCGCAGAAGCATCCGCCCTTTGGGTCTGGCCACTTACATCTTTGAGATGAGCCACAACCTCAAGGTAATCCTTGATTAGAGCATTGAGCACATTCTGCTCCCCAATGATCCACTTCACTGCTCGAATGTCCCCCAAGAATTCGGTCTCCTCACACAGGGTGGCAGCAGTGACTCTCAACTCACACATGAGTCGGGGAGAGTAACGATAGAAACTGAGCAGTTGCTTCAAATTGTTTTCTAGCTCCTCCAGGCACGGGAGTTCTTTCCCGCTGATTGCATCCAAAATTTCCAGATGAGGCCTGTGCACCATAAAGGGCAGGCAGAGTAGCCAGGGCAAGGTCTTTCTGATTGTCATGAACAAGTTGGCTCTCAGGCTGGCAGTAATGTTAGCACCATCAACTCCCAAGCCAATAGTTGGCTTCTCATCCTGCAGCCGTATTCCCAGGCTGGAAAAAGCCCTGTCTAGTGCTTGGAGGTAACTGTCTGTTGTGGAAAAGCCCAGCTCCTGAAGAGACAGGAATTCGGTTGCCGGAGGCCCATCGCTGCTTGTGTACTGCACATAAACTGCAACCGTGTCTGCGAGTAAGTCGTCACTCTGCCCGTCCAGAATGATGCTGAGGAAAGGAGACTGTCGGATGCGTTCAACCAGGTCCTCTCGAAGAGCCCGGGCGATATGGTGGATTAAGATTTGGCAGTCTCCCTCATTCATGTATTGATCCACCACCTTAAGTTCACACTTTCTCAGTAGTTCTGCTAGAGGCCGAAAGTCATAGTAGGGCCTGCCCTCCAAGGCCAAGTGATAGGCTGTGTTGAAGAGCAGGGTCATATTTCGGCACATCTCTTCCGTCTTCTCTGGGTGCATCCTGAGCTTGTAAAGCTGCAGGCACTTCTTGTGGAGGTTGCTCTGGCTGTGGAGCTTTATTGTGTGTATCTTGAACTGCTTTGAGCCAATGATGAAGGCCGAAGTCCGAGAGGATTGCACTGTGTACTGCCTACAGACGTGGCACCACATTTCATTCAAGGTCGGGGAGTACCGCAGAAACCAAAACTTTTTAAGCCACTCTTGCTTGAACCGTCGTATCCTCCGGCCCGTCGCTGAAGACATCTTAGAAGGCTCGTCTGTAGCAGCAATCATATCATTTGAAACAGATTCATCAGCAGAATCCACTTCTTGGTCATCATCCTCCATGATGGTGGGAACAGAGATGATGCTTTCTGAAGCTGTAAGAAAAAAAAGAAAAAAGAGAAAAAAGGAAAAAAATAAGGTATTTACAAAGTTGCTAAGCTAGAGAAGCATCCTACTGGTGACAGTACAGCATTGCCTGACAAGCTGGCCACAACCGGCTCTCTCCTGCCCACAAAGACCTATGGGTAGAATTTGAATCATCGCTTTGAAGGGAAAATAAATCAATGTTTCTGCATATAAACTTTGTTTCCAACATGCCACAATGGACAGCAAGAAATGACACTACAGCCTGGCCACTTGCACAATACATGGTGCGACTGAAACATTCCTTTGGTGAAGGCTCCTGGCTGCTGCTTGAAAGCAAGTTCCTGGAGGAAATGAAACATATCTTCAGCAAGGGACATATGGTTGTGTTAAGGCAGTGGAGGAAACAGACAGGGCTTTCCAAAAAGGGACACAGTGGGACATGGTTTCATACACAAAGAGCGCGCATTCCAGTGTTACCACAGAGCCATTCGGACTTTCTCAGTAGCGTGTGAGGCACTGCGGAGGGGTTTCCGCTGCAAGAGAATGCATCAAAAATACAGCAAACAAACTGTCTGCAATGGAATGTCTCTTTTATTGGCAGTGCATTATCAATTACAATGGCAACAAATAGAGCAAGTTGTCATACAGAGTCTTTCCCAGACAGTGTCTTCCACTGTGCCCACAGCTGTGTCAGCTCCTGGCCCACCCAGTCACAAAACCTGACAACGAACCTTCCACAGAACCACGTGTTCACCTGAATACTCAGAGCAAAATGCTTTAGGTGGGTAGAGAGCACACAGGAATCTCACTACTCTCCTTAGGCAGGGTTTGGAGAATGCTGTTACTTGGCAAAGCTTACCTGTGGGGTCTGAGAACTCTTGAAGCTCAGGTACCTGGGGCGGTAGCACGGGTGGCTCAGGTAACTTCCCAGATCGCAGCATGTCTAACTCGGCCTGCAGCTCCCGGATCTTCTTCTTCAGCCGGATGCAGTTGGGGCAGAACGAGGTGGTGGGGATTTCATGGGAGTTGCCTTGTGCAGAGGCCAGCGACAGCTCGGTCGGACTGTCTGCTTTGAGTGACAGAGGCTCTTCTTCCTCATCTTCAAGGATGCCCACCTCTTTGGCTGAGCTGAAAGAGGAACCATGGGGGACCTTCCATTCCCCCTCGCTCTGGTTTCTGACGAGGTTCAGGGAGCCATGCTGCATGGCACTGCCACACCTCTCAAAGATGTCTTCAGCCTGGTATCTGGATGCTTTTCTGATGGAAAGCTGTTTACCCGTTGCTAACTGATTCTCGTCAAATTTGGCGGACTCCAAGGAAGCTTCCAGGACATCTTTGAAGATGAGGTCAATCTTTTTTTTCTTTGTTTGGGGATGGGATTCCCCCTCATCACAGCTGCGTTTGTAGGGGCTCTTCCCTTGCTTTAAGGTGGTGAGCTGGAGTGACCCCCTCGAGTCCTCCTGATTTTCCACGTTCTTCTCTGACTTTTCCTTCTGCAACTTTCCATCCCCTGGAAAGGAAAACGAGGGGTGGGGATTATCACCAGGAACCGAGCAACATCCCTCAATCTAAAACTCAAATAAACAAAAAAGAACAAAAAGGCAGGCTGTATCCCTGCAGGTCTGCACATGGCGTTACAAACCAGGGAACTGACAAACTCAGCGGAAACCGAGGCCCGCAAGAGGAGGAGCCCTGCTAATGGGCTCATCTGCCAAAACAGAGACAGTCCTGGGTAGCCACAGCGGAGTAGGACCCACACGCTTTAAAGAGAAAAGAAACTACAGCTTGTTTAACCTAAAGGTAGAACCAACCTGTGCTAGAAGGAGACTACAAGGTGAATGACTGAATTGTGGTGGAACCTAACGCTCAGAGCTCAAGCGCCATTTCGGGCTGGCTGGAAGACCTGTGCCTATTTTGACTTGGTAAAAGGTATCAAGTACAGCAGTGCAGCATGAGAGTCAGACCGTTTCATGACAACCCCAGTGTCTGTGCACGTGGCACAGTATTTGCAAACCCCTTCACTCCTGTTCAGTTTGGAGGCTGCTCCAGAAACGCAAAGGTAAAGGCGTAAAAATAACTCGCGCTCTTAAACCCCAAGGTACCCATTGTCAACTGAGCTACAATGGGTGAGTGCCCTCCAAGGATGGAACATCTTAGCTTTTCCCTGTGGAGTCTAGAGGGTGGCCATTCAGTGGTTTACAAAAAAGAAAATAATAAAATCAACCTCATACAAATTATTATATTGCTTAAAATAAAGGGAATAGCCAGATTTCCTTACCTGGAAATTCAAAAGACGATAGGTTTGGCTCAATTTCCATCATTCTTCTATCTTGTAAATAACTTCAAGCATTGATGGCTTCCCAAACAAGACGCTGCTTTATGCTGATTTTTGGTTTTGTTTGCTTTTAAAGTGTATTCATGCTTTCATAAGAGTTACGGAGCAAAAGCTACCATTCCCTCTCTAAGGAGAGCAATGCTAAGAATGCAGAAAAGATTTGAGACTCGAAACAGTTAGAGTAAGGCACCGTGAAAAGGGCTGGCCTGAATGGCAGGGATTCTGCACTGGGTTTGGGTGCTGGCTGGCAAACCCAGCCACATCTTCAGTGAATCCGTAACAACAGATCTCATTTTCCGCACACTGATGAGGAATGTCTATGGCAGAGCTTTGAGTCTCTGCCCTAGCATTTACCCTGTTACAGATTATAGCAACTACTGGCCGAGGTAGGGGTTTAGCAAACGCATTTGTCTTCTTTCTCAGTGACTTTTTTTCCCCCAACCAACCAAGTGGTTCAGCCTTATGGAAAAGCTAGAGATAGCTAGACGATCCCTTGGATCATTGGTCTCAACTCCACTGATGAGGCGGGTCAGAAGCTACCGACAGAAACAACCCCCAGGAACCATGTTATTTTTCTGCGAGTTAATAAGGCGTGCCACTTCACTCCACCGGCTGTCTGCAGGGGATTTGAAATCTCTTCAATAGAAAGTGACTCAACAGGTTTTGGTGCTGCTCCCTGACTGCGTCCCAGTGCCCTCCCAGCTGAGGCTGTGCTGTCTCTTGCAGTGGCCCAAGTGCACTTCTTTGCACAGGCAGGCTAAGCCCAGCACGCTGCACAGTAAGTTCACCAAGACGTAAGGGGGTTTCTAGGGTGGTGTCCGCAGCCATGTGGGTTTCTACCTGAGCGTGAGTTAGGCTACGGCAGGTCCTGAGAAGCCCAGAGGCAGATCTTCACCGCACTCATAGCATGGAGCAAGATGTGAGTTACCATTTCAGCTCCCACAAGCCACGTCAAACCATGATTAAAAGGCATGTCTGTGTGGTAGGGCCGTCACTCGTGGCCTTGGTGCCCCTCCAAGGGCATGGTCTTTCTCTTGCCATACTTTCAGAAAGTACTAAGCCATCTGCTCACCTGACGTGTGTGGGGTGCAGCGAAATCACTGCAGCCTGTACCAAATGACTCAGTGATCATCATTAACATAGAAAAGCACATTCATACCAATGTTAATTCTGAAGTGGGAATTGCCCGAGTACAGCCAGTAAGATGCAACACTGCAAGTGCATAGTAACTCCAAGGTGACAGAGGATAACCAGCTTTTTCAGGACATCTCGTCCACTCCATGATTAGAGAGGAGACACCTTTTACCAAGTCAAGGCAGCAACAGCAGCTGTGTAATAATATACATGGGAATCTTAATTAGGAAGTTAGATTTAGCAATGCTGCCCCTCTGAAGCCCTGCCATTCTGTGGCTAGGCCTGGAAAGAAATGCCATTAATTAACTTCAGGTCTCAGCACTGTATAAATGAACAGATGCATTAAGGAGTTTCACCCTCCTCTAAAGCTTCCTATAGTGCTTACATTGCATTGACCTAAGGGACTGCTGGGTTTGTTCCAGCACAGCTATTCTTAAGATAAGATAACAATTTTTGTCCAGGGAAGAATCAGTTTGACAAGTAAAAAGCCTCCTGTACGTTGTACATGCACTCTAAGGTTGTGAGACTAAGGAGTCTCTAGCTGATGTCGCGCTGATCCCAAATTATCTTTCTGAAGAAAGAGGAGATAAATTAAGCGAGGAAAACGGACATACAAACACACCAAGGAAATCTGTCTTTCATATGCACTCAAAACCAGACAGTGCTCCCTCAAACCAGCTGCTCTGCTCGCAGGAGCCAGAGAAAGCAGCAGGTTCAGAAGGGGAAAATAATGCCTGTCTATGGGACCACCAGCTTTGCAATCTTCAGGCCAGGAAGTCTTGTGACAGAGGAGCTCTGTGATCCCAGGGCTTTGCAGCACAAACATGACATGACACACGGCACGACATGACACAGCACAAATCTTTCTTTCGTGATCTCTGTAGCAGCGGTTACATTATTCTTCCTGCACACCCATCCATCCAGGCCATGCAGAGCTCTCATGCAGAGGTGCTCTGCTTCTAGAAGCGCAGCTCTGCTCACACAGCCTGCGCATCACCTTCCTCACCCACCGCACTCGGTCCAACAAGGGGAGCAGCCCAAGGGGATGGGGGCAGAGAGCGGAAAGGGAAGGGACTCACCACTTGTGAGATTTCTGTTGATGGTCTCCTGGGACATACTGTGCAACCGCTTCATGTAATCCTCGCTGTACCAGACCCTCAGCTTCTCCCCAGGGTGGATGTCACGGCAGGCACGGAAGTAAATCCTCTCGCTGTGCTGAAAGGCCATCAGGTTCTGCTCCCTCTCCTCCCGGGAGATGATCACATACCTGAGGGTGAGGTGACAAGGCAGGCATGAAGCACAAACTTCGCTCCTGTGCCCCCCTCCCATGTTGTGCCAGGATGACAACCACAATGAAGTCAGAATGACCTTCAGAGAGAGCCATCAACACAGCCAGACTGGAAAGCATGGAATTTTAAGTAATGGTGTGCAAACTGCCAGAGATACAGGACAACAAGCATGGACACCCAGGAAAGACCAAGCCAGTGGGTCCATTTCTGTTGGGGAAGGGATGGCAACAATGTAGATCCAATCTGAAGAAGTATCTCTGCCAGTAATGGTGATACAGACTCTCATGTGTATATATTTCTTTGCCTAGCAATGGAAACAAGGAACTTCTGCATGCCCCACCATCAGTGCACATCCCAGGACTACCTCCTGTGTTCTCAAGAGCATCTGGAATATGGCAGGGGCCTTCTGCCTGTCTCTTACCCAAACCCACCATCTTCCTTTTTAGCAGAAATCCAATTTCCTTCTCTCCTCTTGGGCAAGCAGAATTGAGATACTCGAGGCAGGAACAGGGACACCTAATGTACATATGGGTATTACCTGGTTGTCCAAAAGGAAACCAAGGACCTGCAAGTAGTGGAAGGATGTTCAGTGGGGTGTGACATAACAATGCAAGCAGCTTTGCAAGTCTCAGGAAATGCCAGTACCACATCGTGGGGATCTCCCAGCAATGCTGGCAGAAAGATCACTTTCTGGGCATGGGGTTTGTTTTCCTGATTTAAACCAGCTAAATTTCAGCTCAACATAAATGTATTAATTCGCACTCCAAACAAACAGTCCTCTGTGCAACTTGGTAAGGCAGAGATCTAAATCTAGGATCATATTTGCTCTTACATTCCCTGTGTTATTGCTAGAGGTCACAGAAAAAGCTTGGTAAAACTGGTTCCAGGTGCCACCAACATGAGCTCATAACATCCACCCAGGACCAGAAGGAGGCCCTGTTATGGTATGTACAGACTCAAGAGAAGATCTGAACAGTTCGCAGCTAAAAGTCTTTTCTTCTCTTAAATGGTTTCCCTTGGCTATTCAGCACTCCCTGCCACAGTAACACTAACGAAGGCAAGCGGCGCATGACTCCTACGACATCTGCTACCAGTCCTTGCCCAAATGTTCCCTTAGAGCTCACAGGTATTTCTCTGGCTTAAGACAGCCATCATTTTTTCCTTCACCACTCTCCCCTTCTCCAGCTGCCTGCACACACAGAGAGAGACACAACCCCACCTGCATGTGATCCAACACACAAAGGTCATAAACTTGGTGAGACTTCCCACAAAACACAGAAAACAAGCCTGTGGTGTCTCAGACTGCCTGAGGCTCCAGCAGTTCTGGTTTTAATGTTAAGCAACTGTGCATGTGCCGGCAACCTGCTGTATTTTTCCTAATGTGTGCTACCCAGGATGCTCCGCAATCTCCAGCAATTATTAAAACAGCAGGTTCTGGCACTGCCAAGACCAGCCCAACACTGGCTTTTGTTAACCCTTAATTTTACTTTTGATGGCAAAACAAAGGAACTTTTGAACCACTAGTTTGTGTACTTGAGAAGGAACGGAGGCCTGGAGCAAGGCGGTGGGAAGGAGTTCTGGCAATGGAGCACAGTGAGCACTGGCAGGCTGTCATGTCTAGGTGTTAGTGACTCAGCCAGCCACAAGATACACAACCCTTGAGATAAAGCAATGTGCTGTTGTCAGTCTGATGCCATGCAGTACAGGATATCCTAGCTGCTCTTCCCACTCCAAGCAAAACGCCAGGATGCTGCCTAGTACAGCCCCCATGGCTGCTCCGCATCCCATCGCCCAAACACCATGGAACAATGACGAGATCAGGCTGCCCCAGCAAAGGAGCCCAATTAACTGCAGAGATTTATCACCCCCATGGCACTCGCATCCCCACAGCCAGTGGCACTGAGGAATTCACGGGGCAGCAGAAGGACATCCCAGTACGTTCCCAGCAGGCTGCATTTGACAGATTTAGAAAATTCTCTACCACACAGCTCTGTGTGGGGAAAGCCTGGGTAACTGTTCCCACCGGGGCTCACTTTTCTTATGAAGTAGTTTATTAAGCATGAGCATGCTTTTGCTGTTTGCTCTCCTCCTGCCCATAAACCCCTCCAAGTTTCTGCCCGAGAGTGTCCTTCAGCTCTGTTGCCCAGAGCTGTCCCAGCACAGTGGGGAATTGGAAAGAGAGGGCAGGCAGTAGGGTGCTGCATCCCTGCACTGCCTGGCCACCCGCTCCCAAGCAGTGTCTTGCAGCAACCAATTCACCAGGAGGTATTAGGAAAGCTCTTGACAGTTGTGGAGTAATCCAGTCACTGACACGTTCCTTCACAGCTGCTGGTAGGAAATGCCTGGTTTATGCTCTGCAAGGAAGCTTTACCTCTGTAGTACTTCCCTGAGGAAACACACGCGGGGATGGGATCATCCACAAAAATGAACCACTCCCAAACCAGAGCTGCCCAGTCCCAGCTCCAGTGAAAGCGACCCCAGGGGCACAAATGTCACAGGTTAGGAAGGACCACAGAAAACCCTAATTCCACCTGTTGCTCAAAGACAGCCCTTGCTACTGCACACCACGGGTTAGAGGCAGGTGATTTCCTGAGGGCAGAGGAAGTCACTCCACAAAACCAGCAGCCTGCCTGGGAAGGTGGGGGCACAAGCTGCCTGTTAAGGAAAGGAGACGTGGTGCAGGTCTGCCTTCAGTGACCTATCTACCTTCCCCAGGCTGAAGGGCTCATGTCCCGAGCAACCCTTCCTGTGAAGGCTGGAACACAGCCAGTCCCACTGACAATGCCAAACACTCAAGCTGAGCTGAAGCAAGGCTACCCCAGTTTAGATGCTCAGGACAGGCCGACACAAGCACTGTGCAGACATGGGCATGGCCCCCCCTTTGCACAGAGGGTTTCCCAAGGGACCGTGACCCCACAGGAAGAGCAGGGTTGGGACTGCCATCGAGGCAGAGCCAGCCACCCAGAGCTGCTCCTGATCCTGCAGACAGGCATTCCCACCAGCTGCAAATAGGTTGTTTCATGTCCTGGGGTGAACCAGGCTCAAGAACACGGCAGACTTTGCCCAGGCTACTCAGAGGACCGGCCTCTGCACCTATGGAGACCATTTATGACCCATCTGCAGCTATTGGAACTTGGATCAACCCCATGGCTGCCGGAGACACAGCTTCTTGCTTCACAGGGGCTCCTTTCTAGCCTTTCTAGCCAGCAGCAAAAAAAAATCCTTGTCTCCCATTTTCCTAAGCTACAGCTCACTCAGGTGATCCAAATTGCCAGGTTTTGGGATGGCCCAGTGAGCACGTCCAGAAAAATGTCAAGGTGTTTTTTGGCTGCTGGGACCATTCCTTCCCAGGAGGGGGACAGAGCTACCAGGGGAGACAACGAGGAAGAAGGAAAGCCCTGCAGCTGGAGGGAGGCTCAGGCTTCTGCCTCCCCCACTCTGGATTTGCCCCATGCCTACTCCCTGTCCCCTACACTGCTCACCCTCTGGCGGGGCCCAGGGGTGCTCTGACAAGGCCCTGCTAGGGCAGAAAGCTGCAGGGAAAAGGCCACTGACCTTTCCCAAATCAAGCACAGGTGCAGAGCCAGGGCAGGACATCCCACGCAAGCGAGCTGCAACCACCCCAGGCAGAGACTCCATGAGGTGCCGTGCCTGCAAACCCTGCCACGGCCCTCCAACACCGAGTGCCCCTCCCAGGAGACCCAGCACCCATCCTCAGCTTGTTACCAGTTCAGCCAAACATTATACGAGAGAAACAAAAGACTCAAGAGCAGCTGTGTTAAAAGTGTTATATATTTATTGCATTCTTAACAAAAATATTTTTAAAGGGAGAAATTATTTGCAGCATGTACAAGACATGGACATACTGGGGTTGAGCACAGCAGTTTGCTTTCACATGAGTAACTTACTTCAACAGCCAGTTAATATGATGGGTGCAGGAGGAAGTATCCTTTGTGTGCCAGTACAGAAAAGCCACTCCACCGCAGCGTCTACACAGGGCAGGAGATAGATCCCCAGATCTGGGCCAATCTGTAACAGTCCACAGAGGAAACTGGGGGAGACATCAGGCAGTTTATAGTACAAGGTCCTTTCTCCTGAGCAAAGCCCAACCTTTGGGGGTTTGCATTGAAGGCTGCGCATCCTGTGCCAGGAAAATGGGGTTCTTTCTCTGAATACACCTGTGTGGGCAAACTGATGGCAGCGACGATGCCGACTCCCTTCAGTGCCCAGCACCTGCAGGAGTCTCCTCCTCTGCAGACCTGAAGGTTCCTGGAAGGGCCCCCTCAGACAACACCAGAGGAGCTAATCCTATCAGTATATCCATGGGACAACATCAGCAGGGACCAAATATTATAAAAATATAAAAACCTCCTTCTAATATATAGCAGCAGCACTGTATTGACTCAAAAAAGCCTTTAAAACATATCACCATTTTTTCAGTTCTCTGTGATTCATAAATTAGATCTCATAGAACTCTTCTATGAGATTTCCCAGTCTTCCCTTCAACTGAAGAGAGACTGTGACTTTTGCAGAATACAAATGTTTCAACAGAAGTAAAACAACATTCTCAGAGGAAGGTGAGTGAGTACGGCCCTGGTCTGGCACTACAAGGAGCACCTTGTGCATGAAACCAGTATGGGTCATTCCTCGGGCATTTTTTTTCTCCTTGCCAGACCTCAACTTCCTCAAGCAAGGGCCTTTTAATCACACCACTAAAAATAAATTACTTGAATTAGAATTATAGAACAATTAAAAAGAAAAAAAGGAAAAGCATGTCAGGAATGCCCAACACAGCAGACATACAGTGAGCTTTCCAGAAGAGAAACCAGCGCACTACACTTTCAAAGGACAGGTCAGACAGATTAAGGAAGATCCTTCAAGATCACGCAAACCAAGCCATCCTTCTGCTACCCTGTGCTGCCTGTGTTCAGCTCCCACTGAAGTTTACCTAAGTTTTTGGCTAAGTCCGTAGACATGGCATGACAACAGGCATTCATATTAACTTGATTAGTTTCCTGCAGCCCAACTCCACGTACAATAAGACAGCCCAGAGAGCAGTGGTGTGCTATCTGTGCGTGGCAACACCTCAGCCCTTTTCCCTGCTGCAGCATGACATGATAATGGTCCAGGTTTTTCCAGAGATGGGGGCAGCACACTAGGTGCAGATGTGTAAATCAAGCAGAAGACAGACGTAAAAAAGCTGCCACACATATGTTATCAGCACATGAGGTGACATTATTAAAGCCTAGGTTCAGAATCGGGGTTGTACATGGACACCTCATGCAGCACCAAAGCAATTCCAACGTCGTGACACAGTTTTCTTGTGCCCCCTCGGGGAAAGCAAGCAGTACAAAACCAGTGTGTCTAGGATTTTAGCCTCTGTAGCTTTGAATTTAGATTGTAAACTCTTCATAGGAGATACACAGTACAGATCCCATACTAAATAACACTAAGTGCAAAGTAACTGTACTGAAATGGACAGAATTACAGGGATACAAAACCAAACTGCTCCCGAGGTCAGAAGCAGGCCCTACATCTTCCCTTGTTTCTGTGCAGACTCTCACGTTCTGAAGAGGGTGAGGCTGTTCAAAACCGAAGATTACTACATGCAAGAAAACAATGGGATACATTTAAATGTTGCTGCATTTTGAAATCATCATATTCTAGCTGCGATTGTGAAGGGTAAGTAGGGGGCTCAGTCTGGAGCAGACAAAGATTAAACTCTTTTGATATAAGTGCATGTGGTACTGCAGGATTCAGGCACGTGCCACAGCAGCCTAGACCTACCCTCCTGTCTCCAGCATCGTGCCTTCTCCCCTTCCCTGCACAAGCTCTGCATTTACACCTATCTCCACAAACTTGTGCATAAGTCACAGTAAGCCCTGGGTTGCCCGTTATTGCTGGGCGCAAGACAGAAGTAATGAGCACTAGGAGTCTTTAGAGCTGTAAGAATACATCTCTGAGCAGTGCATATATATACTAATTGGCAGGAAGGTGACAGGAAGGCAATCAGAGGGTAAATTTGTGGGTTAATTGCAGAGGGAGCTGTGCAGTACAACGTCTCAGTAAATAAGTTTCACAGGCACAAGAAGAGATCAAGACAATGATTCCTATTGCATCTCTCAGCGTATAGAACGTGCAAAGCACAGGGAAGCCAGTGGAAACTCCTAACCTCTAAGAACAGGAAGATGTCCTACAGCCCAAGCTCTGTAAGATTTACTATTTCTCTTTGTCATTGCAGAGGACCAGCCCTACTATTCAACTGCCATAATTCATACTGCTCTGCTAGCTAGCAGGGGGAAGGAAAGGTTGGGGTGGCTGTTGGCCTTCCCCACAGAGTACTGATACACATAGAGAGGCCAAGTGGGCATGCAGCAGCTCAGGAAGGAGCACCCTTCTTTACTTTCTATGAAGCAGACTAAAAATGGTGCTTTCTTTTTCGTGACCTGGTAGTCCGAGCAGGAGGAGTCTGTTTTGGGGGGTTTTGGTTAGACTCTGCACTGGGCTTGGGGGGCTGTTTTGAGCAAGCAGCTGGCAGAATAGACCCCTGCATGACACTAGGATCCTCTACTCTATGGAAAGCCCGGACCCCATCACGGATTTCTGACAGGGCCTGGCACATCTGGCCAACCTGGCTGGTGAGGTCAGTCATCCTCTGACTGATGACATGCATGCTGCCTGCCATGTCTCTGTGAATAGCCACCAGCTCCTGGCAGAACTGCCTGAACAGATCTGTTTGCTGCATGTGGGAATGGAGAAGCTGGCGATCGAAGCTGGAGAGGGGCGGGCTTCTTGTGCGGGGGTGCGGGGGTCTGCAGGACGAGGTGGTGTGCGGGGCTGGACGGTGCAGTTCCTGCCTTTGGCTGGTAGCTTCCGAGTGCTCTGATGAGGAAGAGCTATGGAGGAAGGAGGGCCTGGAAAGATGATTGATTCCTGTACCAGCCCTCTGCAGCGATGAGAAACGGTGTTCCTGAGAAGTGCCTGGCATCTCTTCATCTTCATCAGCTTAAACAGAAGAGGAAGTATGAATTATTAATGTGAAATCCCTCACAACTCTGAATTCTGTTTCATGGTATCTCAAAGCACACAGAAAACGGGTTTTCCCCTCCCCCAGTCTGCCAGTTGAGACAAGCCTGTAACATTAGCTTCTGCGTGACAAGCTTAGCCATAACAGGCCTGAATAGCAGGTGAACCCATCAACTGAGGAGGAATCCAAACTGCCATTATATCCTAGATGCAACATTGTTCGTTACTAGAAGATAAATCCATTTTAAAAAGGAGCAATGACTCCCCTCCCCCAAAACCATAACTAGCTGGAGCACTCCAACATTTTGGAGGGACAAAGGCTCCTGGCCTTTGGTCCAGTCCAGGCACACCCTGACACATTCAGTTCCTCGTGCCAAAACCCTGTGCCCGTGCCATTTCTTGCATCCTCTGCACTGACAAGAGAATAGATGTAGTATTTGCTGCCCACAGAGGCTGTACTGGGAGGCCACTACGTGGCTTGGCATCACTAAGAGAACTGGCAGCAACAGGACCCTGTATTAATTGGGCAAATACACTTGATGCAAAACCAAAACCAAAGCAGAACACCATGCAAAAGTTCCCCTCAGTCTGATAAATATCCAGTGATATGCCAGTTCACCGGGACAGGCACATCAAGCATGACAAGAGACAGTATTTCACTTGTTGCCACTGCCCGCTCTCTCTTTGCACAAGCTGGATTCATTCTGTCGCTGAAACAGAGGTACTGGCTTCCTAGGTAGAGGCAAAAATGATACCAAGTCCCACTTTGCCAGTTCTTGAAGATTTCTGTCCTTGCTTTCCCACTAAGAACATTACTTCAGATACAAGGTAAGACCTAATGTGTTAGGACAGTGCCACCTGTGAAGTGTTAGTTGGCTCGCTTCCCAAAAGGTTAGCCCTTCTTTCTCTCCTTTGTATGCCTAAAAGCTCACAGACCAAGAAGTTGCACCTTCACACAAGAAAACTTCATGTACGCAGCTGGGAAAAGAACCTGCATAAAGCAGCTTGTGGTTCTGCACTGGAAGGTGCCTGAAAGATGTGGTGCAAAAAATACTAACTTAGAAAGCAGGGACAGTAGTTTCCTAAAAAAAAAAAAAAAACACTGAAGAAGGGGATCATTATCATCTACCTTTTTCACAGCACTTGTGCTGAGCCTTCAGACCGGTAGTGAGAAACCATCACTGGCCTGGCCTCAGAGCATAACCACAGTGATCCCTGAGCCCCCTCAGCAGCCCTCCCAGAAGATGGTTACCATGCAGTGATCTGTTAGAGAGCAGCACATGGTTCTCAGCCTGTCAGCACTGCTGCTTTCTTGGTGTGCATGAAAGATGAACAACTTCTAATCCTTCTCAAACACTTTTTTTTTGCAGGCTGGAGGTAGCTGTGCTTCAATTACAGATGTTCCCTCACTTGTAGGATTAGTTCAGGCTTAGGACCCATTAAGAAAGTGGAATCTGAACAATGTCTATCTTTAGAAGACAGTATGGAAAAAGACTAGACAAACAGATAAAGAAGATGATCTTAACTTGGAAACAGCTTTCCCTCAATCCATCTCAACACTCCATGATCACCAGAGCAGGCTGTCTTGAAACCGAACACGACAGTAGGACCTGGCTTGACAGGCAACCCAGCATCTCAAAACGCGCAATGCTCTTCTGGTGTCAAACTGAGATAGGCAAACATAAGACAAAGAGGTGTTAAGGCAATGATACTTACAGCTTGTTGACAGGCTGTCAACCACGTCCAGATCCGCTCTCCGGAAGCCGTGCATCTGGCGTGACGAATGCAGTGTCGACTCGATGGCTCTCTCGTGGGCGGTCAGGACGACGGCCGAGGGCCGCCCCGTGCTGCCGGGGCTGGAGAGGGACCTCTGCATGAATGCCAGTTTGTCCTTGGTCCTTCTCTTCATGTCGTCCCATCTGTGTTTAATGTCCTTTACAGACCTGGGGACCTGGCTGACTGATGTGATCTGCCTGGCTATGCCTTCCCAGATCTTGTCCCTGTCAGCATGGGATAGACGCATTGTCTCCCTCCCAAACAGCATGGCTTCATTTCGGGTCACTTCAGTGACCAGAATGTCCAGTTCTTCCTTGGAAAACTTGGGCTTCCTCTTTCGTTCAGCCATGTTCCTTGGGTTGAACATCCCACAAAGCACAATTGGGTAAAAGGAAATCAGTGCAATGCACCCCCCTGCATCCAACCACTTGGCCAGTGTGGCACTGGAGCAGAGGAGTTCGGTGAGATCCGGCTGCCCCCACCCACAACAACCTCTCAGTTTTCCTCAATTGCACCAGGAAAAGGCAGCTGTTTTGTTTTTAAGAGGCAATTTTCAAGCTTAAGAAAAAGAAAACACAACACCAAGCGACACTAGTGCGAAGGAGCCTTCTCAGCTTTACACTCAGAATGGAATTTTACACTTTGTCTGATGCCTTGACTTACGTACGAGCATTTCAGCACTGCCTCGCACTACTTGCTGTGGTTTGTGCACAGAAAAAAGTGTGAGGACTCACAATCCCATAGATGAATCAGCTCCTAAGGTGACACTGCTCAAAAAATGGATTCTTCAAGAAATTTAGAGGCCTGAAACGTATCTTATTGCTCTGCCTGGCACGACACGCAACAGACAGTTTCACACCACCCTTTCTGTTAAAATTTGCAGGACGTCAAGCAGAGGCTACATCAAACTGTACTTTTCTCAGGGGAAGGAGACTTCAACTAGACTCAAGGGCCATTTCTACAACTCACATTTCCAAAGGAAAAGTCTTTTTCTTCAGCGCCAGGGGTATGGTACATCCAGCGTTTGTCTGCTTCACAGCAAGCTCTTGTTTCACTCAGAAATGGTTGCTGTTTCCTATTGTTCTCAAAATGAATGAGGCCACCCACTTGCTTTTCCTGGCTAGGCTCTGCTGTCACTGCTGCTGACAGGAGCCTGCTCCCCATTCCCGGAGCTTCAAACAAAAACCTCAGCCTCAGCCATTAGGGAGAAGAGGCAGTCCTCCTGAGAACAAGCAGTTTTGGCCAAAGAGGTGTCTCTGTGTGTGTGTGTGTGTTAATTTTTCCAGTCATAGTTGAAGGAAACTTTGAAGCTAAACAAAACACTAGTCTTAAATAGGGCTTCGTTTGGTGGGGGGAGGGAAGGCAGCAGATCTATTCAATAGGGAAGGAGACAACAAACTGTGTGAACATGTAGTTTTGCACATAAACAAGGTAGGATTGCAGGGAGGGGAATAATTGGCAGCCTGGGCAATGGACCCATGTGTATAAGCACACGGAACAGCACGGAAGAGATCAGAGGCCACGGAGGAGCAGAACTGCCGGGAAAACTTAGCTTACGCCTTGATCTGAATTACACCAGAATGAACTAAAATGCCAAAATTGTTATTCTAGCACTACCTGTTACAAAAGACCACTTTTACACATCCTCAAACAATTAATTAATAACAGGGATGTCGGGAATGTTTTTGCAAAAGGTCAACCTTTCTGGTGCTCGTATCATATAGTTCTTAATAGTTTAAAAGGAAGTTCTCAGAAACCTACAAGAGCACAGAGTTACAGAGCACAACGCTCATCTGACTGCAGCATTAATACAAACCACCCTAATAAATCTGTCACTACAAGCCTAGAAAATTAATGTTTAAAAAGGATATTAAGATGCAGCATACAAGAAGTACGACATCTTAATGCTTAGGCCATCTAACAACTGTAACTCTGAAGTGACACCATAGGATGGAAAAATGTACTGGCTTCCCCATGTGTTAGTTTTCTTTCTGCTTTTGGTCACAAATTAAACGTGAAAACAAAGATGCTATATGCTAGTAATAGACAGTAGATAGTATTACCAGGAGACAGCATCTTTGATTTTATTTAATTTGGGACCTACTGCTAGGATCTTTGCAACGTTTGGGTAATAAACTCTAGCTGGAACAGGTGAGACCCTCCTCTCTCAAAATACTGCATTTAATCCTAAAATCTTGGCTGAATGCTCTCTCTCTCTCTCACAGGCAGACTTTAGCCAACCCAAAATACTTTCTGAAAAGTTGGTATAAGCCCAGTCCTCAGCATTCTTCCTACTTGCCTCACATGTGTGATGGCCCTCCTTAGCACCTCCTCAGAGCTGGGTGCCTTTCAGTGCTGCCACAGCGCAGCAGAAGAGAGGTGGTTTGGGGTGCTCTCATGTGAAAGGCGCTTGTGGGCTGTGGACTAAGAAAAACCCACAGAAAGGCAGAAGATATTCTTGTTTTTCCTTAGTGCTGTTACACTGCTGTTCAATGAAGCTCACCGACACGGTGTCCTCCATCAGTGTCAGCAGCTGGTAACCTTGGATAAAGCTGGAAATCCAGTAGGAAATGCTGCACAAATCCAGGGAGATTGGGGAGCAAAGTGCACAGAGATGCATTTCACTGGGACAAACATAAATGCATCCTTGAGATACTGGAGCTTCACTTACGGAGAGATAGAAGGAGTGTTTAGGGGTGATGAGAATGAAATGATGCAGAGCCGGCAAAGCACTCGCTACACTGACCTTAAGGGAAAAACCAAAAGAAAACCCACACTTAAAAGGAGAAAGGAGTTGTCCCAGCTGAACCCTGGAAGGAAGGAAGGAAGGAAAGGCTACGCGAATCACTGGGCAAGGAAACATTCGCGGTTGGATTTCTACCACATTCAGCAAAATTGGGCTTCAGGTCTGTTCTCCAGAGGTGCCCACAGCTGCACAGTGCTGTCGGTGCCTCCATGTGCTGCAAACAAATCTCCACTGGCACGCTGTTCTGGTCAAAAGGAGGAACAGGATTTTGCAAAGTGTTTTGCGCTGATGGGGACTGAGACATCTTTTTGCTCTTCCCAGACTGGTTATCCTACCAAGTGCACTTAGGGCAACCTGTGGCAGGCCTGGATATTCAGATTTCAGGGTTTCCCCTCATTTGCTCCAGCATGACTTGGGTCAAAACTATTTAAGACAACTTAAGTATTCCAACAGAAACCTCACCGTGCAAAGAGTAATGAGTTCTGGCCGGTTTTAATTGCAAATTCAATTACATGTTATGTTCCCAGCAGGCACATTAACCTCCTCCTCATAAAAATGCAGACAGTATTACTGTCAGATCTTTTTTCCCCTCGTGCATTTCCTCTAGGATGCAGGGTGCCTCTAGGAGCAGTCTCTGATGTTTGTAACTACATCTCTGGGGACGCTGCGGGAGTTTTAGCAAGCTCTGAGGAGTCCCAGCTGCAGGTCTATAAATTCACACCTCAGCCCAGGTCAATCTGTGAGTGCGAGGCTGTACAGCTATTTCTTCAAAAACACACGATGTTGTAACCTATGTGATCAGCAGGCCCTTAATGATCATCCCACAAAGGTATCAGCTGGCTCCACTCTTCCTGGCCTCTAAGAAGCAAGCATATAAAACCACTTTGGAGCCTGGGGATATTGTTTTTGTTTTACAGGGATCACAGTCCTACAGTACTTCAGGATCCCTCTCCACTCTGCATAAATTTCAGCCTGCACAGCGGAAGGTCGTTTGCTGCACTTCCTTCGAGGCAGCAGAGACCAGTTCATGAAGTTCAGCAAAATGACTTATGTGAAGGCTGTCGGCTTCTACCCGCCCCCAACACATGGGCAGCCACACTAAACCCCATTTAAAAAAAAAAAAGCTATTAAAAGGTCCTGTGAAGTTGAAACAGCACCTCAGCACTTAAAAGATCTACTGATCTAAGTTGGTTCTGCTTTGAGTAGGCCATTGTAGCTTCCTTCTAAGCCCTGTTACTGCGCAGATCAAATCGCAGCCATCTCCATTCTAAGGAGACAGGAAGACATACAGAACAGCCTTGCACACTGCAGCCTCTTTGTTGCTATGTTTGGAGGGGAAAGGAGGCAGAGAGGAAAGTAAAGAAGAAAGAAGTGAGACAGCCTTGCTCCAGCTGTTTCACATAGCTGAGGGAAAGGATGAATTTGAACTGTGCCAAAATCCCAGTAACTCAGATACTCACATATAAGAATGGATACAGACTATAAATGCCAGAACTAGCCTGGAAATCCCACACACAAGACACTTCAACAATTTGGTTTAGCACCTCCAGCTTGCTGGTGCTTCCTATCCTGCACCTCAGTCTCAGCCAAGTGTTATATACACGTAAGAGGGATGTTTCCCAGACTTCCTGAATTACTTTCATTACTTTTCATTTTTTGGTCAAACCCTGTGTTTTTTTAAAGGTCCCCAACAACTAAATAACAGAATTTCCTCAGAAGTAACTGGGAACAATGGCTGGTTCTTCAGTAGCCCCGAGAACTTCCAGCAGCAGCAGCAGTTTATAGTTGATGGAGAAAGCACCTATTTTGCTTGAGGTATGCTTCCATCCATGGTAATCAGTCACCCTGACCCCCCCCAAAAAGTAAAAATGGGGAAGAGGTTTGCACACATCCCTGCAGTTTCATAAAGTACTGGGAACAACAATGCTTTACTCTGGACAGAGATGAAGGGTGCATTATTCTTGTGCAAAAAGGAGAACATGCTCCCAGAATCAGGGGCTTGTTTTGACCAAGTGACTGAAGAGGGAAAGGGCGAGAGGATGTTACCATCGCCATGCCATCTGCTATGCTTCGTACTCCTTCCTCCCTGTCATCCGCCGCCCTGGGTAAACAGCCACTTGAAATTAAACCAGCAAGTGCTGCAGTGTACACGCTGTCCTCAGTGGGAACATGAAAATGGACTCGGATGTGGTAGTCAAACAACAAAAACAATAGCCAGATCTACAAGAAGAGAGAGGAGTCAGCCCAAGCTGCCCTCCCCATGCCATACCCACCTACCCAGAGGGTGAGTAGATCTGCTTTGCAAAGCACTCCATCTGTGAGTGATGGCAAAGAGCACCATCTGAAAAACAAAAAGAGCGCTGTCTACAGCGTCCTGGAAGTATGGTTTCTGTGGGTAATCTCCATGACAGGTAACGTCCTACCATAGGATATCAAGTGCACCTCTGCTTGAAAGCTGCGGACAAACAAACCCAAGGCTTTTTGAGGACTACCATCTCCACTTGAACTGTCAGTCAGACTCTTCATAATGCTGCTATTAGAAGCAATTTTCAAGAGTGAAAACAGGAAGATCAGTAAGACTGGTATAGCCTGCACATGTCCTTTGATATATCCTTCCCCAGAAGAGCTGCAGACATCGCCTCTACACAAAACCACAACCTCCTCACCTTTTATGGCTGTACAGAACGGCCCAGTCCACACTCGCCTCGGGACTTAACCACGGCAAATACAAGTTTAGGCAAGAACATTCTGTTCTTTGGTCCTGGGGCCATGGGTTAAACCTAGACATTCAAGCTTGTGTTCATGGCACTAGGAGGAAGAGTTCATCACGTGATTTTTGCTTTACACAACTGTGCTTTCTACCAGATCACGTAAAGATCCAGATCTAAGCAGAAAAATCTCACTCTGGTTTCGGAACCCTTCAGTCTTTACTTCAAGATACATGTCCCTCTACCAGTCTGTCCACTTATCACTGCTTCTTTTAGGAGTGACAACTCCAGGCTCAGCCCAGGTCTACAACCTTCTCTCATCCAGTAGTGAACAAGTGTGACAGCTGATATTCCTTTAGAAAAACAAGATTCCTCTGCTGAACTTTATGAACAGTCTCAGAACAGCTGCTATCCACACAGAGACTCAAGTGCTGCATAAGTGGTTGCAACCAGCTCTGACCAGCCAGGTCAGTCTGGCATCTACCTGTGTTTCACACTCTCTTTTCCCTCAGACAGTGACAACTAAAAACCCCAGGCATCCAGGTCAACGAACCAGCTCATTCCCACACTGCATGAAACACCCTCTTGAAACAATCGCTTCCAAAATTCACCCCTGAAAGCAGGATTGGTCCCAACGTGAGGCAGGCCACAGCAGTCTCCCATTCTGGTGACTCACCATACACACAAGGCGCTTCAGCGCTTTCCCTCCGCCTCAGGAGGCTGCAAGAGTGACCTACATTTGGCAGGCACATGCCATTAAACATTTTCCCTTACTGCTGCAGTCAAGAAACCAGAGGCAGCCCCACTCTTGCTTGAGCACTGGCTGGTGTTTGGGTTCTGCTCCGTTGGGCCTGGGGCCGGCAGAGGGAGCGCAAGCACACGCAGGATTTCTACCTTCTGAGCTGCAGGAACTCTCTCCCATGTTTCTACTAACACGGTATAAAGCTGATGCTACCGATGACAGCCACCACAGACAACTGTTTCAAGTAAAGCCCAGAAGGGAGGGGAAAAAAAGAAGGGGGGAAAAAAAAAGTGAGGGAAAAAAAAATAAAGTGCAGGACCTCTTACAACATCCATCAAATGGGAAAGGATAAAAAATGCCCCAAACAGAATAAAATGCTACCTTGGGGATAATGCAAAGCATTCTGCAAATATCTGAGCATAAAGTAAAAAAAACCCCAAAAATAAAAAATGGAGCAAGACCTGTTAATTTTAAAGAGAGGATAAATAGGATCATCTTTACCATCTGTCCTCATTCCAGAAACTAGCCATCTTCCATACACACATCCTTGTTTTAGTCCCTTTCATTGAATTTTCACTCCAAAGGATACTCATCACAATAAACACTGAAAAAGCACCAGCACACCCTCTACAGAAGGAGTTGTGGCGTTTTGGTTTGGTCTTGTGTCACACAAAATAACAAGGAATGTTTGATGGCTTCTCTCTGGAAGACAGAGCCCCAAAAGGGAAGGCAGAAGAGAACTGGACTCACCTCATCCAGTTTGCTTTGGTTTCATCCGTCCCATCAATAGATTTGTAGCGGTTGTTCTTATCAACGACCTGCAGAACAAGAGAACAGAGGCAGCATGTCAACTAGCTGCTCCAGACAGGAGGCCTACAGCTCTCTCATCACAGATTCAGCTCCAGCCTTAAGTCAGGACATGAAACTCTACGCCATGAATGTCAGCGCCCCACGTACTACAGGTTGCTGCCTTGGAGACGCGTGTGGAGGCTACTCTCAAATAAGAGGCAGTGTACAAATTGCCTATGTACAAATATCCCTATCACAGAACTATGGACGCAGCTGACAGTATTTTCTAACAGTCCTGAGATAGAAAAGATTCACAACCCTTTCAGAGTAGGGCTGAGACACACATTTATTTTACAGACAGAAAAGCCTGAGTAGCATTTCATACCAGCAGCTCTCAATTGTTTCCCACCTATAATTCAAGTTCCACCTCTCATTTGTCATAATAATTAGTCTCTCTCAATCCAGTGACATGTCTGTCTCGCAGGTTAACTGAAGCCCATGGTATTAAGGTAAAAAAACGATGGGCTCGGGTGATGGGACTCTGCATGTAGATTACTTCCTGATGGACTGGATCTCCTCTTCTTTCCTGGCCCCCTGGGCCATCTCCTCTGCTCAAACAGGCTGGGAGGGTGTGCTGCAGGCCCATGAAAGGGCTCTGCAATCCCTATATACAATCCTTCACCTGTTCTCAAAATGATGACCAGAGCAGGTACTGGAGCCCTTGACACTGGGGATGGAAGGATGGCAAAGGGGAGAGAAGAAGCAAACTCTGATTCTTACAGCTGTGAAGTGAACTCAGGTGCCATGGCACCTGGTCTCCTTTCACATATCTATACTGCGGTGGTTTAGCTCTGGCTGGAGGCCAGACGCCCACCAAAGTCAGTCTATTACTCCCCTTCTTAGTTGGACAGGGGAAAAATAGATATTAAGTGGCTCAGGAGTCAAAATAAGGACAGGGAGAGATCACTCTGTCATCAACAACGTGGGCAAAACAGACTCAATACAGCGAAGAAGAAAGAAACTACCTAATTTATTACACTACACTACAAAGAACAGTGAAAACCAGAGTTGGGAGTGTGACCAGATCTTAAAACAAACGCAACCAGATCTTAAAACACTTTCCCCCCCCCACTCCCTTCTTAGCAGACTTTAGTCAGGATTTTGCTTCCTTCTTCCCCCTTGTTCGCAGCACAGGGGGGGCAGGGACTGGGGAAAATGGGGTTCTCAGCAACACCTTCCCCTCACCCCTCCATTCTAAGCAGACTTCCCTTTAGCCATAATCTTGCTCCCTTATTCCCCCTGGCTGCAGTACAGAGCGGCAGGTACTAGGAAAAAATGGGGTTCTTGGTTACTTTTTCATGAGTTGTTTTCCTCTCTCAGATCTTAAAATATCACTAACCTCCCCCCTCTGGCTCCCTACTTAGCAGCCGTCACTCTCGTCATGATTTCACTCCCTTTTTCCCCCCAATCGCAGCACAGGGGGGCAGGGACTGGGAGATAGGGGCGTCAGTCAGTCGCTTGCAAGTTGGTTTCCTTCTCAGCCGGGGGTGGAAGTGGGGGGAAGGCATTCATTCCACAGCTACACTGTGGGGTCTCACCCACAGGAGATAGTCCTCCACAAACTTATCCAACATGAATCCCTTCCCACAGGGCTTTATCTCTTTATTACAATGTCTCTCAGTCCCAGTCCTCCACGGGATTCCAAGCCTCCCCCCAGCAAACCTGTTCCAACGCAAATATTTCTCTCTCATCTCTGTGTCTCTGATTCTCTTCATGGCTGCAAGTGCTGGCCAGGGCTTGTTCCAACATAGGGCCACCATGTCTTCTCTACGTCCCCACCTGCTCCATCCAGCGCGGAGCCCCTCCACGGGCTGCAGGTGGGGTCTCGGCCTTTTCCATGGGTTTCTCCATGGGCTGCAGGGGCATCTTTCTCTCCGGTTACCTGGGCCGCCTCCTCCCCCGCCTTTCTCCGGCCTTGGTGTCTGCACAGCTCGTTACATCTCACTCCCTTCTCCGATGGCAAAATGCAGCTGCTTCTGGGTTGTTTTCTCCTATATGTGAATCTCAGAGGCGCTATGACTATCTCTCGGGCCGCGACTTTGGCCTTGAATTGCTCGTTGTTTATAGTTTAGGCTGGCAGAAAACTCTAACTGCTGCTTACAAAAACCCTCTCAGCAGCACAGCCTTGCAAAACTGCAACATATACCCTTAAGCTGCCCATAATTATGGCAGGTCAGTGTTTGCCTATTACCCCCATGGGTCAGCAGAGGATCTTCAGAGAAGGAAGAAGACGGTTAAGGTCTGGCTCCCCAGGCCTGCGAGTCCCCCAGCTCTGAACTGTATGGCTGGGGCATCACTTTAGAGGGGAGCCACATCACTCACCAGCCACGAGAAGAATCCTGCGGACTTGTCCTGGCTAGAGATCTGCCCCTCGTATGGCCCGAAGATATGACCTTTGGGGATCACCTCGTTCATACAGCGCACGTCGTTCTCCCCGTTGGGTTCTTTCACCACCTCCATTCCAGGCGGGATGGTCAGTGCTGCCCGGTCAGGGATGCCAATGGGCACTGGGGTGTCAGACACAAACACTGGGGGGCCATGGTTTGGGCACTCATCCACAAAGTACTCCTGGCAGGACTCGCAGACTGTGGGTGCAAGGGGAGCAGGGGTTAGGTCAGGCAGACATGATGCCTGCACAAGCTCACACACCTCCTAGGGGACACAGTGCTCAGGACAGCATCCCCTCTCCCAGCCCAGCTGAGTACCTTCCCCAAAGCCTCCACGCACATAGACACTTCACCAGCTGCTCACGTGTACTGCCATACATCTCTCAAAAAGGGCTCTGCCCCAACCCACACCTGCCCAACCAACACCAGTGCTTGTGGGAGTCTTGGTGCCCTACACACATTTGCCACTAACAGCAACATGGACAGGGAAAGGCCCTGTCACTACCTGCAGAGACAGAGGTTAGGGGGTCCTTGCAAATCCCTTGTTAGCAGAGATGTCCTCTAGCCAAAAGGTTTGATTCCCCACACACCAGAGGGGAGCTAAAATAAACATCCCTGACAACAAATATCCTCACCGCACAGCTGTCATTCTGTGCTTGGGAGAGAGAAAGCACCAGCAGGCACTTGAGGCACCTTCCCTGTGGCCAGACAGGACGATGATTTGGTATTTTATAGGTGTGCCAATGCAACTGGCACCAGTTTTCTTTCCCACAATACAGGGGAAGGGAAAGAGCTGTCATCCATGTAATGCTCCCTTTGCAGTTTCTGAATTCAAGTCTTTGACTCTTGGGCTTTTCCCACATGTATTTTCATGTTTACGGTACGCTTTCCACCCATCTCCTCACTCTTGCATAACCCCACAATGGACAAGCTGCTTTTGGCTAAGAGTTTCCCCACCAAATGTGCCAGTGTTTTCAGGAAAGCATGCAATTTGCTCCTGGGTTTCTTTTCTTCCCAGCCTCCCAACCCAAACTGGCAGGGAGCTAACGAGGAAAGAATGAAGTCTATGCAACCGGTGAAGCTGCTTTTCCCTCATTCACAAGACACTTACACCAGAAATCCACTTGCTGAAAGCTCTTGGTCATGATCAAATCCCGTTTCCCTTTCAGTTTCTTGGGCTCCACCTCCATGGACTGTGGGTCAGGCCTTCCAGAGCTGGGAAAGGAACAACAGAAAGATGACGTTAACCCACAAAGGTCTTGGAACTGCACAAAGCAAGGAGCAGGGGCAACAGGTTTTGAACAATGCTCCTACTCCCCATGCCTGCAGCAGAGAAATGATTCAACCTGCCATCCAATCTACCAAAAACTGAGATGACTTAAGGCCTGCAGCAGGCAGCTGCTTCAGAGAGAGCACCTCCACGCATGGCACAGACCCAGCACGTCCCACAGCAGGCAGGATGGGCACAAAGGGGACTCCCACCAGCAGAGAGGCAGCACCGCTACAGCCTGGTAAACATTTTGCTCAAAGGCAAGGCACAGTCCTCAAAGCATGCCAGCACTGCAAGGCACAATGTGAACTAGCACACGTAGCAGACGTGCCTAGCACAAGTAGGTGACCACCCTGTCACACACCTCAACGCAGATGTCACAAGGGAGGGTTTTAATAACTGAAAGGTACAACCATATCTCTCAAAAACAACTTTAAGCTGGGGCAGTAAGTGAAGAGAAGGGGGTTAGAGTACATCAGACTGAAGCTCAGCGGCGTACCAAGGCTGTCCATACTCCTGGTCCCGGTGCGGAGAGCAGGCCTCCTTTTTTATCGTCACCATCTCCCCTAAGGAAGGCTGGGTCTGGATCAAGCAGTCCTTCAAGTTTTCACTCATGTTCTGAAAAAGAATGAAAGAAGGGAGGAGAAAAATGAGCGTCCAGGAAATCATAACCCTCTTCCACCAGAAACCACTGCCTTCCTCCTCCAAACCAGGATACAGCCAGCAGAACAGGTTCCCTTCTGGCACCAAGAGCCTCCATCACGCTGTAGCATGCAGGTGAAACCCCGTTCCTGCACCAGCAAGCAGTTCAGTTGCAGGTCAAGTGAAGAGCGTGAGACACCACTGAGCAACCCAAGGCATGGAGAATCTCAAGTATGCTCCACAGCACCCATTAAAAATGTTGTGTTTGGAATTTAAGACTGATGGGTGGGATATGCTATACAAACACGGAGTACCACTACCTCAGAGCACGTCTCTGGGGACAGAAAGACAAGAAAGACGAACGCAGGTCATGGCATGAATCAGGATCTACCTACAAATATAACACCTGCCACTCTCCATCTGGCAATAGAGCATGGTGTACTACTACACCCTTGCAAATGGAGCTTTCCACATGCTCCAGACACCTCTGACAAACGGTAAAGTGCCTACAGGGCCCTGCAGGACTCCACCAAAATTACACAAGTCATGCTACTGGTCTTTCTGTCCCTTCAATGAGTGGAGTTGAGCCACCATCACCCTTCCAGCACGCAAGCCAACACAGTGAAAATGTTTCTGCCTCAGCTCAACACAAGAGCCAGGAGCCACTTAATAATGTATAAGGAGAACAAGCTCCAAAACAATTAATGCTTCCCTCCTCCCCCCAACATGGGATGGTGCAGAAGAGAAAATATTGGTAAGTGATCATAATTTAGAATTGGTGTAATTAATACTAAGATTTTTGGAAGGGCCTCTACGGTCCAGAGCATCCCAGGTTAAGACAAGGAATTAAGTGAAGCACTGTTCATCTCTCTTGCATTCTTCTTAAGACTTCCTCCAAGGTACACAAACTGGCTGCTCTCAAACACCACACCAGGCCAGAAAGGCTTCACAGTTGCTCTCTCTGAAGTCCCCTATGATCCGCTTTTCCATGTCCGCTGCCCAATGGCACACACTCTGTTATGCTGCATATTCACAGCACACAACGGAGGGGCCTCAGTAGCTGATCAGACCTCTTCTGTCAGGGGAGCTGGTGGAAGAGCCTGTCCCCATCGCAACTTGGCTGTGGGCATTTCAAAATTGGTGTTCTGAGGTCAGAAACCCCCGAAGACAGGAATTTTCTTATTGCACATGTGTCTGTATGGGACTGAGCACCATAGAAGTCTGGCCTGCATTTGTGCCCTGTTTACAGCAAGAAGGAATGCTGTTCCCTGCCTCTCTGGCTCCTGTTTTGCCAGGGGATAAATGATTAATTTTTCCAGCCCAACTTCTCATGTGTCAATGTGTAGCCTGAAAGACCTTTATCAAGTCTGTATCAAGGAAGCAATAGTTAATATTCATACAGTTCTCTGAAAGCAAAGCCTCAGCATAAGTACAACTACATACATGCAAACACATGCACTTTCAAGCCTTTACAAGGTGCCCAAAAGAAGACATCTTTCAGAATTACCACTGCCAGTCAGAAGAAAAGCAGTATTAAGGGCAAGGAGGGGCTCATTATTTTGGCAGGCTGAGCCCCTGGTCTACGCTCTCCAGAGTGACAGGGAAGCTCTCCAGTCTTGTTCTCATGCACCAGCTGGTGCTGCAGGCAGGGTCTACCTGCCCTTCCCAAGCGAGAAGGAAGTCTTTCCTGAAAAGTTTGAGGTAAAGCAGCTCAGGAGGGAATAAGCAGCAGCTGGGGAGGGGGAAAATAAGAAAAAACAGGAAGAGATGGGTGCTTGCCCAGAGCCGGTTAGCTGTGGGCTGCAGGAGAGGTGGATGCCGGCTGTGGGGCGAATTCTGGAAGCCTGGTGGACAGGACACCTGGAGTTAAAACACCCACAACCCCCAAGGCTTCAGTAGGAAGAGTTGCAGACTTCTGTCTCTGGAGAGACAATGGCTTTTCCTTTCCCGCTTTTTCTTGGTGGAGATTCCTCCGTTAGTGAGAGAGACCCCATGATGGCGTGCTCAGAGTGCCTGTGGAAGGCAGGCCACGGCCCTCCCTTCAGTGCACTCCTGGTTAAACTACCTCCAAGAAAAAAAAAAAAAAGCAATCCAGTGTTTGTTTTACACACAGAGCACCTCGTTTTACTGCGAGGCACATTTTTTATGTAGCCCTCCCCTCTCATGGTCCTCCCTGAACTCCCTCCAACATTCATTGTTATCAGCAACATTCCTGCGCAGCACCGGCTGCGGCACTCCTGTGCTGACAGGAGCAGCACCTTGCACCAAGATAACATGCTCCCTGCTCCTGCTCAGGATTTCCATGTTTGCGTCCAAGTACTGCATTTACTTTCTGGACACTGCTCAGTTGGGGTTTTGTGTTCGGTGAGCCTTCGTGCCGCCATAGCTCCTGCAACAGCTCCCAGGCCGCCACACTCCCCTTACCAGCCCTCCTAGCTGCTCAGTGACTAGGTGCCCGCTTTTAGGACATTCACACAGCTTGTTGCCTTGCCCAGCATACATGCTCCATCCCTAACTTGCCTCTTTTCACTACTTGTGGCTTGCTCAGACTTTGTTGCCCACAAACATAATTCAAATTAACACTGTGTTAATGTGGTGTTCCAGGACGCCAACGACTCAGAATCACAGAATCATTTAGGCTGGAAAAGGCCTTTAAGATCATTGAGTCCAACCATAAATCGAACTCTGCCAAGTCCTCCAGGAATGTTGACACAACTACTTCTCTCTCTGGGCAGCCTGTTCCAATGCTTGATAACCCTTTCAGTGAAGGCATTTTTACTATTACCCAATTGAAACCTCCCCTGGCACAACTTGAGGATGTTTCCTCCCATCCTATCACTTGGGAGAAGAGAAGGAGCCAAAAGAAACCCAATTCCCAGCTGACACTACTAGAAATACAGTATCAGCAGTGGCTCTCCTCTCCTTGCTCGAGACCTTTACTTTAGTCAGGTTTTATTTGTTCATAGAATAGTTAAAGGTCATCTAGTCCAGCCCCTGTGCAATGAGCAGGGACATCTTCAACTAGACTGGGTTGCTTAGAGCCCCATCCAACCTGACCTGGAATGTTTCCAGGGACGGGGCATCTACCATGTCTCTGGGAAACCTGTGTCAGTGTTTCGCTACCCTGATCATAAAACATCTCTTCATCATATCTAGGCTGAATCTACCTTCTTTTAGTTTAAAACCATTACTCCTTGTTCTTTGCTATAGGCTCTACTAAAAAGCCTTGTCTCATCTTTCTTCCAAGTCCCCTTTAGGCAGCAGAAGACCACAGAGCCTCATTTTCTCCAGGTTGAACAAGCCCAATTCTCCCAGCCTGCCTTCACAGGAGAGGTGCTCCAGCCCTCTGATCATCTTCAAGGCCCTCCTCTGGACACACTCAACAGTGTGTGATACTGCATCATTCTAGCTGCTTATTCCAATGAGCTGTGCCACAACTTCAGTGCATTAGACATGCAGGATGTTCCACCACTTGATAAAGGTAAATCAGGCAAAATTATAACAACATAAAAAAAAATCACGTTAGGAAAAAAACCATTAAAAATACTCTATGTACAGAGTGATTATTACAATTAACACCCCCTGAATCATGATCAATTCAATCCCTATCAGCTATTGCATTATTTTATTGGAAGCCAACAGCAGACTGCAGGAAGCCTAGTATTCTAGTTTGCCCAGATCAGACTTCACATTAGCTTACTTGTTTATGACTGACACACATTTTTTTCAGCCTAACTCATTACGTACCGTTTTTTTTTAAATATAAAATTAGCATTTATGGCCCTGAGATCACTGCTCAGCCAGCCCTTTTAAAATCCCTGGATGCAAGTTAGCCAGAACAGCAAACTTTAAAATGTACTGCTTTAGTAGCTGCTGTTTGGTAATTTCCCAAGCTACTGCTAAAACAAGAGAGCATTACACTGCTGCTGTAACTGGTACCATCACTTAGCTTTTCTGCCAGCCACAAGAAATACTCGACATTTCTCCAGTTCCAGCATGGGTAAATGAATGTGCTTTTAGGACTTTTAGCTTCTGATGCATTTAAAGCTGCTTTTAATTCTTCCTGATTTCACTGGCCATTACTTTATCTTTCATTCCCTTTAGCATTACACAACTACACACGAGTGTAGTTCAGATTCTGCATTTTTTACTCCCTCCACATGCTTTGGGGTAGTTTTATTTGCAATTTTTATAGTTGTGTTATAGTACAAGGGATAAGGACAAGGCTGAGGTCTTTAATTCCTTTTTTACCTCAGTCTATAACAGTAAAGATAGTTATTCCCTGAGTACTCATCCTCAGGATCTGGCTGACAGAGAGGGGAAGAACAGCATAATTCCCATGGTTAAGGAGGAAATGATTAGCGACCTACTTGGCCAGTTAGACACTAACAAGTCAATGGGACCTGATGGGATTCACCCAAGGGTGCTGAGAGAGCTGGCATATGTACTAGCCAAACCCCTTTCCATCATCTGCCAGAAATCCTGGCAGACTGGGGAAGTTCCACTCGACTGGAGAATGGCAGATGTGACACCCATATATAAGAACGGAGGATCCGGGGAACTACAGGCCTGTCAGTCTGACCTCAGTCCTGGGGAAGATCATGGAGAGAGTCATCTTGGGAGCTATCATGCAGCACATGTGTGATGGCCAGGGGATCAGGCCTAGTCAACATGTGGTTACAAAAGGTAGATCCTGTCAAACTAACCTGATCACCTTCTATGACAAAGTGACCCGCTTAATGGACAATGCAAAGGCTGTGGATGTGGTCTACCTGGACTTCAGGAAAGCCTTTGACACTGTCTCTCACAGAATTCTGACTGAAAAGCTGGCTGCCACTGGCCTTGACAGGTGGACTCTCAGCTGGGTTAAAAACTGGCTGGATGGACAGGCCCAAAGGGTGGTGGTGAATGGAATCATATCCAGCTGGAGGCTGGTCATGAGTGGCATCCCCCAGGGCTCAGTCCTGGGTCCGGTCTTGTTCAACATCTTTGTCAATGACCTAGATGCAGGGATTGAATGTTCCCTCAGTAAGTTTGCAGATCACACTAAACTAGGAGGAAGTGTTGATCTGCCTGAGGGTGGGGAGGCTCTTCAGAGGGATCTGAACAGACTGGACCGATGGGCTGAGACCAACGGGATGAAGTTTAACAAGGCCAAGTGTAGAGTGCTGCACATGGGACATAACAACCCCATGAAGAGCTACAGGCTTGGGGGAGGTTGGCTGGAGAGCTGTCAGGATGAGAAGGACCTGGGGGTGTTGGTTGACTGCAGGCTGAATATGAGCCAGCAGTGTGCTTGGGCAGACAAGAAGGCCAATGGCATCTTGTCTTGTATCAAAAACAGTGTGGCCAGTAGGTCTAGGGAGGTAATTTTGCCCCTGTACTCGGCATTGGTGAGGCCACATCTTGAGTACTGTGTGCAGTTATGGGCTCCCCACCATAAAAAGGACATTGAGGCCCTTGAGTAAGTGCAGAGAAAGGCAACCAGGCTGGTGAAGGGGCTGGAGGGCAAATCATATGAGGAACGGCTGAGGGAGCTGGGGATGCTTAGCCTGGAGAAGAGGAGGCTGAGGGGAGACCTTATCACTACCTACAACTACCTGAAGGGAGGTTGTAGAGAGGTGGGCGATGGTCTCTTCAGCCAGGTGACAGGAGATAGAACAAGGGGAAATGGTATGAAGCTGTGCCAGGGCAGGTTTAGATTGGATATTAGAAAAAAAATTTTTACTGAAAGAATTGTCAGGGCCTGGAACAGGTTGCCCAGGGAGGTGGTTGAGTCATCATCCCTGGATGTGTTCAAAAAAAGTGTTGATGAGGTACTTAGGGATATGGTTTAGCATAGGATGGGAATGGTTGGACTCGATCTTCAAAGGTCTCTTCCAACCCTGTGATTCTGTGATTCTTTGTTTGTTCTAACACCTAAATATGAAGGTCCTCTGAAGATTTCAGGTGATGTGGAGAAGCACCATATACATAAAAGCAGAGCAGGCTCCTTGGTTGCTGCTGAAGGTATTCCCAGGGGTTACTCAGCCTGCCATGTGCGTGTCCCTGTGCCCATCAGGACAGTCAGTCCTCCCCATGTCAGTGTGCATACAGCCTTCCTAGAAGCATGTCAGAGCAGACAATTCCTAGGTGGGAGGGATGCTGTGCTGTCTGCACACAACATCAAGTCCTTTAGACAGCAAAAGCAGTCGTGGTACAAAGCACAAAGGTCCTCAGCAGGCACGATGCACAATACACCAGCATCACGGCTACAAGAGACATCCCTGAGTTCAAAGGCAATGCCACAAAATCTCTCCCATTTTCTTTACAAAGTAGGCAAGGACCTGTCATGTTTCTGCATGTATCATGTGATAGATGTTAACATCTCCAACGAATTTACCATGTTGGTCACAATCAGGGAAGTAGAAAACAGAAGAACATCCGAGCTGTTAATCTCTAATGCAGGGAGAAAAACCAAACCCAACTTTAAATGGGGTTAAGCATGAACGAACCTGTGAATTCCTGTCCTCAAGCATGCTGCTTTTATCACTGTCTCTCTTGTAGTTATTAGTTAACAGCCACAGACTCTTATCTGCCTGGATCAGCCTCCAAAACAGAGCTTTAATTTTACATTTTACTGGCACGTTTCCCAGATTGGGACATTCTTGCATGTGAAACAGCCATATAGGAATCCATCCTCTCTCCTCAGCACACAGCTCCTTCACTCAGTTTCTCACTGCCGACCTTCTGGAGGTCATCCCCTCTTCTTTTAAGAAGGATCTTGCGTAGCTTGTGCCACATTTTAAAGTGCAGGCCCATGGTGAAAGATGGACTTGAATTCATATGCTTTTTCTACAGTTGCATATTATTACCAGAAATAGTAATCCAGAACAGTCAGCTACTGATGAGCCAAGAAGGGGGAATAAAGCACAGCATTCAAGGCCCCGAGCTTCCCCCCATCCCAACAGCCATGAAGACCCAGGCTGACTGTTTTCCCTGAGGTGAATTCACTCGCCAAGGTCCTCAGCCATGCCAACCATTCCAGGTCACTTCATGAAGTACCAGCTGGCTACGCAGCTCATGAGCGCAGCCAACGCAAACACCGAGAGATCCCACAAAATAAGAGGAAGAATCAGTTTGCTCAGAAGAGGACCACTGTCCACTAACCCCATTGCTTTTGGTTTGACAGCTGCCACAGCATCGGCTTAGTTTCACCCCCCACCCCCATGTACGATATTCCTGAGAGCAAAGTTGTCCTGCACCCATCAGTGCAGCAGAGCAGCATCCTGGCAAAGTGAAGACTGGTGGCAAGGCAAGATGTGCCTCCCAGGTTGATATGATGCCAGAGTTCCTCTCTGACAGCTGCAGAGCAGGGCTGAATGCAGCCTGCACAGCTGGAGACAAGCTGGGACAGTCACAAATTCAAACTTAATTAGTGAAAATTATAGGGCATGGATGATGTAGGATTTGTCCAGCATAGGCTGTGTCTTAGATGTGCTTAAATCATTGCCAATTACTCTACCACAGTTGGTAGCCATAAATTCACCAGGAGATAAGTGAAAAACAGTCTAAGTTTTGAATGCTGAAGACACTGAAGGTGGTCAGTGACAAGAAAGATACCTGGAAGCACCATCAGTTTTGCTGCAGCTTTCTGAACAAGTTTGTAAAGCAAGCTTCAAAACCAAAAGACTTAAAACCCATTTTACAGCAGTCAGGGTTGAGAGTTCCAGTGGTTTCAGTGGCTTGGTCAAGACCAGCAACCAGCAAAACAAATGGTACTAGGGTACCACAACACCAGGTTCCTGGTGTCATCCCAACTGAAGAAAGGCTGGGGACAGGGAAATTCCCATGTGCCAACCTGCAACTCCTCCTGTCATTTCAAGTGGATGCAAGATGTATTTGCATCACCACTCCTGCATGGTTCACTGGCAAAACACATCATCAAAACCTGCCATGATCTACTTCATGACAGACATGTTTCAGAAGGGGAAGAAGGAAAAGACCATCTGAAATAATCCCCGAACCAGTCTTGTTATAGTGGCTTCCAGTGAAGGTGGAGAATACTGCAGACCTTACAGGATTTGACACAAAATTCTGCATTGTGGTCAGCTGAGAGTATTTACCCTTTTTGATCTCGGAGTAGGAAGCTAGAATCATGGACCAGCACAAGCCTCTGCAAACCAGGTATTACTTGGTGCCACCTCTCTATGGTAAGTGTTGTGTAAGGACACAACACAGTGGGATGCTGACAGTGTAAAGCTCTGACAAAGCCTAAAAGCCTCTGGAAGAGCATGGTGTGCCATGGAGCCAAGGCAGCTACTTACTGCAGATGAAAGAATACCTGGCTTGTGTTTTTAAAACAAAATAATTCCTTTAAACTGGAAACTTCTTATTTTGCCCAGTTTAAGGGTAGAAAAGAGATTTGGGTCAGCCTGACTGATGCCCTGTACACCACACCCCCTTACCTTTAGCCTACGAACAGGGCAAAATTTCCATCCCAGTCTAGCACGGGGAAGCAAAGGCAGAAGTTCATTCGAACTGTTAATACCCATCATGGACAAGCTGTATGTGAATCTCTCCAGTTGTAGGCACCAGTCAGCTGTTCCTCCAGCGGGCCCTGAATGCCACACAACGGGAAAGGCTGAATTCCATTGGGATGCTGCTTTTGAGCAAATGGAAAGAATTGCTTCCCAGGTTAACGGCTGTAACAAACCGCACCATCTTTGGTCAGGACCTCCAGTTGAACTTCTATGCCTTTGGCTTCTTTAACATAAATATATATCTACATTTATAAAGTTAAAACAGACAGACACAAAACCCCAGTACTAAAACAAGATGCTCTTTCACCAGTGCTCTTCTCCCCAAGGACTGAGTAAGAGTACAAGCAAGTAGCACATTTAAGCCATGTTCCTTGAGGCACTACTGAAAGGTGTTTGGAGAGCAACAGTGATAAGCAGTGAATAAAAACACATACATAGCAGAGCCCTGGATGTGTACCCATGTGTACCTTTCTCAGCTTTCCAACAATTTTCATCATTCTTCTGTGTAACTCTTCCAATTTTCTCTACACTACTTCAAGATGCTGGCACCAGAAAGCCAGCCAGACTGAGCCTAGAGTAAATCTGAGGGATACAGACATAAAGCTACCTCCTCATGCTGTGCGAGGGTGTGTCCAAAATCATGGTTGTCTTTTCCAAGCTGCACGGAGCTGCCTGCCCATTCCAACAGGGCACACAGAGTTCTCACACGGGACTGCTCAGGACACAGCCCCCCCCTCTCCACACACCACGTTCAGGACATGCCTTTCCAGGTTCATAACTCCCCTCTTGTCTGCATGAAAATTATTGTGTTTCAACAGATCCATTTCCCAAACTGCACTGCTCCATCCTGCCCCTATCAATAGCTACAATTCACCAAGCTTGTTTCATCTACACACTTTGCCACCGGTGAGTCGTGCTATCTTCTGCATCACTGAGTAAGTGTCAGGCAGAATTGGCTTCTCCCTTCCCCTCATCTGAAGGGAGGGGTCATCGAGGCAACTTCTTTCAAAACAGTCTCCACATACCATTTTGCAGAAACTCTTTAATATGATCAAGGTCTAGCTTAAAATAGCTGGATTGTTTGCTCTGCTCGTCTAACACAGCAGTGCCAGAGCCTTGATCTTTTGATGTTGAAAACACATTTTCTAAATTCATCTTAAAGCTAATCCACAAACAGTTGATTTACTAGTGTGTAATACTGTCCTTTAGTTTAAGAGTATTCTTCATCCTCCTTACTGCTTATGCTGCCGCTTCAGTTTATTTATTGGATGCCGACTCTCTATCAGTCACTCCCTTCACTTCCTATGCCAGTCATGTTTTATTGACATTCTTTGGCATTAGATATTAACTGGGTTCTCATGCAATGAGCTAACTGCCTTATGTACCCTAGTATATCACATCTGCAGGTCTTTATTTAAACCAGCAGTAAACTTTTTGAAGAACATCAGACCTGCTTGTGAACTACGTGACACTTTCCATAACATCAAGTTTCACATGAGAATCATTTTATACTTACCCAGGACACCACCCAAGCCATCATTTCTTGGGCCATGCACTTAATTTTCAGAACCGTACCAAGACAATTACTCTTCCAGTCTCCTGGACTGGCTGTGATTCACCAAAACCAATTCAAAATGAACCCCAGTAAGGTAGAGACCTCCTTTTGTTTACCTAGTGCTCACTTTGTTTCAAGGGAACATGCTTTATCCTAAGTGCAACTGCCAGCAAAACTTTTTACCCATGTAATTCCTATGCGGGTTCTTAGATCCCCACTTACAGGGCTCAACTTTTGGATAATCAACTTACCCTTTCCTTGCAGCTTGCCCAGAAGGCAGCCTTGATGGCAATCAAGCACACACAGCTCAACTGAGGGAAGTTACGTTTGGGTCTGGAGAAGTTAAGTTTTTCAACAAGCAAATGGTTTCATAGAAAGCAGAAAGGTGTGTTTCCTGCCCAAACAACCTCCTCTCATCCACGGACAGATAGAAAGGCCGGAGCAAGGAAGCACTAGGTAGGCACACAGCAGGCTGGGCCAATCCAGCACTCCTGCTCTGCTGCTGTGCTGGGAGAGGGAAAAGATGCTGACGCGCCTTTGATGTTTCTCGAGACACGTGCTGGAAATTCAGGACACCCTGGCTGGGTCCTGCCAGCCTCGCCACACGCCTGGGACCCTGCCACACCGCACTCGGCACTCGGCCAGCTGCCCACTGCAAGCTTGCACGCACCCAGAGGACTCCTGCACTCGTGCGGGCTGCCCAGCCTAAAAATTCCCATGGGTGAGCGACACACTTGAACATCAGCAGAGGTAAAAAGGGAAAAGGAAGACGTGGGGGTGGGCAGGAAGCAAACCCCAGACACCACTTTCTAAATAGCAGATGTGGCTATTCTGGCTAGCAAACTTCCACTTCAATTTCTAACCCACAGAGATGGGAAATGATTCATGAAAAATCAACAGGATAAAATTAGCTGGAAGGCAGAGAGATAATTCATGCGACCCAACCGTCATGGGCTGAAGTGCCAGCACTACCAGCGCTGCCTGGCATTTCAGCCTCCAGTGCCCTTCAGTGACTGGCACCCAGCCAGCGATCAGCTCCACATAGATTTCCTTAGTGTCTAAATTAGACCCTGTGGAGAGCACATCCATCTTTTAACAAGACAGCCTTTCACTCAACACTTTTCCAGAAGTTGCAACTTCTTTCTTTTTTTCTTTTTTCAATTTTATTTTTAAGAAGAGATTGCCTGCAGTACTCTGTCTTTTTCTGCCACTAGTGAATTACTTAGAGGTGTTAGTGGATGGGACGGACTGATGGACAGGCTTGGATACACATCTGTAAGTTGTGACCAAGCTATGCACAAAATTCAAATTGCCCCACTGGGTCAGAAAGCTCCGTGTGTTTCACCAGAGCCCCCTTCTCCTGCACAAAGTCGACAACACGCTCAACAGTGACAAGCAAGTGCTGCTCTGCCTTTATACACACTTGGTGGCTTTCTTGTAAGACTGCCCTTAAATTCCATCACATAAAGGGCACGAACCACAAAACACAATTTCACCCTCAATGCAGCCACACAACAGAAAGTTTCTCAAGCAGACAGTGTTACTTATGAATCACAATCCAAAGCTCTTTATCCCAAAAGCAGATGAGAAACCCCTGCCCCTCCAAGAGGCCTCTGGAACTGCAGTAGGCACCTGGCTATTGAGCAATGCCCCTTCCCAAGACCCAAACTTTAAAAGCCTCTGCAGCACGGCTACCTCTAGGCAGGCAGTCTCAGTTGCTGGGGGGTTGCCCATTCCATTGGGACCTGTGGGTACAGATGCAAAATAAAGATAAAACCCTGCTTTGTTACCATGTGACCAGTTGGTGCCTGTTATTTCTGTTAAAGGATGCTATATGATGGTTCCCATATGGTTGTTACCTCTGTTGGCTTTGCTCTACCTGGGCTTCAGGACATGGCAAGTAACTCCTTTCTTTTTACTTATTCAGCAAAAATGGAAAGACTATTTGGGGGGGAATGAGAAGAAAGGAGCAAATCATATTTTCATTTGTTCCCACAGTTCTAACAAATGATCTCAGTGCCTTAAAAGCACTAAGGAACGCACCAGGCAGAATGAGAACAAATCAACTGTTCCACAAAATGCCGAGGAAGCAAAAGCAAGAGCCATATTTATTTCTCCTCACTTGTACCCTCTTGCAGGCCATTAGGGAGATAAGATCGCACAGTACAACAGACATTATTCAGGGCTGGTAAATCTGTCTACAGGTTAGGGGCTCGTGTTACATGGCCTGGATGAGTACTGTCTGAGCTTGGGTCACACCGACCCCCTTTTCCTTGGGGCAGGCAGCAATCCAGATACTTACTCCCAGTGTCAGATCTGCCAAGAAATCAGATATCCGTGTGCTGAATTCACCACCACCACCTGATCTGCACATTCCCTTCCATACAGAGAGAGGGGTGTTCAGACCCTGCATATCCTAATGCTGCTAACTATAAAAAAAAAACCCAGGATGGGCCAAGCACTTCGGGTCCGTTCCTTTGAACCCTGCTCCTCAAGTGCGTCTTCTACATAAAGGGATTGGGTTGCACAGAAAGACTTGCTCCTCTGTACTATGGTCATTTTTAAAACGCTGATTAGCAGAAACATGGAAAGAGCCCAAGAACTCATTCAATTCCAGTCCAAAAAAGAAGAGGGCGCATGTCACGGTGACTTCGGGTATACAAGTCATTGAGGGACTACAGAAGTTCACCGACTACCCCGAGAGAATTCAAAAGCAGCAAACATTTCAACACCTGACTGCAGAATGAGGCCTAGTTTAAAAAAAACCCAACCAACCACCGGTTAAATCCATCAGAGCTAAAGAGGGTTTGTTAGCATCTGATTTAGTTGGTGCAAGCTCTCAACACGTCCAGGAAACACAGTAAGTGGATCCACCTTTCTGGTGGTACTGCCTTGGCAGCAGCAATCCAGTAGTAGCTGGTGGGATTCTCCACTGCGGGTGAGATACCGCTGCCACCATCCAGCTGTCCTTTGCTACACAATGTAGGAAAAACCTCCTAAGGAACAAAGCAACTTCCACACATACCATACACAAGAAAGCTCTCTTCTCTCTTCCCCATCACAGAGGGAAGAGACTAACTAAAAAGCTTATATTCTTCAAAAGCTGAATGATTTCATTTGAGCTCAAAAAAAGACAATCATTGTATGCCTAGGTGTGTACACATGATGATTCCAGAATGTATTTCATTGTTCACAAAAGCATGTTCTTGTGTCATCAGTATCGATTTTTCCCTCAGTCAGTTTCTAAGCATTCTCATTAATTTCCTCTGAAGGAATAAAAGGACCGGATTCTGCACTGTGGCGTATTTAACATGCGCACTAGCCTCCCGAAGCAAAAAATCTCCAATTTAAAGAAAGCAGCAGATCACACAAATTACTCCAGCAGCCTCAGAACAAAAGACATTCATCGCCCACCCCGCCAAAGCATCCCACTCCCCTGATACACACAGCCGTGAGAAAGTCAAGGTTTATGCAAATGGAAGGTGTGAAGAGGAGCATGTGAAGATTCAAAAGGTAAATCACAATCAAAGCTAATGATGACTTTCGAGGAGGATGCAAGGTACACTTGGTGTGTGTAGCTGTTTGAGTCTGCAGTTGAAGGACCACATTTAACTCCATGTATTACGACATGTTTTCAAAATAAAGCTTCATTGTACTGAAAAGGAATGTATTGGATAATATTTCCCATTGGTTATCAGCCTGGTAAAAGCTTATGTCCCTGACCAACATCAGCTCCCATCATCAGCCTTCACAGCACTCGGAAAGGGTGTTTGGGGGGGGGGGAGGGGGGGCGGGCACGGGAGCTGCGTGCCAACAGCCAGCACGCTGAGCTGCACTTGGGATCTTGGAGCCAGAGTTCCCCAGGGATGACCCGGCTCAAGGACAGGCAAACGGTGCTCACCACATCAGCTCGCTGCTGTGCAGGGCAGGAGCACCACTGGCTCTCGGGGGTAGCTAATTAAAGCAGTTCTAGAGCTGCAGCATGAGATAATCCCCCACATCACCTGCCATGCGCTTTCAGCACCCTGTCCTCATACATTACCCCCAGTACCCACGGTCAAGCTTGCACCAGCAAAAGCCAGTCCCCATCTGCAAGCAGCGCAGTCCAGCTGAGCTGCAGGCAGCGCTGGCCCCAGCAGGGCTCAAGGCCAATGCTTATTTCGGAACAGCAGTCTCTCCTCCAGGACAAGTCACTACAGTCGAAGGAAAGCTAGTCTTGCTGAAAAGCCAAAGCCTAAGGAGGAAAGAAGAAAAGGGGCAGACGCACTAAGTCATCTGTCAGAGCGTGCTCAAATGGGATGACTTCGCTTACAATACCCTTCTGATGGGCCCCTTATTGATGGCTGCCTGCAACTGAGGGACGGCACTGAAACAGTCTTCTGCAGTATGCATTACTGAGCTCTCTCTGGAGGCTGCCAGTTTCTGCAGCTTAAACCTTAAATTATACGTATAATGTTTTTACCTTCTGACTGCAGAGAAACTGTTGAGAGCCTGTAATGCCAGAATGCTGCTTTCCTGCCTCGGAGAGAGAGGAGCCCTTGGAACAACAGCTCTCAAGGATATGAGGTATCCTGCTCATAGGAACATACCAGTGACCGGGAAGGACAACAGCAAAGCTTCAAGCATTAGAATTTTTAATTGTTTGACTGCGTCTCAGCAGAAACATAGGTTTGTGCAAGTACGTGCCAAGTTTGGGGACGGAAGGAGGAAAGATGCCAGTGCTAGTACCACCTTCACTGATTCTAGCTGAAGTCTGAAGCCTACGTGGTGAGGAGAGAGGCTAGACCTCTAAAAACCCAAACTGTAACCATGATTCTAGATGTCAAGTCAAAATTTCCCTCCTTCACCTCTTTTTCCCCTCCTTGCTCTCAATCCTCCCCAAGCTATTAGTAACAGAGTTCCTGTCACACAGTGGGCATTTTAAAGAAAAGCTTCTCTAACATGGGCTGCTTGTGTTGTCTTCCTCATGTCCTCAGGTTTCTTCTCCATCCACAGGACTGCTTTCTGGTTTCCATCACTCTCTGCTTTGATGTCTTTTACCTGATCCTTCCAGTCTGAAGTATTTTTCCCTCACCTCCTTTCTGAAGACGCCATGAAGGGCAACATGACCCTATCTCTCACCTTGCCCTCTCTGCTTTTAGTTTGAGAGGGTGGACTGCTACTGAAATCCAGTTGCTCGGTTGTTTAAGTACCAGGGATTCCTGAAAAGCAGTGTTTTACTACATAGCTTTAGAAGGACCATTGCTCTAAAGACTTTGTTTAAAAACACCTTCAGTAGCAGGGAGAACAGAAGAGCCTGGGAAATGAAAGCTTGCTTTGCTCCACTACTGCAGAGAGGTCGGTGCAAGAGAAGGCTGTAAAGCTGGCTGCAGCTGCACCGGAGCTCTGGTCCAAGAAACTTCCCCCTCTACAGCAGAGCTCCAGGCAGGAGCGCTGCAAGAAGCACTTGCAATGAACTATACCACAAGCTTGACAACACAGGATGCGACACAGAGCAGCAAAGCCAGCATCCTGCAGCAGGCTGGGAGGAATTCTGCCCCTTGCTCAATGCCAGTGGGCACCGCACACACTGAACCCCCTTCACCGGCTACACCTGCGCCTCAAGGAGGTCTCAGCCTGGGGTGAGAGCCCAGTCTCTCAGGTGAGAGCCCAGATCACAGAACCCAGTGCTGATGTAAGCATACCCAGATGGGCATCCAAATGTCTACAGACTTCTTAAAGTTCCAGGAACCTGCAATCCAAGCTGAGGGATTAAAGTGATGTTTGCTCGTTTTGGATTTCTGAGGAAAGCTGTTTGTTCATAGGTCTTGGATACACACTCCCAACACAAAGCAGGCATTAAAAGTTCCCACCTGCACCCAGGCCACTACGAACAAGAGGCATTTACTTCCTACAGCTACCCAGCCTTTTATCTTCAGATCAAGCTTAGCGGCTTGCCTCTTCCTTCTGCAGGTCCTCTAGTTAATCTACACTATCATTATTTGATTAACAAACAAAGCATTTTGTATTTGGGACATTTCTCTACACAAGTTTTCAAGGACATGTCAACACCACTGGAATGGCAATAACAATTTTAAATATGCTACTCCAATATGTCATGAACATTAGGCAGCATTTTAAAAGCTCTGGAAATGGTTAGTAGCACTTACTGCCAAACCAGCAAGAGAGAGGCCCTGCTAACAGCAACGTTAAGAATAAAGAGGTAGATGAAAGCACATGCTTCTCTTGCATAGATGGACATGGGAGAAAAAAGCCCAACAAAAACAACACCCACAGCTTCACTTGGGAATTAACCAGCATGAGACAAAAGTTATGGAGAGAAAAAACCAAAACAGAAGGATAAAGCATACATGGTGCTCTTTTATAAAAAGACTGAAGACCTCTCTTGCCTGGACTTGTCGTTTTTCCCCTCAATATACACACTTCACTCTGATTCCTGACTCAGGGTGGCAGCTTCCACTCACCGCAGTGCCTGTGGCTCCCCCGATCCCAAAGCAGCAGCAGAGAAGCCTCCACACTTGCAGCACTCATGGTCACAACCTTACCCGTTTCGAGCAGGTCCATCGCTCTCCAGCACGGAATACAAGCAAACAACCTGCCTCTGCCACATCCCACTAGGACCAACCTTGCCCAAACACCTCAAAAATAAGGCTTCAGACAAGTCTTCACTGTTGGACTTATTATTTAGAATCAGGCGTTACCATGGCAGTAATGCTCCCCCTTAAACTGTCCAACAATTGCTACTCACAAACAGCAAGTTTATGGAGAGTCCCCCATAAACTGGCCCACAGTCTGTGCTTCATGGACGGTCCACGAAGGTGCTGGAGGAACAACAGGCCACTCTCCTTAAACCAGCAGGCTCCGCAGCAACACCAGCACTGAGCTGGGAGCTGCAGGACCTCCCTCACACCTCACAGCCAGCCAGAAGGAGCAGCAGCTTTGGAGGTGACTCCCAGGGAGGAGGCAACGATGGCTTCCCCTGGTCCTGCTGCTCCACAACGCAGTAGGAACAGTCAACGCAGGAGCCAGGGCAGCCATCAGTATGTCCTGCGGCTACCTCACATCTTCCCCGCTAAGTGGTCCCAGCTAACCCGACGTTCCTTCGCTAACACTGTCCTTCCGCCAGCCACACCAACAGCCCCAACACTCCAACTCTTTGCAGGCTGCACGGGCCTGGAGAGCCCTACGCCGCTCGGCCCTGCGTTGAGCTATTATTTTTAGAGCAGGAGCACCTTGGGTGAAAGCACCCCTCTGCAAGAAGCAAGCCACACCGCCTGAATACTTTCGTTTCCGATTGCAGCTTGCGCTTCAAAACAAAACGTGCGCCGTCCTGATCGGGGATGCGCGCCTATTGTGGGGTTTATACACAGCACAGTAGAAAGTTGATACAGTCATTTCCCTTTCCACTTTTGTTGCTTATAAACTCAGCGATTGCACAAACGGAAATTTAGGGGACACGAAAAGCCCAACCCAGGCAGCATGCTCATGCTCCACAGGTCTCACGGGCTGCCAAACCTCGCTGGCAGGAGCGGATCCAGGGGGCTGCTGGATATATGGGGCTGGAGCTCCATGGCCTTGCACACCTGCTGTGCTGGGAAACAATCCTCTCTTATGGTCAGGTCGGTTTTGTCAGTGCTTTTTTTAAGCTGGTTCTGCCAGTTCTCCTCCCGCTAATGAGAACCATTAATCATTGGGAAAAAAGAGGAAGAAACATTGAGCCAACAGTTTTGTCCACAGCACAGCTTTTTAAAAATTATTTATTTAAGGGGTCTGAAACGGAACACCGGAAGCATCTTCCTTTTCCCTCTGGAATACAGAATCCCAGAATGGTATGGGTTGGAAGGGACCCCAAGGATCATAGAGTTCCAACCCCCCTACCACAGGCAGGGCCACCAACCTCCAAGTATAATCTAGACAAGGTTGCCCAGGGCCCCATCCAACCTGGCCTTGAACAGCCCGAGGGACAGGGCATCCACCACCTCTCTGGAGAGCCCGTTTCAGCACCTCACCACTCTCTCTGCAAATATGTCAAGGGAGACAGGAACTGGGTTTAGAAAATACTAAAAAAATACATAAACATCCCTGCCTTTCCGGTGCATTTGCAAATAAGGCGGAACCAAGAACTTAAAAAAAATAGAGGGAAAAAGCAAAAACCAGAAGAAAACCAGTATGTATTTGGTGAAGTTTATTCCACGTAAGTCAACCAAGCGTCCTGGCCAAGTGCTGCAAGGGCAACCCCTCCACTGCGCTCCGTGGCGGGCCCGAGAGATGCCGCAGGCACGCTGCCTGCCAGCGGCAGCCGCGCGGCGGAACCCCCGCGGTAATGCCGCCCGGCCCCGCCGAACGAGCGCCCGGCCGCAACGCCGCGACCGACCCGCCCGCATCCCGCCGGCCACCGCCACCGCCGCCCCCGAGGAGCGCCCCGCTCCGCCCCGCCCCCGCGTTCCAATGTGGCGCGCGCCCGCCCGCCCCCGCCGCCGATTGGCCGTCGGCCGCGTCACTCGGCGGCCCCGCTAACGGCCGCGCGGGCGGGAGGGTAGGCGAGGGGGGGATGCACGACACGACGAGAAGGGCGGGCGCAGCCGCGGCGGGGAGCGGCGGGGCCGGGCCGGGCCCAGTGCTGCCCGCCCCGCAGGGGAAAGGGGGGAGGGATTGGGGGGGGGCTGCCGCTACCTGTGCCCGCGGGTCGCCGCCGCCGCCCCGGCCGCTGCTGACACCCTTCAGCCGGGCAGCGCTCGGCTGGACGCCGGTCACCCCCCCACCCCCAGACCCGGGCTGGGCCCGGTTCGCCCCCACCCCCGCGTTCCGCAGCCATTTTCGTGGCCACCTTGGCTACCAGCGGGGCTGACTCACCTCGGCGCTGCGGGCGCGGGGGGCCCGCCTCGGCGTCGGGGGACCCGCTCCGCCCGGGGAGGGGAGGCGGGGGGGAGCCCGGCTGGCTGCGCCCTCCCTCCCCGCCGGCCCCGCTGGCTAGTCCCAGGCGAGGACGGGTCCCGGGGCCGGGCCGGGCTCGGCGGAGGCGGCGACGGCGGCTCCCTCCCTCCCGGCCGTGACCACCATCTTATTAGCACAGGAAATGACATGGAGAACGGAAGAGAGGGGCGTTCGGGGGCCGAGCCCGGGGACCCCCCGAACCGGGGGGAGGCGCCGCCGGCCCGCCCGGCCCGGCTCGGCCCGGCCCGCCAGGGCTCTCCCGGGGCCGCGGCGCTCCCGCCTTCCCTCCAAATACCCGGGGCGGGAAGAGAGGAGGGGAAAGAAAAATAATAAAAAAACAATCGCACAAAGCCGGGAAAAGCCAGAAAACGCCGAGCAAACCCAAACCGTCCCCGGTTCCCACCTCCTGCTCCGGAGCCTGCGAGATCCGCCGCCGGCCAGGGGCTCGGGGCGGGGGGGGGCTCTTAAGGACAGAAACCGCCCGGGCGGCCCTCGGGCGCAGCGCGGGGGGAGCCGCCGGCCGAGGGGGCCCGGCACGGCCCGACGGAGCCGCTGGGCTACCCACCCCCCCCCCTCCTCTGGGCTCCGCCGCGGACACCACCTGCCGCCGCCCGGCAACGACCGCCGCGCCCCCGCCGAGCGGGACCGAGCCGCCCGCCTGCGCCCCTCGGGGCCGGCCGCCTCAGCGAGACGGCGGCGATGAGATGTGCCCCGGGGCTCCTCCACCGGCCAGAGGAAGAGCCGGAGTTGCCCCGGGGGGGAGCCCCTCTCCCGGCGGCAGGGCCCCGCCGGTGCACGTCTCTCAGAGCCCCGTGCCCTTCTGCCAGCGAAAAGTGGGTGTGAGGACGCCGCGTTTCACCAGCGCTCCAAGCTCCGTGGTATTTTAGATCACACACCTCTCCCCAAAAGAAAAGCGACCCACCCAACAGCAACCCCGACAAACCACCCCTGAGCCCCACAGAGACATGAAGGGCAACGCGACGGATGACAAAAAAATAGGCATAATTCAATAAACAGAGGAAGCGTGCCTCACCAGTAAAAGAAATTCTAAATAAAACCATCTGGGCGCGTTAATTTGAAACAATGCAAAGTGTTCAGCTGCCTTGCCAAAAGAGGCGCAGCGGGGGGTCAAGGGGAGGATGGGTACATCGCCATCGTTTTCCAGTTCCTTTGGTTGACAACGGGCTTGTATGCAAACAGGGCCGTGGTGACAGCGTGGGCGCTCGGATGCGCTTGGATGTGTGGAGCCGCTTCCCTTTTTTTTCTGCAGCCCTGAGGAATGCCTTTTTTCAGCAGCCCCGAGAAACAAGTGTTATTGCCCAGTACCCTCCACCCAGAGGTGCCCGCTGTAACAGGACAGGATGAGAAAAAGCAGGGAGGGCACACGGAGAAGGGGACGTAGCCCAAGCAAGTTAGAGGCCCACTTCTGCCAGCTGCTTATCCAGCTGCTTCTGCCGCTGTCGCTGAGAGTTTGGGAGACGGCAGGATTTCAGGTTTGGGTCTTGATCCATCACTTGACCCGGCAAAAGATGAAACAGCGAGGAAAGTATTCAGTTTAGGTTCCAAACAAGCTTACTTTGCGAAGGCAGCTGGTGTGGCACAGATGATTTTTTGGAAGTTCGAATTAAATGTCATTCACCAGATCTCCAGCTGTGGTGCGTCCTGTGTTCCCCATTTCTAAGCTCTCCGGAGAGGATTCCTGCTTGGAGGGTAGGCACGCTGTGTAATTTTACCCCTTCCAGTAATCACAGATAGATGGGCTTTGAGGCACTTGCACTTGCCTGTGAAAGACATACCATAAGCTGTCAGCACCTTCGGGCTCCTCAGAAATATTAGAGATCCTAACAGGGCTGCCCTAGCCTGCAGTTTCTGTGTGCTGAAACGTGTGAGAACGCTAAACTGGCAGCAAGCACGACAATGGGCATGTAAATATGATTGATGAATGAACTGAGAGAAAAAAAAATAATTAAAACCCCAATAAAAATCATGGAAGTAATACGAACGCATGCTGAATGCCATGTTAATTTGGAGTAATAGTTTTGTTGTAGCTGTTGTAGTCTAAGGCTGTAAGAGCAGGCTCAGAGGGAGGCATAAAGCTTTTATTTATAAAGAAAATTAAATATGTAAGTAGAATATAAATAACGGCTATTATGTCTCCTTGCAAACACGGGCATGCAAATTTATTGGGAGAGAGCTGCCTTGCCTTAATGTGTGCCTGTTGTCTCTGTATGTGTAATAGGCGATAAAATCCCTGTGGGCATTTTGTGTCTCTTCTGTCTAGAAACTAGTTGCAGAAGGAACACAGTGCAAACTTGTAGTCTGCAAAAATCCTACCTTTGGGGCTTGGAAAGTGTCCCCCCTTCCTCAGCAACCTGCCCCCTCACTTATTTAGAAGACACGGGATTAAGAAGATACAGGATTAAATTTTTAGGTTTTTTTCCTTGCAGGGTTTTCTAGGGTTCAGCCCACCACACCATCACCCATAGCAACTCCCCTGTGTCTGCTGGGCTTTCAGAAAAAAAACTTTGCAGGCAGCAGCATCAGTTAGGAATGAGGTAATTAGGTGTCGGCTTTCCAGTATTAGACTGTCAAATCTGTTTCTCCACAAAATGCTGGATAGTCTCCCGGAGAGGCAAAACCCTTCTTCCACAGACGCTGAGCCGATGGTGTAAAAAACAAATTTGCAGAAGTGGATAAAACATCACCCAGCTTGTCGACAACCATGCTTAAATAGCCTTCAGAGCTCAAGATGCTGGGACTCCGCAGGTAGATCAGTCAGGGGCAAAGTCTGTCTCCCACAGCACTGGATGTATTTTACACAATGCGCACGTCATTCCCTAAAAGCACTGTGTGGCTGAAGCACAACGCTGCAAAGAGGGGGGGAAGGTGGGGCCTGTACTGGAAGTGGGCTGGTGGGGGGCTGTCTCGCCTGGGGATGCCTGGCTGTCTCTAAGAGGGTGCCCAAGGAAAGGTAGAAAAGCATCTGAGTTCTTCCACAAGCTGAAGTGCATGGTGGCTGTCTTGTGTATCCTCTCATTTAAGGTTGTCGACATCCTACATAACCACATCAGTACCAGGAGGCTGGTGGCTCCTTCCCAGGCTTCAAGGAACAAGTTGCTTGTGGCCGGACTGGCTTTTCCTCCAGGAAAAATTGCTCAGCTGCAAGCAGAAACAAAAATCCCCCTGCAATTACCCAGACAACACCTTTCCTGCTCGCAGAAAAATCACCATTGCACTGATGCTCTCAGTCAGTGTGTAGTTAGCTGGCTGCAAAGCCTGTGAATTGGCTTTCAGCATTAAAAATACTGATAAGAAGCCTCACCAAAATTAGGACATTTCTCTTTCATACTGATGGTTGTTGGATGGTGAATCGGAATACTGATTTTTTTTTCCCTTTGAAAACATTCTGCAAAAGAAAAGAAAAAGGAAATTACATGACTGAGAAGGAAACTCGGCCAGAAACCCGTAGTTACAAATGACTGTAACAGGGTGGGACAGGCCCTGAAAGAGGCTGAGGGAAGAGCTCTTTGAAGAGCATGTTAACTGCGCAGATCTGCAGCTTGTGTTTATATCTGTTGTACAATGGAAGCAGTGATGACCTTTACTAGAACAGCAGTGTTGTGTCTTTTCCCCCATCACTTTATGAGTCTTCCTCCGTTATCAGTGGAACCATATGAATCCTTTAGCAGTACAGTGCTCTCCCCGAATTTTATGGATGTCACTGGATTAAGCCTGATGACCATCCCCCAAGGAGACAGATAAACATTCCTGAGTTCAACTGAAAGCAAGAAACTTCTGGGTGCAACCTCCTCTCCTGTCTTCTCCAGGCTCTGGCAGTTGTGCCACCAGCAGCCGAGCCCATCTGGAGAGCGCACTTGAGCCTGTGCAGCCCTTGGCCACAGCATCTCTGATGCTAACAAGATGGGAGGGGTGATGGGGAGGGTGGGATGATCCCACCTGAGATTTGGATTGGTGTATGGAGGCAGCGAGCCCTCCCTGGCAATGCTGTAGAGCTTTATGCAAATTTGAGGGTATGGCTTGATGCTGAAGATGCTGCGATGCAACAGATGGGTAGGGGCACTCCAGCAGGCACAATCCCTTAGGCTGGTACTGCTGTCCTCTCTGGGCTGGCTGGCTAATGCAGCAGAGAGCTAGCCACAGAAGTGCCAACACCAGCAAAGAGGAGGTGGTGGGGCAGTGCTGTGCTGAAGGGGAGGAAAGCAGGACCTCTCTCCTGGCAAGAACAAGCCGCTGCATCAGCCTCCATCCGTGCCTCCAAGGCGGTGCTGGCTTTAGGATTTCCTGCTCTGTGGTGGGTCGGTCAGTGCTGTCGTGTCTGCCCAGTCCCAACCGTGCTGATGAGGCTGTTTGCAGGCCGTGAACTGGAGCGAAGAGCTGATCTGGGTTAAAAACAACCCACCAAAAAAACCCACAAAGCAGCAAGCCACTTAGTTATCGCAGTGTTGGGGGATGCACGAGGACTGCCCCCAGATGAGTGCCCATGTCTCTAGTTGCAAGGGCGGCAGCAGGAATGAGCAGTAAAACCAGAGTCAGGAGCCCAGAGTTTAGGTGACCTGCCCAAAACCAGCTCTGAAATCTTTTTGGACTAGCTGAGGCACATACAAGTAATGCCTTTTTCAAACACCGGAGTTTGAGAATTTGCACTGGTGTGTTTTTAATGAATAATCAGAACTGCTTTTCCATATGAAATGGTCTCTCTGAGGCTGGCCCAAAGACTGGGAAGTGAGGAATGTCTCTGCTCACAAGCGCTTCAAAACTCGGTGGTTTGTTTCTAGGCATCCATCACATGTTTTGGCAGTCCATAGGAATGCGCACTTCTGTATATCACAAGCGGCTACCCTAACCAGAGCCAAATAACTTGTGTTTAACTTTAAAGCTCTCTTTAAGAAAGACACTGAGTTCTGATCTGAAGAAAGCAAGAGATAAAGAATTCCTCTTTCCTTTGTCCTCACCCTACTCATTCTAAATGTGGGCTTGAATTCTCTGTGTGAATTTGGCTGCGTTTAACTTGTAGCCACTGGTTCTTTTTACGCTTTTCTTTATTCTTCAATACATCCTTGGTATTTTCTTGGGAAGATGTATTTATGCAGTGGTCTGGGCAGGTCAAAATATTTCTTTTTGGATAAGTTAACAGATCAATTGCTTTAAACCTCTCAGCAAAAGACATTACAAAGTCCTTATATTGTTTTCCCAGTTTTCCTGTGAACCCTGCTCAGTTTCTCAACATCCCTTTTAAAATGCGGCTGCCTGAACTCCCCCTGGCCATCCAGGGTCTACCTAACCAAAAATACACGAACTTCTGTTTCACAGCTGTGCTTGCAGGATCGCCCTAGTAAGTTGTCATGTCGTGACACTGCAAGTTCCCGACAAACTCTTCATCCTTTTGCCCCTTCCGGACCTGCTGATACCCAGGGGATGTTCTATCCCTGCATGGCATCGGCCTTTGCCAACACCACTGTGCATGGCACTGCCCGCCAAACCTCCCTCAGGACGGCCTGTGCTTCTCACAGCAAGCGCTCCCTGGTCACACAGTGTAACACCTACGCTTCCCTAGTTTGTTAACCTTGATATCACCTGTGAATTTTACTAGCAGTAATTTTATATTTAAATTTCTGGTCACTGATCAAAATACTGAAGAGGTTAGATATAAATACTCCTCCTTTGAAAGTCCTGCCACATACCGAGGATTCTCCACTGCCAATTTAGATTTGAGATCTGAAAGGAACCAGCTCTTAATCTAGTTAATGGGTGTGTTATTAATACAAACCGTGCTATTCTGGATTGATTAATATGTCATCAGTGCTAAGTTACCAGGTTCCAAGGATAATACACATTTTATTCCTGCCCCAGGAGCACAAACTCCTCATGTTGGCTTCTAAACTGGAGACCAAGTAACTCTTCTTTGAGACACAGGATTTCTTCTGCTCAGGACACACTGAATTTCAGCACGTATCCCAGATGCTCTGAAGGCAGCTCCTTCCATGCAGCTGGCATAGCGGTGCCCAGCCGGACCCACTTGGCTGCCAAGTGCCCAGGCTCAGCTCCTGTGGGTGACCACAGGTCTGGCTCAGTGCTGGGTGCCATTGGATAGCCTGCTGAGCCCATGTTTGCTTCCCTCCAGCCACATCCCAAATGGTGGGACCCCAGAGCCCTCTGCTTCTCTGTCCCATGAGACCAGCACATCACTGAGAAGGGAGCTGAGATCACTTTCAGCTCCCCCCCGAGACCCACGCATCAGCTGTGGCATGGGGAGAGTTCCAGATGTTGCTGCATCACTTGCTGGGCTGCATATCCTCTCCTGAGGATATTTATCAGTTCGTTATTAGTTGGTTATCTATTGCAGTTACCTCTGAGGCTGAGCTCCTGAGCAGAGGACACAGTTTGCGAGAGGCTGTCGCTGCTCCAGCCCACGTCTTACTGTGCATGTGGTACTGTTGTTCTGCATCATCATTTGCCAAACCCTCTACCCACTTTTCCTACCAGGGAGTTGCTTTTGGGAAGGCTGGGGGGACCCCCTTTGCTGCCCGCTTCATCGTGAGAGGATGGCCCTTGTCAAGCAGCCCTTACAGTTTGACTTTAAGACAGCCAGACTGAATGCCTCAGGCGCACATCATTTATTAACGTCTCATTTTCCCGGGGGGGGTGAGAGGGGTGGGAGGGGGTGTGGGGGCTGTTGCACATCCCAAAATGCTAACACAGTCTGTTATAGCCCATGCCACGGTTATCTATTGGCTGTATATTATCCCGAACAGGCTGGTTTATTCAAGTAAGTTAATTCATCTGCATGACCAAAGTGAAGATCTGCAAAGCAAATAGTTCCAGCAGACTTTCACAGGCAGAGCCCTCTGCCATTCACTGCTGCACCAGAATATTATGTTACAGGCGCTACATCATGAGAACATGATCTATAAATCTCAGGGTTCTCTCTTCCAAACTAGAGACGTGTGGATCAAATTTAGCTCTGAATTTAAGTTTTATTTAAAGTCACCCAATTAATCTACATCAAATAAATACTTGTGTGTGGCTTTGAAGACCTAGAGGCAAAAAAACCCAAATCCACAACAAAAAGCAAAGAAGATTTTTGGAGCAAGTAATTTGTCGCCTGTTTTTTTGCAGCCCAAACTATTTTATGTTGTTCTAATGCATCGGAGTCTGAAAACGATCAAGACTGGAAGCTAATAATAAACAAAGAGCAAAATGACTGTCCAGACTTTATTGTCTGTCACGAGAAGAAAATTGGACATAATTACAAACCTTTGATATTTCCCTAATCTCGTCTGTTGATTATAGCATAATTGAAGGTAATCAAATTGCTCTGTTAAAAGAGCCCGCGCTTAAAGGGCAACACATTGCGCTTAGCTATAGTGCTGAGGAATGTTAAGGGGAAAACAGCCTTTACTTTTCCATTAAAACCAGAATCTGAAGAAAAACAGCGGTAGGGAACTACAGCGTTGCCAGCTCTCGTGACACTTGGTATTTTCCTTAAAGCTTCTGATTACATGGGTTTCTCAGCTTTCGTTTTAAAAATAGTGCTTTCTTGTCCTCTGGCTGAGGGGTTGCGGAAGGGCTGAGCTTACGTACAAAAGAGTTAGAGACTCCTGAGCTAGAAATAAAGAAAAGGCAGCTGCCTTTTTATCAGGGCTTTAAATGTCATGATTTTAAAGCTAACTGGGGCTGCTGGGTGGCTGGCTTCCTACCACCCACCTCCCCGAACTCTGCAGGCTGCCAGCACTCCTGCCTAATGGCAGCCTGTTTAGGGCAAGAACCACCTTTTTTGCGCTCTCTTTGAGTAGTGTCTGGGTCATCTTGCAGTCTTCTATTAGATATTCCATTAATACAAGTAATAATAGCGATTTACACAAGTAATAACAACTGTGATGCAGGGTATTTCAAAAGCAAAATAAATTACTTTAGTCAAAATGACAAACACTGAAAGTATGGAACTTGCTCAAGGTGAAGAACTCCATCAAAAAAAGCCCCACTGAGCTGAGAACAGTGTTTCCAGGGCTAAAACATGGATAAAATACTACAGTAAGCATTTTTTTTGACAAATGAGAAGAGATTAGTTTCTCATTTTCTTTACCTTTCAATTTTTTTAGCAAACAAGCTTCATTTTTAGATGCATTTCACATTGTATCCAGAGGATGAAAATGACAACTTGATTTTCTTAAAAAAAAATTGGGGGGGTGGGGAGCATTTAAAATAACATGCTTTTGCCAAGTGAAAGCTTTAGATTTCCCCAAAGGCTGAATGCTATTTTCTTTTAGCTAGTTACATTGTTAGCATCTTGCTTATCAAAGAAAAGGCTGTTTGGCTAATGGAAAGTGTCAAAAGTGTTTTTAATAACTATTCCAGTAAAAGTAGGAACTGAAGATGAAACCATTAAAAGCTTTGGATTTATTTTTTATTTTTTTACTGTTTTGAAATTAAAACAGCTTCAATGCTTAAAAAATTCCACCACAATGGATTTTTATGTTTTGATTGGTTGTAACAACATGTGGGCAAAGAAATGTCTTTAAAAATGTGGGGTAGATTCAGTGGTTTTTCCTACTAGAATGATTTTATTTTACTTTAATTTTCCCCTATCTGTTTCACCCAGGCTTGTCTGAAAATCGTTTGCCTTGTGTTTTTATAACCAGTCTTTCCAGGAGGAGGAAAAAATAAGTTGAAGGGTTATTTTTTTCCCTCTGGTTTATTTTGTGAATACGGCAGCACATCGCGCATATTGCCTTTCATTGTTCCCCCAATGTGGGCATCCAGGCAGCTCCCCCTGTTTGGGCAGGTCTTTCATAAATGGCCAGGCCAACACAAACCCATCACAGAGTCACAGAACCATACAACGTTAGGAGTTGGAAGGGACCTTGAAAAGTCATCTAGTCCAACCTCCCTGCCAGAGCAAGATCACGTAGACTAAATCCCACAGGAACACATCCAGGTGGGATTTAAATGTGTCTAGAGAAGGAGACTCCACAACCTCTCTAGGCAGCCTGTCCCAGCGCTCCAGCACCCTCACAGTGGAGAAGTTGCAGGTATAAACCTGCAAGAAAACCCTTGCAGGTATAAGCCTCTTTTGGTGTCAAATATTATTTCCTTTTCCTCAAAACTGGCCAGTGCCAAAAATTTTGAATGCCCCTCTGGAGAGGTTTTCAACACCCCTCTCACGGACCTTGCTGTGTTAGCTCCCCGGTGTCACCAAACCAAAGCCTGCCCACTTGGGCCAGCCTTCCAGCTCCATCCCTGCCACAGAGCCAGCGTCCAGGGGGAGATCCTGATACACCCATGGATTTCATTAACCATGACTTTTTCACAAGGAGGCATCGCCAGCAGCCCCTCGCTCCTCCCTGCTGCGCATGTGACTGTCTCCTTCCGAGCAGAACCTGACACTGCCCATTGCTTGTCCTCTCTCCAGGCAGAACGGATGGGATATTTCCCATATTTTCCATATTCTCCTAACTGACCTACCAGCAGGCTTTTCCTGTATTCAGCTGCCACGCTGCTGCCTCTGGGTGCCCACCGCATCTCCTCTGTGTCCCATCCCACCCCCCGCCCCCGGGAGGTCACACAGAGTGGGACCGGGTGCAGGCTGTGAGGAGGTACATGTGCCCTCTGGGAAGCAAAGGACTGATCGACCTCGCAGGTACATGGTGCCCAAAACCCGTCTGTATTATGAGGTGCCCCTGGAGCCTGGCACAGTTTGGCACCCTCAGCATGCTCCACTGGGCCAGGGAAGGACAGCATTGGGAGGCTCAGCAATGCTGAAGCCAGCCTGGTTTTGGGTTTATTTTACAAAAAGCAGGTGTAATCGTCTTGTAGCTTCTGTTGCTCCACATCCTTTGCTCCAGAGACTTTATTGCAGCCTTTCAATACATAAAGAGGGCTTGGGAAGGTGGAGAGGGACTGCTCAGCATGGCCTGTAGCGATAGGGAAAGGGGTAACAGTTTTAAATTAAAAGATTTAGATTAGATAAAGGGAAAAAATTCTTCACTATGAGGGTGATGGAACAGGCTGCCCAGAGTGATTGTGGATGCCCCGTCCCTGGAAGCCTCACGACTGACATGTACTGATCTAAATCTAATTATGCAGGAGACATCTCTGGCAGTTTCTAAGCATTTCCTTTTTTGTTATTTCCTTTGTATCTAGCTGGTTTTCAGTGCCATTTCGAAACATGTTTTCTCCTTTACAATGACGTACTTACTCCAGAGACTAATTTTTATTATTTATTTCATTATTTAAGGGTTTTCTTACTTGATTAAACTAGAAAATGTGTTAATTTCTCACAGAATGCTGAATTTAGAGTGTAATAATTTTTTCCTCTTGCAGCTGTCAGAAATACACAGCAGCTGCTGCTTTAAACTTTGGAAAATTAAGCATTAAAGAGAAGGATGTCAGAAAATTAGCCATTAGTTTATGCAGGACCTAGATTAAAACCAATTTTGTTTTGGGCTGCTACAGAAATTTCATTAACAATTCCCAGTGGGCCCCTCAGTTGCCGTCACTACCAATGGACAAAGCACAAAGGAGGAAATGAAATGTTAAAAGATGAGTCCATTCACTTTATACTCCATTAGGAACACATTAAATGTCACACAGCGACTATAGTGTCTGCCAAATAATTGGGGGGAGGGGGTAGGGAGAGAGAGGAGGGAGAGGAAACTAAGAGATTTGACATAAAATTGGACTTTCTTCAGGCTTTCTGAAGATTATGCAGGCAGAATGGCAGCTGTAGAGTGGGATCTTGCAAGGCTTTCCTTGGAGCTCCTCCTTCACCTGAAACACAGCGAGGGATGTGCAGTATTCCTCCTGCCATGGACAGCATTGCTTCTCCTACCTTTGGTGAATCAGCAGGCACAAATTCATTTGTGAAAAAAAGCTGTGTCTCTAGATAAGTGTTTTTCCCTGGTTTTCCTACCCAGGCTCATTTTCAAGGAAGATCTCTCCATGAAGATGGAAACCAAGCCAGAGCTAGAGGGAATTGTCAGGAAGGTATTTTGGGACTGGGACAGCATGTCCCAGAGAGGGAACAATGTGGAGCCAATGAGAGGGGAATGAAAAGTGCTGACAGGAGGGGGTCAGATCAAGATCACTTCTCTTTTTGATGTTCACTACTACTCTTCTGCCATTAATCGTCTCTGTGCAGGAGCTGCTTGGCAGGTTTGGGTGTCTCCAAACACTGATACCAAGTGATGTCTCCTGGGCTGGCCTTGAGCAATGGAAACAGCCTGTAGCAGGGCAGAGCCCAGTGTGGGCTACCAAGATACATGACCACTAAATGGCTAGCAAGGCACTGGCTGGTTATTTAGAAGTTAGTGTCAGTACCTTTATACACAACGCAGTCGTTTCTATGCCACCCCCCTCTATGCCATAGTTGATTTGCCACGTGCCACAGTCAATGAAGGGTTCATTCTGGTTTGAAAAAGGAGAATATGCCCTGCATTTCATCACACAGACAGTGCCAAAATATGTCAGGCCCGTCCTGTTTGACCTTTAAAGTTGCATATGGGTTTACTTGATAATTTTTGGCTACTGGAAATGAGTTTTGGGCAACCTCTTTATCCACGGGCATTCATGATGCACCAGGCTTTTCTCCTCCGCGTCACCGTTTCCACAGTCTGTGCTGCCCAGAGCTCTGTTATTGCACGGTTTCTCCAGCAAGGGGCATGGGAGATCTTCAGCTGAAGCCTTGAAGCCATCACCGTGGCTTTGCTGGGCTCTTGGGCAAAGCTATCGACGTCCAGAGCGTGGATGTTTCATTCTGAGCATCTCTCAGCCACCTAGAAGGACTGATCAAATGAATCAAGACACGTTGTCAGACCGCTCTCTGATGCTATCCCCCTGCTATTTTCATACCAATTTTGGGTCAAAGAAAGACTGGCAGATTTGGAGTAAATGTGAAAATGAAGTTGCACCTCTTTCATTACTATTACTGTGCTCCTGGGTACTTGCAGTGGCACAACACACCCCATTCCATGTGCATCTCAAAGCGCAGCTTCATGGGCACTGCTACTGAAGGGTGACATTTCCTCTCCGAGCAGCAAGCTGACTTCTGCAGCCTCAGCTACAACTCCTCCCAGCAGCCACAGCTGTAGACACTGCAAAAGCCCTGGATGTTCTGAGCAACATTTCAGGGGAGATTTGTTCCACTTTTTCTTTTAGTCATGTCCTTCCAGCTCCCTGGTGATGTGCTTGCCTTGGAAAACACCATCGCCAAGGACACAGGCAGCACGTGTTACCTGCTTGCTGGTTGCCTTCATGTGGACCATCAGAAGAGTACTGCATGTGTAGTTCAAGCCTGAAGGCAGTTGTAGGGGTGACAAGGGAGCTGTAAGGCAACCAAGCATCTCTCCACCGTGCAGTTAGAAGTACAAGACTGTGTAGCAGAGGAAGGTACAGCCTCAACCGTTGTAGTAAGTTTGCTGGTGTAGGGTAGATGTTGCTGAGTGAAGGTTCACCCAGGACCTGCAGAGCCAAGGCTGTGTTTGGTGGTACCCAAGACACGGTATGGTCATGCCAGTTCTGATCCACAGTGGTGGTCTGTGCAGTGGAAAGCAGAAGCTCTTGGCCAACAGTACAGCTGGCAGGCCTGTAGTTGTGACTGTTCCCAGGGTAAATCCCACCAGCCCTTTCCAGGATGGAGGGAGATTTCCTGTGAAGATGCTTTTTCACTCATCCTATTTGAACTTGGTTTCACCTGTCACTGGGTGGAGAATCTGTACCCACTCTTCGCAATGCCTCAATCCTCTCTGGATTTATACTACTCTCTCCCATTCACATACACATGGTGAGATAGGTTGGACCAACTGGCTGCTCCTCTGTAGCCCCAGAGAGGAGGCAACTTTGAGCAGCTGCTGAGAGGGGAGAGACTGTGCAAACAATCCTTATGGCAAAAGAATAAGGTGCATCGTGGTTGACCGATCTTCTCCACAGGGGTCAGGCAAATTGCCACAGTTATGTTTAACGATACATTTCTCAGTCTACTGGAGCATCTGAAACTGATTTGTGGTGTTTATTGAGATTCACATGTTGGGCAGTGGTGTGCCTTAGGTGCAATAACCGCTTGCGTTTAATCTTTCCATCAAAAGCTGACAAAGCTTTTTCCCTGGACCTGTGTTTATCTCTGAAGCTGATGTACCAGGTAGATAAGTCAGGCCTCACATACACAGACACACACACGATTTCCTTCCATCCCTCCCAGTGCTCAGGAAGGTTGAGGTTTTCTGTGCATGTTCGTCAGCACATCTACATGCAGCCTTCTCAAGTGTCCAGGTTAGCAAAAGCTATTCCCAGCATCATGGAAAACTGGGGCAAGGGCCATCTTCTTTCTCATGTTTGAGTGCACAATGTCTGCCTCTTCTATGGCTGTATGCTAGCTAAGAAGCTTTGAGCAAGGAGAGGGAGTTGTCACAATGTATTCAACCCAAACACTGAGGCAGAGGCAGGCAAGGGTTAATTCCATCTGTGTGGAGTTTCAGGCAAGGCGGGGAAACTGAGGGTAATCCATTTACCTGTATTTATCATGGTGGAACCAGTGGGCCCAGGGCCAGGCATTCCGAGTCTGTGAGGGAACATGCAAGGTCAGATACCTGGGAGAAGGGAGAAGGGAGCCTGGGAGGAGAAAAGGGTCATGTAGAGAAGGAAAGACTGCCAAGTGGCTTGAGAAGCGGTCAGTCTCCGTAACCAGAGGATTACTGAAAGAAGATGTGACACCCCATTTGTGTCAGTCCCCAGAGCTGCTTGTGTAAGGGCTTCTCCTTAGCCAGCAGAGACTCTGCCCATTGATGTGGCTGTCCAGGCTTTGCCTGGTAACAGGGAACCAAAATCCCAACTTGTCACTGTGTCCACGTCCTTCCCAGGACACAGACTGCTTCTTCCTCTGGCTCAGAATGCTTAGAAAGATCTGCCATCTTCAAATTCAGCTGAAGAACATCTCTAAACAAGGAGAACTTTTCTGAAGAGCTACTCTGGCAGAAAAATTGCTGGCTTTTCAGCTGCCCATGTTTCCCAATAATTGTGGATCTGGCCAGTGTCTTGCCCAAAGACATACAGGGTCATCCAGTGAGGGCACCTGCTTGGCAGGATCATGTGGGTACATCAAAGACCTCTCTTTCACTCTGGTCAGAGCAGCACTCTGTCAGCCCATTGTTGTTGCACCATGTGTGTTTATCATTGTCCCTGTGCTGATCAAAACAACCTGTACTCAGTAGCGCAGGCTTTTCTCTGTCAGTGTAACCAAAATACATCTGTGTGTCAGTGTGCCAAATTCCTTATGGTGTGCCAGCCTACCAGGAAGCCGAACCTGAGAAGTCTGTGGGCACCAAATTTAGGTGACCTTACAGATCAGGAGCACACCTCTGTGAAACCTCTTGAGATAGCAGACATCATGTTGACCATCCCTGTTTGGTGAAAGGGGCTTGAGGTCTATCAGTCAGTGAGTTTAGAATGCAAGAAATACCAGCCCCAGTGATGGGGTGTGATTTAGCCAGTTTGGTGATGGGCACCATTTCAGGCAAAAGTGCATTTGCAATTCTCCCTCCTCCAAATGGCTTCGGACACAAAGACAACACCGTGGTATCTGTCGTCTCTCTTCAGTACCCTGCTGTGGGCCATAATAACCCAGCCTGTGTGCCTCTGCCTCCACCAGGCAGCCCCCTCCCCAGTGCTCAGCTGGTGGCCATGGGGACAGGCTGGAGACAACCCTCTCGCTCACCCCTTGCTGTACTATTTATACTTTAAAAGTGCTGATGGAACAATGTCTCCTCTTAAAGTTTGCAGGCAATTATGAATTTTCCCATTTCCCCCAAATTTTATTAAAAACTGACATTCATTATCTAGAGAGGTCTTCAAAGGGCTTTTAGAAACCTTTTGGGCATTATGTAGGTGTCCTGATTTAGAAATACTTATCTCTAGGAAAGAATATTCAATAACTTCTGTCGTTAAGGTAGAATAAAATAGAATAACTCATTAATCTCATAGGATGCTAATTTGCCACCTATTTTCTTTCAGACTATAGAAGATAAATATTTTTTGGATACTGATGGGTGGAGGTTTTTGTGCAGGAATATTAGACACATCGTTACCTTCAGCTGATAAAAGATCTATAACAATTTTAGGATTTCTTTTGTTCTCATAACATTTTTATCCACGTTATTTGTCTCGATAGTGTTGAGTCATAGATTTTTCACTGCCTCTTCCAGCTCCCTTTAGAGCCTTGTCTTCCCTTCTTTATGCACTTGCACGGGTACTTGCAGGCTCCCTGTAAACACGTTACTGAAATTGTCTGTCTGTAGAGCTCCCCTCAGTCATGGTGTTTTACAGGAGCGAATATTGTTTAGTAGCTTTTGTAATGTCAAGAGAAGGTGTGCCCTTTTATTTCATGGCCACTTTTTCCTTGTTCGTTATTTGTTCCTCATAATTACTTCCTTTCGGAGGCATCACCTGGCTTGAAATTATTTGGGAAAGGACTGAAGTCTGTATGCCCACTACAAATTTAAACTGCTTCTGGGCACGTGTAATTTTCCAGCCCCTAAACAACAAAAGTTTAGGGGCTGAATTAGCCCATGCTTTTGAGAACAAGGCTTCCCATTTCAGAGGTAGAGAGAGTGCAGGGTGCAGAGCTGGAGCCTGCTGTGCTCCCCTCCAGCCGTGCAGGTTTAAAGCCAGATGCAGGAGCGTGGGCAGCCACGGCAGAGCCTGCCTAGCCCAGTCTATGCCATTCAGGCTGCAGGCAGGGCTGGGTGAGGCCCTCGTCACCAGTGGTGTGTCCCAGAGGCTGGCAGCGATGCTGCTTGGAGGTCCTGGGACAAGTTAAGCAGGGTGAGGAATTAACACTCCCCGTTGCTGTGGTCATTGAGTCCTTGACACTCAGGGCCATGCTGCTCCTCGCAGTGCCTGGCTGTGGGCAGGCAGTGCTTCTGCTGCTTTCCTTGCAGGCAGGGGAACAAGTCACAGAGTGATGGGGCCAAAATCCCAGAGGAAATCCACAGCAAGATTATTTTTTTCCCATTTGAGCTGAGTCCCCAGACTTGGGCTGCACAAACATCCTCCTGAGCAGATATCTGTACATGTGGGTACCCGCCACTGCCCATCCTCTGAGCCAACCAGAAATGCACAACGACATCACAAGCCTCGTGTTCCAGCAATTAAATAAAATTCTCTTTTCACTCCAAACAACAAGAGGATCTGTGCTGTCTTGTCCTGTCAGTATGAAGCCTAGAGAATGCGATGAACTCCTGGGTGGCTGGTTTTGTTGCAGCACTAAAATGTGGGATGATTATTATCTTGGGAAGAGAAGAGGTGGCCTAAAGAAGGTATCTGAATTATTCAGCTTTCTGTAATGGAAAGACAGCCATTCTTTTCTGCTTCACAGTCACCTGCTGGAATTACAGTGGGATTAAAATGGAAATAAATTTTGACCTTTTTTGTTCCACATTCTGTGAGAAACAGAGGCTTGGGTATGCTGTATGAAGGAGCTTGCTAATATATTCCTGTCCTAGGGAACCTGCTTTGGCAGGGGGGTTGGACTCTACAATCTCTGGAGGTCCCTTCCAACCCCTACAATTCTGTGATTCTATGAATTTGTGTGAATCTGTGAATATGACCCAAAATAGCATTTGTTATGCTCAAGGATGGTTTAGCTTTCTGCCCGTGGTCTGCAGGCACAGGGAACTCCGTGGTCTGCTCCTATGGGACCCTTGAGAAGAAGAATTAAAACTAAGCCAAGGTAGCGCCTACATTCTCTGTGCAGAATTATATTTAGAAGATATTTAGGGGGCACTGACCAGGACTGGTAGAAAAGCACAAAATACTGCATGGAGAGCACAAAAAATGGTCTGTCCTTTGAGGACTTAAAGAACTGTGAGGAGGAGCTGGTTTGCAGGGTGATACCATTTCCTTCTCAGGAAGGGAGGGGAGGGTTGTCTTTGATGTGATCAGCTTTTGAGAGCAGTAAAGGGGTCTACAAGCAGCTTCACCCCACTTGTGCTGAGCAAATCTCTCGCAGAAGGTGCCAGAAATGGGAGGCATTCATTGCTGCTGGTGGCCTGGAGACTGTAATAGAGGCGGATGGGGCTCTAGCAGGAAGCAAGCCATGACAGCACCTGCAGCCATAGCAGGAATGCATTTTACCCCCTCCAGAGCAGTTTTCAGCCTCAGAGTCCTTTGCAGAGCTGGGCTGAGCTGCACGAGCACGATGCAGTGGTCGGGATGCCGCGGTCGAGATGCTGCGGTCAGGTGGTTGGGCTGACTTCAGTGGGATTGCTCAGCATCCAGGCAGAGGCTGCCAGAACAAAACCTGGGCATCCCAGGGGGACAAGTACAGAGATATATCAGCACTATTTCATCCTCTGCAGCTGGAGCACATCACAGAGGCGGGCTAACAGTATCCAACGGAGGTTCAGAGCAGAGCATGGGTTAGATCTCGCATGAGAAGTGGGAGCAAAGCCTGGTTTCTTGATCTGTAATTCTCGGCGGACAATTAATACTTGTGGGAAATATAACAAGCCCTTTGATGACTCACTGTTCCAAGATCTTTCTTGTAATATTCAAAGCAGTCCAGGGGATTTATCCGCACAGCTACCATTAAAACTGCTGCATGAGAAATGACTGCATTCCCAGTTTGCTTTGAAACTTTCCAGCCTTGATTCACCCAAAAAAATCAAACTCCTCAGTTCAGCAGCCCACTGTGAGGGGGTGTTGTGGGGGAGCAATGCCGACAGCGGTCCTCGCCCCCACCCCACCTCACTGCACGTGGGGGCAGCTCCCCAAGCTGACGATGCTACCTCCCTCTGCCGTGTCAGTGGGACACAGTGCCTGGTAGCATCTGGCAGCAAAGTGCAGTGCTGGTGCTGGCATTGGAGAGGTGTGACTGGCTGTCAGTGCCCCCCCCCCCGTCTGTGAGGGGGGTGTGTGTGTGCCACCACAGCCTCTGCTCTGCATTGCTGCTGCCTCTGGGAGCTCCATTTCTTTGCTTTCTTCTCTCCCTTCCAGGCAGGAATGTGTCATCTCTCCTTGCTGCTATCTTAATATTTCCCTGACCACGCCTTCATCACAGCATCCTACTGGCTCTACAAGCCTCAGGGTTCATTTAAGTCATTTAGCAGAGGTAATTAAGAGGCGATGGCCCACGGGGAGCAACACACACCTTCCTCGGGCTGCAGGGAGGCCCTGGGCTCCTTCTGCCCAAAGCAGCTACCCTCTGTGTGTGTTGCAAGCATTAGACGGTGGGAAAGGTGTTGTGTATCTACAGGATCTCACGGCATTGAACGCATCACACTCAAGCAAACAGGCAGCCTCTGGCCCACAAGGGATTTGTTTCCCATCTAACCCCCTTTGCTCATAATCTCTTCAGTGTCTGACTTTATTGGTTATGTGTCACATCAATCCGGCAGCTGACAGTAGTCCCACCGCCTCGCCCCCAATGTGAGAAGGGCTGACAGCTGCCTCTTCCCAGCCTCCTCCTCAGGCTTGCCCAGGTTAAATCCTCTAGGCAGAGGCCACACTGATGTGAGGGAAGGGAGAATGATGGCTGCTGCCTTCGATACTGAGGCACATGGTGCCAGAAGCATCCTGGCTGCCCGGGTTGAGCCTAAAGAGCAGCTGCAAAAGTATTTCAAAGATGGATGTGGTGAGGTGAGATGAAGAGAGGCCAAGTTACAAGGTTTGTGTAAGCTACAGCTGAGCACCAATACAGCATCCGTCAGTCAGAAGACAGCTGGGGAGGAGGGAGAGCGGCTAGCTGAATTGGAGGGGAACCTCCGTCTGGAAAAAACAGCACTAAAGCAGGGAAGCACAGGGAAAATTTAGGAAGGAACATATGGATGCGGGATGTGTGGTTGTGAGACGGTATCACAGGGATAAGGTGGGAAGCCAAATTTCAAGTAAGATTGAGAAAGCATCAGAAAAAATATGAGCTGAAAGAGGCAGTATTCCTCCTCTCAGCTTTTCTCAGGGAAATGGCCCAGATGGGACCTTACAGGGGCTGTTTCACTCCCCCTCCCTAGCAAAGGAGACTGTATACTGGTGCGGTGGGTTTCCTCTGGGGAAGCCAGATGGAGTTTTTTCCATTCCCAGCCAATATGTAAAAAATAATGAATGTTATTAGCCTCTTAAACCGCTGGGGTCCTGGGCAGTCGTGCAGCCCCTCATGGCCTTGCTGTCAGCAGCTGGATGCAGAGGAGGCCCCAGGACGGCTAGGACTTTGGAAAGAACATCTACTCCAACCCACGCACACAATCTCATTGGCTACGTGTATACTTAGGGACCTCTCACCAGTGCTGTTGGGTCCTTTGCCTCCCACTGCAGCTCAGAGAGGGGGGAGCTTGCAAGATGCCGTCTCCATCCTGCCTTGAGTTTCCTTCTTGAAGCTGATCAGTTTGTCCATATGATCAGGGGAAGGGCAGGGGTATTTTACCATGTGGTCATTTCAGGAACTGATGTATATGTTTTTTGGCACCAGCCAGATAACCAAAATAAATCAAGCCCTGGCAAGCTTGTGGCTATAGATTAAACCAGCAACTCTTAATAGCCACCACAAGAGGCTTGTCTGTATCCAACAACTCTCTGCTCGATGCTGCCTTTCCTCCATGAACTCTTGCATCCACTCCAGCACCTTCAGTGCCTGGGCAATGTCTTCTCAGGGAAAAAGGAAGAAAGCATGTGTGTGGAGGGGACAGACAGGCTCCTGGGAAAGCATCCTTCTTCAGGGATGCCAGTTCTCCTCCCTCTGGGCAGACACGGTAAAGCTTGCCTCTGGAACTGCTGTGTGAGGTAACAGCTTTTGCGGGGACAGCACTGTGCCAAAGCTGCATCTCAGCAGAGGGTGGTGGGGCTATAAATACAGCTGGCAGAGCTTGGTAAGCTTGTCTGGATGACATGTTTTGGGTTTTTTTCTGTACATTTTTTGGCTTAGTAAACAAATAGAAGACAAAAAGTACATCAGTCTTTACTAAAAATGTAAAGTACATATGTGAGGAGAAAGGTAGAACAAAAAGAATTTATATTTTGCTCTATTTTGCCCCAAGCAGTTGCAATTACTCTGTTAATTTTCCCCATGGTACTATCCAGATCTAACATGCTTTTCTGGCCCTCACCCCAGCATCCATCCTGCTCCCGTTGCCTGCTGGAACAGCTGTAGGAAACAGGCTAGAGACAGGCCATTTGCCCCATGAACCCTAGTCCCTGAGGGTCACCCAGTAGGAACTCAGCAAAGGCAGCCAGTGGTGGCATCCCTGAAAAGAGGGTGAGCAAACCCCTGGTTGCAAGTGCCTGGGTGGCAGGGTACTGCTGGACTCCTCAGCGCTGAGCTTGGCCCTTGTTTCCCTTTGAAAGAAGAGTGAGCATCTGCAGTGGAAGGAATGGGGGATGTCCCAAGAGGTGTAGGGGGTGAAGGAGGTGCCTCACTGCTCAGTGCTTCCCCCCCACCCCGCTACAGGGGAAGGTGCACAGTTCCTCTCCACATCCTCCTCAGGCACCCATCACTAGAGGAGGTGTGTGCAGCAATGCTCATGCTGCATGACTGCTCCTCCTCACCTACTGGAGCTGCAGAAGAGCACTGTGAGAGGCTCTCCTTCCCTGGGGGAGCCAGGCTCGTTCCCCCCCACAATGGCACTGACAGACTGTGGTATAGAGGGATGAGATGGGAGCTGTGACAAGAGAGAAAGCTGGGTCACAGGTTGCTGGAGGAGCAGAAGTAAGTTACAGGCAAGGTGGGTGAACCGTGAAGACTCTTCCTGCAGTCTGACCTTCTTTTGGTGTCTTCAGGGGCAGCTGATGCTCCTTTTGCCTGTTATTAAAAAATGTTGCTATGGGAAACTCTGTGGTCTCTCCTTAGAGGCAAAGCTGCTGAAGGAGAGCTGGGAGCTAATGCCTTACAGCACTAAATCCCATTCTGCTCCAGGGTTTTCTTCCCCATAGCTCTCCATGGGCTCCTTATGTTCCCCAGAGGCAGACCACCCCTCTCCATGGTTTCCCTCTCCCTGTAGCCTATACCAAGTCCTGAAAACTCCTGACTGCTGAGAAATGGCATTTGAGGTGTAGCAAACTCAGCTCCCCTGCCCCCATCATGTCTGCTTTCCTACCTCATTATCCTGCACACAGACCACTGCATGTATCCATGGGCTCCTGCAGCCCATTGGCCTCTTCCTGGCATGTTCACACACACACACACACGCAGAAAACAGGTCATAAATTTCTCGTAAAAGTCCTGTGAAAGGAATTTACTTTCATCTGGAAACTGTCTGCATTTAGTCTGTGCAGCCAGGTGGTGAGAATAACTCCAAACCCCTGTTCTCTCCCTGAAACCTACTGTGTGAAATGTGGGCTCTTCAGAAAACAAACCCTAAAAAACCTCACCGACACCCCCAAAGCCCAAGAGACTCCACCTTTGAGCAGAATGTGGTGAAAATACTTAGATATTCTCAGAGATCTGGTTTATCTATCATGAGTTATTACTTGCCTGGAGGTTGATAACGGAGTCATGAGCTTCAATATTCGCCGCCTGCTAGTCATTATTCTCTGGTTTAAACATTTCAAACATAGAACCATCTGGAGGAAAAAAAAAGCCTATTAACCACACACAGCCACAGTCACAAACGGTGATGTACAGAAGCAAAACAATCAGAAGAGGAATGATGGGCAGGAAATTGCTCATGCAACCACTTATGCAGAGCGCAGCCACTCTCAGGAGTGAGACCAGTTTTGAGGTGGAATGGCCATGTCCAGCCTTCATGTGTTTTAACCACCTGACTTTGTGTTAAAGCACTGGAGCACACAGACCTGCGCCAGGCGTTAGGAGCTTGCCTGTCCTGATGGATGATACCTCTTGTATTTATCTGTTCGCAGGTTATTACAGCTCGGTGGCTGGAGGAGTGCCCGCTCCCTCGTGCTGCTAATTGCATGCCGGGTCCGATGGGGATCTCTGGGTGGAAAGAGGAATCACACTGACCAAAGGAAGAAGCTGAGGTTGCTGAAGTGGGAGAAGGTACCAGTGTGCAGGGGTGGGGAGGAGGTGGGTGGGAGGGAAAGGCAGTTCGGTGGAGAGGCAGGTAGCTTGCTGCAGGCACAGAGGTGGGAGGCTGCTGAGACGAGCAGGGAGAAGTCAGATTTCCTCAAAGACTGTAAGGAGATGGTGCAGTTGTCACTACCCTCACTATTGCCAGGCCTCTTTCTCTCTTGGCACTTCTATTACCAGTCTGTCAGCACTTTTATTTTTTCACCTCCAGCACTGCAGAGTGGTGGGGCAGTGTGATGGGTGAAGGTCCGAGGCCTGCTGGAGAAGACTCTGCAAAGGTGATGCTCAAGCTGCTGAGTGCTGGCTGGCTGGTAGCTGGTCCTTCCACAGTATCTCACTCTATCTCAGCAAGCTCTCAGGAGCTGAGACACACAGGCATGGCAGCCTTCCTGGCTTGGGGGAGGAAGCTTGGAGCTGAGGAAGGGAACCTGCTCTGTGCCTAGACACTGAACTAGCTTCTGAGACTTCTCTGCATCTCCCCGATTTGGCTCCAACTGATACAGCTACAAAAAATCCCAGCTGATACAGCTACTGGAAATCCCAGAAGGGAAGACTGCTGATCCTTTGTGTTTCCCGTCCTGGAGAAGGCCTGACATTGCTATGCTCAGTGCTTCTGGTCCTGCCCAGGTGGGTAGCACACAGGCTGCTAGCTCTCCAAAACGTGTTTCTCCTGGTGGCATTTTGCTGCAACCTCTCCTAGACCTGCTCCCACCATATCATTTGCCTTCCAAAAGAAGGACATGTTTCTACCTGTGATCTAGCTTCAAAACCCCCTTGCTTTGCTTTCAGAGAATAGAGTTCGTATCTATCACCTTGTCCTCTTTACACAACCATTACCTGCTGTTATGTCTCTTACCTGCAGGGTGATGGGCATAATCCCATAACCCAGCCAGGGAACCTCTGCGCACAGTTAACACGCTGAAGCAAACAGCCTGATAGAGGTATGTACGTGTGGCCACCTTCTTTTCCTAACATGGTGACACATGGAGCCACTGGCAGCAGACAGCATATTGACGGAGCAGTCCATGGGGTTTGGGGTCAATGAATGTTCCAGGACGTGGCAGGGAGAAGAAAGAGAAGTTCAGGCTTTCAGCAGCACAGTGAGGAGAGGATCAACTTTCTTATCCTCTCTCATCTGAGCTGCCAGAACACCCAAAAAGAAAAGCAAAGGACTCTGCGTAGAAACCTCCTGTTTATTTCCTCACTATGGGAACCCCTGTGAGGAAGAAAATAACTGTACCCCAGGAGCTGCTAGGGAGAGCCCTTGGGGCAGTGTTAATGCAGCAGCAATATCCAGACCTTCACAGGAGGGGAAGCAGAGAGCACTCCAGGAACAGTCTGTGCCCTCTGTTGTTCGTTCCTGAACACAAAATAAAGGAGTGCACGTAGTGCTGGGCTGAAATGCTGGGTGATGTTTCAGGAGCCATTTGCAGGAGAGAGATGAATATTATTGACATTGATGTCTGCAACCTCACCAGTGTCAGAAGGCCAGCAGCCTGCAGCTGGGCTGCCTGCCTCAAAAATAAATCAAGTTACGCTGCAGAAGCAGAAGAGCGTTTCTTTACTCTTCTTGGATTTGTATCTGACACTAAGCAGTACAAGAATACGATGTTCTTGCGGCCTAGGAAATGTTTGCAGATGTCAAGGGTCTACATTAGCAAAGGCCAGTGCGTTCCATCTCTACACTCTGCGCCAGCCCAGCCACCCCGCCTGAGCGCCAGGCAGCTCTGACTACGGCTCTGTCAAGGTTTGTGGCTTTTCCCCACACTGGGGAAAGCACCTGGGGGGCTTTGTTTCTAGGGGATCATTTTGGTTTATTCTGTGCTGTGTTTGGAGCAGTCCCTGAAGCCTTGTCTTGGAAGCATCCATCCCTTCTCTTCACTGTGCAAGTGGCACAGTGGGGCTCTTTCTTCAGGACCATTGGGCTCACAGAGTTGCCTGCCCAGTGTTTGCTCCCGGTCCCACCTGAGCTGGGAGGGTCTTTTTCTGTGGCTGTTTTCTGCAGCACAAAACAGGGTTGTTTTTCCCCACCACCCTTTCCTTCTTGTCTTGGCAGCCTGCTGCAGATGATGTGAAGGAAAGCACAAAATGGAAGGTTATGGACCCCTGCTCTTTCAGAGCACCAAGAAACTGAAAACATGACGGAGGCTGAATATGCTGGGAAGATTTAGGAGTGTCACCAATGGACACAGATATAGCCTTGAAACCTTGAGCAACCAAATGGGTTTAGAGGTAAACAGTCATGATGGAAAACGGTCTCACAGCATCTTCCAAATTAACAAATGACGACAATGAAATATCTTCTGTGACTGGCAGAGTCTCTGTAACTTTGGTGTTTGTTGTTCTAAATCCAGATTCTTCCATTCTTGGCTTTTTTTTTTTTGCGTAAACTCAGATCTGCATGAAATGAAGCTAATATTTCATTCTGTCTGCCAGCTTGTTATTCTACAAAGCAGCGTGTGAGAAGAATAAATGTGACTGTGCCCTGACCTGCCTAACAAAAAATCTGACCCTCTCCCTTCACAAACACACTCGCTTTTTGACTTGTTTCTTTGGGGGAGAACATGTGGAAAGCCAGATGAGATCAGGCAAGAGAATGAGTTCATGAGGAAGGAAAAAAGCTAATATTCCCATTTCACTGGGGCTTTTGAATAAATAAATAGAGCAATTAATAATTAATAGATGTAAACTTAAGTCCTTACTCTAGGCAAAATTCTCCTTCACTGAGTGTTTTGCTCAAGCACAATGTAGGTCAGAAATTCAGATCTGGCATGAAGTAGATGTTAATAAATAATAATGGTGGGTTGATTTTCTCCTCTCCCAAACGAAACATTAACCATGAGAACCACGTGGAAAGCAGAAGTCTGCGTTGTTCTGCTGGATCTTTCACAGTGCTGGGGAAAGAAGGAATCTGATGTGTTGTCTGTGTCTTTCTTACACATCTTTGGTTCGATCGGCAGCAATAAAGGCACCCAGGAAAGGGCATTGCAAGGCTCCCTGAGCCCTGCTTTGTGTGGGGCAGTGAGATGGTCTGTAGGAAACCCTTCCTGAGTGAAAGAAGCTGTGATATAGCTGGACTCACCACTAATCCCACCTACAAACTATCTGGAGGAATTTCCTTGCTTACTCTTAAGATGCTGGCTAACAGCCTCAGACTAAAAGCCACACAGCAGATTGGTAGACCTGGAGCATTCTCATGACTGAAACCAAAGTTGCAACATGTAAATGGTGTGATTCAGTAGATTCTGAGGGCTGCTTGCTCACTGCCATCTCTTTCTTCCATTTTTACTCTGGAGAGGTGACACTATGATTTTAAGGGAAAAAATATACAAAACTGAGGTAGGAAGGGAATTTCAATCATCAGAACTTGGATTTGGGTGTTTTTTTTCCCATTGTTAATTTTTTTTTCTAGTTGTGAATTTTTCTCTGCTTGCCAGTTAAATTGCCACCCAAGAACCCATGCCTCTTCTAGCTGGATTTCTTTCGCAGGCTTTACTAAACCCTGTGTGATGTTTCTTCCCAAACTCTAGCTGTCCTTCATCTCCTCTTCTGTCCTGCCCCTGCTCCTGCTCCCTGCCATGCCCCTGTTTTTCTGTTGTTTCACTTTTCCAATCCCAACACCTACCTCCAGGGCTTCAAACACCCATCAGCAACCCTAACATGTGAGGCTGTCTGTCCTCTTTGCTGGTGATGCTGCCTTAAATGCTTTGTTTGTCTGCTTCTTGCAGATGTACAACAGTTTCCAGCTCTCTTGAGAAACATATACAACGGTTTTCCTGAGATAAGCCAGGAGCCTTGATCTCCTTCAGATGCCCCCCTACACACTACATTTCTTGCTGTTTGGAAAGACAGTAAGTGAACAGAAAGACCAAACAACATGCTGATGACAAAGCTGTCTCTTCAGTCAGTGGAGATGAAAGCAACTCATGTAGAATTGGACGGGTAAATGGCAACAGAAGAAATTCGTTGGGTTTCGGGTTTGTTTCCTTTTTTTTTTTCCTTTAAAAGCTCAGTGTAGGAAGAAACTTACTGTTTGTGCACTGAAAAAGTTTCCACATTAGCTCTGTCAGATAGGGTAGATACCAAGGCGTCACCACAGACAATTCAACAAAGTCTTCTTGACCTCAGTCAGCAAAGCTAACTGTGGCAGGCTGTAAGAAGAATGAGATCAAGGGAGGTGCTGAAACATGCCCATGAGATACAGGCTGAAAAGCATATAGGGCTGATGTATATATGTTTTAAAAAGGACCTAAATTTGCCCCAGGGATGCCCCAGTTTGTTTTCTTTGAAGAAGACTGTAAAAGTGCTTTCATTTTATGAAGTAGCTCTCTGAACTCCGTAAACCCTATTACAGAAGTCAAGCGGGTTGGGATTTTATGACAAGCACCTTCCCCACCTATAACTTGTCCAGGAGTGAGTCTGCAGTGTTGTTTTCTCACCAGCCACAGCTGGGGCAGAGGCAAAGGCCGGGATGAGTGGGGAAAAGGGACCGAGTCCTCTGAAAGTGCAGCCTCCTGACCTGGCAGATTCAGAGGGCTGGTCCAGCTCCATGATGGGAATGACAGACAAGTCCCCTCAGTCCCAAATACCAAGTGGCAAATGACAGCACAAGGGGAGAACATGCAACAGTGATATCTTCTCCCGCAGAGTGACTCATTCAGCCGTGGCTGCTAGCTGGGCTCATTAATTGCTTTAGATATTGAGGAGGCAGAGTGATCTGTGATTTGCTGAGAAAATACTAATTGCATAAAAAGATAATCATGGAAAGGCAATTCACTTCATGAAATGACTGTTTTGAGAAGGTGGCAGATCTAGTGCTGGGGCAAGTGGATAATGCAGGAAGTGATGGGTGTTACAGTACATTGAGCAATTAAACACACGCTCCTGGCTGAGCTGTGTTCATAAACTGAGCAGCCTGTGAATCACTCGCCCCAAGCACGCTTGAGATTTCATCTCCGTGACATATTCACTGCCACATAAACACAGCCTCCAATACTGGGCTGCATTAGGGATGGTTTGGCTTTTAAGATGTCAGGGTTCTGCAGAGCTGCTCCAGGGACCCAACAAGGTGAGATGGGCTCAGTCCCAGGCCAGGCAATTTCCCTTGCCCTCAAGGGCAGCTCTTGCCATGGCTGGTTTGGGCAGGTCCCACCTGTGCAGATGTCTGCACTGCTGGGATGGGTATTGCCGAGCACCAGGCTGGGACGCAGATGCTGACCAGAGGCTGTGGTAGCTCCTCAGTGGAAGCTGGCTTAGACTCTGCAGATGGACTTCCACCCTGGCAGCAGGGTCTGCCCCCCACCCTCTTCCCCCCCGCCCCGCCATGGATGGTGTGAAGCTCTGGGGTAACAGGGCAGCACAGTCAGGGCTCCTATCCGTGTTGTCACTTGACCCTTATCCATAATCTTCAGAGAAAAAGAGCAAAGCAGTGGTATCACTGAGACAAGGAGAGGAGAAGGAGAAGGAAAAGGAGAAGGTGGAGCCTTCTGCCAGGATGAAAACAGTCCCTGATGTGCAACCAGTTGCCCATGTTCCCTTGACCAGACCTGAGAAGTGCTCCGTGTAAGAAGTAGGACACATCCCTGGTCTTTGCTTACAGGCAGTGGCTAAGAGTAGTTCATTGGGGTGTGCAAGAAACACTCTGCTAACAACCTGCGTGTAGCTGGGCAAGTGTCCCTCTTCCCCATATAGAACCATGAGCTTTCTGCAGAAAGCTGACAGTTGAGGACACAGCCAGTTAAATCAAAAGAAGGTTGTAGGCAGGTAAGATTCTAATACAATCTACAAATATGAATAACCTCTGACATCTTGTCTTGAATGATCTCCCATAATTAACCCTGGTGAGAACCTCTATCTCATAATGTCCCAGGCTATTCCCACACCACCTGACATCACTCCTCCATAAAAAGGGCTGCTTGGGAAGGGGTGCTTCTGGATGCCTCCAGGGCAGGCTGAATGCAGCTCAGGGTCTGGTTGGTCCTTGCATCATGCAGCACTTTGTTATTACAAGGTAAGGTACTCTGTGTTCTCATGGGACGTGTGTGAGATTTACTGTTGGTTGTTAACTGTTCCCATTTCATGGTGCTTTTGTCAGTGAACTGTCCTTATCCCAACCCATGGAGGCTCTGCCTGTTTCTCCTTTGGGTGTAAGTGAGCAGCAGTGGTGCTCAGCCACTGCTTGGGGCTGAGATGCATATCCTCCACTTGAAAGTTGTCGCCCTTCTGGCATGCCATCAGGGCTCCTTGCCAGCCTGGCAGCATCCCCTCTCATCAGCTGGAGTTGGGAAGGGGTCATACAAAATGTTTGCTCGTGCAGGGTGAGAAGTAGAGCACCCCACAGCTCAAACCTTTCAGGGATGATGCTTACCCTTACCAATCCCAATGTGGGCATCTGCTGTGGGATGATACAGCTGGGGAGTGCACCAAAACCTGCTTTAAAATTGTTGGAGCTTTTTTATTACGGTAACACTTTGGTGTGCAGTGAGACTGGCTGTGGTAACAACAACCCTCACCCAGGGGGCTTTGTAGTGGGGACTCAAAAATGACAAAGGGGCAGACTTACAGGGAAGTGAAGTGGCTTCAGGGTGACACAGCAGGTGAAACTGTTGTCAGCTAGCATTAGAGCCTAGGTGTCCCAAGTCTCATGCTGGTGCCTCAGCCATTGTGTGACATGCAATCTGCTTGGGTTTCATCAGTAAAAAAAAATCTCCTTGCACATAGAAGACAGAGGCTGCGAAGCTGAATAGGAGCTGATTCAGATGAGAATGTCCCAGCAGAACAATTGGTGCTATTTATAAAAAATGCACTCGTTGCAGTGTATAATTAGAAGCTTTGCCTTCCACACACAAATTGGAGATAATGACTCTGAAAGAAAGTGAAGGGAATCCAAACAGAACAATTTATGTCCTGAAACTCTCTTGATGAAAACTCTTTCAGCTTTTCACCAAAGTCTCATCTGGGGAATGTGCACTGTCTGTGCCCCAGCTAAATGCCAAGTGGACAGTGGATGTGGGAGCATCACAGTTACCAAAGGTTTTTGTAGCTAAGAAGGTATCTCAGGTAGGTAGAAAGAAAACCTGTGGGAATTTGGATGCCTGATATGTGTTTGTTGTACCCTCATAATCCCAGGTGGCTTCAATGACACATGGTTAAATGCAGAGCTGCCTGGAACAGAGGGAACCCTATAGCTGGAGATACAGACTTCTGATTTGAAGCAAAACATCTTTTCTAAATTTGCTGTGGAAGGGCAAAGCCCAGCTGTTCCATTTTCTCACCACAGAAATACCTTTAGTTAAAGGTTACATTTTAAAATCCTTTTCTTCCATAATGTAAACATGTATCATAGTTTAGCTAAAAGTGTAACACATTATTCTTAATAAACTTTCATGTGTATTGTTGCAAAGAATCAATTAATAGCTTAAACTTTTCAAAAAGACAGTAAACTAGTTAGCAAAAATCCAACCAAAAAGAAATCAGTTGCTTATGAAACCCTCTTGGTCAACGTTTTTTCTCAAAACTGACATGAAATATTCCCATGCAGAATCTCAATCTTCATGCGGCAGCGTTTTCTGATGCTGTGCTGTCAACACTGTCCATCTACAGCTCAGACAGCCCAGCTAGTGCTGCCAGCCTTGCTGTGAGCAAGGAACATCATCAGCAGTTGTCAGACAATTTGGGAGGTGTCTGGGTTGTGGACCACAGGAGACAGGGAAGCCAAAGACCTAGCCTCAGCATGGCTCTCTGCAGCAAGGGCTCCCACCAGCGCTGTGGCCTGGGCTGATGGCCAGGGGGGTGAGGATAGCCACCCTGATGAGTAGAAGTGGATTTTAATTAAATCCTGTCAGATGGAAAAGCTCTTGGAGTCCAAATGTCACCTATTTCTCTAGGCAGAGAGCAACACGTCAAAGGGTGTGTGGATTCCTGGCTGCACTGATTTCTCACGTGAGCTCTCTCTTTACAAAGTGTATATTCATAATAATTAGTTTCATATGTGATTTTACATTCAGAACTGATGAAGCATGGTTTTAAAGGCAGCGAAGGGAATATTCATTGTTCCCCTACAGGGCAGCTCTTTTTTACTGCTGTTTTGTGGAAAGATGAAGTGCTAGTGGTGAGGATAAATAGATAGATCAGAAAAATAGCCAGGTGTAGAGCTAGAACTAGAAACCAGGAAACCTGGTGTGTGTGTGTGTGTGTGTTATATATGACATGCAAACAATAAAAGTACCACAGAAGCATTGTGAGGTTTTGGTAGTGCAATGCTTTGGAAGGTTGATAGGAAAACACTTCCTTCCCACATGCCCAGGTCTGTGGTGTTTCCCATTCTCCACTGATGACAGTGGACAGAAATGTACCCTCAAGTCTCTTGCCAAAAGGAAATGTCACTTGCAATTCTGACTCTTACTGGTTGTCAGTGCCACAAGGCTACCCTTTGTGAGCCATTGCTTGCATGGGCCATGGGAGAATCCCTTCTGTCTGTCAGAAGCACAACACTAGGCTGGCCTCTTCTGCTGACCTGGTGATCCCTTTCCTCCATAGCTTTGGTGGCTGACCAAATGGAGGCAGTGTGATGAGCAAGGCAGTGGTGCTCCCTATCCTGAAAACTCTCTCTGAAGTTGGAATATACATCACTGTTGCTCGCTACTGATCCTGCAGTCATTGATGCAGCACCACAGCAAATATGGTTACCACAATATTCTTGAAAATATCCTAATCCTTACAGTCTTTATTTTTTTAAAGCCTTCACTTGTGTGGTGCATGGTTCAGATTATAGGATTTTCTGTGCTCTGCACTTCATTGTTAGTCATTGTTCCTTGAAGTTCACTCCTTCTACCTCTGCTTTCTGGGACCACAAGAACTTTGTTAGGGTTGAGTGATAAATACTTTAAAAGTGCTTCCAACAGCATGGGCAGAAATTTGGCAGGTTAAATTCTGCCCGGAAGAGATACAGTCTGAATTGGCAGGCCTGGAAATATGGATTGGTTTGATCCAAGCAGGACACACCAACACTGCAGCCTTCTGCTGGCAAGGACACCGGTAAGCACGTCACCAACAGCACAACGATGGCAGTGAGGCCTCATCTGTAGAGGTTCAGTCTGAGACCTTTTATTCCACCATACTCATTTGACCAGAAGGAAGAAGCTGTGGATAGGACCAGGGAGTCACTCATAACCTTCACCATGACTTTACTTGTTCAGTTTAGCATGGATAATTCTGTAGGCAGCTGGTGATCAATGGGACCTGCTTGCAGCTGGGCCCCCTAATGCAGTTCACTTTTCAAAGAAATGCAGCAATGGAGCAGAACAGGCAGTAATGAAATTCTGAAGGACCCCAAAGTAGAGCTTCTCCCTTTTCTCTCCCTTTAATTGCAAGGCTAATGTTCCACATAAATATCTAGCAGCTGGTTGTTTGTGTATGTCATTTTGAAAGCCTGGCTAAAAAAACAAGAGGGAGTACAGCTGGGAGTCAAAAAAGCTTTCAGAAAAGATAAGGCATTTTGCCACCAGCACTTGATGGGAGGGGCATTCTGACAACATGATTTCAAAAGATTAAGTGCACAGAGTATAAAGTTCCTCCAAAATTTAAATATTTATTAAACATATGTACCAGAGGCAGCCACACAGCACCAGGTTTAAAAGAGGGCTCCTGAGCTAGAAGGTAAATGCTGGTGGCATGTGAAGCACTCTGATTCCACACAGGGAGAAACCAGCTGGGTGCTGCTACATGGAAAAAAGCGTAAACCTCTGAAATGAGCTGCGTAGTAATTGCCTAATACCAAGAGAACAGAGCACAGTTCTTTTCTCTGTTCTCTTTATTATTCATAATTAACTTTTAGCTCTGGTCTGCAGCCATAACTGCTCTGGGTACAGAGTCACCCTCTGGGAAGCTATTGGAGGCTGACATTTTAAAGGAAGAGGGGATTCAAGCTAGCCCCTGAAATGCAGGGTCTCTGCTTCCGTAGACAGTTCCTCTGATTCCTCATGCAGATGCATAGATAAATATCTGGTTATCTGTATTTGACAGACAGCCATGTCTGTATGAATAGAAATCACATCTGTGTGCTCATCGCAGACTACAGCATTTAAAGACTGTCTCCTGCCTCGAGGAAGTTGGCATTCAAGAGGAGAGATGTTTTAACCCCCAGATGTTAGCAGGGAAACCCACAAAAGTTCATGTGAGCTGCCTCAAAGAGAACTGGCTTTCATGGAAACAGGTGAGTGGAAGATTACCTAAAGGTCTGACCACACAGCATGCTGAGGAGCAAAGAAAGGGCAACGTGCTGCGGATGCAGTGCAGCAAGATCGTGTGCTGATCTGTTGGGAATTGATGCAAATGGAGACCATGTGGCTGTATAATGAAAATAAGAAAAAAATGTAAAAATAATCAAAAAGAAAGATTAATTCAGAGGCATTGAAGGGAATCCTCGCTGAGGAAGAAAGCTTTGCCTCAGTTAAACTCAGAGATTAGGTTATAGGAAAGGCTCCATTGCTGTGGATGAGAACCTCTTCAGGGACACAGCTGAGAGGAACTCAGCCTCAGTGCAAGACCCCTTTTTATGATCTTGATCAATATCATAAAATATTAGACTCTGCATGAGCTAAGTGTTCCTACAATCCTACCTCGGTCTGAGTAAGGTGAGGAGTATGTCTGTTGGCAGCTGCCAGCAAGCTGTCTCTTGACCTTCTTCTCAGAGAAGTCCTGATTCATGTCTGCCTCTCACCTCCAGTATTTGTCCATCACCCCTTAGCAGGATGATGCCTGTTGTACTTACTCCTTCAGGCTAAGTCACTACTCACATACATATAGTGGTCCGTTTATAGTGGTTATAAATGTTTACCTCTACAACACAGGGCTACACTGCCTACTAAAAGAGTTAGAATTAATCAAAGGGTGAACACATGAGACATGGGATGTGATCAATCACCAGCACTGATGCCAGGGCAAGGAGAAAACTGAGAAGATAACCTCAGGAGGTGAGAGTGGGTGGAGGGAGTTTCCAGCCAGCCATTATCAAGCTGGGCTTTGCTCCTCAGGTGTGAGTCCCTGGCACGGCTGCTCCTTGGTGCTGTGGGGCTTCCTACTTTTCTCGCTCTCTGGAGAGGTGTGTTCAGGGCTTGCTCTGACAGCAATGCAGTGCAGGTGCTGCTGCCCTTCTTCAGTGTGGAGACCCAAAGCAGGGGGTGCAAGGAGAAGGCATTCTTTCAGAGGGACACAAAATTTGGGAACTCCTAGCAAACACAGCTTCACTGGACTTCTACTTTCAGAATTACTGTATTTGGCTCTTTCTGCCAAATTCATCAAAGAAATGGAAATGGAAAATTCATAGTCATTTTCCTAACCCCCTCATGTAATAAGTTCAGGAAGCTACATGGACTTAGAGCAGCCCAAGCTAATTTTGAAGATACATTTATTGTCAGGGCTTAGTTTCTTTTTGGATTTGTGAAACACCAAGAAAGTAAATGTTATTTTCCCCTGTTCTGAAATGCCTGCCAAATGGATCCTGCAAACATATTGGTGTGGAGACTCAACACAGGCAGCCCCTAACTGTGCCGATTAATGACTGTCAAACACTTGCACTCTGGCAATGTGGGAGTGCTATTGCTTTTCTTCCCAGGCAAGCATGGTACCCACATCACTTGCCCCTCCCTCCAAGATTTTTGTGATAACTGTGAAACTGTGCCCTGCACAAATAGATGCATGACATTTTATCTAGACAAGCTTTTCTCTTTGTGCTTTCTCTGGATATCTGTGAGAAACAGATAACCACATCAAGAATGGCATGGTAGTGAATTAACTCTTTTCAGAGGAAAATTCTGTCCCTGAGATACTGTGGCTCTTCCACTGAGCCTGTCTGCTCCAGCCTGCCCTGCTCACCTGTGCCTTTGGGCATTCAGCTGGACTGAAAGAGCTACTGAGCACAAGTTATAAACTCTTTCATGTCTAGGTTCCAGTCCCGATGAGACATAGGAAAGTGACTCTGATAAGATAATGATTTCTTGTCTGTGCAGCAAGGCAGAAGACGTCACTCCAGCAACGGATGAGTGCTTGAATCACTAAAATCGTGACAGCGTGGACACTATGCGTAGGATAAGAAAACTGGTTTCTCCAGAGTCCCTCTATAATCAATTAAGGAAGGAAGGCTACTTGAAGAGGGACACCAGCTGCCTTAGTCTATGTGGACACTTACTTGCAAGAGTAGAAAACATTTACACTCATGGAGCCTATGTCCAGCTCTTCTATGCATGACCATTGTTGAGATGAGCTTCAATAGTCCCTACCATAGCTCTATCTGAACTAGCAATAAAAAGCTTCCTGTCAAGAGAGTTTCAAGCAGAAAATGGAGTCAAATGTGACAGTAATCCAGTTCCTATTCTTGGCAGGACCTGCAGTTCTTATTAAATGACAGGAGCTGTGTTAGTGTTCCTCTTTGAATCCTCTCGTTCTATCTTACAGTAAGTTTTTCTCAATTTCTTAGCTAACACATGCCTTCACAACCTTTTATTTTCCCTCTTGATGGGTGATTCTTTGAAGGACCATCACAAGGCATTCAGTGTTCATAAAAGAAAGAAACCTACCCTGGGGAAAGTAAGGTACCATCCTTCAGCTGGGCAGGAAGGGGTTTGCCATTTCGGTACCAACAGCAGTCTCATAACTAATCTTAGTAGGTCAGTTAGTTTTGTTTGGGATAGCAAAGTGTACGGTGGAACTTTCCAGACATGCTGAGATACCTGAAGTAAGTGGATTGAGATCAACAAGCCTTTCTCAAATGAGAACAGGAAGGAACAGGCTAAGAAGGTGGTGAGTTATTATGGCAAGCTGCCATGCTAGCCTGGACTGAGGTCAAACTTTTGCATATCTTAAGGGGTCACTGAATTCTCCAGTTCTGGCATTTTGAAGCTCTTGGAATTTCAAAGTTTTCACTGTCAGAAGCTGTGACTGCTCAAGTCTATGAAAGTATATGGGTACTAGTCTTGTCCAGGCCTAGCTCATTCATATCTGTGATCAAATCCTGAATTTATGCCTGCTGGATATTATGCATCATTCCAGCTCTTTTCTAGAGATGAATTGGCTGAGCTAGGGTGTTAGCAGCTGATCTCTGGGTTTTAAATGGACTTGGACAAGGCTCCATCACTCAGGAATTTATTCCAATGAAAAAAAACAACCCCCACAAACCATTTACACATATCTCAGAAGCTGCTTCCCTTCAGTCTTGGATTTTTCTGTGACTGTGGGTGCCTTGCCAAGCATTTTCATTTTGCTTTCCTACTACATTCCTACTAAATGTAGACCAGTATGACAGGCATTATTGGGGCTAACAACCTTGGACCCTCTCTCCTTTTAAAGTCTTTTCCTACAAAGTGATAATTAAATGTGGAAATTTCTGCAAGCTCACCATGAAGAGGTGAGCATGGCACTATCCAGACCCATTTCCAACAAGAGGGAAGGACATGAAGATTCCTTGAGCAGACATCTTCCATGTGTGGTGACAAGTTCAAGGAACTGTGGATTCATTTGTCTAACATTTAAAACTCTGCAGCTGAAAGCCTGAAAATTAGAACTCATTTTTCCTGGCAAGTGTGGATGTACCTAAGAAGTAGGAATCATCTCCCCCATGCTCTGAACCGTGTCTGTGTGACTTCCACCTTCTCTGAAAACCCTCATGAGGAGGTAAGAGACAGGTCTGCCTAGATCTCTGACCCTTCCTTTGGGTGACCCTCTAGGCTAGTTTTCACTCAATGGATATTATGAACTGGGGACTCCTCCTTCTGATCTGTTTAACGGCGGTGATGAAAGAACCATATGTGCCAAGCATCCCATACCGACTGCACTGAACAGCCCAGAAACTTCTCTGTGAAACCATCAGCCTCTCAGTGAAAACCACTGTCACAGGTGGCTTTTCAAGCCCCAGTTCTATTCAGTCTGCCAGTGATAGCAACTCTGTGCTAGAAACTAAACTGGGATACCTGTTTGTACAGTAAAGGTTCAGGGTGGAAAACTAAAACCCCTCAAGCTGCATGATGGTTTTCTCCAACCCCAGTCAGGAATCTTTCAAAGTCAGACTTCATCTGAGACATTTTTCTGATGCATCCAAAATCCTACTTGGATTCATGTTTAGCATTCATGGCTAGACAAAAATGTGGTGGTACTAAGCAACGTGCCTATTTGAGTAACACCTGTAGATAGGATGTGAGAAGCTCACAGGTAAATGTTACAGAAAGCCCAAAGCAATGTTTGTACAGCTATTCTTAGCAGAGGATTTATTGACCCAACATCATCTGTATTGCTTAAGATCCTGGTAAAAAGTGCTGTACTGACAACTGGGGGGCCTTAAGGTTTGTTTATTCACTGAACTGAGAGAAAAGACAGCAGTAGGGAATGCTTCTTCCCCAGCACTCCCCGCTAACTTCATTCTTATTACCTAACCTTTATACTGAAGGAGCTCCAACCAGTTTACACTCCCCTCTGCTGAGCACTGTAAAAATAGATAACCTCTTCCATTCTAGGCAGCAGGACCAGGAGAGTGAAGCACCTTTCACTCTTCTGAGACTCCCAAGAGTAGCTGCAGCCACATACAATGGATTTCTTTGGTCCAGACCAAAACCTGCAAGCTCATTTCATGCAGGGAATGGTGTGAACATCTGGCACCAGCTAATCGCTCACCACCACCTCAGGCTGTTGTCAAAATCCTGTTTTAGTAGGACCCTGACCTAAAGCTGTGACACATGTTTCTAGGTAGTATGTATGCTGAAGCCAAGAGAAAAGGAATGTCAGGAAAACGAAAACTAAGAGAAGATAGTTACTAAGGCAGTAAGTAGTAAACCAAGGTAGTTAGTAGAGACTCTGCGTTACTGGGACATCTGTTTTGTCACAGGGGCAGCAGAACAGGACAAACCTGTAAAAATTACCTTTGATGGTAAGGGTTGAAACTCAAGAACCTGACAAGATCTTCGTTCTGGGGAAACTCCAGTGAAAGGAGATGGCATCCCCATTTGGAGTCCATCCAGTTCAGCACTCAGTGACAAGTGCAGCCCTTCAGCATAGATCACTCTAATTGCATCCTATTTACTGTGTAATTGCCCTATAAACAGATACACACATACAGCATAAGAAGAGAATTGGGATCTATAATTATATGCAATTAGCAACATTCATTGCTCCCTGCTCTACTTATCCCTAATGAATGGCCTGTGCAAACAGCAGGCTTGGTACTGGGACAAATTTATGTGTGACATGAGCAAAGGTAGCATGAGAAATTAGCAGCATTTGTCACGGAGGCAGGAAACAGAGGAGTATCACAGCCTCATACAAGCGTTGAGCAGGTCCACAAGGCCTGGGAAGGGTCAGATGGACAGAGCAAAGCCAGATGTGCTTGCGGTGCTGATAGCAGAACATAGGGGAACAGGGACACCCTCATCAACACCAGGCTTGTAAAACAAAGCAATTAAATGTTGGAAAACTATCTTCTTGGGTGCAAAAGAAGTCCTTCTGTGCACGACAGATGGAGAAAATGGAGTTTTCTGTCCCTAGCAGCTACATTTCTGGGAAACAGAGCTGGGCCCAGAGTGAATCAAAACTGTCTGCAAGGCAGTCCAGCAGATCTGTCATTTGCTAAACAGTGATGATAGTGGTGAAAAAATACCCATGTGCTAAAGAAATCTGCTGAAAAGGGAAACCGCCCAGCTGGGCTTCCACTCTCTGCACAAATTCAGGCTGTGGTATTATCTGGGAGGCTGCCTTCCTGCTGGCAAACGTTAGCCAGTACCTTCTGGAAGAGAAAAAGGCAAAACATTTCTATGGGGATGGTGTATCCTCCCAGGAGGAATTCAGCACCTTATCTTAGAATTGCTCTTTTTGTCTCTTCCCAGAAATGCAGGTTGTTTCTTTTGGCCTCCTCAGGTGCATCCTTGCAGTGCTCAGTCTCTTTTCCTCCCAGAGGACCATGTCCCACTCTGGACTTCACCACACTGGGGAGACAGAGCAGGTGCAGCTGGGCTGCACAGGGTGGCCGTGCTGCTGCTGCCACCACCACTACCTCAGAGACAACACTCAGCCTTGCTGCTGACTGTACCTAGATGGGAGCTTTGTGCCAGAGGCAAAAGAACCTCATACGGGCAATTTGTTTTGAGGAAGAAAATCTCTAAGAATTAAACATGAACTTCTGGTCTCTTTTGTTTGGTTATAGTCAGAAAATCTCATCTCAGTGGGGCTGGCATCCCTTCCCACGCACAGCCCGTGGCAGCTAAGGCTTCTCTTTGTACTCAGCTGGCTAATGCTGTTCCTACTCTCTGCCCTCATCCGAGAGGGCTTGTTTAATGAAATCTCCCATCTAACAGCAGAGTTCCCTGATGGAGGCTCCCTCTCACTTGGCCCCAGGAGATTTAAGAACAGGCAGAGGTATTTCTCCACCCACACAGAGCAGAGTGTAAACCACAGTGGGTGGGCAGCAGGCTCAGCTCTGGCAACTTTGGAAGATAGCGAAGCATCTCACTGGAGAAAGGCAGCTTTATCCCACCCTGGGGGACCCATTCTCCACTGCTTTTCAGAAAATGCTAACAGAGGCTGCTTCTGGTTCATCCCCTTTCCAGCACACGCCTGACTGGACTTTTATTTCCATGAGATACCTTGAATTTTTCTGTGCTGTACAGAGAAGGTTCCATTCAGATATCAGCCTCACTTTCTTATCACAGACCTCTTCTCCACATTCTGGTTCCCCTTAAGTCAGAACAGCCCAGTACCCTCTTCTGTTGCCCCAGACACCACACCACCCCCACCCTGACCAGGCTGTCCAGCCCTACAGAGCAGAGCATCAGGGCTTGGTGCTGTGCTGGCATCCCTGCAGGGACTGCCATCCGCTCTCCCAAGGAGCCTGGCACAACGTGATGTTGGCCAAGCATGTGCCAACTAACCTCAGGGAGTGCAGTGTTGGCCCTGCTTCAGCTGGAGAGCTCAGCAGCACCTCAGCACTGGATGATCACAGCAACTTGGGGACAGCATCTGTGCTTAGCAAATGCTATATTTAACGTGAACAAAATAATTGCAGGCATTGCACATACTGTAGTTAGAAAGAGAAAAGGCTGCCTGCACCTTTGGTGTATGGAAGGAATAACCGCGTGTATCAGTACAGGCTGGGGCATTGCCTGTTGGAGAGGAGCTGGTGGATGACAGGTTGGCTGTGAGCCAGCAGTGTTCCCTGGTAGCCAAGAAGGCCCATGGGATCCTGGGGTGCATTAAAAGGAGCATGGCCAGCAGATCAAAGGAGGTGATCCTTCCCCTCTATTCTGCCCTGGTCAGGCCCCGTCTGGAGTACTGTATCCAGTTCTGGGCTCCCCGGTACAAAAAAAAGACAGGGATCTCCTGGAAAGAGTCCATTGGAGAGCAAAAAAGATGATTAAGGGCCTGGACCATCTCCCCTGTGTGGAACAGCTGAGTGACCTGGGGCTGTTCAGCCTTGAGGAAAGAAGACTGAGAGGGGATCTGATCAATGTTTATAAATATGTGCAGCGTGGGAGACAAAGGGAAATGGCCAACCTCTTTTCAGTGGTCTGTGGGGACAGGACAAGGGGCAATGGCCTCAAGTTGGAGCACAGGAAGTTCCACACCAATATGTGAAAGAACTTTTTCACACTAAGGGTTACAGAGCCCTGGGACAGGCTGCCCAGGGGGGTTGTGGAGTCTCCTTCTCTGGAGATATTCAAGACCCGTCTGGATGCCTCCCTATGTGACCTGTACTAGGGAACCTGCTTTGGCAGGGGGGTTGGACTCGATGATCTCTGGAGGTCCCTTCCAAACCCCTACGATTCTGTGGTTCTGATACTGCTAAGAAGCAGTGTTTTCTTTAAATTCTTTTTCTTGCCTTGGAGTATGTGAGCTTCTGGAGACTAGTAATGGCATGAGAGTGCAGGGGAAGAATTTGAAACAAATTCTCTACTGAGTGCCAGCAGCATGCTGGAGCCAGACCCTCCCCTCCAGCCTACCAGAAGCTGGATCTCTGCTTGGGGCTGGAGGGTACATAGAATTATAGTATCATAGTATATCCTGAGTTGGAAGGGACCCATAAGCATCATCAAGTCCAACTCCTGAACATGAATCAGGGATGTAACTTATGGCTGTGCAAGGGGCCTCTTCAACAGCAGGATCCATTTGCCAGTAAGAGGAAAAGGAGCAGTCCTTTTTTAAATTTGGCACTAAAGTGGCAGAAGGACTGAGAGAGAGACATATGATGACATTTTTAACCTTTTCATCAAAGACCAGCAGCCACAGAATGCAAAACTCTTCTTCGAACTGCCAGTAGACAATGACCAGGCCTGTGATGAGCAGTTTGTATGTATGAGGGGTGGAACACACCTGTGGGCTGCAAATGGAGTGAGTGTTTTGCCAGACTCCAGGAGACCTTAGGAGTTTGGCTGCCTGCACACAAGGCAGAACAGTTTCAGGGGCTTCTGCAAAACAGCACCCACAATAACAAGCACTTTTCCACGTTCTTTCTGGAGCTGTGCAACTCTGCCAGCATCTCAGGAACAAGACTACCCTGTAAATCCTAATAACATCCATCAGGAAGGCTAATTCAGTACAGGGTAGAAGAAATACATGTAGGGGGTGGGGGAGGCTGAGAGGGATAAGAGATTCCACATAATTTTTAAACCTGGACAGAACAGATGTGCTGAAACAGCTCCTTGCGCCAAGGAGGATGCAGCAGCTGGGCGAGTGATGAACGAGGCCCCAGCATGTCTGTGCTGAACATTCTCTGAAGGAGTGGGCAGGGACCCATCTGGGGGAGCTGGACTGGAGCTGCAAGGAGGCAGACTTAAAATTTGGCACTGTTTGGCATCTCGCTGTTTGCTCAGCCTTGGCAAATCCTCCTTGTTTGGGTTGCTATGGACAAGGGGATTGCAACCACTAATTTTGGAAGTCTCTTAGATCAAAGAATTTTTATCATGAAAATTATTTCTTGATTGTAAAAAGAGAATAAATTTCACAGTGGCTCATTATGACATTGTCAGCAAACAGATTATTTCTCACGGTCTTTGGAGAAGAGCGGTGACAAAGATCAACGAGCTGACTAAATTGAAAGGAAGATGAAAGAAGTTAACATAATATAACATTGACCTTGAGGTCAGAAGAGGGAGAAATGTGCCATGGGCGAGTTCATGGGGCATAAGGAACAACGGCGGTGGGGGGGGAGTGTGCACTGACCAAAGCAGCACAAAGGGCAGTGGGAGAACCATAGCAACAGAAGCACATTTAGGTGACAAGGCAAGAAATGTCTGCCTGAGGTGAGGTCTCTCAGGACAGGGAGATGACCAAACAGGACTGAATTACCATCAGGCAAAGAAAGTTGGTCTGGAGTCAGCTGCACTTGCTTCAGAAAGTGGACTGGTGGAGGTCAAAGCAGTCTCTATGTGCCTAGTGCTTAGTTTTCTCAGAGCCAGAGCTGTTCTTAGGCTCAGAAAAAGTTGTGGCAGCATTAATAATCACAATGCTTGGCCCTAGCCCTCATGTCTACTTGAATGTATCCTCTTCTGCAAGATGCTGGGTCCTGTTTGCCTGTGCCATTTTATTGCCCAGTTTCTTATGCAAGTAAACTGATTAGACTGTGGCAGATAAGATATACAAAGTATGGCTCTGCTACAAGGGGTTTTGTCATATGATTTTGAAATAATTCATGGACTGTTTTCTCCTCTATATTTATAGACTCAAAGCTTTTAAACCCAGAAGGCACAGAGTAATTCAGCAAGACCACTTGTTGAAGCAGGCTGGCCAGACTCTTACCAACAATTTTAGTTCCAGACCAGAAACATCTGCTTAAGATCCACTGCCTCTAATTGATCTCTTTTTTTCTTCTCCTCAGAGTCAATTGCAAGAACTGTTCTAACACTTAGGCATGGATTAGAGCATGTTCAAGGTGTCTGGAGACTGTGGGCTTTTTCAGGTTTAACACTATTGTAGAGTTTTCCTGACTGGTGACTTTGCTGGTTCCCACCAGTTCTGCTTTCCACCATCACCCCAAACGAGGACTTGTCATTAATATACTCAGGATTGCAGCTGCAAACTGCTTAGCAAATAATATTCTTAACAGAAGGGGTTTTTTTCTGCTCAGAATGCTACATCACATTGGTAATAATGCTATCCTTATCTTTGTCAGGCACCACTTTTCCGTGGAGGCTGGAGATGGTGGAGGTAATGGCACAGGTGCCTTCCAGTTTCTGCTGCAGAGGTTACTACAGGTTTTCAATCTCCACCTCCACATCCAGTGAGGATAAGGTATTTTGGCCTTGTAGAAGGACTGTGAGAACTAAATCACTGAAGTTTCTGGAAGGCTGATTCTTGGCGGCGATAAGCACACATGAACATCCAGCAAGAATGAATACAAACATGGTGCAAATCTCAGTCCCCTCTGAAACAGGGGAAAAACTGCTCCAGGACTTCAGGGGATCCAAATTTTCTCCTTTGGGGCAAACAGAATACACAACCTTTGGTTTTAGACAGTGGTCAATCTGGCTCTCCTGCAAGGACAGATGGGATGATCGATATACCCAATGTAGGTATTGAGGACAAGAACCCATGCTATTGGTACACCGTCAAGGGTAGGGTGAACGTAGACTTTAATTATATTTGTCTCTCTGTGGCTAACAGCCATCACCACTTTGTGTGAAATGAGATATTACTAATGCCATTTGTATGCAGTGGCAGCAATCTTTCCCTGGCTGTGTGGGCTGGCACCGTAATTATAAACACTGCTTTTTTACATTAGAGTCTGACTTCTCACAGTCACTAACCAATGGTGCTCGCCTTTCTTCTGTTCCTTTCTTTAATGAGGAAATAGCCTATGCGATGGTGGACCCACGGTGAATATAATTTTCAGGTGGTTGCCTGTGCCACAGTGCTCAATTATTATAAAAGCCACATTAACTGAGTTAAATTATTAAGAAATATTTCCTGGTGAATGAAGTGGCAGTTATTCTAGGAAGAGGGTAATTCTCCAGGCTCAGGAAAAAAAACATAGGAAAATGCAATGTAGGTCCTCCCTGGAGAAATCTCTCTGGCTGTCTCTGCTCAACCTCTGAGACAGCTCCCAGGCTTGGAAAGCAATCTTAATCTCAAGCCCACATGTTCCAGCATGCAAAAAGCCTCAGAGCTCAAATCCAGGCCTCGGACCCTGAACTTTGGGAAGTGCTGGCACAGTGTCCTCCAGGTGCTGGCTCCCCATGCAGTGGTGTGTGAATATGAAAGGAGTCAGGGCTGGAATCCTGGTCTTGCTTTGCCAGTGCAGAAGGCAGTTAGATACGTAACCACAGCCACTTTGTCTTCCACAGAGCCAAACTAGATACCATGGTCCTCTTTTTCCTCTTGCTGCCCCACCATTTCGCACATGTGACCCACCAAAACTCATGAAGGAAAAAGCTTGAGAGTATGAAAGCTCCACTGGGATCTAAGCCAGACTCTGCAACAGTCTTGCAGAATAACTTTGTGGGCTTTTTTTTTTCCCTGTGGGCTTTCAGCTTCACAGCTATATGCACGTATTTGATCTCTTCTACTCTTTAGATATTATCACAAAGACATTGATGTGAAGTTAGATGGGAGATCTGAAATGTGTTATCAACACTACCTTGTCACTCTCCATCTGGGTAAACTAACGTGTAATAGAAATGTAAGTTTAAGGCAAAAATCTGTTTAGATGGTTCCAGCTTTGCCTCTCCAACTCTTGCAGACAAGGCTGTATGCTAATAACTACACAGAGCAGTTTAATTTCTTTCTTCATAAACCAAGTACACTGGGATGTTCCAGAGATGGTACGTCAAGTTTCCTGAGTTTAGAAACCTCAGAGCAGGGAAGATGACCCTCAAGGGTCCTTTTCTGTTCTCAAATTAATTGTGCCCCTCCTAGCAGCAAGACTGAGATAGGTTACTGGGTTGCAATATGAATACATTGTGTCCACCTTTAGACTCTGAAGGTCTCTCAGAAGTTTCATTTAATGGGGAAGGAAGAGTTCATCCCGTGATACCGAGGCACAAAGCATCATCATCTCCTCTGAACTGCAGTGGCTGCCCAAATGGTCGTAGATACAGTCCAAGAATTCTCACAATCCTGAGATTTGGCTTGCTCTTCAGTCGCCTTGGATCATGACAGCACCAGCGTGAGGCAGGAAAGATGCTGGTTGCTGAACTCACTCAGCAGGTGCTGATCTCTGGGGAGTTTCCTCCCTCAGACTTTATACTTAGCTATAAATAGACAACAAGGCAAAACACAATTTACAGGGCATTTTCTTAGTTGCTTAGCTGGATGCCTTCTGTCTGGACAGATGGAAGTCTACCCAGGGTGGTACAGTATTTGAAGCAACACTTGTTTATTTCTTCATTGTGTTGGACACCTGCATTGTGCTAGACACGGTGAGCACTGACTCCATCCTGCAGCTAAATTATTTCGTATTTCCCTGGGAGACAGGCTGGGCTGGCTGTAGGTGCAATTGAGGCAGGCTCACACTGAGCCCCCTCAGCAGCATTCAACATCCCCACTTCTTAATCTGTAATAGTGCCCATTAGCTGCTTTCCAGTCTCTGGCAAGAGAGGAGGATGGTCTAAATGCAAGAAGGATCACAGGGAATTTTAAACAAACAGAAATCTGCTGGTGGAACCACCCATAGGCAAAGGTCACACTGTGGCTACCGAAAACTGAGCCCCACTGCCAGTGGGATATGCACAGTCCCATCTCCAGAACCAGCTCCATCAGCTCCTGAGGTGGACAGGGAGTGGGGAAAAGAAACACAGCCAGTGCACCTCATGCGTGTTTCTTCAGATGTCACCTGTGGACTGAGACACCCCACTCTGTGGCTGCCGGAGAAGTTTCCATGGTGTTGGTATTTAAAGGGGAGTCTCCTGGGATGTCAGCCTCCAGAGACCTAGGGAAGGGAGCAGGAACCTGGATCCTAAACATAGGACTTACATTTAGAGCACAAGAGCTGGGCTTTTGAGGTGAACACACAACCTCTGTTGTCACAAGAGTGGTAAGTAGTGCAGCACTGGGCAGGATGCCCAGTTGAAAGAGTAGTGAAATCTCCATCCTCTGAAATGTTCACAGCTTGGCTGGGCAAAGGGTCAGCAACCCAACCTCCACTGGCCCTGCTTTGGACAAGGACTGGGAACGGATGATCCTCAGAGATGCCTTCTGATCCAAATTATTCTCTGGCATGCTGACA